>NC_062269.1:35796230-36420722 GCF_916048215.2 Malus sylvestris | reverse complement strand
GATTCCAACAAATCAGAAATACTTAAGCCGAACAAAAAAAGCCCATGTCTAGCCTCTATAACGCCCTATATAAGAGGGTAGATGGACTCATACCCCATAAACTTGGGATAAAATTCCACAGAAGGGGTCATACATTCGCCATGGAATCAATTTAACGAGGATCATACGGTCAAAACAAACTAAAGATATAAAGTGATACGGTTTTAGAACTTTATACAATATAGTTTGAGAAAACTGAAACAACGTGGTCCACTTCGAGAATCGTCTAAAACATGAAAGACGTAAAATCAATGTGTGTAGGATTTTCCATATGTCTTCATTCAATTAGTGTTTATGTTAATAAAACATTTATTTTCATTATATTATATCATTTTTGTGAAAGACATGAAATAAATAACTTGTAATTCAAATGATTCATAGTGTTTATTCGAAGTTGAGGTTCAGCGCAGAACCCTTTCCAATATTTCACTTTGCATTTAACCTAAAAGAAGAATCAACCAATCTATTTTTTATTTTTTGAAAAATCAACCAATCTAGTTGAACCAATTCAACGAATCCAAAAATTTAGTCCAAAAACTATTGATTATGTAAAAATTAAACTTTTTTTTCGACCTAAAACAAATTAAACATTGATAGCACAGGGTGCAGCATGTAGGCCGTAACACAGAGAACAGGCCTATCAATTCAAAAAACTATAAATGATAATTCTTAAAATACTTATAATTTATTTGCAAAATGAATAGTGATTAACTGACATAAGAATATAGTTTAAGGGAAAAGAATTCTCACCGGATTCTTTTCCTAGGAATTCGAGAAATTTTGTGATCATGGTCGTTTATTGTAAATTGTACGGTCAGAAATTATTTAAAATTTAAAATTAAATATAAATAGTATTTAATAAAAACTGATCACACGATATACGATGAACGATCATTATCATTAGATCTCCTACGTTTAAGAACCCTAACCCTACGCTGAGACTGAGATTGGGGAGCCTAGAGAGCCTAGGGTTCTTCGGGAGCATTCAATCGCTGCTCGTGCATGTCACAAGTTACGGTGCATGCTCACCTCACGTGACCCTCTTGTCTTCCCGACCCTTTTTCGAAACGGCCAACCACAACCAGTCAGCCGAGCGTGCGACGCCGTCTCAGGGCAGCAAGAGGCTGAGCCACCAGCGGGGGATTGCCATTTCTTCTCTCTGACCGGTGGGACCCGCTAGGGACTCGGGAGTCTCTGACCTTACGCTCTTCTTACGCAAACCTCATCACAGTCTTGACCCGGATTCGTACGGCAATGATCTGACATGCCACTCCATTTACTTTCAGGCTTTCAGCCAATCACCAGGTTCCGCGTGAGTATCCTGTCGTTGATGTTTGGGATGCTTTGTTTCGAAAAATGTATCCATCAATTCCGATTCTTTCTCTTCTGTTAATACCTTTTCGATTGAAATGTATGGATACATGAGTCTATATGTCTATATAGATTTTGTTCATGATTAACGATTTAAACAATTGAAAATGCCTGTATAATAATACAAATTTTTAACACTAATCTTTCACTAAACATGAACAAAGGATAATGTTATAGAGACTAAATTTTAGATTTTTTTTTTTATAGGGGAAATGATGTGCCGGTTTATAAAAAATGAGTCTAATCATTAACCACCACATTATGTCGTCTAAAAATTTGATCTTCTTAACATTTTATTTATAAACAAAGCGAGTTCTTTTTATTTCACCTTAAGGTACTTCCGTCTAAAACTTAATTTCTCTTAATTTTTCCTTTCAATTATAATATTTAAAGACGAGAAATGAGAGTAGTGTAATGTAAAAAATAAGTGGAAAAATCATTTTTTATGAACAAATGAAACTTTTCAAATATCATTTTATTTTATACTAAAGCAATATTATTTAGGAATTGTTATTCGTATTCTAAAAATTTCATTTTACACTCCAAATTTTCTATAATTAGAAAGAAAAATACATTTGTCAAGAGTGTATAAAAATTTTGGAATGCTAACAACAGTTTTCAAAATCAGATAATAACGTAATGAAATTAAACCGATCACAATCAATTCAAAGAGGTGTGTAGTAGTGATATCCAAAATATTCACAATAATAATTTAGTTTGCATGTTAGGTGAAGATGTTCAAGGTTTCATAGTTGGCCCATACCATTTAATATATGCTGAGGAAGCTGGCAATTTTGTTTTCCAAACATCATATCTCAACTGGCATTCTCTCTCTCTCTCTCTCTCTCTCTCTCTCTCTCTCAAGTGGTCGACAGACCCTAAATTTTGCACTTAATCCCATAAGTTCCCTTGATTATAAAATTACTGGATGAACAACTAGTTGTTGATATTAGTTTTGATCATTTATAATAAAAAAATTTGAATCAAGGTCAAAGTTTTTAATATTTCTAGATGATTATCCAGTCGGCCCCATTGAAACAACTGTTCCATCCAAAGAAAGTGTTACCCAAATCTCTATTACCCATAAATGTAAACTCTATTTTACGTACTTTCTACATACTATTTTAGTGGTTACTTTGCCCAATTCACGATGCATTTTTTGGAAAGACAATTATAACAAGAACCATCTCTCGATAAATGCCAAGGAAATTATCTTAAAGTGTGATTTTATGGACTTTCTGTTATCTCACAATTTAACGTTAATTCTCGTACTAATGCAATAAAATATTGTGCCCAAAACATGGTGGCAATGATCCGTAAAGGTTCAATTTTTGAAAAAAACTCTTTAGCATTTCTCCCATTTCAATCCATCTTTCTAGCTAGCTATCATGAAGATAATCATAAAACTACACACCTAGCTAGCTATCACCCTTCACACCACATATCTTGTTTAAACAAGCATGTCTCTTGTTCCTATTAACTACATTATCATGATTTGTATTATTACTAAATTAAGTTCAATTTGTTTTTTCCAAATACAAGTCAGTTGTCGCGGTATCTCGCACCCGAGTGTGGTTATCACTCGTTAATGGAATGGATCTCATAACTCTTCATCAAATGATATTCATCCGTGCATGTACGCAACTTGTGAGTAGTTCGGCTCTTATTTCTTTGTGCTTCTGCCATGATCTTGTTTTTAGAATTAAGTTGGAAATTAAAATTTAAAAGTATCTCAGTGCATAACATACATCAATATAATCATATTTGCGCTAAATGATTTAAGAAGATTAATCTAAAGTTATAAAATTACTTTAAAAATTAAATAACTTACATTGTACTAAGCAAAAAAATGTGAGGAGCCATGCTTATGCCCAAGGCTGGCCCTGGCCAAGGGAGTGCGACTGCCTAGGGACCCTCATTTTTTGCGGCAACAAAAAGATTTTGTTACCTATTAGAATAAAACCACAAAATTAAATTATGACGTTTGCATACCATTTTGCTGCTAAGAAACAATTACTCTTTTGCTTTTTTTTTTTCTCTCTCTCAAATTTTTAATTCCTCTTATCTAACTTTTTATTTGCCAAAATTCTTCGAAATTCGGAAGTTCTTGAACAAAACATACCTCTAGTTTTCTTTCCATGTAAACTTTATGAGGCTTTGTTCTTTATGCTATTATTTTGTGACAAACCAAAGACAGATGGATCAGTTCGTAACTAAGCAATTCCATTTATTTTATTGAGACTTCAGTGATGCACATTAAAAAAAAAGATGGAGATTAGGAAAGAGAAAGGAACCGAGAAGAAAGATAGCCAACAAGAAAGAGAGGAGGGAGGAAGGAGTACGATGGCCAGTGACAAGAGAGTTTGCCGCTGTTAGATCCGGCAAGGGCCTATTTTAAATTTCGCTATGGCCCCCTAAATAGGAAAGGGATCCTCTCCGGATCTCTTCCACCAAATCCATCAATTCGGTCCGGATCCTTGAAATTTGATCCAACGGCTAAAAACCGGAGACCGCTTTAAAAATTATAATAAATTTAGCAGTTGGATCAAATTTCAAGGGTCCGGATTGGTGGATTTGGTGGAAAGGATCCGAAGAGAATCCCTTTCCCCGTAAGAGCAAGTTCACCCCTAAAAAAATACGCCAGCACTCAGCTTATTTAATCCACTCAGTGAACAATGATAGACCCAATGAACAATAAACGATCTCCACCCTTACAAAATGCACTGGCACCTAGCCCATTTAAAATATTATTAGTTTTTTTTTCTATAAAATAATAAATTAAAAATGTAGTTTTAATTTCAGATATAATTTTTTACGAATCTTGTCACGTCACGTGTCATGATCCGTAAGTACTATTTTGTTTATAGATGTTCGATAAGATTTTCAACCAATCCTGACTTGCCACGTGTCACTATATGTTTACAATAAGTAAAGGATGCGTTGTCCCACTACGCAGATTACCAGAAGCATGAGAGATAGCGTTTTTCCAACAAGTAAAGGATGCGTTGAGTTTTTTCCAACGACCTTGAAAACCTTGACTACTTCTGGCGCCTTTTCTGTGTACATCGCAAAACGCTTCCGTAATTTTACTCCACATTTCTCGCTTATCCATCTCATTACCCGTAATCGGGTCATAAGTAGTTTGAACCCAACATCACACAACGTAACATCCTTGATGAGCTTCCACGTAGTCATTTTTCCACAAAAAAAAATATATGAAAGCTTTGGTTGAAAGTGTTGAAAATATTGAAATGTGGTGTAAGGTGGAAGAAGATGGTTAGGTATTTATAATAAAAAAAATTAATTTTTTCTATATTTAAAAAAATATTAATTTTTATTAACTTAATTAATCTGGACCGTTGGATTTGAAAAAGATTGAAATCCAACAGCCCAGATGTTGACACATGGACCAACGGTCATATTTTTTACCGTTTGTTTTTTTTTTTTGGAACGAAAAAAGCCGACCGTTGATCTTGGATCAGCCGGCCCAGAAATCACCACATCAACTAGCCGTTACGTTCGAATTTCAAATTTTTTTTACCGTTGGCAATCCAATGGCCCATAACGAGCCACGTGGCCACTCACGGGTGCAAATTGGTGCGCTGCAACGGCGAGCCCCACATAATTTTTTTTATCGGGGATGCGCCCCCACTCGAGCATGTATCACACGCGCCTGATGCAAAAAAAAAAAAAAAAATTTAGTGGCCTTTGACGTCAGGCTGAGGCATGCCTGACGTCAGATGGCCCGACTCTTTGGTCTGTCAATTCTGGGCCGACCTATGACCTTTAGGTTGGGTGCCAGCCTATAAGGTAAGGGTGGAGCAAAAAAAGGGGAGCCTGGCCCATTTTTCAAGTTGAGTGCCAACCTATTGGTCCCAGTGGACTTACTCTAAATGGGCAGGGTTACCCTTGCTCATGCCCTAACTTTGTATGAGAAGAACTGCCTCGTGGCCAGCATGAAATCGGGACACGTGTAAGTATTTCATTGGTTTAGCAAAGCATCTTGGGGTATATACCATACGTCTGATTTTGATTTGGTTTGGTGTTTTGTTTCCAATTGTTTGTTTTGGTTTCGAACAAAGAAGGGACAGATCTTTAATTAGCTGGTAGGGCTGCCAGGTTGGCAGGTGGTCACATGGACAATCCCATGGTTTTCCATGGGCTAATGGACTAATAAGTTAATGGGCTTTTCCGACTCGACTAGGCCCACAAAACGTTCTATTCAACGTCACACAAGTGAATTAAAACACTAGCGCAATTCATCACCATCCTATCATGTTGCCCGCATTAGATCGGTTAAGCGGGGTTCACAGCTGATATAATTAAGGGAAAACGACTTTTTCTTCGCATTCACTTTGTGGGGATATTAAGAATCCCACATTTTAACTGTTCATCGTATATCGTTTATCAGTTTTCATCAGTTACTATTTGTATTTAATTTTAAATAAAAAATATCAAATAATTTATAATCGTACGATAAACGATAAATAGTTAAGATGTGAGGATCTATAGGATCCTTACAATTTAGATCCCGATGAGATCCAATTCTTGGAAGGTCCACTAGGAACCACAATCTGAACCGTCGGATGTTCGAGTTTATGATGCTTTGTTTCCGGTATCTAGTGTCTACGCGGCGCATCTCATCATGTCCGTTCAGTTAGTTATTCGACCAATAGTGCTTCTTCTCTTTTTGTTTTTTAGCTCGACAAGTTTAATAAAAGTTTTCTAATATTACTTTTGTAGGCGAGAGTTCATCGTTCTAGAACACTCAATATTCAATTGTTTGCCAGAATCTGTCTAGAAGAGGAATAATTCTTACGTGTAATTGATCATATATTAATTAGGTTATTTGATCAAAATGATCTTTGAAATTGACACAACTCTTTATATTGGTCTCTTAAATATAAAACTAATAGAAGTCGTGAATCATTTTGGTTCTTCTGTGAAATTTCGTTAAATTAAAGTAATCACGAGTTCAAGTTGAGGGATTGATTTGACAAAAACATCATCAATTTAACGAAAAAATTTCACAGAAAAACCAAAATAATTGACGATAGACAATCTTAGAAACAATTTCTATCAATTTTAAATCTTATGGACCAATGAGTAGTTATGTCAATCTCAATAACCATTTTGGTTAAAAAGCGTATTTATTATATTCAACCAAGAACTTTTTTCTCGACGTATAGAAGAATTTCTAACTGCGCGCAACTTAGAATTTCTGACAAAAGAAGGAGTTGTGGTTGGTGTAAACTTTGTGGTAGTTTAGGATATGGGGTTTGAGTCTTGATTACATAAAATAATAGTAGATTGAAATTATTATATGCCGTATGATATGTTATTTAAGTTGAGATGAGAGTAGGTCCGGGATGCTCTCTTTGTGTAGTAGGTTTAGGAAGCTTGATGATGAGTCACTCGGTAGGGTTTGAATCTTGGTTACATAAAATAATAATGTTACGATGCGTAACAAAGAATAATAAACATTCACAAAACTTTTGAAACCAGCAAAATAAACAGATGCCTTAACAACTGGGACGGACCTAGAAACCTTCTTTAACAAGGGCGACTTTAACCTCCAGACTTGAAAAAAAAAATTCATGATAGTAAAATTTCTTCCGTAATTTTATTGTTTTTCTTTTCTTCGATCAAGTTGATGCGTCTTAATTGTGTAGAGTTATGTAAGCATAATGGGGCAGCTGCCCCATTAGACCTTAATTGCCTCCGTCCTTGCTAGGAACATATTTTCTTCTTTTCTATATATAAACAAATGAACCGACCTTGGACCTTGTTGCCATAAACTATATCGGAATTCATGTCAAATCAGTACTTAAGTTGTCGGTGAAAAAATAATAAAATTGTGAGATTGTGGAAAGGAAAAGCTAGGAAATTGGAACTTAATGGGAGATTGTGGAATTCAAAGCGTGCATTTTTCTTCATCGGGTAAGACTTTCTCACATTTTACAGAGACCAAGTTCCACTTATTAGAGATAGTGCTGATTGCATGTAAATAGTCAGATGTTCTTTGGAATTTTGACTGTAAACAAAGCTTCTCATCTTCCAGATGAAGTTACATGTTTTTTTTTTTTTAAATAAAAAATAAAGTTACATGTTTTAGATATTGGAAATAATCTTGTGTCGGTCGCATTATGACGTGACTCAATTGACCATTAAATATCGACAAACATGATAAATATGTATTGTCATTATATTCACGAATCTGCTATCCTCAAATTCGTTTCTCTTTTATCATTTTTGTTACACGTGTCATACTACTTATATTCTGTCTTAATTCCGTTAGGTTTTAATAATTAAAAAGTAAATACTAAAAATAAATAAAAAAAACCAGCAGCCACCAAAGTCCTGCGCACCCCACCATTGGCATCAACCATCGAATTCGCTGCCGCTGACACCTCCCCACGTTTCTCTCTCTCTCGCCTGAATAATCTCATGATCACCCACCACCATCGGCGTCAAACCCCCACTCCCACTCACCACCTTCGAATCCTCCCGCACTTATCGAAGTAACTAACACGGTCTCTTTGGTTGAGTGTTCATCAATGACGAATTAGATAATATTGTGTAATAATTTATGTTCTGAGATCCACACATGCATCGCCCACTGCACTCAAATCAGTCAACTTCAAAGCCACAAATCTCAGCCATGATTTGTTAGATTTCGAATGAAATTATTCATTGTATCTACGTGGAGAACGAAATTACTTGAGCTGTTTATATTATAATTACTTTATCCTTTAATAAATATTTTGAAGTGTTTTTACCCTTATTTTTGCATGTAGTAAAAATCTTGTAAGCGAATTTAGCTAGCATTTATGTTAAGAATAAAGTTAAATAGTATGATACGTGTTGATAAATGAGAGAAGAGACACAAAAGAGCATGAATTTAGGGACACAAAACCCGCGACCATTAATTATGGAAACATCATCCATATTATTCACCTTGGTCTTTTTTGCACTCCTCGATTCTTTTATATCTAGTAATTCTCTCTCAGTTTATTCATTCCTTAGCCCTTGAGTTATGAATATAGGTCTAGAATTTGAGTCTTTGCATTCGAGCTACTCAGTACATACTAATTCCCTCAGCCGTTTAGCAAATCCCATTTTTTTCTCTTTTCAGATGGTAAATATTTCTCAGAACATAGAGTGTAAATCAAACCCATGTTTGAATTGAAATTGAGATGCTGATGCAAGTTCTTTCCCTCTAAATCAGACAAATTCATATCTGAAAATATTATAGGCTCCTACTTGCCTTGTACACCTACACCCACCTACGTGTACAATACCACCGTCGCAATACAGCTTTTTTCTTCATATTCCCACATATTTACCTAAATATATGAAAACTAAAAAAAAATATAGGAAACAAAAGACAGCTCGAATATACACAACTGTCACCGGCCAGTAACAAAATCTGGCAGGACTGTCTCAACGCGTGGCGCACATCCCGCCGTTGCTTATTAGAAGTAATCGAACGCCGTCGATTGTCTGTTATTTCGTCCATCCTCGCTCTTGGCCTGGTAATACGGCGTCGTGTTTTGCCTTCTTATCAAACCCGGGATCATCGGCGGCGTGATCGACCGTACCAACGCCAAGTTGATGCCCTTGAAGAACGGATGCTTCTTGACGTCAGCGGCTCCGCGCTTCGACCCGAGCCGCTGGTCCGGGTCCTTGTTGAGGAACCCGGTAATGAGGTCCCGAGCGTGGCCCTCAAGCTCGCTGGAAGGCGTGGAGGTTGGGAATGTTAGAGGTTTTTTCACAATGTTACGCAGGGTGGTCTCGTTCGATGGGGCCGCGAACGGCGTGTGCCCGTAGATCAACTCGAAGAGGAAAATGCCAAAAGCCCACCAGTCGACGGCGTTTCCGTGGGACCCACCGGAGGCAACTTCTGGGGTCACGTACTCGTGGGTCCCGACGAAGGACTGCGACCTGGCGGTGACCGGTTCGGCGACGAAGAGCCGGTTGGGGGAGAGGGTCTGGACCTTGCGCGACCGGAACAGCCGGTTGGAGAGGCAGGAGAAGGGGGTGAGAGCTGCGGTCTGGTGCGGGCGGGTGCACGATGGGGTCGAAAAGGCTGCAGAGTCGGGTGATTCAACGGCTGAGATTGCATCCGAGCACATTGAGAGGTCAAAATCTGAGAGCATGATGTGACCGTCCGATCTGACAAGCACGTTCTCGGGTTTTAGGTCCCTGTAAATGATTCCCAGCATGTGGAGGTATTCCAACGCCACCAGAACCTCCGCAGCGTAGAACCTGCAGATAAGGACAAAAAAACCGAGTCGACTCATCCGAGTTAAACAAATTTAGCACCAAAAAATATGATTGAAGCCGACTTAGCGGAGAGATAAAGCAGACAAGATTAGAACATCTCATGATCTAATCTGAGTGATGTATTCACAAGAAAACAAAAATACAAAAAATATATATATACACATATGGCGGTCATTTTTTATTTTTTTAAAATTAATGGAGGAATATTCAAAAATGTACCTTGCGGAGTTGAGGGAGAAGCGTTTGTGAGGCTGTTTGTGGCGGAGGGAGTGGAGGTCGCCGCCGGAGCAGTACTCCATGACGATGCAGGAGACATGGGAGGCTTCGAATTCGGCGTAGAGAGTGGGCAAGAACGGGTGGTCGAGCATTTTGAGGATCTTTCTCTCCATCTCGGCTCTCTGCTCCTTCTTCTTCAGCGCCAGAGCCTCCTTGTCGACGACTTTCATGGCGTAAAGGCACGAGGAAGACGAAGACTCGGGATCCTGATCGGCCGGACTTGGAGAGTCGCTACTTCTGAGGGTGCAGAGGTAGACGGTGCCGATGTCGCCGGCGCCGATGCGGCGGTGGAGGTGGAAGTCGCGGAAAGTGAGGGCAGTTTTTTTGGAGCGAATGGCGGAGTAGGCGAAGTCGGAGGAGCGGTGAGGCTTGAGGCATAATGTCTCTGCCGCGAGGTCGGATGTGGTGGTGGTCGCGGCAGCGTCGAAAGAAAGGCGGCTGAAGCTGCTACAGCTCTCACTGCTCATTGAACTGTGACTCGAGTTTACTGCTTCACCATCCGAATCACGCTCTAACATTTTAGAAATGAAACGTTTTTATGGATACACAATCCAAAATTTCCTATGGGAAAAAATGAACAAGCGGAGAGCTTCACACATAAATTCCGCGGAGGAATTAATGGAAGGAACTGTTTTCGGCGAATCGGATACGAAGAAGAAAATGGAAGATTCCTGGGGAATTTGTGTGGTGGGCAAAGGTGATTTTAATACAGAGAACTTGGAAAAAGCTTTGTGTTTGCGGTTAGGTCAAAGCTTGTGGCTTTCAAGCTTCAAATGGAGCAGCGACGCCATTAATGGACCTCCGTACGTCTGCAGAAAGTGAGTGATTTGAATGCGAGGGTTAAACGCATTAGCAGGCTTTTTCAGGAAGGGCCTCAGAATTAGGGTTTATACTCGAAAAGTATGAAACCTAGAGAGAGAGAGAGAGAGAGAGAGAGAGAGAGAGAGAGGGGTTTTGGTTTAAGGAGCTGGTTTGCTGAACGCACTACTCTGCTTTGAGTTTTGAGAGTAGGAAGGTAGTTGGGGTATTTATGCTAGGCAGTAATGTAAGACCGTGGTAAAACGGTAACTTTACCTCCAAAGGAAATGTCAAAGTTTAAACACAAAATTTAAATTAATTTGAAGACTTATGTCGCACATTAATTTTTTTTATAAATTTTGTTCTTCAATAGATGTATAAAATTTAAATTATTATTTATTACATTAATTATTTTTTTATTGTTGTAATTAGTATTTTGTAACAAACGATAAGTATAAAAATTATGAAAAACATTTATTAATTACTAAAAATAGATTTGAAGCTGCTGTCAAATTTGACAGCAACTTCCTTACTTGTCTTTCCATGTCATGCCGCATAGGAATTGGCATTTCAGTTGGAAAAGACTAGAGATGTCTTTTATTACCGTTATTGTTGATGTGGACTTTTTGACATTTCCTCTGAAGATGCTTTTATAAGTCATTCTATTGAAAATGGAACATATCAATTATGGCGAGTTCGTGCGACTTATGTTTTCGATATTTATAGCTATTGGATAATACTTTCACTCCCCAATGTGGGGATGTACATATTTCACTATTTGCGAATCACATATCCTGACCGAATAAAATTAATGATCGGAACCATTGAATTTATTAATCTTCATTTGAAAATTACTCATACAAAAAATCGTTCAAATTGGAGATTGTTTAATCATCTAAAAGTATCAATCAAATTGACAGTTTATCATGAATATATTACTTAGTACCTACCCTATCGATTTGCTCAATACATTTAAATGACTAAACAATCTCCAATTGAAATGATTTTTCGTATGAATGATCTTTTAATAAGATTAAAAAATTGAACAATTCTGATGAGAGGAATACAAGTAGGCTTGTAAATTAAACGATATGAAAGTTAATGATTAGAATATTATTTAAGTGTTGATTAATGTGCTTATTTCTTATTGTTGACATATCATCAATGTAAGTTAAAAAAATTATCAACTTTTTGAGAGTGAGGAAATAAGAGTACATGCCAGTTAGGCACGTGCGGGATTGGTGGTCTTTGCTGTTCCCGTAGCGCCGGGAAGTTACTGCGCGTGCGGTTCCACTGTAAAATGTCGAAAGTGCCCCTGTTGATGACCGTAACAGTCAGCTCATGAAATGTCCGGGAAAGATGTGCTTATCCTTGATGTGCATGAGTTCACAGAGAAATTAAAGTACAAATACATACATGCTTTTTTTTGGTCAATACAAATACACACATGCTTTGATTTCATGTTTCAAACCTAAAGTGTGTATGAGATTTTTTGCGTACAATAATGTATGACGTAGATTGCAGGTCCAACTGTAAGCATTTAACCATATTCTAAGAGGAAAGTGTGAACGCGTCTCATGTAATGGTTAAAATTATTGTCTTATGGTATGTTAAAAATTTTCCTAGTTGCACTTTCCTAACCCTCATCGATAACTATAACGTCGAAGAATACAGTGTCAATGATATCGACCATACGGTCGACCGATTCACATTTACAAAAAACAAATGCAAATCAGTCGAAACAAAATGTTCGCATAATTACAATTATCTGAACACGATACGATTGATAAACATGTTGAGTTGATATCGTCAAGGCATTTGTCAAAATACAATTAAACAGAAGTTTAATCCACATAAAAAACACGATTGAACATGACGCGACGTGAATGCTGCCCCCTACTGAAAACAATGGAGGGGTAGGAGTTGCAGAGGAGTTATTGTACGGAGCGGGCCAAGAAGGTACCAACTTGATGAAGGAGATGATGGTCATTCCTCTCAATATGTCGAGTTTTGGTTTTGAATTCCAAGCCACACCATGTCTGGTACGTATCTGCATGAGATTCCGAAGAAAACGTGTATCGTTCTTCAGCCTAGCGTTTTTGTTACCAATATCTTGAGTTAAAATTAAGGACTTGCATTTCTATGCTCTTAAATTGTTGATGGCCCACTGTGCCGGCCGCATGGCTTGTTTTGGTTCTTTTCTCTCTTTTCCGAAAGCAACTTGTATGGAATTCAGCATCATTTGATGTTTCCATGCTATAATATTATGTTTTTTGAAAAAAAAAAATACACATAATATGACATATTGGACGAGAGTGCCACAGAAACCGTAAACTCATTTCAAGTAAATTTCTTTCCTTTTTCACCATTATCGTGTGTGTGTGTATATATATATATATGTTAGTATTGAAAACAAATAATGATAGTAGTAAAATACATTAATTGAGGATTATCTCCCCTCCCCTTCCCTCTCCTTCCCTCCTTTCTCACTTTTCTCTTTGCTTTTTTTTTTCTCATAAAGAAGTAAACACAAGATGTTGACATGGCAAAATCGTAACCGTTCAAATAAGAAGAGACTGAATTTGGAGGAAAAAGAATTCTACTCCATTTATCTACTCATTGGCTGCATCCTACAGATGTCGGCTGTAGTAGAATTTTCAAATGTTTATATTTTTAATGGTTGATTTGAGAATTTGAATTCTTGAAAATCATATGTCATTCTAAAGGTTAATGTCATTGATCAATGGAGCATTTCCAAACCGAAGTGTCAAATAGTGTCCAATGCTAAATGATTGCTCGTCGATACTAAGAGACACCAAATTAATTTGATTGATCAAATAATATCTCAGTATTTGATTGACTAGCTCTGTTAGTTAAGAGTATTTGTCTATGTATATGAGGTCATCATTGAGATATATTGTATTAAATACATGTAAGTATTGTAGTCAAATCCTAATTTTAGTACGCCAGAAAATAATCATATTTGAAACGATAAGTAACTTTGCTTAATATGTCATGTTTTAACGCAAGTGATACCGAAAGAGAGATTTGAACATAAAACCTCGAATTCATTAGTACACTCTCTTGACCATTATAAGTGCCCAAGCGTAAATAGTGGAATAAATAGTGAAGTCACAACCTCTGGAAAAATAAATAATCAAGAGATTAAAGTAAAACAAATATATCAAATGTATGACATGAAAATGCCAAATTATGGCGTATGATACTTAGATGGGTTAAAACTTCAAAAGATGGCAGTGATTCATTGCAGTTGAAGATGCTCTTTTACACTGGCATCATTCTGCGCCCCTGCGCAGCAAGAAGGACATGAATTTCTGAGGATAATGGATAATTACTATTAGCAAATAAAGGTTCGTTTGCAATAAACTACATTGAATCTTCCACGATACGGGCTAAAATCTAATTAGTTAACATTGTTTCTTGCATCATGTGAAGAAAGAGACAAATATACTTAATAATTTATATATACACCTTGTTGCAGTCAAGTCTGTCACGAGGATATAAGTTGTAGCGGATTGCATGCATGTTGGGTTTAGTTAATCAACTCCATGTGCACCTTCAAATGTCTTTTGAATTTGATTAGGAGGTTGAAGCAGACTAACCAGCAAGAAGGAGACAGATTAGATCGATGCTACAATTGTACATGGCCTAAAAAAACAGTGAAAGCATGACATGTCAGCAGGATTGGAAGCAAAAGAGGGAGATGGGTCGCAACTGTTTGAGGCTGATTGATTGGGAGGTGCTCTCTGCTGGGTCCCTTCCTTTTGAAAAGAACAAGACTCTTAAAAGCCTACATGATTATTTTAGATTATTAGATTTATTTCATACTGAAATATATTAGTTCACACTTTTGGAGAAGTAGATTGAGAGGAAGATGATGAAAAGGGCCCCACGATGTTTGCATGGAAACCCTACTTTCTGGAAAAGGCCAGCAAAAAGTGCAGCAAGTGGGATTGTTCTTGCATTTGAGCCTTGACACTCCAAAAGTGCAAACCAAAAACCCACATTTAATGTTCGCTTGTTAGTTTTGATTTGAGGTCACAAACTTGAACCATAAATAATTATTAGATTATTAGAACAAGACTTTAACTGTTTAATCACTTGAATACAATGGTAAATTTGAAAAAAAAGGATGTTCTGATCTACGTACTTCAACTTACGAATAAGAGAATTCAAACTTGAATAGAAGAGAGCAAACACATTGTCTACAACCGTAAATGGTAACCAAATCAATCATTTCATGGTAGAGCTACTGGAAATGCTATAACCAAGTTAACCTCTAATACATATGGTTAACCGGTAATCGATCTTAACAAACATAGTAAAATTTTAAGACTAATATATGTTCTCGAAAGGTTAATTGAGTATTAGGAGTTTGTTTACAAGAACAAGTCACTAAGAAGCGATATGGTAACAATGTGTAAATTTAACGTATCGGAATGAACTTAGGTTTGTATTTTGTAGACAAACTAAATATATACTCGATGGATCGTGTTTGGAAAATAACTTCATACTATAAAACATGCACGAGCATTCATAAACGCGGCACCTTAACAACCAAACCCCACTAAGGTTTGTTTCCGGCCATCAGTTCAGACATTAAATCTAATTATAGTAAAGAATGTGATAGCTTTATCATAATCATAGTAATTAGCTACCTCATAGCTATCTTTATGTTAATATTCTTATCTGGCCAAAAAGCAAAAAACCTAATAGTCTTAGGAATTTTGGACGCATTTGAAAGGTAGACAAAATTATTTACTGGTGGAATATTCAATAATTGATCAGAAAAAAAATAACAAGGGCCCGAAATTCTGGACAGTTCTTTGACAAAAAAAAAAATTCTGAACCGTTAAATTAAGCAATTAATTAAGCACTAATACGAACAAGTAAATCAGTCACATCAACACAAACTTTTTAACTCCATTGCTTTTCGGAATTTTCTCAAGTATCTTTCTGTTTCTTCAACTGTTACAGAACATGTTAATAATTAATTAATAATTGGTCGCTGGAAGAATGAACCTTAAACCAGAAGTAATCAGTGAGACTTTTGCATTCACTTTTTCTGATTCACGAATATATCTTACAAGACAAGTCTACCTCAATCAATTGTACCATACGCATTTTGTTTTTGAATGTCACAAATTTCTCAGTTGATGCTCTATTTCCTTCTGCAACAAGAGAACGAGACAAAATCCTATCAACCATACAATAAAAGTTTCATAAAAAAAAAAAATTATGCACATCTTCACTGAGGGAAAAATAATGAATTGTGCATTATTGGCACACTTTGTACTAGTGACAACAACTGTTTGGGAAAATCAGTGCAGTTCCAGTACAAGTGAAAAAGAATTGCTAAACCAGTAAAAATTATGACATTAAATGTCTCAAATGTCCATTATAGCTGCTTGATCGACAAAGACAATTTTATGTTTTATTATGAGGTCGATAGTAAGATCTTCATTGTTTATTAATGTTGTTGATACGCTCTCTGTATGGTATATCAACATGATATCATATAGTATTTAAAATTATGTTTGTTGATCACATAATATTGATATATGCAATGGCGGATCCAAGACTCTAACCTCATAGAGTCTTGTTATATAAGATCCACGCACTGAGCGCAAAATTTATTTTTCATTTTTCCTAGGTAGGCATGTTGTTATGCTTATATTTGTTGACAACTTCCAAGGCATGATGCCGAGGCTTGTCGAGCATCACCTGCTAAAGCCGGCCAAATTTTGTCATAGAGGCATTTTATTAAATAATTTGTGGGCATTCTCTCAAGTCCCATACCAGATAGTCTTAGGGTCCTCCGGCGACCTTTCACCCTTATATTCCGAATTCCATATGGTCCCGTGACGCATAGGACCTCCCTTGGATCCGCCCATGGATGTAGGAATATGTATATAAGGGGCTAAACTTTTTTGAAACATTTATTGTCTGAGAGATTTGAGAAAACAGTTGGTGTTTATAGTATTATTCATAAGTCGTAGTTTGTAAATGCTAATTGATCGATTAAACTTGTTATGAGTACAAAAAACCGATGGAAATAAAATCAATAGTGTCTTGGTTGGAATAGACCAAAAAAGTATCAAGCAAACAAATATCTATGCCCATCACATTCAAGCTTTGATCATTATCCATACCATATATATAAGAGAGCCTTTCAATGTGTTGGATGCTCTAAACCTATCGGTCCCCCATTCTACCTGTAATTCGATAAAGGTTCATGGAAACTAGATCAATTGCCCTCACCTAATTTTTCTTCCCACATTTGCATAATTAATAATGTATTTTACTAAAAGTGCATACAACAACGACAAAGGCTTATTCCACTAAGTGGTTTCAGTGTATGAATCTTAGAATGCTACCGTGATCAGTTTTGTGTAAAGTCTTCCGTTAACTCCAAGTACTCCATGTCTATTCTTATAGTCTATTTCCAAGTCTTCATCTACCCCTTTTGTCTCAAGCCTTTGTCTCATAATCTAATCTTCTAATCAGAGCATCTATATGTATTCATTCCACATGTCCAAACCACTATAACTATTTTACTAAAAATGGGTAATGTATTAAAATATTGCTAGGAGCTTAAGATGCTACAAGTACAGAGATTTCCGCAGAAAGATTATGCTTTTCACATCAACCTCAGGAGTTTAATATATGTGAGGAATGCATGGTGAATAAATTAATCAACGTAATTATATGAATACATGAAATGTAGTGGGGAGATGCAACAATAATGGTATATTAGGATTAAAAGTTTTAAACAATACCATTTCAAGGAAGTAGCAGCGGAAAAATGCATGAGAAAGCACAGTGAACAAGCCACCAATATTCCCGCTGTTTTGATAGGCCGACAAACGGACAAAATATGGCACAGACAAATTCTTCCTCAACAAAGCATATAAAAAATGCTGTATTAGTTGAAAATTATGACACAAATTTAATATTAAACAGACTTTTGGGAATATATTATATTAAGTCGGAACTATAGTCTACTAATTTAATAAAAAAATATGATTAAAACCCTAATGGTGTGTGGTACGTAATGGCTGAATCAAGAAAAACCCAAAAATAGTAAAAAAAAACTAGGGTTTGGAATCCAAGTATGGAAGTTGAATTCTCTCTTTCTTGGTACCATAAAAATATGCACACCTGATGTTCCCGAAGCTCTTGACGTCGCTTCCATGTCTGCTCGATCTGCTGTGATTGCTCATCTAACTGCTAGACTTTGTCCCGCTGTCTAACGTTTTATATGTATTGTTGGATCTTATTTTTGCATAATTATATCATTTATTTTTGCAAATGACTCAATTTGCAGCTGGTGATTTGGCTTCGGGTATTCTACTAAATGGTGCTGGAGCATTGAGCCCAGACAAGATCAAACTGGGAACTGGTCACTGCTCAATGGTCAACTTTATTATATTTGTAATCACAACTTTTGTGCGTAGCAAGTTGTTGAATGGATGCACTTTTTCTTTTCATAAAAGTGGGTGCCACATGTATGTTGTTAACATATTTTTCAAGAGAAGGTTGATGGAGAAATTTGAATATAACTAGGGTTAATATTTTGTGCTTCAGATATAAGGAAATGAGAGATGAAAAAGGTCACGGGAGAGAGAAGGATTAAGAGAATTAGGATTAATATTTTGTGCTTTAGATATAAAGAAGAGTAATGTTATTCATGCTATGTTTTTATACCACATTTCTATACAATCTTAGGTGGTATCTGATGTGGACAGCTACATCTCCACATCATTTGAAAAATTTGCAAAACCTAAGGAAATGAAGAAGAAAGGCTCATCGTATACCACAATCATCATTTAATTAACTAGTTTTTCTTAATTATTAGTTTATTAAATAATGACTAAATTTAAAAATCTAATTAATTCAAATGGTGTGGTTGTTTACATCAAATGTCACCTAAGATGATATAAAAATATAGTACAAAAAGATGGTATGAATAGCAGATGAAAAAGGTCATGGGAAGGAATAACAGAACTTGACTGTTTGAATGATTTTTAATATTTAAGGGCTAGACCAATCAATCTCAAAAGAAGATAAGTCTATAAGGGTGAAATGATAGTCCATAAATGTAATATGATAGGTTTATAAGAGTGTCTGATTAGTTTGACTCAAGAAATAAGGAATAATGCACGAAAACAAAATCTTAAATGTGAAACAACTAAAAACGAAATTGTTATTAAGCAGGAGAATTTTCTTTCAAGATTAAGATATATAGCCACTTGAGCCCTAAGAGTTTTTTGAAATGCCTGTACTTTTCAGAAAATTTCCCATAAGATTGGTTTGAGGCTTTGAGCACTACCTCAGATGACTCGAGTGGTAATATTTTCCAAGTTAAATGAGGATTTTGCAATGTGGATTTACTAGCAAGAATCAGGCAGAAACTAGATTTTTATGTGACCCAAAATCTGCAGGTTATCAGTGTTTCTCATTGCTAAAATTTAATAGAGGTTTGAATCTACCAGCAAGAATCATGCAGCAGCAAGATTTTTCTGTAACCCCAAATATGTAGGGTTATCGTGTCCCTTGGCCTTTATTTATTGGTTTCCATGTTTTTTTCTTTCTGTAGTTTGAATGGTCCTGAGCTCTAAAGAAAAAGCCACTGAATTCATAATATCTTTTCAGTTTTCAGCCTGTACATGAATTTTTGTTGTATACGTTGTTGGTTACCAGACACTAGCTAGCTCATAAATCGATCACATATCCATATGTAAACATCAAAACCTAAGTGGTGAGTGCTGAGTAATTTTAGCAAAGGAGTTTCCCTGATATGCTTAATATACATCAATATTCATGTTAGAATGGAAAGCGATTTGATTCTTCCTCTCGAGCAATGTTTGCACAATTTTGAGGCTACTTAATTGTGCTTGAGCCATCTCACTTGAGCAATGCTCGAGCACTACTAAGGTGCCTCGAGTCGGCATAAGCACTGTGTAAGAGTTTTACTTTTTATGTGGGTGTGTGATGCTTTGACGTTTGACCTTGATTAAGTTGTTTATTTGTTTTATAGGTATAATTTTGTCATAACTAAAGACAAAGAATTTTTTTAGCACATTAAGGGCTGTTTTGGTATTACTGTGCTTTGAAAAAAAGCTGCTGTGAGAATAAGCGGCTGTGCTGTGAGAATAAGCGGCTGTAAAATAAATAAGCAAAGTGTTTGGTAAACTTTTTTGTAAAAGTGCTTTTGAAAAAAAAAGCAATCTGATAGTGGGTCTTTTCATTAAAGGAGCACTGTAGCTCCGTGTGTTTTGAAAAAAAACCAGTTTTCCAAAGCTGCAAATAGTAGCTTCAACTTTTTCCTTTGATTTCAGCTTATTCTCACAGCAGCTTCCAAAATAAGCCCTTTTTTTTTTTCAGTTTACCAAACACCTAAAACCCTCACAGCTTTTTTTCATGGGTGTTTTTTTTAAGCACCTCACTCCCAAACCACCCCTAATAATGCACTTGGGGGAAAAAGGTAAGTAGGACTATATGTTTTTTTTTACATGAATATGTCAATCAAAACTACGTTTAGTTTTGAAGAAAATAAAAAACTTAAACTCCAATTGTCTTTGCACTTGACTATTACCGTAGTACAAGTGGGGAGTTTCTTTTCTATATAAGTGCTATGCTATTTTAAACTAACTCTAAACTACTAAGATGGGAACTCAAACTCAAATGTTATAACCATTATGACTACGCCAACATTAGTAAAACTTTGATTCTTTAAAAGTTTCTCATTAACGTTATCAAATTATTAGGGAATTTTATGTATTAAAAAAAAAGTATTTTTGCTCACCGTTATAACTATGGTGTATGTTCACCATACACCTAATTATCTACCACATGACCTTTTATTTAACTTTCACATTAAATTTTTCTTTTTCAATTTTGAATTTTTTTTACCAAATTTAAGTAAAGCATACGTGGCGAATGATTATGCGTATGATCGCATACATCATAATTTATAATGGTGAGCAAAAATGCTCTCTTAAAAAAAATGATTATAAATACAAAAGCATAGCCCACCAGACCCAACTTCATCTTCCACATCATGGGCCCTATCCCCAAAATTGGGCCACTTTAAAACAAAACCCAATTGAGCCCAGAACTCAACCCGGCCAGTACTTGCTCAGTAGGTTTCCTTAATTTCAAAGTTGGTGGACAAAAATAACCTCAACAAAACATGCAAATTCCCGAGAAAATCCAAGGGGTGGTGGTATGGATACAATATATCATATGAGAAATTGAGTGAGAAATGAGAAATTAGACCAAGAGCCAAATATTGCTTTTATGGGTGGGAGGGCACTCTAGCACCACCTTGTGAATGAAGTTTTTCATATTTTAGGTGTTTGAACTCTGAAGCCTCTCTCTGAAATGTCAAATATTGCAAAAGTGAGTTGTACAGAGTGAATAACTCAGCTTCTGAAAGCATTTGTCGCTCTCTTGAATACTCTAAAACAAAAAAGAAAGAAAAAAAGTGAAAAAGAAATAATTTTCCTCTCAAGAAACTGCAGATTCTTCAGAAAACCCTTGCATTTATACCTCCCATTTATTCTCAAATGCTTCTCACTCCTCTTAAACACAAAGAGAAGAGAGAGAGAGAGAGTAGTGGGGCTTTCGGTTTTAAATTTTATATTTAGTATATTTTCTGCTGAGGGTTTTTTCTTCCTTTTTCTGTTCATATATTTATTTGTTTTGTTGGAGAAGGGTGAGGAATGTTATCATCAAGCATGAGAAAGAAGCTATGGGTTTTGGTTTTGCAGTGCCTTTTGCTCATGGGATGCCATCTGGGTAACTTCTCTCCTGTTTCCTTCGTGTTTTCTGTTTAAGGCAAAGCTAGCTTTGGAGTTTTCTGGTTTTTATGTTATTTTTTCTTGCTATTTATTTGTTTTTGTTTTTTTGTTTTGAGATCTTGTTGTTTAGAAGTTGGCAGCTTCTGGTCAGGTTTATATATTTGTTTTATGATCTGTTTCCCGGAAAACATACAGTTGAATATGGACATTTGAAGCTTACAGAATTATTTTTATTTAAAAAATATTGGAGAGAAACATTCTGAGATTTGCATCAACAGTTTATGTGATAAAGGGATGAACATGCTCTCATCTAGTACTAAAAGTTTTAATTTTTATATTTATTTACCATAACCACTTACATTTTATAAGCAAGGGAAGGATTTTTTGTTAGGGAAAAATATGTAATTGCTTGGGAAGTAGGCCAACCCTTCTGTTTCTGTCACCAATTTTTGAACCAAAAAGAAAAGAAAAGTAGTCTCAAGGCAGGCACCCCTGTATCATGGAATGTAGGGTATTACTCATAAAAACATGATATCCCCGTATATTGGTTTCGCCCGACTCCATGTTGGTTCCACTCGCTGTGAGAGATACCCCCTAGTCAGACAAACCTACTGAAATTCCTATCCTTTGTGAGCATGAGGCACATGATCTTCTACGCCACTTTTTCCCTTGTATTATTCAAGTTTAGGGTTAGCTATCCACTTTTCTTTATGTTTTGTTGCTTGAGTTTGTAGGTAGTTTACCTGAACTTGAAGATTTATTTTACTGAATCTCTACCCACCTTGTACATAATGTTGGATGAGCTACACAGATGATAGACCAATGCACATATATGTTTAAGCTAATTTCAAATAGGATCAATCATTTTATGAACTCAAACTGTCCGTGACCCGGCTTGATTTTATATAAACAATGACCAATGAAGTCACCCTGATGAAACATTTTTGGATCTTTCTGCAAATTTTTAGTTTCATCAATGGAAGTGGCGCTGCAAGATGGAGCAATACCAGACACCACATTGTCACCACCAGAAGGGAACACAACATTCCTTGATGGCACAACATGGTGCGTAGCCCTTCCCGGGGTTTCCCAAGCCGATTTGCAGAATGCATTAGACTGGGCCTGTGGATTGGGAATGGCAGACTGCAAGCCAATTCAACAAGGTGGAGCGTGTTACGAACCAGATACTCTGGTATCTCATGCCTCTTATGCTTTCAATAATTTTTATCAGCAGAACGGGAATTCAGATATTGCTTGCAATTTTGGGGGAACTGCTGCTGTCACTAAAACTAACCCAAGTAAGTTGTACATCTCCCCATTCTCCCTTATAATAATTACTGTAACAACGGGTCACTTATAATATCTTGTCGTGGATTCGAACTTAGAACAACTTAGAGATCAATTTTTTAAGGTCATACCTAATTGGATTTTTCATGTCAAAACAATGAAATGAATTATTTACTGGCCCTTAGTTATTATGCTTTGAAATTGAAATTTTAAGGTACAGTTGTGTCACTTTTGGAGTTTGTAACCCCAATGATCTAGTTCTTCCCAGATTTTTAAGTCGGCCTTTCACCCTGCACTCGTGTTCTTAAAGGGGGAAGCCGCCATTAAGTTCGATAGCATTTGGTAGGGTTGGCAATCTTACCAAGTTTTCAGATTAATCTCCTGAGTAAATGGTTATCTCTAGATTCTCCACATAGCAATAAGTAACAAGAATGTAATATCCGTTCGGGGATGCACAAACTCTACTAGAATGTTTTTGCTCTATGATATTGTCGTTTAAGTGTCGAATCTATGCCTTCGATTCTGCTCTACTGATCAGTTTCATGACATTACAGGTCATGGAAAATGCGTCTATGCTGCGCCCGGGTACGCTTGTTCCATCTGCACGATTTAGTTTTCGTAGTCTGAAATACAAGTGTCTATGTTATTTACAAAATGCGCATGGACTGATACACACATTTTCTTCCTATTTTTTGACAGATCTGTAGGCTCTGCAGCACCTCCATTTTCCAAGCAAAATCCCAGCTCTCTGTGGTGGCAACTTGCTTGCCTTTTACTCCCCTTGTATCTAGGCAGTTGATATTTTGATGGGGTTAATTAAACTGCTGCCAAGAAAAGCCAAAATTCCACCTGCTTGTACAAAAAGCCAGCTGTTACTGTGGGGGAAAAAAAGCAGGAGATGAGAACATGATTAGATTAGGGTTTTGTGACCGTAATATGCTTTATCCCTATCTTTGTTTTTGGTTTTGGAATCTATTACCGCTAATTAATCAAATCCTCTATTTTCAACTTTTGCCTGATTGCTTTCTTCTTCTAAACGTATTCATTCATGTTGTCTTTTTTTTTGTTTGGGGGGGGGGGGGGGGGGGGGCGGGGGAGGGGACTTCTAAATCTAACCATCACTTTGCATGAAATATGATGTTTCCCCCGTTGTAGATTTCATCTTCCTTTCTTTTCCAGGTCTTTCATATATCGGGGATTGATATTGTGACGGCATTTTAAATCAATTACGTTTTGTTAAGCATTTTAACTTACTTTCTTATATGACAGTGCATGATTGGCTTGAGATACCATTGTAATGACAAAAAAAATGACATTCCATTGCCTATGTTTTTGTCATTTCTCATACCAAATATTCATGTCCAACAACAAAATATCTTATTACATTACTGACACATCTCTTATAATAACAAGTACTGCTAATAAGAGAGTAACAACCATTTGAGATAGAGCATTATTAGATAAATCTTCTTAACCGTTTGATAAATTTTGTATAAGAACAAATATGAAAACAATTTATGTCGTGAAATGACAAGATTACCCTTATTATTTTTTTCAAGATATATTGAGAGATGATATGTTTGAGAAGAAGAATGAGATTTTGGGGGTTACTCAAACACATGGAGCGAACCAATCAAATCCCAAGAAACAAAAATCCAGAGGTGAACAAAGAGATTTTTCAATGTAACCATTACACGAGATGGTATACCACGTGTCTTTATATAAATAGTGGGTTATATGTGTTAAAAGGTTAATAACTTAAAAATTAAAATTTTTCACCACTTGCATAAAAACACATGATGGTGTACCATCCTTATTCCCGTCACAACTAAAAATTTCTCGTAAATGTGGGGGCCCACTCACCGACCGGATTACATCTTTTGTCCTTCCCCCCCACCCAAAAAAAAACGGTCCGGGGAAACCAAGTCATCATTAACATAAACAATACACACATAAAATGACAATATTACCCTCGGTCACTGTTCAAAACTTCAATGCTGGTCCATCAATGGATTGGATTTGAATTTCAATCTTCAGGGCCAACCCAGTCCGGCCTAACTTGGCCCAATCGAAGCCCAAATGTGAAAATCCAAAAATCAAATGAAATCAGAAGCTGCTGCCAGCACACAGAACCTTATCCATTTAAGTAATACGATCACATCCAATGGCACAGGGCCACGTCAGCAGGCAAGGATCCTGGTGTATCCGAATCTGGGAACTCTGAAGCCACAGGTTGCTCGTGTGGCTGTGGCTCAAAAAGTTTATAACAATATTACGGGATGCAAAAGCTCATAAAATTATCAAACAAAAGAGAGACAGAAAATTGCAAAGCAAAATTCAGAAAATGGCAGCTGCCGCTGTGACCGCTTCTCTCCCACAATTCAATGGCCTCAGACCCAAAATCTCATTCTCCAATGCGCGAAGCATGGTAAGTTCTTTTCAACGTGTTTCATGGCATGATGTAGAATATACGTTTACGATTTGACGTTCGTCGATCCTGTCTATCCTGTTTCTCGTTGCGTCATTGCGGATGTTAAACACAAATTATCGAGCGTAACATGTGTAGGGGTAATGATGCTTTTTGAGCGCTTGTAGTCTTGAATTTAGTGGAACGTAGAGGGGTAAATGTTATTAACTGCTTGAGCTACAAGTCGTTTACGAGGCAAGCTAGTGCGCATGTTAAATTGAGGCGTTCCTCGTTTTTCAGGCAGTTGTTCAGCCGATGAGGCGCAAGGGCCAGGGCGCTTTGGGAGCTCGCTGCGATTACATCGGCTCGCCTACCAATTTGGTAAGCAAATATTTCACTTAATTATATGCACAAAAACCAGATCATACGGCGGAATGTTAATGTGATTAAGTTACTAATCAATTTTGATTTGGACAGATAATGGTGACCACAACAAGCTTAATGCTGTTTGCCGGAAGATTCGGGTTGGCTCCGTCGGCAAACAGGAAGTCAACGGCAGGATTGAAGCTTGAAACAAGGGACTCTGGGCTGCAGACCGGTGACCCAGCTGGGTTTACTCTTGCTGATACATTGGCCTGTGGTTCTGTTGGTCACATTATTGGGGTTGGAGTTGTTCTTGGCCTTAAGAATATTGGTGCCCTGTAATTAAAAGAGGAAGATGTTTGTGAACTCTTGCACTGAATGATATTTCCAAGTCCTATATTTATAGAACATGGGCTAAAAATTATGACCTTTTCCTTTCAATACAACTGCTTAGCACTGTTCTAAAAGGCGTTAGGCGATAGTCGGGCTGACACCTAGCTCGTAGGCAGACTAAGCGGATTTAATTAATTTTAGTACATAACATATAAATAGGTGCCTACTTACACTCTAAAGAAAATATACTTATATTGAGAATTTGGGAAAGTTAAAACTTAAGCCGTAATGACATTAGCATCATCATATAGACTGATGCAACAAAAATAAGAAAAACCTCAAACCCAAAACCAAAATCGAAAATTCAATAATTCATAATCTAAATTGACATCATCTTTCATCACAGATTAATCAATGATTCAATGAATCAATACGTGTAAATGGGATCGTGCATTAGAATTCAACACCATTCAATTGCAGTATGAAGAAAATTAAAGATTAAATCTAAAAAGAACAAAAAAAATTTGAAAACCTACTCACAAAGTTTGAGCAGGTTGCATAATGAGTTCAGGTTGGTGCGTGAGAGTCTAGGCGTCCACATCTGCGAGAGACAAAATAGACACAATCAGAATCGACACGAGCAGAGGCGAGAGAGTGAGAAAGCGTATGTGTGGAGAGACAAGAGAAGAAAAACACGAAAATGTTGAGAGAAATAATATGGGTTCTTTTTAGGTAGGTTACCCAGAAAAGTCTCTAACTCAATATAAAACAATTAAACACAACAAAACCCTAAATCTGCCTAGGCATCGCCTAGCGCCTAAATTGCCTAGCCCCTAACTGATTTTTCTCCATGTTTTAGCCTAATTGCATTAGTCTTCTATTGTCCAACGCCTTGCTAACGAAAATAGTTTTTGTATAACGTGAAAAGTGAGATAGAGAGATGATTAAAGATATGAATTGATTGCACGAAAATTTCTCTCCTCGAAAACTTCCTCACATTGGACCTTCTACCACTTATTTTAATTGAATTTCATGCTTATGGGATATTAGATTGGATGCTAGTTTTATGTTATAAACGGGGTTTTTTGAACTTTAAATATCTCTAACCTATTTTTACCATCACTATATCCTACTAAAGATAATCTCAATGGAGTTGGAATGACATTGTGTCGTGTAAGTTGTTACAAATTGTATTTATTGGTTGATCAAGTATTTGGTAAACCGGTAAACTTGGGCTGTGGTCGTTTTTGACCTTAAGAATAAAAGGAAGTATGAATTATTTTGGTTGAAAGACCAACCATCTCTTATTTAGTGGCACTTTACCTTTTTATGTTAAAACATATCCTTAATTTAATCTTCAATTTCTCGTTAAAAAGAACAACCTAATTGTAAAAGAGGAAAAAAAAACCCTAAACAAGACCAAAAGTAAGAAAAATGCTAAATTTGAAAAATTAAATGGAAATTGGTAAAATTTGACTTGGACATAATTTATGAAGAACACACTATAGACATATAAATATTATTGCGCGTTGTGTCAAGTTGTTAACTATTATACGCAACTACGTTTCTCTCTCTCATCACAGTCATACTCAAAAGTCTATCCAATTCTTTTTTTTTCTTTCCGTTAACACAAGAAATATTATTAGTTTAATTTACACCACTTAAAAAATGAAAGGTTTGAATCCGAGACCTGATAAATTAAGAGAAATCGGTTTAAATAAAATTTCTAAAGCGGGCCAGGCGGGTCATGAATCCAAATAAATTATGGATCAGGCCGACGCCCATAAAATTAGCCGAACCGGATCGCACCCAAGTCCCGACAAACCCACCAATAGATCCGCGGGAACAAACGACAAGGCTATAAGTCCAAACGACGTCACTTGGTTGCATTTCATTTCTTCTGTCTGTTTCAAGAGCGACTGAGACTGTTGTGAGAGTGAGAGAGAGAGAGAGAGAGAGAGAGAGAGAGGGTGGTGCTGGTTAGGGCTCACTGGTTCGGCCTCCTTCTCCACAAAACCAACCACCAACCAAAGCGGTTTGCAGAAGAAGATGAGCGTATGGAACTACGTCGTAACGGCTCACAAGCCCACCAACGTCACCCACTCCTGCGTCGGCAACTTCACCGCCCCTCAGGAGCTCAATCTAATCACTGCGTACGTCACCACCCTCCAATCCCTCTCTCTCTCTCTCTCTCTCTCTCTCTCTCTCTCTTCGATTGGATTTCGAGTTTATCTTCCTGCTAGGGTTTCGTTAACGAGTTCATCATACATTACAAATTTCGTTGATTAATCATATTATTTTGCAGCAAGATTTATTGTCCAAAGTTCTATCTTGTTCGTGATTGGATTTGGCTTCATTAATCTTGATTTCAGGAAATGTACGCGAATTGAAATTCAGCTACTTACTCCTCTGGGACTGCAGGTATGTCAATCTCTTTTGTTGTAAAAGAAAAACTGATAGATATTTTAAAGTTAATAGCTTACATGTGTGTCATGCAATTAAAACCTCGGGTTCCAGGAATTGTATCATTGTATTTTTAAATGTGAACTGTCCGGTGACATTCTTGGGGAAATTGTTGCTCTTCGGTATCTCTTGCACCTTTTTGGTAGTTGATGATGTTATGTTGACTTTCGTCCAGGGATTTATACGTTATTGGGAACAAATTAGTTATGATTCATCCAAGAATCAGTTTTCAAACTTGAGAAATTAGTCCTTTGCGTTGCACATACGTCGTCTCCTAATAAGAATTATCATCTACTCATTTCACTGAAAACTTAATCCTATAAAATTATAGTACAGAACTAGTCAATAAGTTTTACTCAACTGTATGGAATATTATTTATTTCCGGCCTCATGAACCCATTTCATGGAATTTGAAATACATTTACAATGCACAATTGAATAAACTATATCTTCCAATGTTGAATTAACGTTTGAACTTCTCTGATTTTTGTCTTTTTCTGCTATAAAAATCAAATTTGTAGCTTTGTTTCTGTTGCCATTTAAAAAACCATTAGCATGCATTAAGCTAAGTTTTTTTTTCTCTACAGCCTATCTTGGATGTCCCGATATATGGAAGAATAGCGACGCTTGAACTTTTCCGGCCTCATGTGAGTATTTATTTCATATTTTTGTCTTGTTTCGTATTATTAATTTCCGGGCTTTTAATAGTGTTTTTTTTTCTTCGACAGGGTGAAACACAGGATTTTCTATTTATTGCAACAGAAAGGTACAAATTTTGTGTTCTTCAGTGGGATGCCGAAGCATCTGAGCTCATCACAAGGTTAGATATGCAAACCAAGTGAAAGTAGTTCTTGTCGTTTAAATTATTCACAAAAGTACATAGTAAATTCCAGTAATCCAGTCTTCTAGAAACATAATGATGCTTTATAGGTGGTGAATTCATTTTGTTGTCTTTTAGTTGTTAACCTTCAGTCAACAGTTTTTCTAGACACTCATTGTATATGGGCTGTAAATGTATCTTTAATGACATTTTGACAAATGCATGTCCTTGTCGTGTAGGGCAATGGGGGATGTCTCAGATCGCATAGGTCGTCCGACAGACAATGGTCAAGTAAGTTAAATGATTCTACGACCCTCAATTCCTGTAGGTTTTTCTTGTTAAAACATTTTATGTCTTTCTGGAGTTGAAGTCTAAACCATGTTCAAGTTTCAACGGGGAAAATCCATAAATATTACTAATGTACATTTTCTTTACCTACTCTTTTTCTGCAGATTGGTATTATTGATCCAGATTGCAGATTAATTGGACTCCATTTGTATGATGGATTGTTTAAGGTATGTGGTTTTTAATCTTTTACTAAGATCTTCATTTTGTCATCACATTTATAGTTTAGAAATGACACAATATGCTCTTGGTATTTCAGGTTATTCCTTTTGATAATAAAGGGCAGCTCAAGGAAGCATTTAATATACGGTATTTTTCTCTCATTCTTTTAGTTTTTTAGTAATATATATTTTGTGGATTAGTCTTCTTGTGATTAATTGACCATGATGTGTATTTAAAATTTACTCAAATAAATTGATTACAATTTCTTGTTCCCTTCTTTTTGTGTGAAATTATAATTTCTTTTCACTCTAACTATATTTTTGGGTAACTTTTCAGGCTTGAAGAACTTCAAGTTTTGGATATCAAGTTTCTATATGGTTGTTCAAAACCAACAATTGTAGTTCTATATCAGGTACTAGTCATTCCTTTCATTGGGATATCAAATTTATGTTGGGCTACCGTAGTATTTCTCTATCTTCTTATCACTCAAATTGTCTTAGTATCGTATGTTCAAGTTTTCTGTATACTGTTATGTTTGTTATGTTCCTTGTATTGGATGAAGATTATTTAAGCAAAGGCTTAGGCAATGCCTATGTAAGAACCTATTAGTACAGCAGTTTCAAAATGGAAAACTTGATAAAAACAAGCGTGATCTGGTCTGTGATGTTGGTATATTTCTACATATGTATACATAAACCATCTAAGATCTTTGTGAATCTGCTTCATTTCTAAATACAGAACACTGTTCATGTGTCGTGTTAGGGTATTGCCCATATAACATTCTGTGGGAGGCCTTTTCAGGTGGTAAAATAGTGTAAGAGTATTCCGGACAAAAAATTTAATTGCCTTGTTGAAATATTGCAGGATAACAAAGATGTTCGCCATGTCAAAACATATGAGGTTTCTCTGAAGGATAAGGATTTCGTTGAAGGCCCTTGGGCACAAAACAACGTTGAAAATGGGGCTGATTTGTTAATACCAGTTCCTCCGCCACTCTGCGGTGTTCTTATTATTGGAGAAGATAATATTGTTTACCGCAGCCCGAACACATTTAAAGCAATCCCAATAAGACATGTATGCTATAGTATCATATGATGTTGTTTTGGAATTACATGTTGAATTGGTTTTAGAAGTATCATTTCAAGTTTTTCTTTGTCATTGTTATAGTCCATCACAAGAGCCTATGGGAGAGTAGATGCAGATGGTTCCAGGTATTTACTTGGTGATCATGCCGGGCAACTTCACCTACTTGTTATAACGCATGAGAAAGAAAAGTGAGTCCAAATACATTCTTGAAAACATCTGATTGTTTGTGGTTGAAGGTTATGGGTTTAGTTCCTCAGGGTTTCATCTACTCTTCTTCTTGTAGGGTGTCTGGACTGAAAATTGAGCTCTTGGGGGAGACATCAATTGCATCTACTATCTCATACCTTGATAATGCATTTGTCTATATCGGATCAAGTTATGGGGATTCACAGGTGGGTACTTAGAACTATTGCTTGTTACTTGTTCTATTCTTAAGCTACTCTTAGCAATACAAATTTGTTCTTCAAAGAATAAAAGCCATTAGTAAGTAATAGAAGGCACTGTACAGAGTCTATAAAGATAGATATGAAAGAAAGTAATGTTTTAATAATGCGTTACAAGTTTTAAATGAAATAAAGATATGCGGATATTATGATCAAAATTACATTGATACCTTATTAAATGTTTTGGATTATAATATATTAACACTCCAAAGTGTGTGAACACAGCTTGTGAAGCTAAATCTACAGCCTGATGCAAAGGGTTCATATGTGGAAGTCTTAGAAAGGTATGTCAATTTGGGGCCGATCGTTGACTTTTGTGTGGTTGATCTTGAGAGGCAAGGCCAAGGTCAGGTTGTAACTTGTTCTGGAGCTTTCAAGGATGGTTCTCTTCGTGTAGTTCGGAACGGAATTGGAATCAATGAACAGGTTTGACTTATTTACATATTTATGGTAATTGGTACCCAAAGTTTCGTTTTGTACATTTGCGTGAGGTTCTTGCATGCTGACACCTGTAACTTCTACCTTATTATATGACCTTGAACAGGCATCAGTTGAGCTTCAAGGTATCAAGGGAATGTGGTCGTTAAGATCCTCCACTGATGATCCTTTTGACACCTTCCTGGTTGTAAGCTTTATCAGTGAGACAAGGATTTTGGCAATGAATCTTGAGGATGAGCTGGAAGAAACTGAGATAGAAGGCTTCTGTTCTCAAGTACAGACTTTATTTTGCCACGATGCTGTCTGTAATCAACTGGTACAGGTAAGTTGTCTCTATCCTCCATTGTTTCTTCTATGTTTTAATGCATATGGTAGAATATACTCAAAAGAAAGTAATTTATGTATTTGGTTTTCCTTTTTTTCGTCTGCTTTTTATGTAGTTATGGACACAAACGCTAATTTTCAGTCATCACCATCGCATCACTACCACCATTAGGAAGGCAAAGTTTTAAGTTGCTTCCCACCCCCCTAATTTCTCTTCTACCATCCTTAGGGACACTTTAATAACTATCAATTTGAACATTGCTTATCCACAATTTCCTAGTAAATCACATCATACCTGAGGTATTAGGGAAAATCTACACGATCTATTTCACTAGATTGTGTGGATGTCTTTTCAGTGACCACGTTTGTACCTCTTTTATGTGATGTTAAGATTTTGAGGTTATATTTTTTGTTTTAGAAAATATTCTATATGTAAATAATCTGGATTCTAAAGGTGATTAACTTATTGATGATTGGCATGTATAGCAATAGTGTCTATTGCATGCTGGCTGATGACTTGACATCACAGGTCACTTCAAGCTCTGTACGACTAGTCAGTTCTACAACTAGGGAGCTCAAGCATGAGTGGAATGCTCCAGCAGGCAATTCGATTAATGTTGCCACTGCTAATGCCACCCAGGTTTTGTTTCTACTTGTTCTAACATTTAAGTTTGCAAGTAAGCTAATGAAAATTGTGTTTTTTTTTATTAATAACTAATTTTTCAAGCAAGGACCATGGCAGTTTTAGCTGTGTCATTGAATCAAATCAGGTGTTTCTTTTTTTTTTTTTTTTTTTTTTTTTTTGTGGGAAAATCTTTTGTAAAACACGAGGACTTAGGAATCATGTTCCCCTTAAATATTCAGAACATCTTATACTATTATAATCTAGAATAGGTGGTTTTTCATAAGGGGCTTCTGTTGACTCCCAAAACCTAAGTTAATTCTCTTATTTCTTTGAAATTGGAAATAAAAAATATTTGATAGATTCTCCGGTGTTGATAAATCCCCTTTTTGATAGATTCTCCGGTGTTGATAAATCCCCTTTCTAGTCTCAGAATTGCAAATGAGTATACCATACCATAATGCTGTTTCCTAACATGGTATTGTTTCTTTTCATGGATGTCTGCATTAACATTTGGTTGCCTGATGTTAATGCGCTAACTGGTTGTTGCTTTAATCTACTTCTGTGACAGGTCTTATTGGCGACTGGTGGAAAGCATTTAGTTTATTTGGAAATAGGTGATGGGGTATTGACAGAGAAAAACCACGCACAGTTAGATTTTGAGATATCATGCCTTGACATAAACCCCATAGGTGACAATCCCAACTATAGCCAGCTGGCAGCTGTTGGAATGTGGACAGATATTAGTGTCCAGATATATTCACTTCCTGCCCTGAGCCGCATCACAAAGGAACATTTGGGAGGGGAGATCATACCTCGTTCTGTTCTTCTTTGTGCCTTTGAAGGGGTATGCCTGTGCTTGACCTTCTTCACTAAATCGATTCTCAGTTGTATTCATTTCATATGACTTCTCATTAATATTGGTCAGAAATAAAATGTCTTTTTTGGGATTAGCAATGGGGAGTGGCTCTTCTAATAGCATGTTTAACTGATTATAATTTTCATTATCATCATTTTCGAATTTACTAGAGAGTTTGGGCCTATGTTGGTGTGTCAATCAATGTGTACTTATGTAACGTAGATGAGGGAATATTAGTTTGCACATCTATTGCTTTCTTTAGTTCCTTCATAAGTTTTTACTTTAGTTATTTGGTTATTGAGTAAGCTTTTTGTTACTGTGTTTTTCTAATCAGATATCCTACCTATTGTGTGCCCTTGGAGATGGGCACCTCTTAAACTTTATATTGAACACAAGCACTGGTGAGTTGACGGACAGGAAAAAAGTCTCACTTGGGACGCAGCCCATTACACTCCGTACCTTCTCATCCAAGAGTACTACGCATGTATTTGCTGCATCGGATAGGCCAACTGTCATCTATAGTAGCAACAAAAAATTGCTTTACAGCAATGTAAATCTGAAAGAAGTCAGCCATATGTGCCCATTCAACTCTGCTGCTTTTCCAGACAGGTACTTTGCTCTTTCTATTGTTCACTCGTAAAATACAGATAGGACCTCGGTTTGGTGGATACGAGGTTAAGTCTATATCCAAATATTTTATCTTTTTCATACTTTCAGATTGTAATCCTCTATTACTTATGTGATGGCTGCCATTTTGTGTAAATTATCATACCAGGAAGGTTTATAGTAGTCAAAATGATGGGTTAGTTTCCAAATTGATTATTAGAGTTACCCTTTGTTGGTGTGATACAATGCTTTATTATAGCAGCTGACCAGATGTCGTATATGCAATTAGCATGTTTTAAATATGTAATCAAATAAAGTGATTTAGGTTTAGGTTTTGTTGATGTAAGCCAGATCCTCTTGAGAGATTTTCTTGTTTTTGTTCTTGGTGGATTTCTTATCCACTTCTGTGTATTTCTCTGTTCTTTTATAAAATGTTTGTTTCTTCTCAAAAAAAAAAAAATGTAATCAAATAAAAATTATATAAAATTTTACAGCAACTGACCAGATGTTTATGCAATTAGTATGTTTTAGATATTTTTTAAAATGAAAGTTTATATAAAATAGTATAGCAACTGACCAGACGTCTATTAGCATGTTTTAAATATTGATTTAAATGAAAATTTACATAAAAATATGGTCCAGTTGCAACTTAGACACAAACATGAGTTTTTTTCTTTTTCTTTCTGCTCTTTTACTACATAGGTTTGATGGGGGAACTCTTCCCCCAGCCTCCTTAAACTGTCAACTTTCAGAGTAAACAGTTTTCCTTATTTTTCCCTTTCTCGTGACAACAGCCTTGCAATTGCTAAGGAAGGTGAACTTACTATCGGCACTATTGATGACATCCAGAAGCTTCATATTCGCTCTATTCCCCTAGGTGAGCATGCGCGTCGTATCTGTCATCAGGAGCAGTCCAGGACTTTCGCCATTTTGAGTGTGAAATATAACCAGTCTAGTGCAGAAGACTCAGAAACACACTTCATCCGGTTGTTAGATGACCAGAGTTTTGACCTCATAACATATTATCAACTGGACGCTTTTGAGTATGCCTGCTCTATACTAAGCTGTTCTTTCTCAGATGACAGTAATTTATATTACTGTGTCGGGACTGCATATGTTCTCCCGGAAGAAAATGAGCCAACCAAGGTAAGATAGGATTTTAGTTTACTGGTTTTAGTGCAGAAATCTCACTTGAACTGGTAACTAGCTGATATTCCATCCTCCCCCTGTAAGCTGACAATATTGTATAATTGTAGGGCCGCATTCTGGTTTTCATTGTTGAAGATGGGAAGCTGCAGCTCGTTGCTGAGAAGGAAACCAAGGGGTCTGTTTACTCGTTGAATGCGTTCAATGGCAAGCTACTTGCTGCTATTAATCAAAAGATACAGTTATACAAGTGGACTCTGCGGGATGATGGTACTCGTGAATTGCAATCGGAATGTGGGCATCATGGCCACATACTTGCCCTTTATGTCCAGACTCGTGGAGACTTCATTATTGTTGGGGATTTAATGAAGTCAATCTCTCTGTTAATGTACAAGGTAATAATACTAATTTTCAACCCCCTGCATGTCATGGACTAGTACTTACTCAAAGTAATAGCAATAGTTGATTTGCTTAATCAATGCCTCATGAGAATAGTCCCCTTTGCGTCTGCTAGTCCATCGTGCGACATGTTTTAACGTTTTGTCTTGGTAATAGTGAGGTTCTCTTGTTGGAATTTGTAGACCCAGATTTACCCTCTTGTGCCCCCCGTCCGTCCATAAATTCATCTCCCCTAGGTTTGGTAATGCTACACATTATAAACTATTCTCTTGCTGAGCCGAAATTTTTTGTTCTTGTATTCAGCATGAGGAAGGTGCCATTGAGGAGCGAGCCCGTGATTATAATGCAAATTGGATGTCTGCTGTAGAGATCCTCGACGATGATGTTTACATTGGAGCTGAAAATTTCGTCAACCTGTTCACTGTTCGTAAAAATAGTGAGGGTGCAACTGATGAGGAACGGGGCCGCCTTGAGGTTGTAGGTGAGTATCACCTAGGCGAGTTTGTCAATAGGTTCCGGCACGGCTCTCTTGTCATGCGGTTGCCAGACTCTGACGTGGGCCAGATTCCAACTGTCATCTTTGGCACCGTCAATGGTGTAATTGGAGTAATTGCCTCACTTCCTCAAGAACATTATGCATTTTTGGAGAAGCTCCAGTCAAACTTGAGGAAGGTGATAAAGGGTGTTGGAGGGTTGAACCATGAGCAGTGGAGATCATTCAGCAACGAGAAGAAAACTGTAGACGCCAAAAATTTCTTGGATGGCGATCTGATAGAATCGTTCCTTGATCTCAACCGTAGCAAGATGGACGAGATCTCAAAACAAATGCGCGTTTCAGTGGAGGAGCTCTGCAAGAGAGTAGAAGAATTGACAAGGCTGCATTGAGTAAGTTGACACCTTTTTCTATCGTTTTTCTTCCCCCCGTCCTGTTTTAGTTTTCGATACCACAGGTGGTACATATTGAGACTCTGTCTTCGATCTGTTGTGCAATGTACTGTGAACTTGGGAAAATGCTTCCTTTGAGTTTTACGGTAATTTTATTCGGTAATTTTGTTTTGATTGAAACCATTGAAATCGTTGGAATGGATAATTTTTTCTTCTGGAGAAATTCGTCTCCTACCGGTAGAATTTGACTCTGAATTTTTCATTTCCTACACCATACTTTTGATTATCCGTTTTAATCCAATCTTCCGTACCAAATGAGGCAGTTATGGATCATTGAGTCAGATATTGGACTGGAAATACTGAAATAGTGGTGTAGGACGTTGTCCCAAAAATTTGTGCCCTGAAAAACCCTAAATCTTGTTAACAGTTTTTTTTGACCTAATGCATTTTCTGCTCATGATATTCAACTTAGAACGTATATTTAACATGCAATCCGTCTGTAATATTCAAATCAGATATGAATATGTGTAGCTAATTTCTTTTTGCTAGACGAGGCCGCGAGCGTTGAATTGCTTTTCTAGAAAATTCAAATTCCGATGCATTTGCAAAAACCACCCCCAAAAAATGAATGAGGATCCTTTCCGAATCCTCTTTGTGAGAATCACGGAGATTTTTTAATCATGTTCGTTCATCGTACCTCGTGCGATCAGTTTTCGTCAGGTATTGCTTGTGTTCAATTTTAAATAAAAAATTTAAAATGATTTATGACCGTACGATGAACAATGAACGGACACAATTAAAGGATATCTGAAATCCTCAAAAAGAAGATCCGGAGAAGTTCCTATTGGCAAAAAAATATATTTTATTTAGACGACCCTTATTTTATTAATCATCCTATTTCCTTTTTTCTTTAGGTTAAATCCGATATCCCATCTGTTGGAGTAAAAAATAAGATGAGGCTGACCCGCCGCCCGTATAGCTTTCCTATTTGTTGGAAGAGAGAGCGTTCTATTTATATAAAGCCATCAAAAATACCAAATAGCGTTCAAAAATCGAAACCAACAGGGCAAAGATGGTTCCATCAACCATGTCATCTGCTCAAGAAAATCGTAGTTTTGTTGCTCAAGAAACCAGTGATGATTCCGAAGACGAAAAACCTATCGCTGCTTCTCGACTGGCCAGGACCCAAGTATTATCCATCCGGGGTTCTCATGCAAACAGTGATGATTCCAAAGACGATAAACCGATAGCTACTGCCAGACAACTGGTGAAACCTTCTCAAGATTCGGAGGACGATGACGACGACGATGATAAACCTTTATCATCAAGGCTGCTGCTAACACCCAAGTCCAAGGGTGAAAAGAGGAAGAGGCCCCTAGATCACAAGGCCGATTCTTCACCTAAAAGGCCAAAAGTTTCACATGCTTGTTCTTCAACATCTACCCTAAAAATTACGGAGGAAAAAGATGACGACGAAGATGACGACTTGATTCCAATTTCCCAGAGGATCAAGGAACCTACCTTGTTGACAGAGAAGAAGGCAATGAAGGTCGGTTCATCCTCCACCAGGAAACCGATCGAAAAGGGCCAAAATGGTTTGAAACTTTCGCGTTGCCCTAAGTCGACGAATGTGCTACCGAGCTCTAATGATGGGCAGAAAAAATGGAAAACTTTAGTTCACAACGGTGTGATGTTTCCGCCTCCGTACGAGCCCCACAGTGTAAAGATGATGTATGAAGGGAAGCCGGTAGACTTGAGTCCGGAACAAGAGGAGGTCGCAACTATGTACGCCGTGATGAAAGATACAGATTACGTGCAGAAGAAGCAAACGTTCCGAAACAATTTTTGGAATGATTGGCGTAAGTTGCTCGGGGAGAACCACGTAATTCGGAGGTTGGATGGTTGTGATTTCACCCCAATATACAAGTGGTGTATGAAAGAAAAGGAAAACAGGAAACAAATGAGTAGGGAACAGAAGAAGGCCGCGGGGGCGGAGAAAAAGAAACAAGAGGAGAAGTATGCGTGGGCGTTCGTTGATGGTGAAAAGGAGATAGTTGGAAGATTCAGAGTTGAACCTCCTGCATTGTTCAGAGGCCGAGGGGAGCATCCAAAATCGGGAAAGGTAAAAAGGCGGATTCTTCCGAGTGATGTTACGATCAACATAGGGCAGGATGCACCGGTTCCAGAATGTCCTGTCCCCGGCGAAAGGTGGAAAGAAGTGAGGCATGATGATACGGTTACATGGTTAGCTTTCTGGACAGATCCAATCACTCCAAAGAAATTCAAGTACGTGTATCTTGGGGAGAGTAGCTCCTTGAAGATAGAAAGTGACCAGAAGACGTACGAGAATGCGAGGATGCTCAAGGACTACATTGGGAAAATCAGGGCAGATTACTCTAGGGATTTTACCAGTAAAGATTGCGCGAAGAGGCAGATAGCGGTTGCAACCTATCTCATCGATAAGCTTGCTCTGAGGGCGGGAAATGAAAAGGCAGAAGAGGAAGCTGATACTGTTGGTTGCTGCACATTGAAGGTAGAGCATGTGAAAGCAATCGCCCCTAACTCGTTGGAGTTTAACTTCCTTGGTAAAGATTCTATCAGATACCAAAATACCGTTGAAGTTGAGGTTCCTGTTTACAAGGAAATTAGACAGTTCCAGGCCGGGAAACGCGGTGGTGATGATCTCTTTGACAAGCTGGATGCGAGTAGATTGAATGCTCATTTAAAGCAACAGATGCCTGGCCTTACGGCAAAAGTGTTTCGTACCTACAATGCTTCTATCACATTGGATGACTTGTTGAACAAGGAAATCAAAGACAAAGCAGATCTTACAGAGAAAGTCGCTGTTTATAACCACGCGAACAAAGAGGTTGCCATCATCTGTAATCACCAGCGTACAATTTCAAAGTCTCACGAAGAACAAATGTCTAAATTGATGGAAAAGATTGGCGGCCTTCGTGACAACCTCAAAGAGCTGAAAACAGAGTTGAAAAGGGCGAAAAGAGGAAAGCCACAGCCGCTGACTGACACTGATGGAAAGAAGCGAAAGAGGAATTCGACCCCAGATGAGTTGGAGAAGAAGATAGCTCAAAAAACTGCGGACATCGAAAACATGGAGATGGGCATGAGAACGAAAGAGGATCTGAAAACAGTGGCGCTGGGAACATCGAAACTCAACTATCTTGACCCTAGGATCACGGTTGCATGGTGCAAGCGAAATCAAGTTCCAATTCAGAAGATGTTCAACACCACTCAACTGAGAAAGTTTGCTTGGGCAATGACTGTGGATCCTGACTTCAGATTCTGATGTTTGGAGATTAATTTTTACATTGTTTGTTTCTTAATCCAGACGATAATGTATTGAACGTTGTTTACATTTTTTAGAGAAGCTTAATCCACAGAGAAGAAGCAGCAACCCGCTCTTCGAAGAGAGGAGGCAGAGTTTGAAGAAATCTAGCAGGACCAGTGACAAACCAAAAGCAATTACTTGGAACGCACTCAATGTCAATTTGATGCTAACTCTCGATGAGTTTTAACTTCAAAGGCGATCGTGCTTATAACTTGCAATAAGTAATTAGTGATCACTTTCTCTCTCAAACACAGACCACGAAATTGATCCACTTTTATGCATTATTTCGAATGAGTGCAGAAGAAGAAGCCATTTGCTTCTGGAATTTTTTTGGGTGTTCAAACATCAACGTGCATGGTTCTTATATATACCGAAAACATTCATTCCTCTAACCGTTTCTGGGAAAACCAAAATTATTATACTATAAACATGGATTAAATACTAAACAAAATTGAAACGGTTGATTTGGAAATCAATCATAAATGAGTGAAGTTAAGTGAAGAAATTGATGCTAACTACAAATTTTACATCTTTAAGGAAAAAGCAGATTTTATCCACCGAGGCAGTCTGGCAGAAGCTGCTTCTGAAGACAATCCCACTTTTCCAAAAACAAACACAATTAAGAAGCATATTTGGAGTCCATCCTCTTCCTTTGGAAGCAGTGACCGCCTGCCATTGAAACTCTTAAGTAAAACTCAACATCTTTGGCACAATAGAAACAAACACGTTGCAGAGAAGTTGGGTTCAAGTGAGAGAGAAGATCGATCGATCGAATAAATATAATAACTCATGAAAAATAAGAAGAGAAAGACTTCAAGTCCTCTCCTTGTTATGTGAATTCCTTAGGAATCCCAAGGGTAGCAATTTTCTTCTGTAGGCCCGTTCCCGAAGGGTATCAGGCACATGCGGTCCCGTGTTAAGGTAACCGAAGTATGTGTAATATTTTGCCATTGGAGACTGCAAAGGTTTAGTGAACCTTCAAATCGTCTATGAACAATGAATTCGTGGAATCCGTGATAAGGCACGACATGAACACCAAGATCGCGGTCACCGGATTTGCAATGAACAGTGAGGTTGATGCCTGCAGCCAAATCATTAGTCAGTGAAACAATAATGCCCAGTTGTATGAGTGCGTCACGTATAGTGGCACTGCTGACAATTACAAGAAATATCAGCACCAAAAATGCATTATTTCGCACGAGTGAAGAAGGAGGAGAAGAAGCCATTTGCTTGCTTCTGGATTTTTTTTAGGTGTTCAACGTGCATGGTTCTTTTATATATATATATGTATATATATATATATATATAGATACTTATATGGGCACATTATTTTTTTGCTATAATTTTTGTGAAGAACAGTATTAATCTAAAATTGATTTTTAAGTATTTATTATATATAAAAATATTATTTGAATTTGTTTAAATTTCATAATTTGTATGACATTAAATGCATAAATGCATGAATTAAATATCTTAAATGAGGCTAAGGACCTCGATCAAAATATTTAAACAAACAAGGTTTCAGTCTAACAATTAGGTTAATTAAGGACCGGAACCAAAATGACCCATATATATTACCCAAAAATACCATACCATAACAAATGGATTTATTCTAAACAAGAATCCAAAAACGGTTGATTTGTTCAATGCATATGGATGGATACGACAAAACGTTTGAAGGAAAAAAACAACAACAACAAATAGATGGCTCTGATTTGATTAATCTCAGTTAAATATGTACATCAGTTTTAAATTCATCTCAGATGATATATAGATACTTTATGAGCGTGATTCGAACTGACTTCTAATTGATTTCTTCTTTTTGTTTGTGATGGCATTGTTACTGATGAGTTATTTTTTAATGTGTCGGAAACACGCTTTGATAAACAAGTGTCAATTGTACTTGAAAAAAATCAACCAATTATATTATGGCACTTGACATACTGACGTGTTCTCGGTACACTGAAAAATCTCGCTTGTGAGATTACAGGAGACTCACTATAAATGTGGCCACAGAAGTACGACATTCCCACTTTTTTTTTTTTTAGTACATCGATATTTTTACATTAAAGAAATGAGGAGTTCGGCAAAGCCACACAATGGCCAACCTAATTTGATATTGAATTCGTCATTCATGAGATTCAAACCTAAGACCTCTCACATCTGAGTGAAAAGGAATACCACCAAACCGTAATACTGAGTGGCAGTACAACATTCCCACTTTTGTTTTGCCAATTGCTTTGTGATGATCGTTAATCTTTAACCTTAAAACTATTTTCTTAATTATTAATTAACCTCGTTGCTATAATTTGAGTGGCAGTACCTCATTTCTTTTTATTACGAAGGATATTACTAATTTAATTAGACTAAAGAAGAGCGGTGTGGGTTTGAACCGAGAAAGCAGTGGGTTAAAGAAATATACCCTAATCACCAGAACAATCCACCGCTTGGACTATCAATCAATCATTCATTTATGTTAATCTATAGATCCAACGTAATAAGGGAACAAAGAGGACTAAAATGCACATCGTGCGTTGAATTGCTCATCCTTCGTCACTCACATCAAAGGTGTAATTTTCTGATTCAAATGTGTTGATCTCAAGTTCTCCGCAAATATACTCTTTGATCAATGCTCGAAGATCATCTTTTGAGGGAGAGCAGGACAAAAGGCAGTAACCTCACATTGGAATTCCGACTAGATTCTGACTCCGTACAAAGCAACAGAATTCCATCTCTGGCTGAAGGGATTGGTGCCCTTACAAAGTGCAAGGAAGAAACTCTTGGGACTTGATGAGGTTTTGTCGCTGCATCGGGTCTTGATGCATGAATAACAGCAGTGCAATCACAATGATGAGGAGCGTCTAAGAGTTGTGCTCGTTCAAGCAGTCTTTTGATGCACTCCAGTTTAGCCTTAGGGAACACGGCACCTCCTACGGATTGGATTGATTCCTTCATCTCCAACTCAAGTTCAGCGAAAGAAGGGGGAAACAGAGGCTTCTCTGACTCATAACCATATCCTTCTGAAACCTGATAATTATCTTCCTCCTCTTGATTATTATGAACTCTGTCTTCATTTGAGATGAAAGCAGGAAGAACCAAGCGCCCCGAATCATCAAGAAGATATTAAACAAAGGATTATTGAAGTTCATGAATCCAGGTCTTGATGGACACGGATATATATCTGGGGTAGCAATCCGTTTAGGATTATGTTTTCAGTTTAGCTTAGGGAACACGGCACCTCCTATGGATTGGATTGGATTGGATTGATTCCTCCTATAGATTACTTTTAGCAATCTGCTGTAGAAAAAACAAGGTCTGATTAATATAAAATATAACAAATTGAAAACATAATCAAACGGATAAATATCAATAAGAAAAGGCTCTCTGATGCAATACTAAAATTCTCTCACTCTGGAAATTGCATATGCTGAGACGCGTTGAGATGATGAAGACTGAAACCTCTGTCATGCAGCTTGACTATAAGATTATGGAGTTTAACTAAAGCTTCAATAGTGCAATGTGTATATAGCTGAAGGCTCATACGAGTCAAAGATTGTAATACCATAACCATAAACGCAGAATGCAGTGCACCAAGTAAGGAATTAAATGTATTCACAAAGAAATATCAAATATGTGTTCACAAAGAGAAAAGAGGGTCAAGAAAATTTACGAGCAGTCTGATAGATGATATTACAAGGGAAGAGAAGAGCTGGATTGGACCATCTATCACCAATAATCCTGACAAGAACACGATCCCTGAACAAAGTGATGGAATCGTCTGCGATCACGAATGATGATTTCTCTACCAAATTTGGCCGAAATATGCTTCATGAAAGAATGACAGTCATGACAAATCCGAAGGTTCTTCATGACCCTTATTGTCGTGCTATCCTTGACATTCAGGAGTGCAAAAGCCACGGCCAATTTCTCACTATGATAATTAAGACATTGCTCCTTCTCCTCCTCTTCAATGTCATGTAGCACATTTTTCGTATGGGGAGTATACCCCGTGTCTCTTATACTTTCAATTATGCTATCTAAGAACTCTCTAACATCATCCGACCTGGGATGAGAATTACCCCCTGATACAAACTCATGAGTGACTTGGTCTACGTTGATAAAACTATAGCCATGTTTCTTGTTAATTCTCTTTTCTCTCATTGAGTTCCTAACCTTTGCCTTTTCAACCCATCTACCAGCTTCACCATAAGCATTCGATAAAAGCACATAATCGCCGTCATGATAAGGATCTAGCTTGTGGACCCTCTCCTTCACTTTCTCAGCCAACACAAGATTGTTATGACTAACACATGCTCCTAGCAAAGTCCTCCAAATTACCGAATTTGGCCTTACTGGCATCTTCTCAATGAACTCGTGCGCTTCGTGAAGCATGCCGGCCCGGCCAAGCAGGTCAACCATACAACCATAATGCTCAAGTGTTGGCTCCATGCCGTACTCATCCCCAATGCTTTTGAAAACTCTCCAGCCATCTTCAACAAGGCCACCATGACTGCAAGCCACTAAAACTCCAGTTATAGAAATATGATCTGGCTGCAAGCCAGAGCTTTTCATCTCATAAAAGATTCTAAGGGCTTCTCTACTGCGGCCGTGCGCTGCAAAGCCACTAATCAATGCTGACCATGCATTTACATTCTTGAATGGCATTTCATTGAAGACTCTGATAGATTTAACAATGGACCCACATCTCCAATACATGTCAATCAACGCCGTACCCAATGGAACTGTAAGTTCTAGCCCACTTCTGTAAATAAATTTATGAACCCACTGACCCAATTCCATTTCCCCTAAGCTTGAAACGGCAGATATCACGCTGAGCATGGTAACCTCATCTGGCATCAGATTCTCTGCAAGCTGCATTTGCTGAAACAAAGCAAGAGCTTCGTATGCAAAGCCATTGTTGATGAAACAAGACATCATGGAAGACCAAGAAACCAAGTCTCTTTCGCGCATTGCATGGAACACATTCATTGCAAGCTCAACTGACCCACAACCCCCGTATAAACTAACTAATGCATTCTGAACATATATGTCTGAATCAAAGCCAAGCTTAAGAATGTGTGCATGAAGGTCTTGACCCTGTTGAAGGCGAGCGCAAGCCTTGAGAAGAAATGGGAAGGTGAAGTTATCCGGTGGGACACCTTGGTGACGCATTTGGGTAAAGAAGGAGAGTGCATGACAACAAGATGAGGGGGCTGCCGCATGGGCTCTAATGATGGTGTTGTAAGCAAAGGTGTCTGGAAAGGGAAAGTGGGAGAAGAGAGAGCGGGAGTAGGTTAAGCTTTCAGGGGAGGATGTGGCAGTGCACCCAAGAAGGAGGCGTCCAAGGGAGGTAGGGTGGTTGTCGCGGCCAATCTTGATGAACCAAGCGTGGAGCTTGTACACATTGTTCATTGACATCATTCTTTCTCATTGCAATTCTCGTCTCTTAATTAGGAAAATAACCACCTGTCTTGAGAGGAAATATTTTATTAGCTCCACCCTGCTAAATTGAATCCTTCAAAACTATCCGCCAAAATGGCGCTGCCCATTCAATATTTCCTAAACATTTGGTGAAATAGAGATTCATAATTTAACAAAACCCAAAGTTTGCAAAAAATCTGGTGTGGAAGAAGTAGTATTTCTCCAACAAAAAAACCACCCTTCTGATTTTTTCCAAAGTACTTTCTTCAAAAGCCACTCTCCATCCATCTCTCTCTAAAAAAAATAAGCATTTCGTTACTCACTGCAATCAAAGCAGAAATCATCACGAAAAAACCAGTGCATTGCCAAATGCAATTGGTAAAATTATGCAACACCAAATCAATCAAAACAAAAACAAAACTAATGCAAAAACCCAAATCATAACTGAACATACATAACCACACAATTACACAGAGAGTCTGGAGATAAATTAAGCAATTAATCAATAATTCAATAAAAAAAACCTTAAAATTAGCACAATTACAGGGCTAGTCTGGAGATAAATTACCTTCAATAATCGGTAGTTCAAATGTTCGGGTATCGAAGAAAAGAGACGAGGGCTGGAGGAGCCGGTGGAGAAAGCGAGAGCGAAGAACAGGAAGAGTGCAGTCAGCTACTGCTGTGCTGGGATTCGAGCGAGAGAGACGAACCAAGGAAAGAGGGAAGGGTTTAAGGCACTGGGTTTACAGATGGGCTTTGGCCCATAAAAGGCAAACAATGGGCTTTTTAGATGGGATATTGGGCTGGAGCCTGTCCAAGCCCACTTGTCCAAACAAATCCATTGAATCTCGTCCAACTTAGTATACTGTCCCACTACGGCTGCAAGTTGGAATGGTGTTTCAAATTTCGAGTCAAATTTTTGAATTGGCATATTTTTTTTTCGAAAAATTGGAATGAATTTAGAGATTCTGAGAATTTTGAATTTCCGATCTGAAATTTTTCAGTGTTCAAAACTTATTCAGATAAAAAAAAAGTCAAATTTCTATAGTTATTTACTCAAATTATATGTTTTGTAGTCAATTTTTGTATTTTTGCTGTTAGTTTTGGATACATTTTGATCATTGTTTTTATATTTTATATATATATATATATATATATATACTTTTATATTAAAATGATAAGCATACTAATATACCACAAATTAATTGAATTTATACATAAGTATACATCAAATATTAAGAAAGAACAATAAATTGCATGTACAAAAAAGTTAGAGAATATTAAAAAACTTATAAAATATATGAATATTGCTAAGATTACTCCAGTTCCGAAATTTTCAAATATGCCAAAATTTGAAAATTATGATCTGATCTGATTTAATTCCAAAATTTTTGGAATGGAAATTGGAAACATCGTATCCAATCCGATCCTTCCGAAAAACACCCCTAGTCCCAACATGTGCATTTTACAACTTCAAAATCAATTTTCTGGTTTGAAGGGGCAGAAATTTGAGATGAAAAACCTACAATCCACAAGGAGGTAATAGTTAAAGAAAATCACGTCACTTACTACTACGGGCAATTGAAGTTTACTATGTTTCGTCAAAACAAAGATAACACTGCTTCAGTCCTCAACTATAACGCATCAACTCTTTCTCCTCCAACTGTATTTACATCCTAAAATTTGACATATTCTCGACAAATCGAAACAGTTTAACTCTTAGAATCCAATAAGATACCACCCAATTTGTAGAATATGAATATGTAATTATGTAGCACCCCCCCACCTAAACCACAAACCAACAAATTACAACTAGTTGGAAGCAAGCATTCTTTTTCAACCCCAATTTAGAGCCCTAGAAATTACAAAGGGAAGTGAGTGGGCGTGGCCGCGTGGTGCTTGAGATTCCATTTGATATATAATGCCATAAAATAGTGTGAACGATTCTTTTTGAACAAAGACAAAATCAACACAGCACTGTGTCTCTTCCATATGAATCAAGGGAACTTTAACGAAAATAATCTGGTACTGTTCACTTTAACGAAAAACCACATTTTTACACTAAAAAGTCAATCCTGGTATTATTCACTTTACCCTTTATTTTGTCCTTATCATTAAAACTCAAAGTTTTCAAGCCTTTTTCATTAGTTTTCCTATGAATCAATGCTCAAAGATAAATAATTGGTGTATTGTGTCTCATTTATAAGCGTACAAAAACGTCCTCATCCCCCCTCTAGATATTCTCAACCTAAGCTAATTAAGATTTGTCTGATTTTTTTTTAATACAACGATATATTTTAAATTAAAAGAAAGGTAGGAGTTCGGCTAAGCCACATAATAAGCAACCTAATTTGGTATCGAATTAATCATCCACGAGATTCAAACCTAAGACCTCTCGTTTACAAGTGAAGAGAAATACCACCAAACTATACTACGGAGTGACAAGAAATGTCGGATTTTAATCATAAAATTTAAATTTAAGAGAAATGCTAAGGAAACTTTCTAAAAAATGAGACTTTCCGCGGACTCTTTGTCGCCTCACAGTTTAACATTAATTCTCATACCCACATTATAAAATAGTGTAAAAAATATGAGATGGTATAGAGTCCCAAGTTGAGTCTTCTTAGCATTTCTCTTAAATTTAAATTTAATACCTTATGTGACACTTTGACATCTTTTAAAATTTTGCTCTCCACCCGATATGTCAAACTACACTACTATTTTAGGGAGTTGTTATTGACACTCCTAAATTATCATTTTACACTCCAAATTTTATGTATTTAAAAAATAAAAATACATTTTTGAGGAGTGCAAAATGATATTTTTAAAGTGACAATAACACTTCCTTATTTTATTGTATTAAACTATTATAATAAATATTTGACCACAAAAAAATAATAATAAAATGTCTTTAATAATCAACTGAAAAAAGATTTGAAGTTGCAGTCAATTTTGGAGGTAAAGGTGAAGGTTGCAAATCCTTGTCACGTGACATCAAATTTGGCTTTTCGGTTGGAAAACATTGTTGTGGTCCTATATTTACTATTAGTGCACCACATTAGATTTGGCTTTTTGATTGAAAAACATTATTGTTGTACACCAAGGGGGTAGAGGAGTAGACTAAGCCTCACAATGGACGAGCCATAATAATGCGGTTCAAATTCGTCGCCTTTGGTAAGAATCGAATCTAAGACCTCTTACTTACAAGTGAAGAGGAATATCACCCGACCGTAGTATTAAGTGACGACTGAGGTTTATGTTAGGAAGGAGATTCATCTCTCATGGTAAATTTCCTTCATTAAACAAGAATATATGGTGTTTGTTAAATTAAATTCTCAAGAAATTTTTTATTTGAACTCACATTTTGTATCTATACACTTAATTTACTTTTTAAACCAACATTTGATTTAATTATCTATTTAAACTTAAATTTAGTTCCTAAACTAACCTCACTTACGAAAAAATTATCATTACACCTTACTAAATCAATGAATTGTTGAACCAAAGAAAAAAGTCAATTAATTGTAAAAAAATAATAAAGCAAAACTCTCTGAACGCCGTTGACGCAAACCAGATAGCAAAGTTGGCTTCTGCAACCAAATTTCTTAATTATTTTAATTTGGTTTTCTTTTTTAAGTTTGATTACAATTCTTTTCAATTTTTTAACAGGAAAACTAATAAAAAAAAGTTTGAAAACTTTGAGTTTTAACAATAAGTACAAAAAAATGGTAAAATGAATAGTACCAGGATTGACTTTTAGTGTAAAAATATGATTTTTCGTTAAAATAAACAGTAACACAAGTTTTTCGTTTAAGTTCAATTTTTTAACTTCATGAAACTTCTCGTTTTTTAATTTTTTAATTTATTTTTATGGTCAATAACTTCGTGGTTATATATTCAGTAGAGCTCCTCGTAGTTGGTTAATATTAATAATAAATAAACAAAATAAATCATGGAGCTGTGTTGGTGAAGCTATCTGTAAAAGAAGACTTTTAAGGGTTGGCCCTAGGGGACATAATTTAAAAGTGACTTTGAAGGCCGACTGAAGGCCGACCGAAGACGACTGATTCCTGCAAGTCATTCCTAGCAGTCTAACCAAACGTTCTACTCTTATTAGGAGGCAGACGCTCCTGTTTTGTCATTCTCATCCCCTTCTATTTGTACGGTGGGTGTCTGTCCTCCTGTTTTGTCCTTCTTATCTCCTCATATTTGTACGGTCAGGTTAAGTTACGTCAATATTTTATATTTTTATTATTTTTTGTTTTATTATTTCTATAAAAAAAATCAATATAAAATATCAACGTGGCTTAACTGTGATCGTACAAAATAAAAGGAGATGAGAATGACACCCAAACAGGAGGCAGACAATTTGCCTCTGCCTCCCTACTCTTAAATATACTCATATATCATAAATTAAATTTCAACGTGACTTTATTAATACAAAATTGTGTCCAAACTTGGTCAACATGCACTTTCGACTTTGAGTTGGATGCAATTTTATTTAATTTTTTTTTTGGTAACGTGAAAAAAAAGAGAGAAAAGAAACACTAAGAAACAACTAATCTAGCTTTAGCGATTCTAGAGCAGTTAATTGAAAGAGTTTGAACTAAATGGGAATGAGGCTCCGCAAGCTATTGAAAATCGATCTCGCTATTTAAACTTAACTTGGCTGACCCATCAACTGCAAAATTACGTTATTTATGAACATGCTGCAAATTGCAACTCCAGTTTTGTATTGATATATGATGTGCAATTTTAATTTGGCTCTTTATGCTGCAAATTGAAACTCACATGATGTACTTTGACCCAAAAAACTGGTACACATCACACGTTTGCCCACTTTCTATTTCTGGTGGACTTTTTAGTCTTTTTGTTTTTGAGAGAACGACTTTCTGTCCGTTTGGTTTTTAGTTTTGGCTCCTACGTTCAGAAAGTTACAAATATGAATGGTCACTCGCCTCCTAGTATTTATCGATTTGTTCCTGTAGAGTTATCAACTTCTCTTTTTAAAATTTAATTTCAACCGTTTATTTTTTTAACTTTTATAATTAGCTGATTTTTTACGAACTTTAGTTTGGGCTAATTACCGCTATAACTATTTTGAATATTCAATTTTTCCCCTAGCGTTAGATTTTAAAAAATTTCATGTATCCAGTTTCCCATACTTTTTGCTTTCATACAGTTGTCATGCGTTGTCTACGTGATAAAGATGGATGAAATTTTTTAAAATCTAATATCTGAGTGAAATAGGCTATATATAAAAGTTAAGGGGTTAATGACCAAAATTAATATTCAAAAAGTAAATTGGTTAATTATAAAAGTTCAGGAAGGTAATCGACAAAATTAAATTCAAGAAAAAAATTAACAACTCCATACAAGTTTCGGGAACAAATCAACAAATACGCTAAGAACAAAAATTAAAAACGAGTTTACAGGTGATATTTGACACATGCTATGCCACAAATTTTCTTTGTATTATTAAATTATACAAAATAAACTGCCATTTTCGGACTACACAGTAGTGGATCAAAATTTATTTATTTTGTTGCAAATATGATTAGATTATTATTGGTTGGAATTGTTCTCCCCTTATAAGTTACAACAAGTTTATTTATGTATAAGAATAATAAAATAATTATAAAATTACATATTAATATCCGTAATTCAAAATTCTGAAAGAAATTTTGAATTATTAGTGAAAATTTCAAAATAAAATGACAACATAATAATCTACTTATAATTAAAGAATCATTAACCATATCACAAAAAGGTGCCTTTTCTCTCAACAAAAAGACAAAAAAACCCTAATCTCTTTCCCACCTCCACATTATCATACACACACGAGAACAAAAGCCCAGATTTCCACATTATCCCCGCAATATAGGGAAAACCAAAGCAATTATTTTGTACCACACAGTACAAATGTACCTATAAAAAAATGATAAATAGAGTTTAAATGATAAGAATGGAGATTCTTTTTTAAGAAAACTAATGAAAAGAGCTTGAAAACTTTGAGTTTTAACGATAAGAATAAAATAAATAGTAAAGTGAATAGTACCATGATTGATTTTTTAGTGTAAAAATGTGATTTTTCGTTAAAGTGAAGAGTATCGCAGACTTTTCATTAAAACTCCCTTCTTTTTTTGGTAAAGAAGAAAGGAGATTCTATTGAAATGAATTTTCTATTGACTCACCTTGTGTTTTTGACGTAATATTTTATAATGTGGGCACGTGAGAGTTTTATTCTGAGAGTCTTCTTAACATTTCTTTGAAATGTTTTGCAGTGCATGATAACTTAAATATTACAAGTACATTGGAATTAAAGTATATTTTTGTTCACCATCATATTTATTATTATTAGATGAGTTTGAATTATGAGATTTGTGTATATCTGCTATGGAGATTTCAAATTTAAACTCATCTAAAAACACTAAATATGATGGTGAACATCACATATTAATAATACAAACAACATAAATAGATTTTGTTTCTAATTAACAAATAACATCACGCCAACAACATATTTTTTAGTGTGTCGAAAACGTAGTTTGTCAATCAAATGTCATAATACAAGTGATTATAATTTTTTTTTTGAAATATTCAACCACTTGTATTTTGATGCTAATATATTGAGCCGTATTCCCGACACATTAAAAATTTCTTGCATATTTTGTTGCAGCAAGAAAAACAAAATCCAAGAGGATCCTCTTTGTAGGGATCATGAAGATTTTACAATCCCCTCTGTTTATCGTACATGGTCAGAAATCATTGTAAATTTTTTATTTAAAATTAAATATAAACATTACCTGATAAAAATTGATCTTATAATATAGAATTGACAGATATAATTAGAGAATTTCCAGATCCAGATAAAAAAGATCCGAAGATCTCACTCAAACAAAATTATCTTTATCGTAATCGATGACGCATTAAGCCAAACCAAAGCATTTTTTTTTTATTCAATTTTTTTTAATAATAAAGCCCATTTGATTTTTTAAATGACAAAATACTCTTGGTCTTCGACGCCTCCACAGCCTCAAAGAATTAGATACCAATTCCTTTCCATTAATTCCACAGGGAGCTACACACAAAGAAAAAGCACGAAAAAGGTAATCAAAATTTTCCATGAAAATTGGGATTGTTCTTATTCCATTTTCTCGGCATCCAAACAAGAGCTTTTGATTCTTTTGTTTTCCCCAAAAAATTTCCCTTTTTTGATCTGAGAAGGTCGTCAGCTGCTCGTTTGAATGCAGCGCTTTTGCTCTTTCAGTTTTTGTTTCTGGGGTTTTGAGTGCAAGACCAGTCTCTGAGGTGTTCAGTGCTTTTGAAATCTGAAAATTATGAATTCTGTATTTCTGAGTTTTGGTTTTTGGCTTAATAAATGCTTTATACGTTTCTGTAAGTTTGTTTTCTGAAGAAATTTCATTTTCTAGCTCGATTGTAGTCCTCTGTTTGGTTACTGAGAAAATGTACACTGCCAGAATAGATATTGAGTTTTGGTAACTGTAGAAAACAGAAAACTCCTCGTGAATTTCTGAAAATTTTGAAGTTGTATGGAAAGTTTGAACTTTTTCTTTGGATTTTTGAGAACGACGGTGCTTAGAAAAGTAGAATGCTTGAATGTTTTTATTTATTTTTTCATATTCTTTCGAGCCATAGTATTTTCTCGTGGATAAAAAGTTTAAGCTAGTAAGAAAAGTATGCCATTAATCTGAAAAGTTGGAGTTTTTACTGTTTTTTATTTTACCCTTCAAAGAGATTTCATTGGTTCCTGGGTTTTTTTGTGTGGCTAAATTCAATTTTATCATATGCAGGAGTAGCTCACAGTGGGGACTGAGACGTCCGAGTGATGGATTGTGTGCTTTAAAAGTGAATAATTCTTGTGAAAAAAGTGACGAAAAAGATGGGTTTTGAGCCTTTGGATTGGTATTGCCGCCCGGTACCCGGTGGGGTCTGGACAAGAGCAGTGGAGAATGCTTTTGGTGCATACACGCCGTGCGCGGTTGATTCTTTAGTTGTCTGCATTTCTCATTTGGTTGTTCTGGGCCTGTGCATTTATCGAATATGGCGGATCAAGAAAGATTTCAAAGCCCAGAGGTTCTGTTTGCAGTCCAAAGTTTACAATTATATGTTGGGTTTATTGGCTGCTTATTGCACCGCCGAGCCCTTGTTCCGCTTGATCATGGGAATTTCAGTGCTGAATTTAGATGGGCAGATTGGCCTTGCACCATTTGAGGTTGGTTTGTTGATTTGTTGTGTACTGTGAATTAATCGTTTAGCGTTTAGCTGCTCTATGTTGTGTTACCGTAGTTAGCACAGACAAAGTTCTTTTTATGTTAAATTTACAAATAAATGAAGTGAATTAAAGAAACCAGTGTTTTCATTTATCAGATGTAGGGTAATTTGGTAGTCCTCACCCATTAAGTAAAGTGACAAAAGAAACCAAGGTTTTGTACTTGGAACTAAAGAAAATTTCAGCTGTCAAGTTCCCAAAATTTCTGAGGAGATATCAAGTTTAACAAATCATGAACTGTGATCAATTCAAATGCAATGAAATTAGGGGCTTTACACTTAAAAACTCAGTTAGCTTTAGACCATAGGATTAGCATTTTGCACATGTGAGTATCATTAACCTGCACATTTTATTTTTCTGGATAAGGAACAAACTGTCAAGGGAGAAGAAAGTGTACAAAAACAAACTTTCTGTAAGATTACACTCATATGCCTAATATTTTAGTTTCATCTTTTCTTGGCAGGTATTTTCGCTGATATTAGAGGCCATTACTTGGTGCTCTATGCTGGTAATGATTGGTGTGGAAACTAAGATCTATATCCGTGAGGTCCGTTGGTTTGTTAGATTTGCAGTAATTTATACTTTAGTGGGGGATTCCGTGATGCTGAATCTTGTTCTTTCACTGAGGGACTTATACCACAGGTTTGTGTGTCTGTTTACCTAAAACTGGTTCTGCCTTACCAATAATTGATTTGACTGTTTATATTTTCAAAGTTTTTGTTTCTGTTTTATATCACTCTGCTAGTACATTTTGGAGGTTTTTGGTTGTGCAAGACAAACTGACAATCTTCCTGTGTAACCCTTGCAGATCTGTACTATATTTGTACATCAGTGAAGTTGTTGCCCAGGTTTGTTGGCTTGTTTTTTGCTTTTAACCTTAATTTTCGCTGGTTATGCTTTTGTTTCCTCTTCTGTCCTACTTTTTGTAATTTTGTCACACAATGTTTAGGCTATTCTTCTTAAAAGTAGTGAAATAGTGTTTAGGCAGTCTAATTTGCCTAGTCATCCTGCACTGCCCCGTGGCACATACATTGTGTATGCTGTTGGTCTAACATAGGTACAAATTATTTAGTAAAAACAGATGGGAAGTATGTTTAAATTAAAAAAAAGGTGGGAATCAGAAGCCTTTCTGTTTTTTTATAAGAAACCAAAACTCAATAAAAAGAGAAACAAAGAACAAAAGGTGGGAAACTCTACTACTGTTCGTTATTATAGGTTGCTATTTTTATGTTTGATTAGACTGCATATCGAATGTCAAATTATTTTATATATGTATTTTCACTCTGATGTAGGGTTTGTTTGGAATACTTTTGCTTCTGTATATTCCAAGATTGGTCGATTATCCTGGTTATACTCCAATCCGTACTGAATCAATTGATGATGCTGCATATGAAGAACTTCCTGGAGGAGAGCAAATATGTCCTGAGAGGCATGCAAACATATTGTCAAGTATGTAAATAATTTTGATAAGATCCTAATACTTGACATTTAAGAAAATTTATAGAGAATTAAATGCTGATAGAGCTAGTGTGATTGTTAGTGAATTAATTCTGTTTTGTACGTATGCCAACTTTAGTATGGTCTACTGAACCATCATAAAATGCTTTTGTTAAAGGTGATTTCTTTGTTGTTTGACAGCTGTGCTACTGTTTCATGTAGTTAACTTTGATTCAAATCCATTTCAATCTATTTTATTCCTAGTTTTTTTTTCCCTCGCTATTTGTTTTTGGCTTGCTAATTTTGCATGATGCAAAGACAAAGGATATAGAGTATAGACCATTCATAATATTCTGAAGACTGCACTGAACCCTCTTTCCATGGCTTATTTCTCAACTCTTATCTTGGTTGTGTTTTTATCAGGAATGTTGTTTTCATGGGTGAATCCCCTTATGAAGCTAGGCTATCAAAGACCCATTACAGAGAAAGATGTCTGGAAATTGGATACTTGGGATCGTACTGAAACACTGAACAATAAGTGTGTGCTTGTTATTTTCAAATTGGTTTCCACTTAAACTAGTACATCATGGTTTTCATCATAATTCTTTTACTGGCTTTCCAGGTTCCAAGCATGTTGGGCTCAGGAACGTCGAAAGCCTAAACCATGGCTTTTAAGAGCATTGAACTCTAGCCTTGGTGGAAGGTAATATTTTCATGACCCATGGCTTAGATGTGAATCTTCTTCACTTTATTGTCGTTACTTCCCTTGCGCGTCCTATGCAGTCCTATATGTACATGCTTCTCATTCATATTTTATTGTGCTCTTTATAGGTTTTGGTTTGGAGGCTTTTGGAAGGTAATTAGCTCGTTCTTCAGAATTGCTTATGTTTGGTAATAGTCTGCAAAGTTTGATATACGTAATAGTACGCAAAGGTCATTACACTCATATTTCACTAATTGGAATAGTATACGTTTTTAAATTTTTAATCAACACGTACTGCTCTTTGTCATTGTTGTTTTACTTTTTACTTTTTATTGGATTGTGTTGCTAGTTTAGTAGTTTTTAGTCCAGCATACATGCTAGTCACATTGTTCAGGTAGTTGTCCGACATATGAAGAGTTATTTTCTATTTTCTATCTGAAATGTTTTGCATGGTAAAGTTGAACGCTTTGATTGCTATAACTTATTTTATTGTTTTGTTGACAACGTGTAGATCGGGAATGATCTTTCCCAATTTGTGGGGCCGCTTATTTTGAATCATCTCTTACAGGTTTGTGTTTATACCCTTCCCTTTTCTATGTTGTCCGTCTCTGGTACTAATTATTTTAATATGCAAATCAGTAGGGATAAGGATATTGATGATTGGGCCCGTATGAGGGCTGTTTTTTAATTTAACTTGTGCTAGTCAAGCATTCCTGAATTCTGTGTATTTTGGTCATGAAATTGTTGTTGAAACACTGATAACTAATTTGAAGTGACTAGGAAATACAGAAAAGAAAACAACGATGAGACTTCAATGACCCAAAAGTTGTAGTCACTGTAATGTTAGATTAGCTTTATCCTAACCTTCTCCAGGTGTGTTAATTCTGTAATGTTAGATTAGCTTTAACCTTACTTTCTCCAGGTGTGTTAATTTTGTGGATACCGATCCATGATGCATTATTCTTTGTTTTTTATTTTGAAACTTATGTTACTGGTGTGTCACAATTCCTGCATATCTCTGAAATCAGATATAGTGTATCAGAGTCCTGTAAATTGATCCTTTATTGTAATTATCATAATCCTTCTTTTATTTAATCTGAAATTGTCTGCAGTCTATGCAACGAGGGGATCCAGCATGGATTGGTTACATCTATGCCTTCTTAATATTTGCTGGAGTGGTATGATATAAGTCCTCTGTTTTGTATTTATGTCATTTCCAATACATAGATTGTTTTGCACAGCTACCCTTTAGTATCACACATATTGGCATAGTCTTGCTGCATTATCAATTTCAAGGGATGTTGCAGTTACCCTGCTTGGTGAATTGACAAAAATTGCTTACCTAATATAACCTGCTCCCTCTTTTCTTGAAGTTCCTGTTTTTCCCTAAGAAACTTCCATTATCCACTAGCGGGTGTTTGAACCCGGGAACTTATCTTACATCTTCTTCTTTTTTTTTTTTTTTTTTAATGAGAGGATGTACCTTGCTTTCAGGTTGGTGGGGTGTTATGTGAAGCTCAGTATTTTCAGAATGTCATGCGCGTTGGCTTCCGGCTTCGGTCAACCTTGGTATTTTGGTTTTACCTTTTCCAACCCCGTTTTAATGCTATTAACCGTATTCTAATTTATGTTTGTATTTTACCATGTTTATAATATCATCAGTGTCATTCTGTTGCCAAATTATACTGCTATTTAAGAGAAACCACTTTGTCGAGGAATTTTAACAAAGTTCCATCTATGCTCATTTTTACGTTGAAGGATATTAATATAGTAAGGGTGAATCAGTAATAAACAATCATTTCAAATTAAAAATATAAGAAAAATGCTCCAACATTTTTACTCCCACCACTCTCCCTCCCAGTATAACTTTTGTTTCACATTCATGGCATGTATGAGATTTAGCAACCAATGCAAGTCTATCAGTTTGTGGGTCCCTTGAATTGGTCATGGTCCCTGGGTGAGTGAGGATTGGAATTTTACAGTAGATTCTTAGCTCAGGGATGTCTATAGATGTTTGGTTTTGATAGGGCAAGGTTTTTGGTTTGAATCATGGAATGCCAAACTCAAAAACAATTTTACTATGCTATTTACTGGGGGCTTGCGACATTTAGCTGGTTAATTAGGAGTTCTTGAGAGGGTTAAGGTCTTGTTACTTTTCTATGTTTGGTGTGGGGTTTGTTTTTAGTGTTTTATGTTGAGGGGTTAGCTAGTTGTATGGTCTTCTGATTGGTCTAATAATGTGGGGAAGTATTGAACTCATAATTTTATGAAGGTATGCAAGACTTGCTAATAATCTTGATATATCATTTTGTGAAGCATGATTCTATACATTTCTTATTTTAGGTTGCTGCTGTATTTCGGAAATCCTTAAGGCTGACTCATGAAGCAAGAAAGAAGTTTGCCTCTGGGAAGATAACCAACTTGATGACAACTGATGCTGAAGCACTTCAGGTACACACTCTGAACAGTTTTTGCATGTGTCCTAAAAATTATCTTTTGAAAGTGAAAATGAATTGTTTAATTAGAGATTACTATAGAAATTTCCTGAAGTCAGACGATAGTAAAACCCTGAATGTGCGATTGGAGCCACACTTCTCTGGACACTTTAATCTCAGAACATGAGAAGTTTTCTTTTTCTACTTATTATCTACTCAAAATTCGTTTCAATTGAGATTTGGGTTTATCTCATCCTTTTCAAAATATATACAGGTGGTACCAAACAACTTTAGTGTACTAATCATTTTGTGCTATTATTTGTGAAGTTGTTTTGGTTGGTTGGTTAATTTGTTTTTGTTCCTTGCACAGCAAATATCCCAATCTCTTCATACTTTGTGGTCAGCTCCATTTCGTATCATTATCTCCATGGTTCTTCTTTATCAGCAATTGGGGGTTGCTTCACTACTTGGTGCCCTCATGTTAGTTCTTTTGTTCCCCCTACAGGTAAAATAGTTGTTCCATTTGATTTTGCTTGTTTTGTATAAAAACTATGTTAATATGCTTTAGTTATACCTAAAAGAATCCTGACTAGTGACTACATTACTATCACAATGGAGTCTGCCTGTCTGTGCTGAGTAGATAGTAACTACGCTACAGTTTTATATTTTCCACCTTATACATGTTTAGATATCCTTTCAATTTAATGTGTCCTGATCTTTGTGATTTACTTGGGACAGACATTTGTGATCAGCAAAATGCAGAAATTGTCCAAGGAGGGGTTACAGCGTACAGACAAAAGAATTGGTCTGATGAATGAAATTTTGGCAGCAATGGACACTGTGAAGTATGACTCAATTTTGGTGACATGCCTATATATGTTAGGGGGATTTATATGTACTGTTTTTCATTGTGTATTTTCAAATGGTTCAGATGTTATGCATGGGAGAGTAGTTTCCAATCCAAGGTGCATAGTGTTCGAAATGATGAGTTGTTCTGGTTTCGAAAAGCATCACTGCTGGGAGCGGTATGGCAATTTTTTTCTGAAATTTCGTTTTCTTACCATATCCACTCATTTGATGTAAATTCTTCTCATTTGTCTTTTTTTGAAGGTTTTCATTCCTATAAGAAAATCTCTTCTGATTTCATATAATCATGACATGCCATCAGCATGCTACAGTTGATCACTGAAGTAGGCATTTTGCATGATCTTGTATCAATCATGATCATGTGCATATCCAAATTCCTTGAGATAGATGTTACGAACGTCAACCTTTTTTTTTTTTTTACTGACTCTTTCCCTTGTTTTGCAGTGCAATGGATTTATACTAAATAGCACCCCAGTTATAGTCACTGTGATTTCATTTGGATTGTTCACTTTTCTTGGTGGGGATCTTACACCTGCAAGGGCATTTACTTCACTTTCTCTGTTCGCTGTGCTTCGGTTTCCCCTATTCATGCTTCCTAATATAATAACCCAGGTTCGACTTCTTTCCTGGTACCCAAAAATGATAATATTTTCCTCAAAACATTTATTGCGGTTCAAACTTTAGGTTATTCTTGAAGATGTTTTTTTTTGGGTAGTGTGATGTATATGCAAGAATATTTCAGTGTTTTATATCCTGTTGGTTCTTTTCTGAATACAATTCTTGCCAATACTTTGAATAAGCAGTTTAAAAATATGTTAGCCTCTTCAGCATTAAGTACTCTTTCAATTTCTTGTAAATCATCAAATAAAGTTCTTTGTCTGCCAACTTTGTGAACTTCTTACATGTTTTCTTCTATTACTTAATTTCTAGTATTACTTTACTTTTGCAGGTGGTTAATGCTAATGTATCCTTAAAGCGCCTAGAGGAGCTACTTTTAGCTGAAGAAAGAGTTCTTCTGCCAAACCCTCCTCTTGATCCAGGACTGCCGGCCATCTCAATTAAGAATGGATACTTTTCTTGGGACTCAAAGGTCTAATTGATAATGTTTCTTTAGTTTCTCTGTGGCTGTGATGAATATGTTCATCGCACATTTGATTCATGATTTCCTATGTGTGTTCATGTATATAGTCAAGTTGTGCATTTTTGTTGCAGGCTTGAGGTCAGCTTTTATCTCTGGTGTCCAATTTTAGCTTTCATAGTGCTTACATCATATAAGTTTGTGTGTATTGTAGAAGGATTCTGTAAATAAGTAATCTAGTGCTTGAACAAGCTTAGAAGTATTTTGCATTTTCTCTGTGAAACAAACAGACCTGAAATATATGTTTTCCTTCAGGCGGAGAAGCCCACACTGACGGATGTTAATTTGGATATCCCTGTTGGGAGCTTGGTAGCAATTGTTGGCAGTACTGGTGAAGGAAAGACGTCGCTTATATCTGCAATGCTTGGGGAGCTTCCTTCTGTAGCAGAATCAAGTGTTGTAACGAGAGGAATGGTTGCTTATGTTCCACAAGTTTCATGGATTTTTAATGCAACCGTAAGTTTTGAGCATCCCCATTTTTTTGTATTTATTTACGTCTTTCTGAAGTATGTGTTTGATTTTTTGCATTTATTTACTGTTTCTGTGAATCTGGAAATTCTTGTGATTGAAATGTGCTGGCTCAAATAGTACTTGTTCTTGTTATCAAGGTAATTTAGTTGGAGACAGTGCCCTGGGACATGATTTAACCTTGAGTAGTAAATTAATTACAAGGCAATCTACTTGCTCATGCAAATGGGTCACTTTCTGAATTTACGTTTTCAGGTACGTGACAACATTTTATTTGGATCATACTTTGACTCCGGAAGATATGAGAAGGCAATAGATGTGACTGCATTGAGGCATGACCTTGACTTATTGCCTGTAAGTGCTCTTAAGAGTTCTATCATGTTAGTTCTTACAGTGCTTTTTGCAAACTTCCGATGCTACCTAGTAATTTGTGGGCCTAAATTTCTCACTTGTTTCACTGTAGGGTGGTGATCTGACCGAGATTGGTGAAAGAGGAGTGAATATTAGTGGTGGGCAGAAGCAAAGAGTCTCTATGGCTAGAGCTGTCTACTCCAACTCTGATGTATACATTTTTGATGATCCCTTGAGTGCTCTGGATGCTCACGTGGCTCGACAGGTTACTATTTTACATCTAACTTAAGTTATTCACTTCAAGAGTTCGGTTATCCTTATTGCTCCTAGATTCTAATTTTAAATATAAAAAATAATCTATGATCTATTGTTAAGCATGTCTTTTGTCATCTCCACAAACATGTTCTTGGTAAGTTATCAGTATTTCCGATACTAGGTTGAATCTTTGTATTGTCAGAGTTAATTGGACTTACCCACATAGGCATACCTTTATTTAAGCATTTGTGTTCGCGGATCATAATCACATTAATTTTGACAAATTCGTATTTAAGTCCTGTGATTCTACTAGTATGGTTCTATCTTCCTTATATTTCTACTGTAAAGCGTATGGATATTTTATTGAAAAGATGTGCAATGACTTAGTAGTAAATACACGCTGGTTTATCTTGTCTTTTGCATTTTCCTAATTATGTTATTTATTTCTACACTTGCAAGCCCTATCTCTGGCTGCTGAAAATTGGTTATTAATTATTCTTTTGTATAGTCGTGTAACATTTCTTATGTATCATACCAGGTTTTTGATAAATGTATCAGGGGAGAATTGAGAGAGAAAACCAGGGTTCTTGTTACAAATCAGCTACATTTCCTTTCGCAAGTTGATAGAATCATCCTGGTCCATGAAGGTATGGTGAAAGAGGAGGGAACATTTGAAGAGCTTTCCAATAATGGCACGCTGTTCAAAAGGCTAATGGAAAATGCGGGAAAAATGGAAGAATATGAAGAAGAAGAAAAAGAAGATGGTGGAACCATTGATCAAAACAGTGAAACGATGGAGCATAGTGCCTCTTCAAAACCTATTGTTAATGGGATGGTTAATGGTATACCAAAAAGTACAAGCCAAGCAAATAAACCAAAAGAAGGAAAATCTGTTCTTATCAAACAAGAAGAAAGGGAAACAGGCGTTGTTAGCTTGAAAGTTTTGGCGAGGTAAATCAGATTTTCAATAACAAAATTTCAGTATCCCCTTGAATTCCCCTAGTACTCTGGTACATTGAGTCATCCCATAATTCTTAAGAAATCTTGGTCTCAGAGGTGTTTGTCGTCAATTTGACTTCTTTTGCACATACATTGTGAGAGGGACTACAACTAAGTGCTAGTCGCACATTACCTAGGTATTGAATGCTTACAAGTCTTGTAAATTTTCAATTTATCTTATCCAGGTATAAGGATGCGTTAGGAGGCTTGTGGGTGGTTATGATACTCTTTATGTGCTATATTTCATCTGAGGTTCTACGAGTTTCAAGTAGCACATGGTTGAGCCATTGGACTGATCAAAGCATGACAGGGAATTATAACCCCGGTTTCTACAACATGATCTATGCACTTCTATCATTTGGTCAGGTAAGAACACAGTTATACAGCAGTTGCTTTAAGTTAGGTGTTGAAATTTGTGTGAACTATCTTGTGGAAGATTTTGCATCGAATTCTACTGAGAAGCTTGAATCACTTTTACCACCTTGTTTCTTGTGATGAAAATCCATCTACATTTCTTGGTTTCAGGTTTTGGTGACACTGGCAAACTCTTATTGGTTGATTACTTCTAGTCTTTATGCTGCTAGGAGGTTGCATGAGGCCATGCTTAACTCTATATTAAGAGCTCCAATGGTCTTCTTCCAAACCAATCCCCTTGGACGGATCATAAATAGATTTGCAAAGGATCTTGGAGACATTGATCGGAATGTTGCTCCATTTGTGAATATGTTTCTTGGCCAAGTCTCTCAGCTCCTTTCTACCTTCATCTTGATAGGGATCGTGAGCACTATGTCCTTGTGGGCCATTATGCCACTTCTTGTTTTGTTTTATGCAGCCTATCTCTACTATCAGGTACATGATTCTTACATGTTTGATATGCTTTTGGAGTCACCCTTAACTTACGGTTACTAGGTTTCATGTACTTATCCTGTTGTATTATTGTGTTGGTGTGTTGGTCACTTTGGTATCGCTTTTTTTATTTGCACTCTGTATTGTCTAATATCCTCTATTTTCTCTCTCTATTGGGGTAGAGCACGGCTCGTGAGGTAAAGCGCCTGGACTCCATCAGCAGATCCCCTGTTTATGCACAATTTGGTGAAGCACTGAATGGTTTAGCAACTATTCGTGCATACAAGGCTTATGATCGGATGGCAGACATTAATGGAAAATCTGTGGACAACAATATCAGATTCACACTGGTGAACATGAGTGGAAACCGCTGGCTTGGAATTCGTTTGGAAACATTGGGAGGTCTCATGATATGGTTTACGGCTACCTTTGCTGTTATGCAAAACGGAAGGGCAGAGAACCAGCAGGAGTTTGCATCCACTATGGGTCTCCTTCTCAGTTATGCACTTAATATTACAAGTTTATTGACTGCTGTTCTGAGACTTGCAAGTCTGGCTGAGAATAGCTTAAATGCTGTTGAGCGGGTTGGTACATATATAGAGTTGCCTGCGGAGGGTCCAGCTGTAATTGAGAGCAACCGCCCCCCTCCAGCATGGCCTTCATCTGGATCTATTAAGTTTGAGAATGTTGTTCTACGTTATAGACCTGAACTTCCTCCAGTTTTACATGAGTTGTCTTTCACAATTTCTCCAACTGACAAGGTTGGAATTGTTGGAAGGACTGGTGCAGGAAAGTCCAGCATGATAAATGCATTATTTCGGATTGTTGAATTAGAAAGAGGAAGAATTTTGATTGATGATTATGATATCGCTAAGTTTGGACTGACAGATCTACGTAAAGTTCTTGGTATCATACCTCAGTCACCAGTTCTCTTTTCAGGTACATGCAAACGGTGACCTAGGAAGCTATAATATTAGTCAGAAGCAGTAAGAAGTTGATATGTTTTAGTTGACAACACCTAATAAAGTACGTTTGTTCTAATGATCCTTTTTTTTTTTGTTTTTCTTAGGAACTGTGAGGTTTAATCTCGATCCTTTTCAAGAACACAATGATGCTGACCTCTGGGAAGCTTTAGAGAGGGCACATCTGAAGGATGCCATCAGGAGGAATTCTTTGGGATTAGATGCTGAGGTATACGCTCAACTTCGCTTGATGTGATTTCGGTCTTATTGTATATAGGTTCTTCCTCATTTAGAGGTTACTCAAGGGGTGGTAAAGAAGTCATATCCTTAATGCAATAGTGTCTTAATTCTCTCTTACTTGTGATATGTCAAGGTCTCGGAGGCAGGAGATAATTTCAGTGTTGGACAGCGACAATTATTAAGTCTTGCCCGAGCATTGTTGCGAAGATCAAAGATTCTTGTTCTTGATGAAGCGACTGCAGCTGTTGATGTCAGAACTGACGCTCTTATTCAAAAAACTATTCGTGAAGAATTTAAGTCATGTACAATGCTTATTATTGCTCATCGTCTAAATACCATTATTGACTGCGACCGAATCCTTCTGCTTGATGCTGGCCGGGTATGCTTCAATCAGAGTTAGTTATCATTCATTGTTTTATTTTCTGCTTATTTTTTACTACCAGTGCGGAGAGGTTATGAATTCTGTCTTATGGTATCCATATTGCGAATTTGAGTCAATTATACTTGAGAGCTCTTGGCAGCTTTTGAACTTAAAAGCTTTTAAGTCATTTTCTTTTTTGTTGATCACTTTTTGTGCTTCTAGGTTCGAGAATTTGATACACCAGAGCGCCTGTTGTCTAACGAAGGAAGCGCTTTCTCTAAAATGGTCCAAAGTACGGGCTCAGCGAATGCTCAATATTTACGAAGCTTGGTACTTGGAGGGGAAGGAGAAAACAGGTTGGCGAGAGAAGGAAACAGACAAATAGATGGGCAGAGGAGATGGCTGGCCTCTTCTCGCTGGGCTGCTGCTGCTCAGTTTGCTGTAGCTGTGAGCCTCAGTTCATCTCAGAATGACCTCCAAAGGTTGGAAATTGAAGACGAGAACAGCATCCTCAAGAAGACGAAGGATGCAGTGATAACACTCCGAGGAGTTTTGGAAGGAAAGCATGATAAAGAGATCGAAGAGTCTCTTGATCAAAACCAGATCTCTAGAGATGGGTGGTGGTCAGCTCTCTACAAAATGGTTGAAGGTACCATGCGACTCCAGTTGCTTTCTCGACCCAAATTATTTCCACAATCAGAATTAATATATTCTGGATGAATGTTTTCGTCTGTTTACAAAATCTGACTGCGTTTAAACGATTTTTTCCCCAGGTCTTGCTGTGATGAGCAGGTTGGCTAGGAACCGGCTTCATCAAACAGAAAATGTTGGCGACAGAATTGACTGGGACCATGCTGACATGTAGGAAAACCGTCTCTGGCTTGGTGAAGGCAGTTTCATGCTACTAATCGTTACCGCTTTAGCTTCTACATACTGCAATTTTTCCGGTGGATTTTATATTGTGAGGGTGGTAGTCACAGGACATTCTAAGCTGTCCTGCTCGGGTCTCGGATATGGCAATAAATTGGTCCGTTGTGAAATTCATACACGGGAAAACTTCCGAGGACGATCTGGTGTTTCAGATCGCCATTTTCTGTTGTGTTAATTTCGACGACAGACAAATCCTTGATATGGATTGTCCAGTGTCAACGAACAGTAAGCTGTAAAACTGCTTATGCTTGTAGATGTAGTTACCGAATGCAGTGGCTCAAATGTTGTGTAGGATAATTACTGTCTATAACAATTGTCCATTTTCTGGGTTCGAAAACTTAAACTCCAAGCATTATATTCTTGCTAAGTGGATTGAAAAAGAGATTGTTATATTAGAAATCACTTAATTTAAGTCGATTTTTAAAATAAATCGATGTATCTCTGATGGACAATGGAAAGGAAAATAATTTACGCGCTTTCTTTTACGTTTCTATTTTTTTCAACTGTTATAATGAACAAATCAAAGAAAAATTAAGGATTAGGAGGATTAAGAGAGATGTGAAGAAGGTGACGTAGTCTACTTTAGTTAACATATTTTGGAAAATAATTTTCAGGCACCTTTTTATCCTTTTTATACTTTCTTGTTTATTTTGTAATTTAATTTTCAATTATTTACTTCAAAAGCTCTAGTGGAACAAGTCTCCAATCATTACGTACTAATTCTCAGGCTCTAAGGTCATCTCTAATTGAATGGGCTAAACATAGGTTCGTCTAGATTATAGTTTCGCAAAAAATTATTTTTAAATGAACAGTGTCAGATTATACTTATACACCGTCTCTAACCGAAGGAGTTAAATATAGTGCCTTCAATAATTTATTGATTTTAAGTTTATACTTTGAATTTGTTGTTTAATTTAATAAAACTACCATTGAATGTTTTTATATCTAGTCATTGAATTTAAATTAATTATTGCATCATAAGAGTTGTCCTAAAAAGGGCTGATAGGTGGCCTACACTTGGCCAACCTGATGCGCCTTCAGCCAAATAATGTTTTATTGGGCTAGTAGAATTATAGCTCAGGCTACCCAGTCATCTATTGAAGATTAGTTTTTTGACATTTCAAACTATTTTTTTACTGTTGGAGCTTTAGCCTCTCTATTGGAAATGACCTCAGCTCCATAGTCAAGCGTCGTAACTATAACATTCCTTAGCGCCTATATAATTGTTTGCATCTCTGTATCTCTTTGATCATATATGTTATGCAATAAAAAAAGAAGAAGAAGATATACAAGTGTTTACATTCAAGATTTTGTTCTATGATAAAAAAAAAAAAAACTAATGAAAATGGCTTAAAAACTTTGAGTTTTAACGATAAGTCAAAATAAAGGGTAAAATGAATAGTACCAGATTTGACTTTTTAGTGTAAAAATATGATTTTTCGTTAAAATGAACAGCATCACGAATTTTCCGTTAAAACTCTCAACAAAAAAGTTGTTATATCTTATGGAGAACTTTTTCTGAGAAGTCACGGCACTCAGCAGATTCCATAAAGAAAGATCATGTATTGTCGACAGAATTTAGATCCTCTCGGCATCCAGCGGTCTGGAACCGAGATTCTCTCATTTGACTGACTCGTGAGGGTATCACTATCAATTTATCAAACCAGCATGATATACGCGGTTCCAAATACCCGCCAATTATTTAATCTCTTTGATTTCAATTTCATGTCGTTAACTCCGCCTGTGTAAGTTTATCTTACATTGCCGGTCCCAAGCCCGGATAAAGGAGGAGGGGGAGGACGTCAGGTAGTCGACAGCCGGCACTCCACAGTTACATCGAATCCTTATGACAATGAATCCAGAACGAAATTGCGCTAAAGCTAGGACGTCACCCTTAAGTGGTGCGCTGTGTGGCCCGAGCACAGTGATAAGTGAGCAAGGGTCGCTGTATCTCCATCGGCACCCGGATGCAGTGTTAAATGAGCAAGGGGGCCATAGAAACTTCTTTTCGAACGACTCCACTCAAAGTTGTTTGGGAGCATATGCTCCTATCAACTTTACACAGGACACACAAAAGAAGTACTTTGATCCTATTAGACGGGGGATGGTGAATAAGCTAGGACAGAAGGGTAGAGTTCAAGAGAGTAGAATGCGTTTAGGAACGTGGAATATAGGAACCTTAACGGGAAAATCTATGGAAGTAGTGGAAGTTATAGTGAGGAGAAAGATAAATATTATGTGCCTACAAGAAACTAAGTGGGTTGGTCTTAAGGCAAATGATCTAGAAAACTCAGGGTTTAAGCTTTGGTATTCGGGCACAAATAGAACGAGAAACGGTGTTGGCATCATTGTGGACAAGACCTTGACACAAGATGTTGTAGATGTCAAGAGGGTAGGAGATAGAATCATGGCAATCAAGATTGTAATAGGACAAGAACTCATCAATGTGATTAGTGCGTACGCACCTCAAGTAGTGTTGGATACGAGTTCGAATGAGAAATTTTGGGAAGACCTTGGAGACTTGGTGCAAGGAATTGCTCAGACGGAGAAGTTATTTATAGGAGGAGATTTAAATGGACACGTGGGCAGGGAGACAGGCAACTATGGAGGTTTTCATGGTGGCCATGGTTTTGGGGAGAGAAACGAGGATGGGGAAGCTATCTTGGATTTTGCAATGACATATGATCTCTTTTTAGCCAACACCTTCTTTAAGAAGAGAGAAGAACATGTGATCACCTACAAGAGTGGGTCGTCAAAAACACAAATAGATTTTCTTCTAATGAGGAAAGGGGATCGTATAACTTGTAAGGATTGCAAAGTTATACCGGGGGAGAGCTTGGCTAATCAGCATCGCTTGTTGGCGATGGATGTACATATCAAAAGAGTGAGAAAAAAGAACAAGACTTGGAAGTGCCTAAGGACTAGATGGTGGAATCTAAAAGGAGAAAAACAAGTCATTTTCAAAGAGAAAGTAATCACCCAGTGTGTGTGGGATAGAGAGGGGGAAGCTAGCCAAATGTGGGATTCCATGGCTAGCTGTATCCGAAAAGTAGCAAAAGAGGTATTAGGAGAGTTCAAGGGCTTTGCTCCACACCAAAAGGAATCTTGATGGTGGAATGAGGAGGTACAAACAAAGGTGAAGGCTAAGAAGGAATGTTGTAAAGCCTTATACAAGGATAAGACCGATGAAAATGGTGAAAGGTATAGAAGAGCGAAGCAAGAGGCGAAGAAAGCTGTGAGAGAAGCTAAGTTAGCGGCTTATGACGATATGTATAAGCGACTAGATACCAAAGAAGGAGAGTTGGATATCTATAAACTAGCTAGAGTAAGGGAAAAGAAGACAAGGGACCTAAACCAAGTGAGGTGCATCAAGGATGAGGATGGAAAGGTTCTTGCTACAGAGAACGCGGTCAAAGACAGATAGAGAGGTTATTTTCATAATCTTTTCAATGAAGGACATGAAAGGAGTACTTCTTTAGGGGAGTTGAGTAACTCAGAAGAGTGTATAAACTACTCCTTTTATCGTCGAATCAGGAAGGAAGAAGTGGTTGTAGCTTTGAAGAAGATGAAGCATAGAAAAGCAGTAGACCCAGACGATATACCGATTGAAGTGTGGAAAGCCTTGGGAGAGACAAGTATAGCATGGCTCACTGACCTTTTCAATAAGATTTTGAAAATGAAGAAGATGCCAAACGAGTGGCGAAAGAGCACCTTGGTGCCTATTTACAAGAATAAGGGCGACGTACAAAATTGCATGAATTATAGGGGTATTAAGCTAATAAGTCATACAATGAAGCTCTGGGAGAGAGTCATTGAGTATAGATTGAGGCAAGAGACACGGGTTTCGGACAACCAATTCGGGTTCATGCCAGGGCGCTCAACCATGGAGGCAATCTATCTCTTACGAAGATTGATGGAAAGATATAGAGATGGGAAAAAGGATTTACACATGGTCTTTATAGATTTGGAAAAAGCGTATGATAGGGTCCCAAGAGACATTCTTTGGAGGATTTTAGAGAAGAAAGGAGTACGAGTAGCATATATCCAAGCTATAAAGGATATGTATGAAGGAGCAAAGACTGCCGTAAGAACTCATGAAGGACAAACCGAAAGCTTCCCCATAACTGTAGGATTACATCAAGGCTCATCCTTAAGCCCTTACCTTTTTGCGTTGGTAATGGATGAGTTAACAGGACATATTCAAGATGATATTCCTTGGTGTATGCTTTTCGCAGACAATATAGTGTTGATAGATGAAACTCAGGAAGGGGTAAATGCGAAGCTTAACCTTTGGAGAGAAGTGTTGGAATCTAAAGGTCTTCGCCTAAGCCAATCAAAGACAGAATATATGAAGTGCAAGTTCAGTGCAAATGGAGACCAAAATGAGTTAGGGGTGAGGATCGGAGATAAGGAAATACCAAAGAGCGACCGTTTTCGCTACCTAGGATCTATCTTGCAAAAGAACGGAGAATTAGATGGAGATCTCAACCATAGAATACAATCTGGATGGATGAAGTGGAAGAGTGCATCCGGCGTGTTGTGTGATCGTCGTATGCCACTGAAGCTTAAGGGAAAATTCTATAGGACAGCAATAAGGCCGGCGATGCTGTATGGCACAGAATGTTGGGCGATGAAGCATCAACACGTACACAAAATGGGTGTAGCGGAGATGAGGATGCTTCGTTGGATGTGTGGGCACACAAGAAATGATAAGATTAGGAATGAGGATATCCGAAGTAAAGTAGGAGTAGTCGAAATTGAAGGAAAGCTGAGAGAAAATCGGTTACGGTGGTTTGGACATGTGCAAAGAAGGCCTACTGACGTTCCGGTTAGAAGATGCGACTACGAGACAGAGGTTCAGGGCCGAAGGGGTAGAGGAAAACCTAGGAAAACTTTGGAAGAGACTCTAAGAAAAGACTTAGAGTACTTGGATCTAACGGAGGACATTACACATGATCGAGCATAATGACGTTCTAAGATTCATATAGCCGACCCCACTCAGTGACTTGGATTTTTTCAAGTCTCCAATCGAGAAGTTTTCCCCACTCGGGAAATTAAGGGAACACTACCTCAACCTACATGCTCCACTCACAAAGCTTCAACATACAAGATTCAACAAAAGAAAAATTCAAAGAACTTAGCGAATAAGGCTTTGGTGTATTTAACACAATACGTTGAAATGAAACAAAGCTTATTTATTGATATCTCCAATAAGTTACAAATATGTACATATACATGAGTCAAAATAAACAAACAAGAGGGAGCCTTCACAAAGGTTGCTTAGGAGAAGCCTCAGCAGTCGGTAGAGCCCCAGAAAGAGAAGGCATCGAAGGGGGATCATTCGGAGCCTCAGTACTGGACAACACCTTAGAAGGAGGAGGCATCAGAGGTTGATCATTTGGAGCTTCATTACGCGGTACAGCCCCAGAAGAAGAAGGCAATAAATGCCTTTGGAACAAACCCACAAACCTTTGATGATCATGTAAAATCTGACAATCAGATTCCTTCATCTGGTCAAGCTTCCTCTTCATGTTTGTAGCATAGTCATGTGCGAGCCGGTGCAACTGTTTATTCTCATGCTTGAGCCTTCTAATCTCCTGTTTGAGACTCATCACTTCAGCCACCAATGATTCAACTTGGCGGGTTCAAGCAAATAGGCGTTGGGCCATATTAGACACAGAACCTGCACACTGAACACTGAGAGCCAGAGAATCCTTAACAGCCAACTCATCAGACAGTTTGGAAAGTAGTCTGTTATCTTTGGGAGTGAGAATGTTCCTGGCCACCACCGCAGCGGTCATATCATTCTTCATCACGGAATCCTCAACGGTAAGAGGACCAGTAGGGGATAAGAAGGATGAGCGCCATATGTTATCTGGAGAAGGCGTGGCTGCCTCTTCAACAAGGTTCAAGTCAAAACGACGGTCGGAGGGGCCAGACATTTTCAAAGGTGTTGAAGAGAGAAAAGGTTGGATAAATCAAGATCTTAGAAATGCAAGAAGGGAGCTTCTACTGGTGGAGATTCAAGTGTGCTTTGGAACTTAATACCAGCCTCTATAAAAATCTGCACTCGATGGAGCTTCAGAAATCGAAGAGGCACCTGCTCAGAAATCGAAAAGGCGTTTGCTTTCTCAAAAGCTGGGCTGCTCAGAGACCACGAAGGCAGATATCAGGAAACGAAGAGACGTTTGCTTTCTCAAAAGCTGGGCTGCTCAAAGACCACGAAGGTCGATCGCAGAAATCGAAGAGGCACTTGCTTTCTCAAAAGCTGGGCTGCTCAGAGACCACGATGGCCGATCTTAGAAATCGAAGAGGCACCTGCTTTTTCAGCCTTGTCAGCACCTGTCACATGCACACTCAACTTTGCGGAAATTATGGGCATTCTGTCGAAGATTTCTGGTGAAGTAGAAAGCACGTGAATGTTACTGTTCAATCATCCACTTTCCACACGCAACATCAGCTCACGGGTACCACATATAACTTTGCCAAAAATCTCTGACAAAGTTTAGACACGTGAAGCTTGCAGCTCCCATTACATCGCTATGACCAAGAAGGGTAAAAGAATAACAAAGAAACAACACTAACAAAAGTTTAGACACATAAATTTTGAAGGTCTAGCTACCATATTATTACCCACAAGGGTAAAGGAACAGAACCACTGCTGGATAATTGGAAAGTCCCTGTGTGTCAACCTCTGTGCTCCGTGGCAAGGTAGACTAGCAAACAGGCATAACCTTTACTCACATTCGAGAAAACACTCCCAACAAGATTGCTTGCTTCAAGATCGAAGAGGCACCGCCCTCCGAATCTCGAGAGCCAGACTCCCAACATGATTACTTTCTCAAAAGCGACGAGACACCGCTCTCCTAATCTCGAGAGCCAGACTCCTAGCAGGATTGCTTTCTCAAACATCGAAGAGGCACCGTTATCTGAATCTCGAGAGACAGATCCCCGACAGGATTGCTTGTTCGAAAACCGAAGAGGCACCGCTTTCTCAACTTCGAGAGCCCCTTAGATAAAGCTTGTCTGTAATCTTCACACCGCTTTCTCAACTTCGAGAGCCAGATCTTCTTGGATAAAGCTTGTCTGTAATCTTCACACGTAACATCAGCTTTCCAGATACCACAGACCACTTTTTCAAAGTGTTCTGACAGAGTTAAAACACGTGAAGCTGGCAGCTCCCACTACCGTGCTATGACCAAGCAGGGTAAAGGAATAACATTACTCCTTGTTGTTAGGGAGACTCCTATATATGTCGACCTCCATCCTCAACGGACAGGCAGACTTGCAAAAATGCTCAACCCTTCTTCATATCTGACAGGGCACTCCCAACAAAGTCTCTCGAAATACTCAGCTTTCTTTCCCCCCAAGAATACCTCTACAAACAAGCTACACCAGAGCAAGAATATCTCATATCATCAGGGTTAAAAGCAAGAGTATCCCATATCATGCTTTTTCCCTGTCCTTTCCTTTGGCCTTGTTTTTACCTGTAAGACAAGGAGAAAGAGAGCAATCAGTCAGCACTTGGAATCAAGCTTCCAGTCCGGAACTGACTGCCTGGAACCCATTACCTGATTACTTACCTGGCATTGCTCTCGAGTACTCATCTTCAACATCTTATGTTTCCCGAGAAGATACCACATCTGCCTGAGGAACAAATAGGGCAAGTGAGAAGGATACAAGGAAGCATGTGGAGACAAGCGCAACAGAACACGTGCCGATACATCCACTACTTTGTCAACAGCAAAAGTATCCCATATCAGCAGGGTCGAACGTACTCTAGATTTGATGGACTTGTTTTGACCCTCAAATTCTTCAGTCGGCCTTATACTCTGGCGGAAACCAGAAAACCCTCCAACCCAGTTCAAGAATAAGCCTGTGGAAAGTTACTTCTTCAAAAGCAAAAGTATCTCATATCACATTTTCTCATTTTCTTCTCTTTATCCTTCATGCTGCCTGTAAGATAAGGAGAAGGATAACAATCAGCCAGAACTCGAAATCAAACTTCTGATCTGGGACTGATTGCTTGGAGCTCTGATTGCTTACCTTGTCTATCACCTCTTTCAGCAGATCCCCTAGCTCGGCAACTTGGGAGACTCATACTACATGGTTTGTATCGCGCTTGACCAAGCCTGAAACTACAAGGAAGCGTCAAGTGAAATTGATACATTACCTTGTGCATCTCCACCAGTTAAAGATACCACCCCTGGAGGGAGGAAGAGTACTTCCAAAGAAGATGCCACATCTACCTATGAGACAGATAAGGCAAGTGAAGACGATACCACACTTCGGTACTTAAAAGTTTCGTGATTACGAGATCATTCTCCCATAATATTTCCTAATGTCATTTGTACTAAATCATTCACTTGTACTCACTAAAGGAGAGCTTGAACCTATGTACTGTGTAAACCCTTCACAATTAATGAGAACTCCTTTACTCCGTGGACGTAGCCAATCTGGGTGAACCACGTACATCTTGTGTTTGCTTCATGTCTCTATCCATTTACATACTTATCCACACTAATGACCGAAGCAATCTAGCGAAGATCACAAACTTAATATTTAAGATGATATTCTTTGGTGTATGTTTTTCGCAAACGATATAGTGTTGATAGATGAAACGCAGGAAGGAGTAAACGCGAAGCTTAACCTTTGGAGAGAAGTGTTGGAATCTAAAGGTCTTCGCCTAAGCCGATCAAAGACAGAATATATGGAGTGCAAGTTCAGTGCAAACGGAGGCCAAAATGAGTTAGGGGTGAGGATCGGAGATTAGGAAATACCAAAGAGTGACCGTTTACGCTACCTAGGATCTATCTTGCAAAAGAACGGAGAATTTGATGGAGATCTCACCCATAGAATACAAGCTGGATGGATGAAGTGGAAGAGTGCATCCGGCGTGTTGTGTGACCGTCGTAGGTCACTGAAGCTCAAGGGAAAATTTTATAGGACGACAATAAGGCCGGCGATTCTGTATGGCAAGAATGTTGGGCGGTGAAACATTAACACGTAGGTGTAGTGGAGATGAGGATGCTTCGTTGGATGTGTGGGCACACGAGAAAGGATAAGATTAGGAATGAGGATATCCGAGGTAAAGTAGGAGTAGCCGAAATTGAAGGAAAGAGGAGAGAAAATCGGTTACGATGGTTTGGACATGTGCAAAGAAGGCCTACTGACGCTACGGTTCGAAGATGTGACTACGGGATAGAGGTTCAGGGCCGAAGGGGTAGAGGAAGACCTAGGAAAACTTTGGAAGAGACCCTAAGAAAAGACTTAGAGTACTTGGATCTAACGTAGGACATGACACAAAACTGAGCGCAATGACGTTCTAAGATTCATATAGCCGACCCCACTTAGTGGGAAAAAGCTTTGTTGTTGTTGTTGTTGTTGATTTCAATTTCATGTCGTTATCCTAGTGAATGCAGTGTGGTTTCCGTAAGCCGTGACGTGTGCAGTGACGGATCAGTGTTGGTTTTTTGGCTACTCTTTAAGTCATAAATAAATAAATATATCGTTGTTACCTATGGAATTTGGAAATTTGCGTTTTGGACGTTGAATATATTATTTTCTCTGCTTAAACTTGTTGCCCATTTTTCTGGGATTTTTGGATTCTCTTTTTCCTCTGCAACTGAGCTCAAAGGTGACGGCTTTCTTCTCTTTCCACTTCTCTTTGTTTATTTGTTGATATAATTAGATTACGAACTATGAAAATGGACGTGGGTTTTTGATGCATACGAAAATTGAATCTTTGATTCTGTTTATTATTGTCAACCAGAAGTTAATGGGTGTGGGCTGCTGTAGCAGCAAGTGCTTTTGGCTCATACAATAAGCAGCAAGTGCTTCTGGCCTATTTCTATACAAAAATTGAATCTTTGAATCTCCTTATTCATGTTTTGAAATTAGTGTTTTGTTTATGTTGCAGGAAGTGCTTCTGTGTGAGAAATTATTTCCTTGTGAGTGTTTTGTGAAGTAATTAAGAAATTTGAGATTAAGTAAGATTGCATTAAGAAGTATGAGTTTGTACTTGTAGTGTGCCTTCAGTAGTGAACATCTGTTTTGGGGTTGTATACCCCAAATTTCTGAGCCTAGGGTATAGGCAGGAAGTTAATTGTATTGGATTGCGAGCATGCGGCCACAAGCTATGGTTTTTGAGCCAATAGATTGGTATTGCCAACCAGAAGCTAATTGGGTGTGGGCAGCTAAAGCAGCAAGTGCTTTTGGCTCATACACTCCTTGTGCAATTGACTCCCTGGCCATCTGCATTTCTCACTTGGTTCTTATGGGCCTTTGCTGCTACCGGATATGGATGATCAAGATGAGTTCAAAAGCCCGGAGGTTTCGATTGAGGACGAATTACTACAATTACATTTTGGGTTTGTTGGCTGGTTACTTCACTGCACAGCCCTTACTAAGGTTGCTGATGGGCATGTCATATTTTAACTTGAACACACAATCCGGCTCTGCTCCTTTTGAGGTGGGTTGTTTTTATTTTCTTGTTTTGTGCTACTTTTGATATGTGCCTTATTGATAGGAATCTACAGTAAATTGTAATACGAAATGAAGCTTACGCACGTAGTGTAACCGCTTGCAGATGACTTCTGCAGTCATTGAGGCAATTGCTTGGTGCTCCATGCTAATCATGATTGGCTTGGAGACTAAGATATACGTAAAGGAATTCCGGTGGTATGTAAGGTTTGGAGTCATTTATGTCTTGGTGGGAGATGCTGTGGTGCTAAGCCTTATGCTTTCAGTGGCAGATTACTACAACAGGTTAGTTTTCCTCCCCTTCACTTACCAGATGATTTATTTTCAGTGTTGTTGGAAGGTCCACACATGAGGGAGAATGTTCGAATATACGATAACTGTTCATCTTACATCCTAAAAACTATAACTTTTGGGAATAATGGTTAACTAAACCAATTTCAGATAATGCCCTTCTATTTAAAGGTTGAAGACTATTCAGAAATAATTATCATATAAGTCGTTGCTGAGTGTTTTCTTTTTTCGTTTTTGTTTCACTCTTGCAGAGGTACTCTGTATCTGTATATAAGCACGGTCTGTTGCCAGGTTTGTCCCAATTTCTTAACTAATTATGTTTTCTTCATTTTATTGCTTGTGTATAAGTTGTTAGATCAATAAAATCTTCGTCCTTTTTCTTCGTCTTTCATCTCCCATCATAATATTGTAGTCTCCAAATTAAGGCTGACATCCTTTCTGTCTGAATATTTTATGGCTGATAAGCCTCTCGACCATTGCTCTACTTTGTTGAGTAATTTATTTCTCATTAATTTGTCGAAGAAATTTAAAATTTACACTTAAGCCGGTTATACTTTTACCAAACTTAGATCTTAGTTCATTGTTTCCGATCATTTCATATAATGCTAATTACAGTTTGGTCTATGGTTCTTGTTCTGATGTAGGTGCTGTTTGGAATTCTACTTCTCGTTTATATTCCTAATTTGGATCCTTATCCGGGTTACATTGCTCTTCAATCTGAGCCTCTTGATAATGTCGAATATGAAGCACTACCTGGAGAAGAACAAATTTTCCCTGAAAGACATGTTAATATATTTTCCAGTAAGTAATTCTTAAACTTGGCATAATTAGGGCTGGTTTGGTATTGCTGTGCTTTGAAAAAAAGCTGCTGTGAGAATAAGTGGCTGTGCTGTGAGAATAAGCGGCTGTGAAATAAATCAGCAGAGTGTTTGGTAAACTTTTTTGTAAAAGTGCTTTTGGAAAAAAAAGCAATCTGATAGTGGGTCTTTTCATTAAAGGAGCACTGTAGCTCTGTGTGCTTTGAAAAAAAGCCAGTTTTCCAAAGTTACAAATAGCAGCTTCAACTTTTTCCTTTGATTTCAGCTTATTCTTACAGCAGCTTTCAAAATAAGCCATTTTTTTTCAGTTTACCAAACACCTAAAACCCTCACAGCTTTTTTTCATGGGTGCTTTTTTTTTAAGCACCTCACTCCCAAACCACCCCTTAATCCACAGTTTTGTAACTTTGGTTTAGGGTCTTTAAGTTTCTTTTCGTTATGTGTTGCTGGATACCTTATGTGTTCTAGAGCTACTTACTATTTTCTTGTGCATCTCTGTAGGAATATATTTTGGATGGATGACTCCACTCATGCAGCTAGGGTATCGAAAACCCATCACCGAATCAGATGTTTGGAAGTTGGATGCGTGGGATCAGACTGAGACACTAATTAATAAGTTCGCTTCATGTTGCCTCCTTTTCAGTTGCTTCGACATAATTTCGTGTGTCCAGCGCAGAACATGCATAACAGTTTTGAGTTTGCAGGTTCCAGACATGTTGGGATAAAGAATCTCAAAGGCCCAAGCCATGGCTTCTAAGAGCATTGAACTGTAGCCTTGGAGGAAGGTAATGTTTAAACTACGATTTTCGTGAATTTTGAATAAGTTCTCAGTTCTAGCAATAAGTTAGTTTTGATAAAACAGCCTATTTTGTAACACCTTATTTCATTTCTATCTTATTTTAATCGATTTTGTCAAATATTCTGTGTAGGTTCTGGTGGGGAGGCTTATTCAAGGTAATTAACATATAGCCAGTTTATAGAGTTGAAAGGCAAAATATTTTCAGAAAGTATTTGTTGAGTAAATTTCACAAGCATCGCTTTATCTGCCTCTGAAGTTTTATTACCTTGAACATCTTGTAGATTGGAAATGATCTTTCTCAGTTTGCGGGTCCGGTTCTACTAAGTCATCTCTTGCAGGTCAGTCTTTCTATCCAAAGCATCACTAGTATTCCCTTCTACCATATTACAGTTTGTTGTATCAAAAGTGGTTCAAGGAATTCATGTTCGAGTCTATGAAGTTTCAATGCTTTTTACTATGCTTCAAAAATTTGTAAGTTACTATTAGCTTGTGTTTCGACGTGAGAGTTCATAATTGTCTCGTGATGGTGTGCAGTCAATGCAACAAGGCGATCCGACTTGGATTGGTTACATCTATGCTTTCTTAATTTTCACTGGTGTGGTATGGTTTTTATCTTTTACTTTCTCAAGTAACATCATGTTTTCAACTTTTTCTGGCAAGCAACAGCTAACTGACCTGCGTCAACTTTAAGCAAAATGGATGATTAATTGAGTAACCAAGAACTGAGAAGTTAAATGTGCAGCATATTTTGAAGAGGTTGTGACGTATCTTGACAAGTTTATTCATCTTTGTCCAGTCACTTGGTGTGCTCTGTGAAGCTCAGTATTTCCAGAATGTTCAGCGGGTCGGTTTTAGGCTCAGATCAACTTTGGTAATGTTCTTTATAAATATAAAATTAATTCGTTGGTACATTTTAATTTATTTTTATTATTCTCTTTCTGTCTGCAATGAATTTTCGGTCAGCTCAAGTTCCCAACTCCGCTTCCTGTTGTGTGATTCATGAAAAGTTGGTTGCTTATGTTTTCCTTTCTTGTAGGTTGCTGCTATATTCCGTAAATCTATAAGAATAACTCATGAAGGCCGTAAGAAGTTTCCATCTGGGAAGATAACAAATATGATGTCAACAGATGCTAATGCAGTCCAGGTATGCTCTAGACGTAGATTGGGTACGAGACAGTTTTTCTGTGTTGTGCTAGGATAGCACCAAACCCGTTTGAACCAACTCAAGCTAACCCATAAGAAATATATCAAATGGAATGCAAGAACAAAATATAAAAGACCAAGATTTTAACGAGGTTCCTCAACAGTTAGTGTAACTGGAGTAGGTCCTTCGGAGTAGTAGGAGCTCACCTAATAATCCACTATCAACCAAATGGGAGTTTACAAAGTGTTGGCAAGCTCACAACCCAAAAACCCCAATACAACCATTAACTCTCACACACCAAAGAAACAAATAGAGAAAGAAATATTGTGAATAATTTCTTCTCTATACAAAGCTCAAAGCTATTACAACAACAACTACCTTGGTGGGTGATTACTAACCAAAGAGAAGAGCACCTTCTTCTTCTTTTTCTGCTCTCAGTTTTCTGTTTTCTGCAGCTGCCTTTTCTCTCTCAAAGATGGGCTTCTAAAACAGAAAATGGTGTACTCTACCTCTCTCACTTCCGTATGCTCACATTCATCCATCATAAAACACCCAATAAACAAAACCAATAATAAGGCTACTTGCTAGCCTTTACCTCTTTTTCTACAAACATCATCATAATGTTTTTTTCTTTTCAACAAACATAATGATGTTGTTTACCTCCTTTTGTTTATTTTATTTAGCCAAAAGTTGGCCACTTGGCCACTAATTCAACAATCTCCACCTTGGCCAAGTTCCGAAAATGCCAGGATAAGCCAACCAACACAATCAACACAAAAATTACTCCCAAACACTAGCAAGAGAACAACTCATGCCTAGCCAAATGCTCCAAAACTCCTATTGCTCAACGCCTTCTTTATATAGGCAAAATGTGAGCCAAGTTTAAGCAATGAACAAACTTGGCTACACCAACAACCTTAGTCAACATATTAGCGGGGTTGTCTTTAGTTGGAATCTTCTGGAGAATAATCTCTCCTTCACTAACGACTTCACGCACAAAGTGATAACGCACATCTATGTGCTTGGTCCTCGCATGATGAACCTAATACTTAGCCAAATAAATGGCACTTTGACTATCACAATGTACCTCCACCTGCTTCTGATCAACCCCCAAATCTCTAATCAGCCCATGTATCCAAATGACCTCACTTATAGCTTCAGCAACTGCCATATTCCTCTGTAGTAGACAAGGCAACAAACGACTGCAAAATGGACCTCCAACAAACTGGCCCTTTAGCCATAGTAAACAATTAGCCTATAGTAGACTTCCTTCCATCCAGATCACCTGCATAATCTGAATCAACATCACCAACTGCAAAATGACCAATACCAAAGTCATCTCTCTCAAAACATAAACCAACATCTTGAGTACCATGGAGATACCTCAATATCCACTTACCTGCTTGCCAATGCTCTTTACCTGGATTATGCATATATCGACTCACCATGCCAACTGCATGAGCAATATCCGGTCTAGAGCATACCATTGCATACATCAAACTACCAACCAAATTTGCATATGGTATATTTTTCATTTGCAGCTTCTCTTTATCAGTTTTAGGACACTGTAGAGAACTCAATTTAAAATGAGGAGCCAAAGGGGTACTAACCGGTTTGGTTGAATCATGAACTCCAAATTTCAGGATCAACTTCTCAAGGTATTGTCTTTGATTCAAACTGACCAAACCCTTCTCTCTATCTCTAGTGATCCCCATGCCAAGGATCTACGCTTCACCAAGATCCTTCATCTCAAACTCATTCTTTATTTACTTCTTCAATTTCTCAATCTCTTCAACATTCTTTGAGGCAATCAACACATCATCAACATATATCAACAAATAAATGAAAGACCCATCTTGCAAATTCTTGAAGTACACACAATGATCATATTGACTTGTAGAATAATTCTGGCCTCTCATAAATTTATCGAACCTCAAATACCATTGCCTTGGAGTTGCTTCAAGCCATAAAGTGATTTCTTCAATTTGTAAAACAAATTCTCTTTCCCTTTCACTGTATACCCATCCGGTTGACACATATAGATCTCTTCATTCAAATCACCATGTAGGAAAGCCGTCTTCACATCAAGTTGCACAAGCTCAAGATCATACTGTGCAACAAGAGCTAACATAATGCGAATTGAGGAGTGCTTCACAACTGGAGAAAATATTTCATTGTAGTCAATGTCTTCCTTTTGTGCATACCCTTTAGCAACTAATCTTGCTTTGAATCTCACATTGCTTTTCTCATCAACATCTTCCTTCTTGGCATACACCCATTTGCAACCGATAGCTTTCTTGCCCTTAGGCAATTTAGCTAACTCCCAAGTCTTGTTCTTTAAGAGAGAATTCATCTCATCACCCATGGCATTGCACCACCTCTCCTTCTCCTCACTCTCAATGACTTCCTCGAAATTGGATGGAATCTCATCAATGATAATAGGAAGAGCAAAAACAACATAGTCACTATACCGAGCTGGCTTGGTAATTTGTCTCTTTCCTCTGTTCTTGGCAATAGACTTTTGAGGTGAAACTTCCTCTTCAACTTGAATAGAATCTTCAAATTCAACTTCTTCAACATCCTCATGATCTCCAACTTCTTCACTTGTAGTAGCTTCGACATCAGCGAAAATAGGACTTGAAGTACCAGAGGCAACTTTCTCAAGCTCCACCTATTGGACATCTTTCACATTCTTCTCAGAGTCTTTGTACATACTTTCTTCATCAAATGTCACATCTCTACTAATTACAAGTTTCTTCATCTCTGGGCACCACAATCTATAACCTTTGACACCACTATTAAAACCAAGAAAGATAGCCTTTTTGGCTCTAGGATCAAGTTTATTTTCAGTCACATGAAAATAAGCAAGTGAACCAAAAATACGGATATAGTCATAATCAGAAGAAGGTTTTCCAGTCCATACCTCCATTGGTGTCTTACCCTGAACAGCAGCTGAGGGTAACCGGTTGATGATGTGACATGCATAATTAACTGCCTCTGCCCAAAATGACTTGCTTAAACCCGACTGAGACAACATACATCTAACCTTCTCAAGCAAGGTTCGATTCAATCTTTCTGCAACTCCATTTTGTTGTGGAGTTCCCCGTACACTAAAATGTCTCACAATCCTTTCCTCTTTGCAAACTTTAAAGAAAGGGTCGGATGTGTATTCTCCATCATTATCCGATCTCAAAATCTTAATCTTTCTCCCAGTCTAGTTCTTAACCATTTTCTTCCAACTCAAGAAAATGCTCAACACCTCACTCTTGTGCTTCATAGTGTAGACCCAAGACCTTCTAGAATAATCATCTACAAAGGTCACAAACCAATGTCTACCACTCAAAGAGGGAGTCTTTGTAGGACCCCAAACATCCGAATGCACATAATCAAGAATGCCCTTCGTCTGATATACTGCAGTACCAAACTTCACTCTAGTTTGCTTTCCCAAGACACAATGCTCGCAGAAATCAAGCTTACAAGTCGTGACACCTTTTAGAAGACCTTTTTTCACAAGCCCTTGTAGAGCTTTCTTATCGGCATGGCCTAATCTCATATGCCACAGTCTAGTAGTTTCTGAATCAGATGTGCCCATATTTTCTGAGACTACAGACGCTTCACCTGTCACGGTGCTTCCTTGCAATAGATACAAATGACCACATCGATGAGCTTTCATCACAACAAGTGCACCATAAGTAACTTTCAATGTCTGCCCATTTGAATGAAATTTAAAGCCCTTGGATTCTAAAGTGCCCAAAGAAATAAGATTTTTCTTCAAATTCGGTACATATCGAACACCTGTCAACTCTTTAACCATGCCATCATGCAACTTCAAACGAACTGTACCAATCCCTTTTGTTGTACAAGGATTGTCATCTCCCATGAAAACAACACCACCATCAAACTCTTTCAAGCTTGAAAATCAATCCTTATGAGAGTCATATGATGCTTACAACCCGTATCCAACACCCACTTAGTAGCACAATCAAATGATGAGGAAGTGGTTAAAGCAAAATCAGAAAAATCTGTTTCAACCTCAGCAACATTAGCTTCAGAACTTTCTTTGCCTTTGGTTTTCAACCTAGGACAATCTTTCTTCCAATGGTCCTTATTATGACAAAAGGCACATTCATCCCTTTCCAAGGTTTTTCTACCTTTAGAGTTTCCTCTAGGTCGAGAGTGTGATTTTTTCCTACTAGAAGATGATATTCTCTCCGATGATCTACCTCTAACAAATAAAGCTTCAGAGTTACTATTATGATTTTTATCTCTATTCCTCATTTCATAATTCATCAAGGCATTTGACACATCTTCAAATTTCACAGTTTCTTTACCATGCATAATAGTGGTAACAAAATGCTCATAAGAGTTCGGCAAGGAATTCAACAATATTAAGGCCTTATCTTCATCCTTAATATTATTAGAAGTATCAAGGTGTTTAATCATTTTTGTACCTTCTTTGTATTGGAAGCGGTAGAGCTTTTTCTTCAAGTGTAGCCGGTTCTCTGCACTCTTCATCATATACTTGTCTTCCAATTTTTGCCACAACACACTTGCTAATGTCTCCCGCATCACAAAATACTTCTAAGTTTTTGCAAGGCACAAACGAATTGAAGAGCAAGCCCATAAATTTAATTTCTCCCATTCCGGCTTCGACATAGCTTCCGGCTTCTCTCCCAAAGCGCCAAGTAGATCTTGTTGAACCAACACATCTTTGACCTCACATTGCCAAATCCCGAAGTTGTTTGTGCCATCAAATTTTTCCACTTCGAACTTTGCATTTTGCACCGTAGTTCTTGTAAACCCGGAGTTGCTTCCAAAAGGATTCTCATCTTGCCCGTCTGACATATTTGGCAACTAGACAGTACCCAAGAGCAACCAGTGCTCTGATACAATTTGTTGTGCTAGGATAGCACCAAACCTGTTTGAACCAACTCAAGCTAACCCACAAGAAATATATCAAATGGAATGCAAGAACAAAATATAAAAGACACCAAGATTTTAACGAGGTTCCTCAACAGTCAGTGTAACTGGAGTACGTCCTCGAAGCAGTAGGAGCTCACCCAATAATCCACTATCAACCAAATGGGAGTTTACAAAGTGTTGGCAAGCTCACAACCCAAAAACCCCCAATACAACCAATAGCTCTCACACACCAAAGAAACAAATAGAGAAAGAAATATTGTGAATAATTTCTTCTCTATACAAAGCTCAAAGCTATTACAACAACAACTGCCTTGGTGGGTGATTATTAACCAAAGAGAAGAGCACCTTCTTCTTTTTCTGCTCTCAGTTTTTTGTTTTCTGCAGCTGCCTTTTCTCTCTCAAAGATGGGCTTCTAAAACAGAAAATGGTGTACTCTACCTCTCTCACTTCCGTATGCTCACATTCATCCATCATAAAATACCCAATAAACAAAACCAATAATAAGGCTACTTGCTAGCCTTTACCTCTTTTTCTACAAACATCATCATAACCTTTTTTTCTTTTCAACAAACATAATGATGTTGTCTATCTCCTTTTGTTTATTTTATTTAGCCAAAAGTTGGCCACTTGGCCACTAATTCAACATTCTGATGTCTTGTTTTCTATTAAATGGAAATTCCATTTCTGATTCTTGGAAACGCTGTATTTCAAGTCATTTTATTGAATTGTGGATTTATAAATGATATGGGCTTTCTCATGATTTAGCAAATATGTCAACAACTTCATGGATTGTGGTCAGCTCCTTTTCGTATCACTGTAGCTATGGTTCTTCTTTACCAGCAACTAGGTGTGGCATCACTCATTGGATCTGGAATGCTGGTTCTCATGATCCCCTTACAGGTACGGACTCAGTTCTTTTTCAACCAAAAGTCTGTTTAGATTACCACTTTGCTACAAAAGTTAAGCTTAGGCTTCCATAACGTTAAATGCTTTCGTGTAATGATTCATTTGTTTTAAACTCCTTTGTGAAAAGACATTTGTGATCAGCAAAATGCGAAAACTGATAAAAGATGGACTACAGCAAACTGACAAGAGAGTTGGCCTCATGAATGAAATTTTGGCAGCCATGGATACAGTGAAGTACGGTTGAATTTGGCTACAGCTTCCCTTTTCATTTCTAGATAGCAAGCCATTGAAAGTAATCCTCCTCACATTCGTCTGAAATAAAATGTTTCAGATGTTACGCCTGGGAGACAAGTTTCCAACACCGAGTTCAAAGTATAAGGAATGATGAGTTGTCAAGGTTCCGTAAAGCGCAATTACTATCTTCTGTAAGGCACAGCACATCGTCCTGAAAATTTTATTTCCCTAAACACCTAAAGCACAATTGTGTCAATAGATTTGGTGGATAACACATTTTCTGAGGACTATCTCATTCGTGACCATAGAGTTTCTCTGACCAGCTGCAACCATTTTTGCAGTTTAACAGTTTTATACTGAACAGCATCCCAGTTTTTGTGACATTAACATCGTTCGGGGTGTTCACTGCTCTTGGTGGCGAATTGACACCTGCAAGGGCATTTACGTCCCTTTCTCTTTTTGCAGTGCTACGGTTTCCTCTAATCATGCTGCCTAGCTTACTAAGTCAGGTACCATTAGTTTCTTACCTGGTCACTTATCTGACTTCTTGCATTTGGCTTAACATCTAAACCTGTATGATCTCCTTTTCAACGTAATATGTTTCGTTTGTGCTTAATGGAATGTTACCTAGTTTCTCCTCATCCTTGTGAGTTTGTAACTCTGCTCTAATTTAATAGATTGTGAATGCAAATGTATCGTTACAACGTTTGGAGGAACTATTTTTAACTGAGGAGAGAATTCTAGTACCGAACTTGCCTCTTGAACCAGGGCTTCCAGCCATCTCAATTAAGGATGGGTACTTTTCATGGGATTCAGAGGTCAGCGCTTGATGGTTATGGATATATAGTGCATTCTTAGTTACGTTGAAATTTTGCATGAGAAAATGTGTAGAAATCCCAGGAATATTTCTTTGTACTTGATATGCCTGATCTTCTTCTCTCTCTTTTTTTTTTTTTTTTTTTTTTTTTTCAGGCAGAGAATCCCACATTATCGAACATCAACTTAGATATACCAGTTGGCAGCTTAGTAGCAGTTGTTGGTGGAACTGGAGAAGGGAAGACATCGCTGGTATCAGCCATGCTTGGTGAGCTGCCTCCCAGAACAGATGCCAGTGTTGTAGTCAGGGGGACTGTAGCTTATGTTCCCCAAGTTTCATGGATTTTCAACGCTACTGTGAGTCTCGGCTTCTCTTAATTGAGTACACCTCCAATGTTTAATCTTGTAACCCCTATGTACACTTCTGAGCTTACAAAATTTATTTTTCTAGGTACGCGAAAATATATTATTTGGATCTAAATTCGAATCTGAACGATATTGGAAGGCCATTGATTTGACCGAGTTACAGCACGATCTAGACTTACTTCCAGTAAGTGGATTATGTGAATTTTTAGGCTTGCAAGTACTGCTCTAGCATGTAAAGGTTTTGATTCGTTTACTACTACACTTAAATGTTCTAGGGTCGAGATCTAACAGAGATAGGTGAAAGAGGGGTGAATATTAGCGGCGGTCAAAAGCAAAGAGTTTCAATGGCTAGAGCTGTATATTCTGATTCAGATGTTTACATATTTGACGACCCGTTAAGTGCTCTAGATGCTCATGTGGCGAGAGAGGTTTTCAACCACTGTATCAAGGAAGAGTTGCAAGGGAAAACTCGGGTGCTGGTCACAAATCAGCTACATTTTCTTCCTCAAGTGGATCGTATTATTTTAGTCTCTGAAGGTATGATTAAAGGTGAGGGAACCTTTAAGGAGCTCTCTGAAAGCAGTACGCTGTTCCAGAAGCTGATGGAAAATGCAGGGAAATTGGAAGCACATGTCGAAGAAAAGGAAGAGAGTGAAAATGATAACCATGAGAGCTCAACACCTACTTCCAATGGGGTGTCGAATGAGTTGCCAAAAGATGCAAGCAACCCAGAGAAAGGGAAAGGGGCGAAATCCGTACTCATTAAACAAGAGGAAAGGGAAACAGGCATTGTCAGTTGGGAAATTCTAATGAGGTAATACCAGTCATGAATGCTTTTAGTCTTTTTTGACAATATTTATTGCCCGTGGCAAGTTCTTAATCTGATCATCAGGAATCGATGAATGAATTGAGTCTATCTGTTCTTGTTGCAGGTACAAAAATGCATTAGGAGGACTATGGGTGGTCATGGTTCTATTTGCGTGTTATACATTAACAGAAGTTCTTCGAGTTTCAAGCAGCACATGGTTAAGTGTTTGGACATCAAAAAGCACATCGAAGAGTTACAAACCTGGATTCTTCATTCTTGTGTATGGTCTTCTGTCATTTGGTCAGGTGAGCCGGCGCGTAACTGGGAGCAGATTCTCACTTTTGCATGTTAGCGACAACATTTTATTCAGTTCTTCCATAAAATACTTAAATCTGAATTTGCTTGACTCAGGTAACAGTGACACTGACAAACTCTGTTTGGTTAATCACATCAAGCCTTCGTGCAGCCAGAAGATTGCACGATGCTCTGCTTAATGCTATAATGAGAGCTCCAATGGTATTCTTCCACACTAATCCAACAGGACGGATAATCAATAGGTTTGCGAAAGATCTGGGTGACATAGATCGCGGTGTAGCAATGGTTGTGAACATGTTTATGGGTCAAGTGTGGCAGCTCTTTGCAACTTTTGTGCTCATAGGCATTGTGAGCACAATATCCCTCTGGGCCATAATGCCACTTCTGATTTTGTTCTATGCAGCCTATCTTTTTTATCAGGTAAGTTTGATATATAGTATCGATCTTTATTAGTTCTTCCATTTATTTAGTATCATCATTCGGCATAAAATGTTAATACTTATCTATGCGTTTTACAGAGCACATCCCGTGAAGTGAAACGCTTGGATTCCATTAGCAGATCTCCAGTTTATGCACAATTTGGAGAAGCATTGAATGGTTTGTCAACCATTCGCGCCTACAAAGCGTATGATCGGATGGCCAACATTAGCGGAAGGTCCATGGATAAGAGCATCAGATTTACCCTTGTGAATATGAGTTCAAATCGCTGGCTTACGATTAGGTTGGAAACGCTCGGAGGTCTGATGATTTGGTTGATAGCAAGCTTTGCTGTCATGCAAAACGGAAGAGCAGAAGACAAAGTAGCATTTGCATCTACAATGGGTCTGCTTCTCACTTATACTTTAAATATCACAAATTTGTTGAGCGGTGTTCTTAGGACAGCCAGCCTGGCTGAAAATAGTTTAAATGCCGTTGAGCGTGTTGGATCCTATATAGAACTGCCTTCTGAGGCGCCGGCTGTAATTGAAAGCAACCGTCCCCAACCTGGGTGGCCATCATCAGGATCAATCGAGTTTGAAGATGTCGTCCTGCGTTATAGGCCTGGACTTCCTCCGGTATTGCACGGATTATCTTTTACAGTTTCTGCGAGTGAAAAGCTAGGAATAGTCGGAAGAACTGGTGCAGGGAAATCTAGCATGATTAATGCATTGTTTAGAATAGTAGAAATCGAAAAGGGAAGAATCTTGATAGATAGTTGTGATGTTTCCAAGTTTGGACTGACGGATTTGCGAAAAGTTCTTAGTATCATACCGCAGACACCCGTTCTTTTTTCAGGTATGCACTTATTCAATCTATGCACTTTGATGGAGCTGACATTTTCAACCTATATACATAAAATGCAGCATTCTAATTGATTTCCATCATCTCTCTTCTAGGAACCGTGCGGTTTAACCTTGATCCCTTCAGCGAGCATAGCGACGCTGACCTTTGGGAAGCTCTAGAGAGGGCACATCTAAAGGATGTCATTAGGCGGAATTCTCTCGGTCTGGATGCTGAGGTATAAGTACATCTGTTAAGTTGAAGCTGCTTAAGTGAGCATTGAAAAGTGACAATTTACCAGTAAGTTTTAACTTGTCTTTATTGCATCAAGGTTTCCGAAGGAGGTGAAAACTTTAGCGTTGGGCAGAGGCAACTATTAAGTCTTGCTAGAGCATTGCTGCGAAGATCAAAGATTCTTGTTCTTGATGAAGCAACTGCTGCTGTCGACGTTGGGACTGATGCTCTTATCCAGAAAACAATTCGCGAAGAGTTCAAATCGTGCACCATGCTCGTTATTGCTCACAGATTAAATACCATAATTGACTGTGATCAAATTCTGGTTCTGGATGCCGGTCAGGTATATGCCCTCACTTTAATGCAAGCAGGAATCCTTGTATGCGCCTGTCATATATAACCTCCCTTGCAGGATATGCATGCAGGTTCTGCTATGTAACAACGGTTCCCACGTGCATTTTATGAGAGGAATATCGTACTGGGCTCATACAATAATATTTTACCAATTTTCCGAGTACTTAAACTCATAACTTCCGTCCTCTCCATTTAGGTCCTGGAACATGACTCCCCAGACAAACTCCTATCAAACGAAGAGAGTGCCTTCTCCAAGATGGTCAAGAGCACGGGACCTGCAAATGCTGAGTACTTGCGCGGCCTGGTATTTGGAGGTGAACAGAATAAGGTGGTTAGAGACCAAACGAAGCAGCTGGCTGGTCAGAGCCAGAGGGGATGGTTAGCCTCTTCGCGCTGGGCCGCAGCTGCCCAGTTAGCCTTAGCTGTTAGTCTCACTTCTTCGCAAAACGACCTTCGAGGAATGGACATTGAAGACAAAAACAATATCCTCATGAAAACAAATGACGCAGTAATAACACTTCAGGGAGTTTTGGAAGGGAAGCATGACAAAGATATAGACGACACACTGAATCAACACCATATACCTAGGGAAGGATGGTGGTCGGCTTTCTTCAGAGTAGTAGAAGGTAAAATCTTGAACTCATGTACCTATACATTGTAATACATAGAAGTAGAAAACTGTGTATTTTGATGCAGAAAATGGTTCAACGAGATAGAGATCATAAAATCGAATCACACAAAGAACACAAACGATATAGCGTGGATTGAACAATAGGTGATATTTGCATCAAGAGGGGCGCGTTCTAGTGTCTTAAATTTAGATGTGCGTTTTTTGTTTTGGGAAATGATTTTCGCACAAGCATTTTGTCCCAAAGGGATATGCGGAAATCAACTTCCTTCCGATTTTTTGTCGTCAAATTTTGGCTTTTTGTTTCAGGTATGGCTGTGATGGGCAGGCTGGCTCACAACAGACTTCAGCCGTTAGAAGACGACTTTGAAAACAAAGAAATAGATTGGAGTTGAACAGAGAGCAAGAAATGTTTCATATTTGTATAGGCCAAGGATTATTTAGATGTCCAAATTGCAACAAGCAGAAAAGAGTTATCATATCTGCTTATAGCTACAATCCATAAGTCGTTATGAACAACAGTAAATCTATATTTTCGAAGGAAAAATATTTCAGTTCTTTCTGCAGGTATGCGTACTGCTTAGTATTACTTTGACATTCTTTTGCTAATTTTAGATTCAATGATTCCGAAGACAAAGTAATCAAAGTTGTAACTTCATTCCGATGTGATTTACAGACGGCCCCCCCCCCCCCCCCCCCCCCCCCCCTAGTTTCTTGGGACAGAAATGGTTACTAGAATGAACAGTGATATGCCATATTTCATGTCATCTCCAATCGAGGAGGTCAAAGGGTCATAGGCCAAACATAGCCTTATGATAAAAAATCATCTCTAACCGAGGGGGCTAAAGGGCCATGGGCCAAACATAATTTATTATTTTGATTGAATTAATATGGTCACTTAAATTAAACTGCCTTATTAAAATAAGGTTTTCGGACATATTTTGAATGCCACTTGTCGTCAATAATTTTTTGGAAAAAATTTCAAGTGACATGTGTTGCTAATGTGAGTAATTCTCTAGGTTTCTTGTCGAGATGTAATCTCAATAATTTTTTTCAGATATGATCTCGAGTAACACGTGTCATTAAAGTGAGTAACTCTATACATTTCTTGCCGATATGTAATCTCAATAATTTTTTGGATGGGATTTTGAGTGCCACATGTCGAGATGTAATTGGTTTTGCAAATTTTAGATAGGATTCTTATCCATGTGACACTTCTTATCTTCAGCTTCCAATGTCCATAAATAGGCTGGATATTGGGTATAATTCACACACCTTCATCTTTGCCCTCTCTAGTATCTCTTTTGATTCAAGCTTGCAATGAATTCAAACTTTAGATCCTCTTCGCATTCCAACTGAGGGTCCTTATCCAATTCTGGAATGGTAGATAAATGGGCGCATATGAGACGAGAAGTTAAGGAGTCCGATAAAGAAGATGAAGCATGGCGCAACACAACATATAAGGCAGCAATGGTTGGGGTCATGGCGTGTGAGGCAACTGAAGAACAACCTAAATGGGGTGGCTCTGTTGCTGGTCGCTTTTACAAACCACGAAATAGAGAGATGGCGCATGAGACTATGATGAACTATTTCAACTCCAACTTGGTGTACACATAAAAGGATTTTAGATGTCGCTTCCGAATGAGGCGTCATGTCTTCGAGCATTTACTTCATGATGTCCAACATATCAGTCCATACTTTCGATAGAAGATGGACAGAGCAGGCCGCCCTGGTTTTTCATCTCATCAAAGGGTTATTATTGCACTTTGAATGTTGGCCTATGCCTTCCTAGCTGATGCGATGGATGATACATATGGTATGTCTAAGTCTACATGCCTTGATAATCTTGTTGAATTATGTCACACATTTGTTCAGATTTACAAAGAGAAGTACCTCCGTGAACCAAATTAAGCTGATATCGATCGGCTCCTTCACAAAGCTGAAGACCGTGGCTTTCCGGACATGATAGGGTGATTAGATTGCATGCATTGGTAGTGGAAGAACTGTCCCACTGGATGACAAAGAGGTTTTTGCGGAAGATCGAGAAAGCCAACTATTGTGTTAGAGGCGGTTACCTCATTTGACACATGGATCTGGCATGCTATCTTTGGAGTCACATGATCCAAAATGATATTCAAGTACTTAGGCATTCACACTTCTTCAATAACCTGACGGAGGGTAAATCACTTTAACTTGACTACTACTTCAACGGGCGTCAATGCAATATGGGATTGCCTCCCTCTTGCTTCCCGATGGAAGAACGGTTCACTCTAGATTAAAATTCCTATCAACATACATATTGTTCGATTTGTGAAATTAAAAAAGGGACTCATCTTGCAAAACTAATTGTTGAAGCTACTCTCATTCTTTGGGATGAAGCCCCCATGAATCATAAACGATGTTTTGAAACTCTAGATAGGTCCATTTGTGATGTTCTTAAAGGGTCAAAACTAGGTTTTGACCAATTGCCATTTGGGGTTAAGTTGATTCTTATCGGAGGTGATTTTAGGCAAATTCTTTATGTTGTTCCAAACGGAAGTGTCATTGGCATTTTGAAGCTTCATTGACGAGTTCATACCTTTGGCCCTATTTAATCATATTCTTTTTGAAGCAAAACATGAGGATTTCGAAAACAAGTTTGGACGAAAAGGAAAAACAAGAACTCGCTGATTTTGCAAAGTGGATATTATACATTGGCAATGGTACTACTGCCAAGTATTTATCTTCAACTAATGAAGAAAGCTCTTAAGTTCAAATTCCAGAACAATTCCTTATCCGTTTTGATGAAGATCCCATAAAAGCCATGGTTTCAGCTGTGTATGCCAATTTCAAAACGAATTTTTGTGATGTGCCATATTTGAAAGAAAGAGTTGTTATGATGACACGGAATGATACATCCACTGAAATAAATGATTTTATGTTGGGTATGGTGCCCCGTGAAAGTTGTACCTATCCTAGTTTTGATTCGGTGTCTTCTTCAACGGAAAATTTAGAAAATTTAGATGTGCTTTATCCAATAGAATTTATGAACCAACTTGATTTTGTCGCACCACAAGTTGGTTTTGAAATTTGGCACCCGAGTGATGTTGATCAAGAATTTAAACCGAGTGTTGGGTTGTGTAATGGAACACGATTGGTTGTGATGCAATTAAACGATAGAATTATACAAGCAAAAATCATAACGGGAAGCAACATCGGTGAAAGAATTTATATCCCTAGGATAATTACTTAATCATCTCAACATAAATATCCCTTTGCCTTGCGAATGCGACAATTCCCTCTAAAAATTTGTTATGCGATGACAATCAACAAAAAGCAAGGACAATCCTTGAAAATTGTCGATCTGTATCTGTCTCAGCCTGTTTTTTTCTCATGGACAGTTATATGTTGCGTTATCCAGCGTCACCTCAAAAAAATGTCTAAAAATTGTTATTGCTCACAATAGTGACATGCCCTACGGTTATACAAAAAACATAGTTTATACAGATGTTTTAAAACATTTACATGAAGATATAAGTTTGCGTTATTATTTTGTCCTTTTGTTTATTTTTCTAAATATGAATGCACCATTACTTTGATAAATCACCTTATTCAGTTTTCAATTTAATTTGCTTACGAATTTTTTATCTATCTAGATTGATGGAAATGATGCCAGTTCATTGTCTGAGGCCATACCAGCCAACAAACAAGCTCTGAATCAGGGTTTGCAGGATGTGGGTCACAAAAAGCATTGGAGATGATCCTCAACTTCAATCTTGATTGTGTGTTTGTCGATAAACAGGTGAGAGTTTACACCTTTTTTTGTTATCGTAAGATGCTAACGTTTTTATGTATCCAAGCGTGCACACAGTGTTCTTAGTACAACAAATTTTTTGGTCAAACATGCCCTAAAGTTCATGAACTAACTGCTCTATGCATTTCGCTGTCCAATTATACATCACTTCCACGTGATTAACGTTTGTTTGGTTTATTGTTTTACTGGATTCAATCATGGGCCTCAACATTAATTTTTATGTTGGGCCAACAGATTCATGCAAATGGACAAGAAATCAAATCCATTTAATGGCATGGCTTACGATAAATTTCATTCTTACAATAACAAATTTGAGAGTGTGTCATGGACACTTTTGCTCTTTTTGCATTTCATTGGAGAGATAATATTTTATTATGTTTGAACAAGATTTTTTAAACGTGCAAATGAAACTAAGTAGAAACCATCAATTCTTCTTTTTCTTTATTTGTTTTATTTGTTTTATTTTTTTTTGCCCATACAAATATAACTAAAAGTGATTTTACAAGGTTGCTTCAATTGCTGTCTTAAAGCAATCTCCGCTATTATGTTGCATTTGATCTTAAATGCTATCTATGTGGCCACAATTATGTTATCCTCACTGTTTATGAGATTCTTAAGCCACATGCGTTAAATGTTCTCCCGCTTATTTAGTAATCTGTCTTATTTTAATTTTCTCCTTCTAATAGGGGGATGTAGTTCACGCAATCATGAACGCTCGAGACATCCAATTTTTTTGGAGCATCTGAGAGTTGGCGATGCATACAAGATCAGTAAATTTCCCATTGTTCACAACAAGACATCGAGCAAAGTTGTCCCTCATCTTGTTGAGGTTGAATTAAATAGGAAAACCGCAATCGTTCCCATTAACAAAACAAAGCAGGAGATCCCTAAGCAGTGGTTCAATTTCATTAAGTTTGATCAGCTTCATAAAAGAATCGACAATGATGCTAAGCTTATAGGTAACAAATTTAGTTTTAAGTGCTGCACCAAAATCTGAAATCATCATTATAATTTTTTTGTTGGCTTCGGTGTGCAATCATTCCCACCACTAAATATCATTTGCAAATGTATTTGATTGCTTGATGACTATGCAGCCGGCTGAAGAGGTCACTGTCCAAAACGCAAGAATTGCGAAGAAGAGAAATTTTATCCTGCAAAATTTCAGGTAATTTTTGTTTGCCTTAAGTTCTGATTACAATTTACATATGTGGCACCATATTTATGACGTATAAAAAATCGCCTTTTTTATTACTTACAGGGGCGAAACAGTTAGGATCACCTTATGGGGAGAGGCTGCAACAAGTTTTGAGGACAGCAAAATACAATCAGTTTTATCACCCGTATTTGTTGCTTTAACAAGCCTCAAAGTAAAACAATACCAAGGTTATACCCCAACGTGCTTTATTTAGCTGCTTTAAGCTTCAATTTTTTTATTGTTATGTGTTATCTATAGGAAACCCTGTTCTTGGAAGCACGGGATCGATCGTTTTTGTTTTCAATCCGGACATTCCATAGCTCTCCCAATACAAACAAAAGTAAATCGACAACCCTTCTTTAATAACTTTGGCATTTATATTTCTTCGGTTTATCTTTCTCAGCCTAAACATACACGAAACAAGTTTAAGCATCTAAGATCGCATGTTCAAATCCTGCCCACCTCAGCTGAGATGTATACGGGCCATGTTGTCGGTCCTAATTATGAGTCCAAATGATTGATGAGTTGCTTCTGCTTGATCCTGCGTTACACAAGTTATTCTCTTATCACCAACCTGTTAACAAAAATCGCATCTTTTTAATAATAGAATTTTAGTGGTGCATCTTCCTTGGTTATCTCTTGCTTTGTTTCTTTATTCATTTATATTCCATGTTTACAAGGTGATGGTTAAATGTCTTTCATTATTTAAAAACCCTGTGATTCCATAACAGAATGCAAGTTTCGCATGTCAAGCGACTATCCTTGGATTCGATTTGACTAGGGGTTGGTGGTACAAGTTGTGCGCGTCCTGCCATAAAGCTGTCAATAAAACTTCTGGATCGTTTGAGTGCAATGAGCATGGTTTGTTAAATAGATTACCCGAACCATGGTAATTTTCTTTTGTACATGTTTTACATCTAACTGTTATATTAAGTTGCTTAGTCATTTTTGAATTTCTTGCAATTATTAAATTGATGACTAATGATGTTTTTATACCTATAATCTTTTGTGCAACAACAAGATTTAATGCCTGACGAAACTGGCGTTACATATGTCTTTGCACTTAATAGAGAGATCGGTGTGCATGTGTTATGAAACTACTTTTTTTGTGTTTATCAATCGTTAATTTTGCTATACTGAATAATGTCTTTCAGTTTATCTTTATACTTCATGACCCAATCTACAACCGCTTGAATTCACTCTGATGTACATATGGATGGAAATGTGTTTGGTTGATAAAAGTTTTGGAACACTCATGGATTTTTATTGGAAGTTGTTTTTGTAAAGAAAGCGTCTTTATATTTGGAGTTCCAATTGTTGGACTTGCCATAGATGTCAGGCCATCGAACCCTCATCACTGCATGCGAAATTAACGCAAAAATTGCTAAGGGGCATCACTGTTTTCCTACATTTGTTATTTTGTCAAAGAAATGGATTATATATAACGCGAATCCACTGGATTATGGTATTATTTTGTGTTTTTCTAAGAAGTTAATTCCCAATGTTAAAAAGCTCTCCACAGTCACTTTCGTAACAAACCCACACTTCTTTTGGTCAAGTTACCATTCTAAAGGTAGTGGTTACAGTAATTGACGACAAACTGTTGGCTTATATATGGGGTTTGCAAGCATGTAGCATTGTTGCATAATTAGGTTAATTTAGAAAGTTGGCTCCAGTAAAAATCACCTAAGAGGTCAAGAGGTCTGGATAAAAGACATTGAATCCGAAAAGTGATTTATTAATGTAGTGCATTTTTTGTAAACAACGGGAGGAAAGTGTACATCATATATGTGTTTCACTATTCTCACTCCTTACATTTGTGGTTGAAACTGTTTAAATAATTTGTTGTATGCTGGGTTATCCACAGTGGTGCATTGAGTTGTTAAATATTCAATTCAAGGCTTTCCAAGGGGGTATTTGGTGTTTCCAAAGTCATTTTGATGGAGTTTAATGTGAGTGTCCTTGATGATTATAAAGGGGTTGGGCTGAAACATGTGTGGGGTATACATTTTGGTTGTTGGTTGCTGCAGATTTTAGGGGATTCTTTATTCAAGTATTTACATGTGTTTATTAGTTTGGGATCCATGGATCCCTTCGATTTGAAAAGGTATATTCTTGCTACTTTTTTCAATCGGATCTTGAACTTCTTCTGCTTAGTTTTGCAGCTTTATTATTTTCATTTGATTTTTATAATTTTTTGTATTTATTTGCGTTTAATTTGTTGAGAAATATTGAATTCGGTTGCTTGAGTAATTAGGGATTTGGTTGCTTGAGTGTTCTTAAGAGTAGCAGATTGAATCCATTTCTGGAGCTTTATATATGCCCCCACACACTCTCACTGTGCTTATTTGTGTGTCGGTGAGGTCAATTTTGGTGGTGTTCGGTACCCGACAGTGTTGCAAGAAAAAAATGCGTAGAAAAAGATTAAATTGGAATTTATGTTTATCTAATTTTGTAAGTTGTGCTAAAATCCAGAGGATTATTTGACTGTCTATATATTTGACTCGAGCACGGGTTCTACCATGGCTTTGCATTCATTGTGTATCCCATCTGGAAAAAAAAGAGAAATGTGAGATTTTCATTTGGGTAAACTTTGTTTTCAATTTTTGTGATGTCTATAGGGAGATTGTTTTTTTGTCTTAATTTTTTATTGAGATGTTTTTGGCAATCTGTAGTTTCGGATTGGTATTAGCAGTAATGGTTGCCTGACATAAAAATATCCAACCCTTGCATAGGCTCAAAATCAATCTTATTGTGGAAGATAGCACGAATCAACACAACTTCCTCATGATAGGAAGGCATGCCGAAAAGATACTTCGTGTTTTTTGCAACACTTGGTGATAAAGTACAGATATAAGGATCCCTTCGTGGTGCCACCGACTCTGAAAAATTTGGTTGGCGAGGCAAAGAGATTTCAGCTTTCTTTTGGGAATCAAAACAGTGACTTCCGAAAAACGTACTTCATCATTTATGGACTGCTTCAAGATCAACTGCCCTCGAACCTAGCGATTACCTTAATCAAGCCACAAACGTCTGCTGCTACCATATGAAAACAAATTATGAGTAAAGTGACCCTCACCCCATTGACACCTTCCCAACAACTAGATCAAGAACCCCAATCAGTTGCACCTACCAAGACTTCAAAGAGAGCGTTGTTCCTTGATCAAGCAGACAAATCTGACAAGTTAAGTTATCCTCTCAATTATCATCTCATGTGTAAATCTTAATGAATATGCTTGTTTATCTTAGGTATACGTATGTGGTTTGTCGCTTATCAAAAATTGTTAGCCAATCTTTTCGCACCACTCTTTCACACTCTTTTCCATGCCTATCACGTTTATCTCTGACCTTATAAATTATACCTTTATTCATAGCAAAAAACCTCGCAACGAGCAAACAGAGACAACCAATTGTGCTAGAATTGCTAGAGAATTCCACAATTTGGTTGTCCCTAAGATTAAGCCCGCAGACAAAGAGTCGATAGGCGCACTTAGAACAAAGTTTCAAGCCAAAAAAATCAAAGATAGGTATATTACAATTTGTTTTTCGCACGCACACCTACTTAACATATGTCGTACCAGTGTTTTCTAAACTATGATTTATGTTTTTTGCTATAGTCTTGAAGATGTCCGCCCATGGAAAAAATGAATGCCCGCAGTCTCTGTTATCAGCTGCTACAAAGCCGCTCTCCATGTTTTTTGCCTTTGAACATGTGTGCTTGAAAACTTACTTGCTGAAACGACAACAAAACAGTTTTTATGTTTTTTGTTAACTGCTAAAACAGGTGTCTGGCCTGCAGGACATATTTTGCCACCTTAACTACATAAGCAAAATATGTATGGACTGCATCTTCCTTCTGTTTCTTCTGTGACTTATGGAAACAGGCATCCTGCATCTTTTTTGCTTTGAACATATGCTTGAAACATTAGCTGCTAACACAAGAATAACCCACTTTTTTTGCTTTTTTGTTTAGCTGTTAAAACACGTGTCTGGCCTGCAGGACATATATTTTGCCATCTTAACTTGAAAGGCAATACAAGTGTTAAATGCATGTTGCTTCTGTTTCTCAGGGAAATAAAGCATTTTTCGCAACTGTATCTTTTGTAATCAGCTCGGTTATATAAAAGCCAAACTGCTTATCTTACCGACACCGTTCACTCATCTATCCCTCTTGTTCGTTCATGATTATGTTGATTTTTTTTTAGGTTAAATGTGTCTTATTTATGTGGTTAAGGCGGATGCATTCAAGTTCCGCAACAACGTACAAGCATTTTTACTAGTTAGTAGTTACCGTCTATAACAATTGGCCATTTTCTGGGTTCGAAAACTTTAACTCCAAGCATTATATTCCTGTAGAGTGGATTGAAAAAGAGATTGTTATATTAGAAATCACTTAAGTCGATTCGTAAAATAAATCGATGTATTTCTTACGGACAATGGAAAGGAAAATAATTTACGATCATTCTTTTAGTTTTTATTTTTTTTCAACCTTTATAATGAACAAAACTAAAAAAAATTAAGGACTAGAAGGATAAAGAGAGATGTGAATAAGGTGACGTAGTCTACTTTAGTTAACATACTAGCCAAAAGCATGTGCTCCGTTGCGGGTTTTGAAACTATAACCATAATTTAACACATCCATTTCTAAATAATTTAAAAAACAATCAAAGCAGATGAATTCACATGGTAAAATAAATCTTTCAATTTGCATTTATATTCTATTGACTTTACATTACGAGCCTATGTACAACCAAAAGAGCAAATTTCTAAGTATCAGCTATATACAATTAACATGATGAGTTTTCATATGGATTTGAAAGTCATGATTATTTAATTGAGTCCTAAAATGCACCTACACGGAGACTCAAAATTGAATCTTGATTCCTTGTGGCCAGTGGCGGAGCCAAGAATCTTTCCACAAGGCGTCTTAGTGTAAAAGTCCAAATAAAAATTTAGGATGGAAAAACATATTAGTACTTGCATTCATAATTCATAATGGAAACAATATTACAAGCTATAATTGTCCACGACGAGGTTTCATATTTTGAAAACGAAGCATTATAGCTTCATTTTCAATACAAGCAAAAATATCTCTCTCAATATAAACAAGCAAGATATCACTCAACCATTGATCTCCCATTTTGTTCCTAAGTGGACCCTTAACAATATTCATGACAGAAAATGCTCTCTCCACTGAAGCAGTTGCAACTGGTAAAACTAAAGACAATGTAATGAACAAATATACATAATTGAATACTTGATGCATCCTTGTCTCCACCATTTTTTTTTTTGCAAGATCACCAATCCCTTCCAATTGAGAGAAATCACTACTGGAACGCACATAATGAATATAAATCTCAAGTTGATCTTCAAGTGCCAAACGATCCTCATCTGAAAAGTCTTGGGGATAAAATTGAGCAAGACAAAGTAACTTTGGCTTATCAAAAGCTACAAATGAATCTTTCAGACTCAAACATGCCAAACAAATAAGCAACTCAGTATTTACCTCATTAAAGTGATCCTCTAACTCCGTAATTTGCTCATCAATGACATAAATAAAGAGCTCCACACGATAATGATGACGATTTGTCCTTATTGGAGCATTATGCCTTGACCTCCTTGGAAGTATAAATGCCTCATCCATGTTAGGAACATCAATATGATGTTTTTCACAAAAAGAAGATACTTCATCAACCAATGCATCGAACCCATTATTCCTCATCCAATGTAGTTTTTCCCTGCATGATTTCACTAAAGCCATTGCATTCACAATTTCTTGATCTTTCCTTTGCAATGCTTGTGACAAATCATTTGTGAGTCCCAATATGACTTTCATCAAGAAAATGTGAAACACAAACTCAAAAATACGTATTTCTCTCATTAACTTATTTGCATCACCCGCACTTTCATTGGGATTATCATCAATAACCATTTGAAGCACATGAACCACAGATGTAAACATGGAAATGATGCTAATCAAGGTACCATAATGTGAGTTCCATCGTGTGTCACCGGCACGTTTGAGACTTGTTTCTTGATTTAAGCCTTGCCCCGTTATAAGACAATCATTTTCAAAAACTATCACAAGCTCTTCTTGAAGTTGTTATCTAAGTAAATCACGCCGCTTACAAGATGCTCCAACATGATTAACCACATTATTAGCCGTTGCAAAAAAATAGGCAATGTCTATATTCTTCTTTGCTACGGCAACAAGAGCTAGTTGAAGTTGATGAGCAAAGCAATGACCATAATATGCACAAGGTTGTTCTCTCAATATCTTTGTTTTAAGGCCATTCAACTCACCTCTCATATTGCTAGCACCATCATAACCTTGTCCTCGTAGCTTGGAAATGCTCAAACCGTTGCGAGAAAAGAATGTGTCAATAGCATCCTTTAGTGAACTTGAAGTAGTGTCGGTAACATGTTGGATACCCACAAATCTTTCAATTACATGCACATTGTCATCCACATAACGCAACACCATAGCCATTTGCTCTTTCACCGACACATCACGTGCTTTATCCACCAATATTGAAAAGAATCTATCTTTTAGACCATCCATGATAGCATCAAGTGTTTCAAGGGAATATGAATTCAGAATTTCTTTTTGAATGGAATGAGCTAGTAATTTGAGATTTCCCAGAGCATTTTCCATCACAACTTCTCTAACTTTATCATCATTATCTGCAAGGAATTGCAATAGCTCCAAGTAATTTCCCCTATTGCTTGAAGTGGCACTTTCATCATGGCCACGAAAAGCAAGACCTTGTCGCAATAAAAACTTAGTGCACTTGATTGATGCATTCAAGCATGTGCGATAAACCTTACGAGCTTGGTCAGAGTGTTTGCTCACTGCCGTTTCAATATGTGTAGCTTGATTCATCAAATTTGTAGCAGCTTCTCTAGCCTTATTATGAACACTCCCAACCGGTCCAACATGCATCTTAAATCTTTCTCTCCCTTCTTCCAAGTTTTAAATCCATCTCTAGTGAAAGCTTCACTACCCACCTATTCAAAATTGGTTTTAAAGAGATAGCAATAGAGACAAAATGCCGCATCTTTAGATATACTATACTCCAACCAATCAAACTCATCAAACCATTGGGGAATGAAGCGTCAATTAATTCCCGACATATTAGTTATTGGGAAATTATGACCTCTAGGTTGACAAGATCCTTTTTGTAGATATGATCTTCGGACCTCATCTCTCATATTAGCATCATAATCTATCATTTGAATTCTTACCAGGATCCGCTTGAAGATTACCCAAAACACCATCTAACTGATTTTGTCTTGAACTTGGAGTTCTTGAACTACCAACAGTATTTGAACTATCAACATTATTCGAACTACTCGAACCCGATGATGACAACCGTTCCATAATAATTCTACATATACAAAATATTCAAAATAAATACTCACAATATAAACAAACCATCAACATAATCAAAATAAATATGAATTGGATTTCAATTAAATTAAATATATTCTACATATACAAAATAATGAAAATAAAAACTCACAATATAAACAAACCACCAATATAATCAAAATAAATATGAATTAGGTTTCAATTAAATTAAATATATCATACATTATACATAGGGTTTAGAACTTACTTGAATTGTGAAATTTCACAATAACAATGTCAATGAGCAATACAAAGAGAGTAGATGGCGCGGCACCACTACCACATCGATGACGACGACAGCACAAAGGCACCTCAATGGCGGCAGCAAGGGAGAAGATGGAGTTAAGGGTTGGGGGGGGGGATTGAGTTTGGAACTTAGGGTTGGGGGAGGAGAAAACAAAAGAAAATTAGGGGTTTTGGAATGGGGGAGTCGGATCTATGAAAGAAGAAGGAGAGCTGCTTTTTTTTTTCTTTTCAGACCTGGCCCAAAACGACGTCGTTTTGGCCAGGTCATTTTAAAAAAAAATTGCTTGAGCCAAAACGACGTCGTTTTGGCCAGGTCATTTAAAAATAATTCCTTGGGCCAAAACGACGTCGTTTTGCCCAGGTTGTTTTAAAAAAAAAGGCCCGCGCGTGGCGCCTCCTTCTTCTTCAACCTGCAAGGCTGCCTTCTTCTTTCAGACATTCTGTCGAACATGTGGTGTGCAGCTCCGAGAGGTCGCACCAGCAGCTCCAAGGGACCTCTAAGGTTATTTCCATGGCTTCCAAGAGGTCGTGCGACCCCATTGACCCCACCGTGGCTCCACCTCTGCTTGTGGCATAAGTAGAAAATGAGGTGGTGCAACACAATCTCTCAGTGATAAGGTAACTCTTATCAAAGCTCAACTCAAAATTTACCATAGGGCAATGATTTATGCATATTTGAGACAAAATTAAACCTGATTTAGAGGATTGTCTGAACCACATGTCACTTGCTCTGCATTTTGACCCCTGCTCTTATCAATTGGCCTGAATGCTGCATTTGAACCATCGATTCCCACCACAAAGAAGTTAGGATTCTCCATTCTTACCACCACTAGTCTAAGATTATGCTCAAAAGCTCAAAAGCTCAACAAAAATCTTTCTTCCTAAGAAAAATGGAAAATAAAGTTTAGTGGCAAAAAAAAAATGGGAACTGATTTACTATATAATACTGCATTTTATTGTAATTGAATATTCATTAGAGAAATTAGGAGCTAAACATGGCCATCAATCACTATTAACATGATGACTCCTTGTTACCTCTGCTTCTTTTGCTCATCACGCACCTAATATTCATCCCACCATGTTATAAACTGGATCACGCTTGTATGATGAATACGTAAAGCCCTGGGATGGTGCTCCCTAAGGAATAGCAACTACATCTGTTTGCACTCAAAATATACCCATTTTTACTTATTTGGGCAATTTGGGTAAAATATGGCATTTGGAGGATTAATATGCAAGAAAGCTAACTTGGAAGGATATTTAGATGCAAGTGGAAGGGTTGGACATTATAATATTGTTTCTCCAATTCGTTTGGGTGGTGGAGATGTGTATGCCTTCAAGTAGATTGGAAAAGCATTCAGACATTCTTGCAGGAGGCATGTGAAGAAGACAGCTTGCTTCTTTTTATTATTAATTTATTACAAGTGGTGGAGATATGTGGTGGAGATTCAAACTTGCTTATTCTAAACATTTCACAATACAAGCTGCCCAAGCTTCTTTCGGGCAAGTACAAAACCTCAGCAGGAGGGTTTCCTCCAGACCTCTATAAAAAGGAGCAGATGCACAAGGATTATGGACACTCAAACAAACAAACAAAAGCACAAACTCTGCTCAAACCAGATTTGCCAAAAGCCTTCTTTTATCTAGCTTATTAACTCTGCTGCTCACTTGCGGTATCGATCTCATTTGTAGCTTTTTTGTACTCATTTCCAGCCATATAAATTACAAGCAATCTGCAATTTTAGTCACTTTCCTCTGTCATTTATATTTCCAAGCAACCTTGTCATTTACATATTGTTCTATCTCTCCATATAAGTAAAGTCCTTATTTTTAAGGCAAACAAAGAACCTTAATTTGAGCAACTCCCACTCAAATGGCACAATCTCTTGATTTGAAGTCAAAAGGCGCAACCTCAATCATTCAAATCCCGTCTACTAGCGGCATCTAGTAGTGGCACGCCCGCACCCACCAATCTCGTATGTGAAGTAAATCCCCGGCTTGCCCACAAGGCGCCATGGCGGATTTAGGGAGCGAACAACATCACCCTGCGCAAACCCTACTTCCGCAGAAAACATAACCTTATTGAAACATTAATCTTAAAGCGTAACGACAAATTAGTGAGAATTAATAAAAAAACAGAACGACACTCTAAGGAGATATATCATAGCAGCTCAACCAGAAAATAAGTTGAAATAGAAATGTAAGCAAAATTAAAAGTAGGTGATCGTTTCTCCACACATACTAACATGCGTAATAGTTTTGTACCGATGACTTGCTTACCGTGAACTGTTCTATGCACCCGCGTTGTGAAGCTAAGAATTGGAACCTCATTGATGCTGCATAGCCATACTCATTGTATAACATGTAACATGTCTAGAATGTGAACAAATATTTCAATCAGATGTGGACAAAAACCTAAAATTTATACGTAACTCTTGAGTAAAACATGCATTCTTACATAATACAATACAATAAAATCACAAAAACAAAAAAAAAAAACGAAGCAGAAGGAAACTTTATGTATACTAAAAGGATTGTGCTTGATATTCTCTAATTAGAAAAATGGTATGGGCAATTCAGAACCTGATGTAGCAAAAGCAACATTTTTTTTTTCCAAATCCTGAAGTATATTTTAAAAGTTCGGTCCAACTTCGTAAATCTGCAATGGGAAAAATTATAAACCCAAATTACAGCTTCTTCTCTCATTCAAAAGAAAAACGAAAACTTGATATGAAAATTGAAGCTTTACATGCAAAACAGAAACTCCAAACTTCTTGTTCAACTGAAAAGGTTTCAAAATGTGGATCGGAGGTAAGCTCATTTTGCTATAAATCTGAAAGTAAAATATACATTTGGTTAGTTAAAAATGAGTGCACGTATGTATCAAACTTAAAGTAAAGAATATAAAAATGTTTAGGCGACAAATATGAATAAAGGTTGACGGAAATATACACCTTCTTCTGCTGAATTGTTAACTGAGAGAACAATAAGCATAAATATAGGAAAATATTTATAAGATCGTCGAAAAGTGTATAGAAATGGGTACCTATGCATGTATAGCACATTTTCTTCAACCATTTCAATCAAAACAGAAAGGCACATGCAATTTTTAACACCCCAACCACCATTATCACTTATATCTCAAATATTCATAGTGCTTCTTTCTTTCAATTTCATTTAATTTGCTCTAAGGGAACTTCTTTATCTTTTGTAGTTGTAAATCTAAAATTTCCACACCTTGCTCGCTTCATTTGTGTGTGTGTGTTTATATTCATTTCATCGAACAATCATCTGAATAGTGATTTTTTCATGTCTACATTAATTTTCTGGACTTGCATACTCCTACAATAGGCTTATCATGTCTAAAGAGTTGTGTGAGATCCATTTATGTTAATTTTCAGGCAACCATTTTCGTAAGAACACCGTGTTATTTCCCCCACTTTGCTGGAGTCTTGAAGAGCCAAACCTACTTTAACCCTACATTTATAATTTGTAATGTTCTATAACTTAAAAATGCACATTCATATCTAAATTCACACGATGACCAATCACTAAAATAGTAGAAAGATAGAGCAGAAAGACCAATCAACATGGAAGCAAGCGTCATTGAGTACTTGTTAATAAGAAGACATACATACCTCTGTTTCTTTTGCTCATCAGGCATCCAATATTTATTCCACCATATTATAAACTGGATAATACTTGGAAATAATTTAAGTCCTGACATGTTGCTCCCCCAAGCAATACCAAGTCCATCAGTCTGCACAGATCCTCATCCTGCAAAAAACACAACTCAATTGAACCATTACGTATGATACATTAGTTAGGATTTAAAGCAAGGAAGTAAGGACTATTCCCTACCTGTGCACTCAAAAGTGATTTTTTGGTAATCACTTGCAACAGTACACAAATTACATCAAACTCCAAATAATTACAGAATAATAGAGCTAAAACTTATTTGAAAGAACTACCCGACAATAAAAAGCATAAGAAAAATTGAAACCAGGATATTTGCGTAGAACAAACCTAATGGAAAACACAATCACACAAACAACACAAAATTCAGTAATTTTCTAACCAATAACCCACAATATAATCAAATAACGCAAATAGCTTAATCCCCAACTTTTGTTAGGTAGTATATTCCACATGAATTATCGTTTGTTCCTTAATGAGGCGAGGAGGGAGACGGGGAGAGCAGGAGCCAGGTAGAGAAAAGGTGGGTCGAGAGTCTGAAAACGATGGGGACATCTAGCCAAAAGGTGGGTCGAGATATTACCATCTCCAAACGAAGGGTCCAGAGGGCCGAAAATAGCCCGAAAATTGTCTTCAACCAAGGGTTAGGCCAGAGGGCTGGCCACGTTCAGCCAGCCAGCCCCGGGCTAGCCAGATTTTTTTTAAATGTGTCGGATTTTCTGTCGGTTATGACCGACAGTAATACATTTATACTAAATAATACGAATGTATTCCTATCGGTTATAACTGACAGGAATGCTTTGAATTTTTTTATTATTTTTTTTTTATTTACAAAATTTTTCCTATAACTTCTATTTTTCATATTTTTTTTAAATTCTATTTTTTTTCCTATAACTTTTATTTTACAAAATTTGTTTCATTTTTTTTTTAATTCCATTTTTTCCTATAACTTCTATTTCACAAAATTTGTTTCATTTTATTTTAAATTCTATTTTTTTTCCTATAACTTATATTTCACAAAATTTGTTACGTATTTTTTTTTAATTCTATTTTTTTCCTATAACTTCATAAACCATTATACAACATTAAATTAAATTAAGTAACATGAAACAACATTAAACAATATGAAACAACATTAAATAGCATTAACCAACATAAAAATTATACAACATAAAAAAAAAACATTTAACAACATGAAAGTTAAACAACATTTAAGTTGTAGTTTTTAAATAATAAATTATGTTTGGCCCTCGGTTGGAGACGGTTTTTTGTGACAGGGCTAAAACGAGTCATCTGGCCCTTTGGCTTTCTATTGGAGACAGAGGCAAATATGGCTATATATTGTTCATTAAAATATTAATATTTTGGAGGGCCAGAGGACTAAAACGAGCCCTCTGGCTAGCCATCGGTTGGAGATGGCCTTAAGCCAAAAGGCTCGTGGGCCCAAATTGACAAAAAAGGGCCCAAAGGCCAACCAGCTGGCCCAAATGAGCCAGCTAGCCCCGGGCTGGGCCAACATTTTGAGTATTCATGTCGGATATAACCGACAGCATTGTGCATTACTTTTGTCGGTTATATTCGACAAGAATGGTAGGTCAAAATTTTAAATACAACAACTAGTTGACGTCAGCTAGCCATTATTTTTGAATTTTTTTTGTTTACAAAAAAATTTTCCTATAACTTCTATTTTACAAAATTTGTTTCATATTTTTTTTAAATTCTATTTTTTTTCCTATAACTTCCTAAGTCATTATACAACATTAAATTAAATTAAGTAACATATAACAACATTAAAAAACATTAACCAACATTAAAAAAAACATTTAACAACATGAAACTTAAATAACATTTTTAAAAATATTTAACAACATAAAACTTAAACGCCTACTCCATGCTTCTTTTGGCCCAAAGATGTACAACAAGATCCTGTTGTAGGTACTTGTTTGTGACACAGGAACGTATCATCTTATAGTGCCTCATGTACTCATTTATAGAGATACTACTAGTTCTTGGATTGAAAGGCAAATTAGGCCCATCATATATTTTTGCACAAGCCCTTCTTGACCTATTTGGATCCTCTTGGTCGTCATCGAACTCTCCATCAATATACCCATCTCGCTCATCCTCCACAATCATGTTGTGTAATATGATGCAAGACGTCATGATGGAATCCAAATTTTCTCGACTCCACCCTCTTGTCGATTCCTTGATGATCTTTCACCGTAATTGTAGAACACCAAAAGCTCTCTCAACATTTTTTCGGTATGCCTCTTGGTGTAAGGTAAAACACTTTTCGGCGTCATGTTTAGGGTTTGAAATTGCTTGAACAAGTGTCACCCACTTTGTGTACACCGAGTTAGGGTTGAAGTAGTTGTTATCAGATTGGCATGCGTCATCACTCTGTTTCATGGTTTTCAAGAGCGACCAGCAACAGAGCCATCCCATTGAGGTTGTTCCTCAGTTGGCTGACACACCATGGCCACAACCATAGTTGCCACATATTGTGTGTTGCGCCATGCTTCATCTTCTTCATCAGACTCCTCATCATCTTGTCTCATTTGAGCCCATTTTTCTTCCAATTCGGAATTGGATGAAGACCCTAGTTGGAATTCGAAGAGGATCCAAAGTTGGAATTCATTGAAAGAAATTGAATTGAAATATATTGAATTCAAAGGTGTGTGAATTATAGCCCACTATCCATCCTCTTTATAGCCAAAAAAAAAAATTCAAATTCAACGGCTAGCTGACGTTAACTAGCCGTTGGATTTGAATTTGAATTTTTTTTCGGCCAAAATTTGTAAAAAAATATTTAAAAAATCTCATTTTTTTCCCTATAAATTTAAGTTGTTGTAGTTTTTAAATTTAATTTGTAGTTTTTAAATTTAAGTTGTAATTTTTAAACATAAGTTGTAATTTTTTAAATTTAAGTTGTTGTAGTTTTTAAATTTAAATAATAAATTATGTTTGTAAAGGGAAATTGCCGAATATGTGAGTAGATGTGCCATTTGCCAACAGGTTAAAGCTGAAAGGAAGAAGCTGTTTGGGTTGATGCAGCCGCTTTCCATTCCACAGTGGAAGTGGGAAAATATTACCATGAATTTTGTGTACAAGCTTTCTCGTACACATAATGGTTATGACGACATTTGGGTGATAGTTGATCGGCTTACTAAGTCAGCACATTTTATTCCAGTGAGGGAAAAAATTCGTTAAGCCGATTAGCTAAGTTATTCATATCGAAGATTGTGAAGTACCATGGCGTTCCAGTTAATATTATCTCGGATCGGGACCCTAGATTTACTTCCAAGTTCTGGGTAGCATTTCAGGAAGCTCTTGGTACGAGATTACTTTATAGTACAACATATCACCTTCAAACAGATGGACAATCTGATAAGACTATTCAGACATTGGAGGATATGCTGAGATCTTCAGTACTTCAGTTTGGCGATGGTTGGCATGATTGTTTGGATTTGATAGAGTTCGCCTACAACAACAGTTACCATTCGAGCATTGGTATGGCACCATTTAAGGCACTTTACGGGAAATCTTGTCATACACCATTATGTTAGTCAGAGGTTGGCGAAAGAGTTTTAGTGAGCCCTGAGTTTGTTGACGAGACTACTCAAAATGTTCAGGTAATTAAGTCTAATATGAAAGCGGCCCATGATCGACAAAAGGGCTTAGCAGACAAGCATGCCACTGACCGGATGTATAATGTAGGTGATTGGGTATTTCTGAAGCTATCACCTTGGAAAAGTGTTGTACGATTTGGAAAGAAAGGCAAGTTGAGTCCTAGGTACATTGGACCATATATGATCACCGAGCAAGTCGATGAGGTTGCTTATAGGCTTGAGTTGCCTCCAGAGTTGTCCAAAGTGCATGACGTATTTCATGTTTCGATGCTTCGACATTATGTCTCAGATCCTTCACAATGATTCCTCCTCAAACTTTGGAAATTAATTTGGATTTGACTTACGACAAGGAACTAGTGACTATTTTGGATTGGAAAGATAAAGAGCTAAGGAATAAGACAGTGTGTTTGGTGAAAGTATTATGGAGAAATCATTCAGTGGAAAAAGCTACTTGAGAGACAGAGGATGGGATGAGAGAGATGTATCCACGCTTGTTTTATGATTATTTGTGGATGTATTGGTTGTATGTAATTTCGAGGACGGAATTTTATAAGGAGGGTAGATTGTCACAGCCCGTCCTAAAATATTATAATTCTAGGCGTGAGATTACTTATTTACCCTTGGATGTTTTTGTGTGGTTTTATGGGTGAGGTTTTATTTGGACAAATTCTAAATTTTCCTAAGTTTTTGGAACACTTAGGAATTATTGTGTTTATTTGGTTTTGGTTGAGGACCATGTGTGCCACACACACATACACACTTTCACTCCATCTCTCTCTCCTTCCCGTGCATTCTCTCTCTCATCCCTCTCGATTTTCTCCTGTTTCCGTCAACCTTGTATGGACAAATGTCAAGTTCACCATTCACGCACATATCAACGTTAAAAAGGTAAGGTTCTTGTTCCCTATAAGCTCCTGAGTCAATTCGTACCATTTTTAGGACCTAAAAACCTCAAAAACCCTGAGAACTCTAACCTCCGATTTGGTGCACTGTTCATGCACACGTAAATGTGAAGGTTTCATTGGATTTTAAGCTCACAAGGAGCTTTAAAAGGCCCTCACGAAGCTCGGAGAAGAAAAACCAAGCGATTTGGACATCGGGATCGTCAGTTTCAAGTTTGGCCGATTTTCCTCGAATTTCTCTGGCTAGATTCCATGATCATTGGGGCTTTAAATAGGTAAGGAAATGTTCTATAAGTTAAGAGCTTCAATTTGGTACTGGTTTCATGAAATTTGGTTGAAAACCAGTGAGATATCAAGGTTTAAAAAAATTCCCAGTTTCTGGAACTGACGACGGTTGCCAGAGTTCTGAGGTTAGGGATGACGGAATATTCCGTCAACTTTGACAGAATATTCCTATCGGCGTTGGTTAGTTTTAACGGTTTCCGTTACTTTTAACGGAATATTCCTAACAGCGTCACTGTTACCGTCAGTGTGCCTGGCACGTGCCCGCGCGTGGGCGGCGCGTCTGGCCGTGCCTTGGCCGGTGCGTGGGTGATCAGAAAATTTTTCTAAAAATATGGGGATGTTCGTGAGGTTGTGTAGATCACGTTGGTATATTCAAACACCCCATTTGAGCATTGTATGAGAAGTTATTAGCTAGTTTTGTCTATGTGCTTTAAATAACATTTTTATAGTTATTTCGCATATAGGGGAGGCTTATCCCGAAGACGAGCGTAGTCAAGGGCGACTCAGGGGCTACGACCCTTCGACATACCAGTGAGTGGGTTTTTGGTTTTCAGTATATATTTATATACTTGACATTTTCCCAGAAAATGCGTTTAAATGAAAGTATGCCTTGAATGCCATGCATCTAAATTTATATTTCGTATATGAATTAGTATATGATGCATATGTATAATTGTGGTGCTGTGGACGCTCAGGTAAGCTCAAGTGAGTTATGAATTGTGAATGTGATTAAGGTTGTGATTATTTGAGAAGCATTAAGCTCATAAACCTCCACCTAGGGTGTTAATGATTAGCCAGAGATATGGCACAAGCCTGTTATTATAATGTCACATCCCGCACCATATGCTCATATTGGATCCAATTTAGGTGCACAGTCCTATCGTACAGACCATCATAGGTGGTTCCGACTCGTAGGTGACTATCGATTTATCGCCCAGCTATCATGAGAGAGTAATATTGAGCATAATTATATTACACCTAGTCTTGTCGTACAGACCCCTTTTTAGTGGTTTCGACTTATGTGCAGTGTAGTGCCGTATAAATCATAGTAGTGACTCCAGCTAGATTGACTAATGAGTTATGAATTCAGCCGTACAGACTTATGCAGAGGTTCCGGCTAATATGTTAACTTCCATGCAATTATTCTCACCTGAATTACTTATTCTATTTGCATCTTGGCATGGCATACTTATGATTATGAATATGTAAAGCATGATTTGAATGGATATGTTTACTTATATATTTATGCATATGATTATATTCTATTTCTGGAAAAATTATACATGTTTTATGGCGAGGGGTTAGAACTGTTGAGAAATAAAATGATTTTGTAAAACATTTGCTTTTGCCCACTCATATTTTCTGTTTTGCGCCCCTTCAGGTTTTCGGTAACTGCCGTTGGTGGCGTACGAGGATTCCGGCGGTTCTAACATATTAAAATAATTGTAGGACATCTTATAGTACTGTATAATTAGTACTTGTCCTACTGGACTGCACCTGGTTTTCTATGCTCTGAATAGGAGTATTTACACTTGTATCTCACTCCTAGCACTTCCTGTTTATTAGTGCACATTAGTAGCTTTCAGTTTTAATTTATTCGTATATTTCTTATCTTAATTGCTTCCGCACTATGCACATAGTTACGTCACCCTCACGTGACGGCCAGCATGCCTCGATCTCGGTCGGGGTGTGTCATTTTTTTCTTTCTTTTTACACATTCTTGTTTATTTTGTAATTTAATTTTCAATTATTTAATTCAAAAGCTCTAGTGGAACAAGTCTCCAATCATTACATACTAATTCTTAGGCTATGAGGTCATCTCCAATAAAAGGGGCTAAACATAGACCTGTCCAGATTAAGTTTTGCAAAAAATTATTTTTAAATAAACAATGTCATACCATACTTATACACCATCTCCAACCGAAGGAGTTAAATATAATCTCTTCAATAATTTATTAATTTTAAGTTTATACTTTGAATTTGTTGATTAATTTAATGAAACTACCGTTGAATGTTTTTATATATAGTCGTTGAATTTAAATTAATTATTGCATCATAAAAGTTGTCCTAAAAAGGGCGGAGAGGTGGCCTACACTTGGCCAACCTAATGCGCCTTGAGTCAAATAATGGCTTATTGGGCTCGTAGAATTATAGCCCAGGCTTCTCAATCATTTATTGAAGATTATTTTTTTGGAATTTCAAACTATTTTTTGAATTTTGGAGCTTTAGCCTCTTTATTGGAGATGATCTTAGCTCAAGCGTCGTAACTGTAAGATTCCTTAGCGCCGGTATAATTATTTGTGTCTCTCTATCTCTTTGATCATATATGTTTTTTTTGTTTTTTTTGGAAAACTTTGATCATGTATGTTACGTGTCAAAAAAAATAAATATATATATGGGTAAATTACATAGTAACCCCTTAAGTTTGAGGTCTATTACAACCTCATACAGCATCTTTAAAACATTTCACCTTCATACCTCAAGTACTATTTTATTTCAATATAATACATCCATTAGATTTTCCATCCATTAATTCGTTAAATGTTAACGTGGTTGCCACATTTGTGCCACATGGTAAAAAAAAAAAAATTTTTTTTTAAACCTGAATTTTCTCAACAAAAAAAATAATAAATAAATTAAAACCCATCCATCTCCCCGCAACCCCCCCAACCAAAAACAAATCCAGATCCTTTTTCCCCCACCCACCTCACAGAAACCTCATTCCTCTTCCTCACCCCCTCATCCTCCTTTCTTCTCCCTCATATTCATATTCTTCCCCCTGCAACCCAGCCCAGCCCACCCCCACCTTCCCCAAGTGCACCTACACCCACCCTCTTCCCTCCTCTACCCACTCCTTAAATCCACACCCCACTCCTCCCATTTTCACCTCATGAACCCGACGATGGTGGACGGGATCGGGGTTTTTTTTTTTTTTTTTTTTCTTCTAGGTTGCAAGTAGGGGGTCGGGCGCACCCGAACCCACCATCTTCAGTCCTCTACACACCCCACTCCTTAAATCCACACCGATTCCTCCCATTTTCACCTCACAAACTCGATGATGGCAGACTGGATCTGGGTTTTGTTTTTTTTTTTTTTTTTCTTCTAGGTTGCAGGTAGGGGTTGGGGGAAGAAGATGAAGATTGGGGAGAAGAGAGGGGAGGAGGAGGGGGGAAGACTAACTGAAGGGGTGTTTTTTTTTTTTTTCTAGGTTGCTGAGAAGATGAAGATGGTGAAGAAGATGGGTGTGGTGGGGTGTGTAAAGGAAGGAAGAGGGTGGGTGCAAGGGGTGGGTGCACGATGGGTGCCACGGGGAAGATGAAGATGAGTTTTTTTTTCCTCCTCTTCTTCTTCTGGGTTGCAGGTTGCAAGTTAGGCTTTGGGGGGGGGGTGAGAGGGAGGGAGGGAAGACGAAGTGGGCTTTGGTTTTTGGTTTTTGGGTTTTTTTTTTTTTATTTTATAATTTATTTAGAAGATTTAGGTTTTTTTTTTTTTTTAAATTTAAATTTTTTTTGCCACATGACTCACATTTGACAGCCAAGTGGCATAAATGTAGCAGCCACGTCAGCTTTTAACAGATTAATGGATGGAAAATCTAACGGATGTATTATATTAAAATAAAATAGTACTTAAGGTATGAAAGTGAAATGTTTTAAAAATGTTGTATAGGATTGTAATATACCTCAAACTTGAGAAGTTACTGTGTAATTTACCCGACTCACACACAAGCGTATTGTCGACAGAATTTAGATCCTTTCGGCATCTTGTAGTCCGGAACCGAGATTCTCTCATTTGGTGAGGGGGTCACTGTCAATTTATCAAACCAGCATGATATATGCGGTTCCAAATACCCGCCAATTATTTAATCTCTTTGATTTCAATTTCATGTCGTTTTCCTAGTGGATGCAGTGTGGTTTCCGTAAGCCGTGACGTGTGCAGTGACTGAGTAGTGTTGTTTTTTTTAGCTACTCTTTAATTCATAAATAAATAAATATATCGTTGCTACGTATGGAATTTGGAAATTTGCGTTTTGGACTTTGAATATATAATTTTCTCTGCTTAAACCTGTTGCCCATTTTTCTGGGATTTTTGGGTTCTCTTTTTCCTCTGCAACTGAGCTCAAAGGTGACGGCTTTCTTCTCTTTCTACTTCTCTTTGTTTATTTGTTGATATAATTAGATTACAAACTTTGAAAATGGAGGTGGGTTTTTGATGCATACAAAAATTGAATCTTTGATTCTGTTTATTATTGTCAACCAGAAGTTAATGGGGTGTGGGCTGCTATACCAGCAAGTGCTTTTGGCTCATACATTAAGCAGCAAGTGCTTTTGGCTTATTTCTATACAAAAATTGAATCTTTGAATCTGCTTATTCATGTTTTGAAATTAGTGTGTTTGTTAATATTGCAGGAAGTGCTTCTGTGTGAGAAATTATTTCCTTGTGAAGTAATTAAGAAATTTGAGATTAAGATTGCATTAAGAAGTATGAGTTTGTACTTGTAGTGTGCCTTCAGTAGTGAACATCTGTTTTGGGGTTGTATACCCCAAATTTCTGAGCCTCGGGTATAGGCAGGAAGTTAATTGTATTGGATTGCGAGCATGCTGCCACAAGCTATGGTTTTTGAGCCAATAGATTGGTATTGCCAACCAGAAGCTAATTGGGTGTGGGCAGCTAAAGCAGCAAGTGCTTTTGGCTCATACACTCCTTGTGCAATTGACTCCCTAGCCATCTCCATTTCTCACTTGGCTCTTATGAGCCTTTGCTGCTACCGGATATGGATGATCAAGATGAGTTCAAAAGCCCGGAGGTTTCGATTGAGGTCGAATTACTACAATTACATTTTGGGTTTGTTGGCTGGTTACTTCACTGCACAGCCCTTACTGAGGTTGCTGATGGGCATGTCATATTTTAACTTGAACACACAATCTGGCTCTGCTCCTTTTGAGGTGGGTTGTTTTTATTTTCTTCTTTTGTGCTACTTTTGATATGTGCCTTATTGATAGGAATCTACAGTAAATTGTAATATGAAATGAAGCTTACACGCGTAGTGTACCCGCTTGCAGATGACTTCTGCAGTCATTGAGTCCATTGCTTGGTGCTCCATGCTAATTATGATTGGCTTGGAGACTAAGATATACATAAAGGAATTCCGGTGGTTTGTAAGGTTTGGAGTCATTTATGTTTTGGTGGGAGATGCTGTGGTGCTAAGCCTTATGCTTTCAGTGGCAGATTACTACACCAGGTTATTTTTCCTCCTCTTCACTTACCAGATGCTTTATTTTCAGAGTTGTTTGAAATTCCACACATGAAGGAGAATATTCATATATACAATAAGTGTTCATCTTACATCCTAAGAACTTTAACTTTTGGGACTAATGGTTAACTAAACCAATTTCAGACAATGCCCTTGTATTTAAAGATGAAATAATTTTCGGAAATAATTTTCATATAAGTCATTGCTTAGTGGTTTTATTCTTCGTTTTTGTTTCACTCTTGCAGAGGTACTCTCTATCTGTATATAAGCACGGTCTGTTGCCAGGTTTGTCCCAATTTCCCAACTAATTACATTTTCTTCATTTTATTACTCGTATATAAGTTGTTAGATCAATAAAATGTTTCATCCTTTTTCTTCGTCTTTCATCTGCCCGTCATAATATTAGTCTCCAAATTTAGGCTGACAGCCTTTCTGGCCAAATATTTGATGGTTGATAAGCCTCTGGACAAGCTAGGCCTTTGCTAGACTTTGTTGAGTAATATATATCTCATTAATTTGTCTAAGAATTTAAAATTTTACTTAAGCCGTTTATCCTTGTAACAAACTTAGATCTTAGTTCGTTGTTTCCGATCATTTCATATATTGCTATTTACATTTTGGTCTACGGTTCTTGTTCTGATGTAGGTGCTATTTGGAATTCTACTTCTCGTTTATATTCCCAATTTGGATCCTTATCCGGGTTACATTGCTCTTCAATCCGAGCCTCTTGATAATGTCGAATATGAAGCACTACCTGGAGAAGAACAAATTTGCCCTGAAAGACATGTTAATATATTTTCCAGTAAGTAGTCCTTGAACATCGCATAATTAATTCACAGTTTTATAATTTTGGTTTAGGGTCTTTTAAGTTTCTTTTGTTTACGTTTTGGTGATATCTTATGTGTTCGACAGCTACTTACTATTTTCTTGTGCATCTCCGTAGGAATATATTTCGGATGGATGACTCCACTCATGCAGCTTGGGTATCGAAAACCCATCACCGAATCAGATGTTTGGAAGTTGGATACGTGGGATCAGACTGAGACACTAATTAAAAAGTACACTTCATGTTGCCTCCTTTTCAGTTGCTTCAACATAATTTCATGTGTCCAGCGCAGAACATGCATAACAGTTTTGAGTTTGCAGGTTCCAGACATGTTGGGATAAAGAATCTCAAAGGCCCAAGCCATGGCTTCTAAGAGCATTGAACTGTAGCCTTGGGGGAAGGTAAAGTTCAAACTACCATTTTCGTAATTCGTTAATTAACTTTTTTCATATGTTATCAGTTCTAGCAATAGATTAGTTTAGATAAAACACCCTATTTCCTAACATCTAATTTCATTTCTATCTTATTTGATTCGATTTTTGTCGAATATTCTGTGTAGGTTCTGGTGGGGAGGCTTATTCAAGGTAATGAACATATAGCCAGTTTATAAAGTCTGAAAGGAAAAATATTTTCAGAAAGTATTTGTTGAGTAAAATTAGCAAGCATCGCTTTATCTGCCTCTAAAGTTTTATTGCCTGAACATCTTGTAGATTGGAAATGATCTTTCTCAGTTTGCGGGTCCGGTTCTACTAAGTCATCTCTTGCAGGTCAGCCTCTCACCAAAGCATCATTAGTATTCGTTTCTACCATATTACAGATTGTTGTATCAAAAGTGGTTCAAGGAATTCGTGTTCGAGTCTATGAAGTTTCAATGCTTTTTACTATGCTTTAAAAATTTGTAAGTTATTACTAGCTTGTCTTTCGACATGAGAGTTCATAATTGTCTCGCTATGGTGTGCAGTCAATGCAACAAGGCGATCCGACTTGGATTGGTTACATTTATGCTTTCTCAATTTTCGCTGGTGTGGTATGGTTTTTATCTTTTTACTTTCTCCAGTAACATCATGTTTTCAACTTTTTCTGGCAAGCAACAGCTAATTGACTTGCGTCAACTTTAAGAAAAATGGATGATTAATTGAAACCAAGAACTGAGAGGTTAAATGTGCAGCATATTTTGAAGAGGTTGTGACTCATCTTGACAAGTTTATTCATCTCTGTCCAGTCACTTGGTGTGCTCTGTGAAGCTCAGTATTTCCAGAATGTTATGCGGGTCGGTTTTAGGCTAAGATCAACTTTGGTAATGTTCTTTATAAATATAAAACTAATTCGTTGGTACATTTTATTTTATTTTTATTATTCTCTTTCTGTCTGCAATGAATTTTGGGTCAGCAAGTTCCCAACTCCGTTTCCTGTTGTGTGATTCATGAAAAGTTGGTTGCTTATGTTTTCCCTTCTTGTAGGTTGCTGCTATATTCCGTAAATCTATAAGAATAACTCATGAAGGCCGTAAGAAGTTTCCATCTGGGAAGATAACAAATATGATGTCAACAGATGCTAATGCACTCCAGGTATGCTCTAGATGTAGATTGGTACGAGACAGTTTTTCTGATGTCTTGTTTTCTATTAAATGGAAATTCCATTTCTGATTCTTTGAAACGCTTTATTTCAAGTCCTTTTATTGAATTGTGGATTTATAACTGATATGGGCTTTCTCCTGATTTAGCAAATATGTCAACAACTTCATGGATTGTGGTCAGCTCCTTTTCGTATCACTGTAGCTATGGTTCTTCTTTACCAGCAACTAGGTGTGGCATCACTCATTGGATCAGGAATGCTGGTTCTCATGATCCCCATACAGGTACGGACTCGGTTCTTTTTCAACCAAAAGTCTGTTTAGATTACCACTTTGCTACGGAAGTTAAGCTCAGGCTTCCATAACGTTACATGTTTTCGTGTAATGACTCATTTGTTTTAAACTCCTTTGTGAAAAGACATTTGTGATCAGCAAAATGCGAAAACTGACAAAGGATGGACTACAGCAAACTGACAAGAGAGTTGGCCTCATGAATGAAATTTTGGCAGCCATGGATACAGTGAAGTATGGTTGAATTTGGTTACAGCTTCCCTTTACATTTCTAGATGGCAAGCCATTGAAGGTAATCCTTCTCACATTCGTCTGAAATAAAATGTTTCAGATGTTACGCCTGGGAGACAAGTTTCCAACACCGAGTTCAAAGTATAAGGAATGATGAGTTGTCAAGGTTCCGTAAAGCGCAATTACTTTCTTCTGTAAGGCACAGCACATCGTCCTGAAAAATTTATTTCCCTAAACACCTAAAGCACAATTGTGTCAATAGATTTGGTGGATAACACATTTTCTGAGGACTATCTCATTCGTGACCATAGAGTTTCTCTGACCAGCTGCCACCATTTTTGCAGTTTAACAGTTTTATACTGAACAGCATCCCAGTTGTCGTGACATTAACATCGTTCGGGGTGTTCACTGCTCTTGGTGGCCAATTGACACCTGCAAGGGCATTTACGTCCCTTTCTCTTTTTGCAGTGCTACGGTTTCCTCTAAACATGCTGCCTAGCTTACTTAGTCAGGTACCATTAGTTTCTTATCTGTTCACTTATCTGACTTCTTGCATTTGGCTTAACATCTAAACCTGTATGATCTCCTTTTCAACCTGTAATATATGTTTTGTTTGTGCTTAATGGAATGTTAGTATGTTAACTAGTTTCTCCTCATCCTTGTGAGTTTGTAACTCTGCTCTAATTTAACAGGTTGTGAATGCAAATGTATCGTTACAACGTTTGGAGGAACTATTTTTAACTGACGAGAGAATTCTAGTACCGAACTTGCCTCTTGAACCAGGGCTGCCGGCCATCTCAATTAAGGATGGGTACTTTTCATGGGATTCAAAGGTCAGCGCTTGATGATTATGTATATTTAGTGCATTCTTAGTTACGTTGAAATGTTGCATGAGAAAATGTGTAAATCCCAGGAATTTTTGTTCGTACTTGATACTTGATACTGAGTATCAAGCATGCCTCTTATCTTCTTCTCTTTTCTTTTTCTTTTTTTTTTCAGGCAGAGAATCCCACATTATCGAACATCAACTTAGATATACCAGTTGGCAGCTTAGTAGCAGTTGTTGGTGGAACTGGAGAAGGGAAGACATCGCTGGTATCAGCCATGCTTGGTGAGCTGCCTCCCAGAACAGATGCCAGTGTTGTAATCAGGGGGACTGTAGCTTATGTTCCCCAAGTTTCATGGATTTTCAACGCTACTGTGAGTCACAGCTTCTCTTATTTGAGTACCTCCAATGTTTAATCTTGTAACCCCTATGTGCACTTCTGAGCTTACAAAATTTATTTTTCTAGGTGCGTGATAATATATTATTTGGATCTAAATTCGAATCTGCACGATATTGGAAGGCCATTGATTTGACCGAGTTACAGCATGATCTAGACTTACTTCCAGTAAGTCGATTGTGTGAATTTTTAGGCTTGCAAGTACTGCTTTAGCATGTAAAGGTTTTGATTAGTTAACTACTACACTTAAATGTTCTAGGGTCGAGATCTAACAGAGATAGGTGAAAGAGGGGTGAATATTAGCGGCGGTCAAAAGCAAAGAGTTTCAATGGCTAGAGCTGTATATTCTGATTCAGATGTTTACGTATTTGACGACCCGTTAAGTGCTCTAGATGCTCATGTGGCAAGAGAGGTTTTCAACCGCTGTATCAAGGAAGAGTTGCAAGGGAAAACTCGGGTGCTGGTCACAAATCAGCTACATTTTCTTCCTCAAGTGGATCATATTATTTTAGTCTCTGAAGGTATGATTAAAGGCGAGGGAACATTTAAGGAGCTCTCTGAAAGCAGTACGCTGTTCCAGAAGCTAATGGAAAATGCAGGGAAAATGGAAGCACATGTCGAAGAAAAGGAAGAGACTGAAAATGATGACCATGAGAGCTCAACACCTACTTCCAATGGGGTGTCGAATGAGTTGCCAAAAGATGCAAGCAACCCAAAGAAAGGGAAAGGGGCGAAATCCGTACTCATTAAACAAGAGGAAAGGGAAACAGGCATTGTCAGTTGGAAAATTCTAATGAGGTAATACCAGTCGTGAATGCTTTTAGTCTTTTTTGACAATATTTATTGCCAGCGGCAAGTTCTTAATCTGATCATCACGCATTGAGGGATGAATTGAGTCTATTTGTTCTTGTTGCAGGTACAAAAATGCATTAGGAGGGCTATGGGTGGTCATGGTTCTATTTGCGTGTTATACATTAACAGAAGTTCTTCGAGTTTCGAGCAGCACATGGTTAAGTGTTTGGACATCAAAAAGCACATCAAAGAGTTATAAGCCTGGATTCTTCATTCTTGTGTATGGTCTTCTGTCATTTGGTCAGGTGAGCCGACGCGTAACTGGGAGCAGATTCTCACTTTTGCATGTTAGCTACATCATTTTATTCAGTTTTTCCATAAATACTTAAATCTGAATCTGCTTGATTCAGGTAACAGTGACACTGACGAACTCTTTTTGGTTAATCACGTCAAGCCTTCGTGCAGCCAGAAGACTGCACGATGCTCTGCTTCATGCTATAATGAGAGCTCCAATGGTATTCTTCCACACTAATCCAACAGGACGGATAATCAATAGGTTTGCGAAAGATCTGGGTGACATAGATCGCGGTGTAGCAATGGTTGTGAACATGTTTATGGGTCAAGTGTGGCAGCTCTTTTCAACTTTTGTGCTCATAGGCATTGTGAGCACAATATCCCTCTGGGCCATAATGCCACTTCTGATTTTGTTCTATGCAGCCTATCTTTTTTATCAGGTAAGTTTGACCTACTATCGATCTTTATTAGTTCTTCCGTTTCTTTAGTATCGTCATTCGGCATAAAACCTTAATACTTATCTATGCGTTTTACAGAGCACATCCCGTGAAGTGAAACGCTTGGATTCCATTAGCAGATCTCCTGTTTATGCACAATTTGGAGAGGCATTGAATGGTTTGTCAAGCATTCGTGCCTACAAAGCGTATGATCGGATGGCCAACATTAGCGGAAGGTCCATGGACAAGAACATCAGATTCACCCTTGTGAATATCAGTTCAAATCGCTGGCTTACGATTAGGTTGGAAACACTCGGAGGTCTGATGATTTGGTTGATAGCAAGCTTTGCTGTCATGCAAAACGGAAGAGCAGAAGACAAATTAGCATTTGCATCTACAATGGGTCTACTTCTCACTTATACTTTAAATATCACAAATTTGTTGAGCGGTGTTCTTAGGACAGCCAGCCGGGCTGAAAATAGTTTAAATGCCGTTGAGCGTGTTGGATCCTATATAGAACTGCCTTCTGAGGCGCCAGCTGTAATTGAACGCAACCGTCCCCAACCTGGGTGGCCATCGTCAGGATCAATCGAGTTTGAAGATGTCGTCCTGCGTTATAGGCCTGGACTTCCTCCGGTATTGCACGGATTATCTTTTACAGTTTCTGCGAGTGAAAAGCTAGGAATAGTCGGAAGAACTGGTGCAGGGAAATCTAGCATGATTAATTCATTGTTTAGGATAGTAGAACTCGAAAAGGGAAGAATCTTGATAGATAGTTGTGATGTTTCCAAGTTTGGACTGACGGATTTGCGAAAAGTTCTTAGTATCATACCCCAGTCACCGGTTCTTTTTTCAGGTATGCACTTATTCAACCTATATGTACTTTGATTGAGCTGATATTTTCAACCTATATGCATAAAATGCAGCATTCTGATTGATTTCCATCATCTCTCGTCTAGGAACCGTGCGGTTTAACCTTGATCCCTTCAGCGAGCATACAGACGCTGACCTTTGGGAAGCTCTAGAGAGGGCACATCTAAAGGATGTCGTTAGGCGGAATTCTCTCGGTCTGGATGCTGAGGTATAAGTACATCTGTTAAGTTGAAGCTGCTTAAGTGAGCATTGAAAAGTGACAATTTACTAGTAAGTTTTAACCTATCTTTATTGCATCAAGGTTTCAGAAGGAGGCGAAAACTTTAGCGTTGGGCAGAGGCAACTATTAAGTCTTGCTAGAGCATTGCTGCGAAGATCAAAGATTCTTGTTCTTGATGAAGCAACTGCTGCTGTCGACGTTGGGACTGATGCTCTTATCCAGAAAACCATTCACGAAGAGTTCAAATCGTGCACCATGCTCGTTATTGCTCACAGATTAAATACCATAATTGACTGTGATCGAATTCTGGTTCTGGATGCCGGTCAGGTATATACCCTCACTCTAATGCCAGCAGGAATCCTTGTATGAGCCCGTCACATATAACCTCCCTCTCAGGATATGCATTTAGGTTCCGCTATGTAACAACGGTTCCCACGTGCATTTTGTGAGAGGACGATTGTATAGGGCTCATACAATAATATTTTACCAATTTTCCATGTACCTAAACTCATAACTTTCGTCCTCTCCATTTAGGTCCTGGAACATGACTCCCCAGACAAACTCCTATCAAACGAAGAGAGTGCCTTCTCCAAGATGGTCAAGAGCACGGGACCTGCAAATGCTGAGTACTTGCGCGGCCTGGTATTTGGAGGTAAACAGCATAAGTTGGTTAGAGACCGAACGGAGCAGCTGGCTGGTCAGAGCCAGAGGGGATGGTTAGCCTCTTCGCGCTGGGCCACTGCTGCCCAGTTAGCCTTAGCTGTTAGTCTCACTTCTTCGCAAAACGACCTTCGAGGAATGGACATTGAAGACAAAAACAATATCATCATGAAAACAAATGATGCAGTAATAACACTTCAGGGAGTTTTGGAAGGGAAGCATGACAAAGAGATAGACGACACACTGAATCAACACCATATACCAAGGGAAGGATGGTGGTCGGCTTTCTTCAGAGTAGTAGAAGGTAAAATCCTGAACTCATGCACCTATACATTGTAATACATAGAAGTACAAAACTGTGTATTTTGATGCTGAAAATGGTTCAACGAGATAGAGATCATAAAATCACAATCACACAAAGAACACAAACGATATAGCGTGGACTGAACAATAGGAGATAGTTGCGTCAAGAGGGGCGCATTCTAGTGTCTTAAATTTGATGTGCTTTTTTTTTTGCTTCGGGAAATGATTTTCGCACAAGCATTTTGTCCCAGAGGGATGTGAGGAAATCAACTTCCTTTCGATTTTTCGTCATCAAATATTGGCTTTTTGTTTCAGGTATGGCTGTGATGGGCAGGCTGGCTCACAACAGACTTCACCCGTTAGAAGACGACTTTGAAAACAAAGAAATAGATTGGATTTGAACAGAGAGCAAGAAATGTTTCATATTTGTATAGGCCAAGGATTTTCAGATGTCCAAATTGCAACAAGCAGAAAGGAGTTATCATCTCTGCTTATAGCTACAATCCATAAGTCGTCATGAACGACAGTAAATCTATATTTTCGAAGGAAAAATGTTTCAGTTCTTTCTGCAAGTATGCGTACTGCTTAGTATTACTTTGACATTCTTTTGCTAATTTTAGATTCAAATGATTCCGAGGACAGTAATCAAAGTTGTAAACTTCATTCTGATGTGATTTATAAACGTTCCCCCCTCCCCTTCTCTAGTTTCTTGGGACAGAAATGGTTACTAGGGCAATACAGCACTAACTGCATCTTAAAAAAGCAATTAAGATCAGCCAATCTAACAAAATCCTCAGGATTGTTATGATTAACATCTTCAACTACGTTGATAACCAGCTAGCCCCCCCCCAGTATAAATCTAAGAAGTTGAGGGCAGTGCAATTTCAGAAGTGGAATCAAAACCATCAGCTGGTTTAATGTGCCCACAAACAGACTCAATGGCTTCCACATAGAGACTTGAAGACGTCATTAACGCTTGGAATACATTAGGAAGGCTCGTTTTCAGGTTTTCCAACGTCATGGCCTTACTAACCTGGACCGAGTTCAGATATTTAGCCTTCTCGCTGTCCACTTGCTTCTTTAAGGCTTCAGTTTTAGCACGCTTAAGCGACAATGGATGCTTAGGCCATAAACAGGAGTACTTGCCTTCGGCAGTGCTCCTTTTCTCCATCTCAACTAATGAATCCAACTCCCTTTGCAGCCTTTTGTCAAGTTTCTCGTATTTTTTCTGCAGATTGTGATCCTCTTCTTGCTGCATGAGAATGGAGAGGGTATTTGATGAGATCTGTGACTTCTATTTCTTATCCAGATGTTAAGGAAGGAGGTGCAGTACGATTATAGCCTTTTGTATGGGATTGTATTGCCTTCATGCCTAGAGAGAGCAAAAGTGTGGCTCACTCGGTGACTAAGTTTGTGTTTAAAGAGATAAAGTCTTTTGTATGGGATTGTATTGGTCTAGAATTTTTGTTTAATATTGGCACAAGATATTAATCTTTCTATTCGATTATGATAAATTTAACCTTTGGAAAAAAAAAAAAAAAAAAACAAAGATGTTAGGTGGCCTTGTTTCTAAAGGCTCTCAACTACAATTTTTCCAGCTTGCGTGCAGTGTGTGTGGTAATGTCATTCTTTTATTATTCTTTCTATTTCCTTTTTAAAAAGCACTTTGCTGACCAATAACCTGTCCTAAGGGTGATGCGTCACCCAGTCGTGCTGTATCTTCTTTCTGCTGTTCGCTTTTTCTCTACTTTTTTCTTCTCTCAAGTATTTTAGTCGTGTAATTAAACAAAAAAAAAAAAAGTTGTAGTAACGTCTATTTCTTAGGTACTAAGAAAGCATGATATGTGGTGTTTCTAGGCTTTGACCATGTATGGATCCAATATCTTGGTGGATAAGGTGTTAGATTTCTACCTATGCGTCATGATTTCAGAGTTCAAAACTCTAGTCCCTGATATTATTGTAATAGTTTTGAATCATCATCTCTCTCCTTAATAGTAGTAGTAGTAATAATAGTAATAATAAATAAAATGTATTTACCATTACTAGGGTTTGCTGAAAAATATTGAAAAATAATATTACCATGAATTGAATTGAAAAATAATACTAGGGTTTTCTAAAGTTCCAAAGTTTACTTTTTGAATGACCTTTTAAGTTTTGAATTCATCTATCTTTTTATAATATGGTATTCTAATATGATTATAGTATTCAAAATTCAAGTATGGAATAGTATTAATATGAATTGAATTAAGACTTCACATTTACCAAAACGTGCAACATTTGTCATTTTGGTGAATGCCGCAAGCATTCTCGTTTAAAAAGATTACGTGTCACACACGTGAGGTGTTTTTTCATAGGTATATCAGGTAACACGCGAATTCACTTTTATTTCCTTTTTTAGTTTTCATAACACACAACCCAAAAAGGAACGCGACACTAGTTTTATTTACTTTCCTCCTGTATTGGACTACAGGGGGTGTGTTGCCATGGTTGCCGTCCCAATTGACCTAAGCAATGACTTGTGCTTGGAAGGATTTGTGGATGTTGCTGGTACAAGTAAAGCTTCTGCGCAGTTGTCCTCTCTTTATTGCAACACACAATACTAAGGATGTTGAGGGAGACTATGATGTTAAAGGTACGATATTCATAAACACTAAATGTCATATCATATGGAGAATAAAACACAACAAATCTTGTCGGAACTTTCAACTCGTCTAAGAAAAATGAATACAACACTGTAAAGATTAAACGAGCGAGCTATTCTCTAAAAAGTTGGTGATAGTGTTGGGTGGGTTCCTCAAGCACGTCATCTTTCTCTTGAATCTCCTTCAAATATAATGCATGCATGCATACATGCATGCCTGGGAGCCATCACCTCCACCTGAAATGGTGATCGCACTCCTTCAACTCTTCCCGCCATCATTGCCACAATAGTACCGCCAACATCTCGCACCCATGCCCATTTGCTCAAAATAACCTCCATCTATTTTTGTAGCATTTTCCCTCTTCTCTTCTTGCCCTATGTACTGTTGATAAAAAAAATTTCTCACGTCTATGGCACGACAAAAAAGCTGACAATATTTACCAAAAGAACGAATAATGCTTATTTTGGCAAATCAAGAGACGTAAATTAACGAAAAAATAGTTGAGAAACAAATTCTAAATTCGGATGTCAATTCATGGACCAATTCTATATTTTACTCTTTTCTAGTAAGCAATGAAAACTTGAAAATTGTAATAAAAATTAGAAGTTGAAGTTTGATCCACCACATTGACCATTTGGATATCAAAAGGGGCGAAAGGTTTATGTTCGTGTGATATCTTTGTTTTTCTTATTTGGGCTTCTTTAAGAAAAGGAAGATTGTAACTTAAATTTAATAAATTGAATCCAACCCACGAAGAAAAAGCCCTATTGGGTCTGTCTGAGGGAGATTGGGCTGGGGCCTCACTCCTGACTAGTAAAGAAGGAAAACTGAGCCTTGAAAACAAGGCAACACTTGTCCCGCATCGGTCAGTCATGCTCTTCTTCAACGCTTTATATACGTTTGCTCCATAACACTGTTTGTCCCTTCGGGGACATCCGATAAAATTGGAACGATACAGAGAAGATTAGCATGGCCCCTGCGCAAGGATGACACGCATAAATCGAGAAATGGTCCAAATTTTTTTTGCCATTTTTCCGTCGTCTTCCCGCTGTATCAAGCTGCTTGCCGGAATCCGAAAGGTAAAATACATAGCTGAATGAGGTTTTGGGTTTTAAGCTACAGAGAAGTATCTTTTATCTCCAGTAATTCATTGTCTTTTGATTTTGTACAACATATGATAGTGGTGAAGCGGTTTGCAAGCACCTGAGAAGGAGGATGTATCCTCCTTTGGTCCGCAACGGCGACTCTTAACGGTAGCATACGATATTGTAACATCACGTGTTCTTAATTTAACAACACGTGCATTTCTTTTTTCATATGAAGTTGAATCATTGACACGATTACTCTGTATTTGTGTCACACTTCATGTCCAATCATAATAATTAGGTATCAAATTCGTCATTTTGAACTTGAATGTTTGACTCTCTCTCTCTCTCTCGACAATAAAAATGTTTCAAAAAATTGAATGTTTGGGTCCGCGTGACTTTTTTTTTATTGTTTTGCAAAGTATTTAAGTACAAAGCAAACAACACAAATTATGATACACTGTAAATACTCGTTTTATCCCTACCACGCTCTGCAAACTTGCAGTATACAAGATTATGTGGGTTTCCACATTTTGCATTGAACTTTGGACAACACTTCACGCCTACTAATGCTAAGGAGACTCTCTTAAAAATGAGACTATTTGTCACTTCATATTTTTTGCACGATGATAAATCGGCAGGGGAGTTGAAGTTAAACTAATGTACTTTGATTGAGCTGACATGTTCAACCTATATACATAAAATGCAGCCTTCTAATTGATTTCCATCATCTCTCGTCCAGGAACCGTGCGGTTTAACCTTGATCCCTTCAGCGAGCATAGCGACGCTGACCTTTGGGAAGCTCTAGAGAGGGCACATCTAAAGGATGTCATCAGGCGGAATTCTCTCGGTCTGGATGCTGAGGTATAAGTACATCTGTTAAGTTGAAGCTGCTTGAGTGAGCATTGAAAACTGACAATTTACCAGCAAGTTTTAACCTGTCTTTCTTGCATTAAGGTTTCCGAAGGAGGCGAAAACTCTAGCGTTGGGCAGAAGTAACTAATAAGTCTTGCTACAGCATGGCTGCGAAGATCAAAGATTCTTGTTCTTGACAAAGCAACTGCTGCTGTCGACGTTGGGACTGATGCTCTTATCCAGAAAACCATTCGCAAAGAGTTCAAATCGTGCACCATGCTCGTTATTGCTCACAGATTAAATACCATAACTGACTGTGATCGAATTCTGGTTCTGGATGCCGGTCAGGTATGTGCCCTCACTTTAATGCAAGCAGGAATCCTTGTATGAGCCCGTCATATATAACCTCCCTCTCAGGATATGCATTTAAGTTCCGCTATGTAACAACGGTTCCCGCGTGCATTTTGTGAGAGGAATATTGTATCGGGCTCATACAATAATATTTTACCAATTTTCCGAGTACTTAAACTCATAACTTTCGTCCTCTCCATTTAGGTCCTGGAACATGACTCCCCAGACAAACTCCTATCAAACGAAGAGAGTGCCTTCTCCAAGATGGTCAAGAGCACGGGACCTGCGAATGCTGAGTACTGGCGCGGCCTGGAATTCGGAGGTAAACAGAATAAGGTGGTTAGAGACCGAACGGAGCAGCTGGCTGGTCAGAGCCAGAGGGGATGGTTAGCCTCTTCGCGCTGGGCCGCTGCTGCCCAGTTAGCCTTAGCTGTTAGTCTCACTTCTTCTCAAAACGACCTTCGAGGGATGGACATTGAAGACAAAAACAATATCCTCATGAAAACAATTGATGCAGTAATAACACTACAGGGAGTTTTGGAAGGGAAGCATGACAAGGATATAGACGACACACTGAATCAACACCATATACCAAGGGAAGGATGGTGGTCAGCTTTCTTCAGAGTAGTAGAAGGTAAAATCTTGAACTCATTCATAATATACACACATATGTACATGTATACATTGTAATACATAGAAGTACAAAACCATGTATGTTGATGCCGAAAAATGGTTTGACGAACACAAATGATATAGCGGAGATATTTGCGTCAAGAGGGGAGCGTTCCACAACCACCACCAAGCCTTATCCTACTAGGTGGGGTTGGCCGTATGAATTCTAGAACGCAATTGCGCTCGGTTTTGCCCCAAGTCTTCCGTTAGCTCCAAGTACTTCATATCTTTTTTTGTTTTTTTGAAAGAGACTAAGAAAACATGTGGAGTACTCGAGCTAATGGAATACTTGGCACAAAATCGAGCGTAGTGGCGTTCTAGACTTCGTACAGCCGACTCCACTTAGTGTGATAAGGCTTGGTGATGGTGGTTGTAGAGTGCTCCCCTCTTGATGTCTAAAAATTCTAGTGTCTAAAGTTCAAGTGTGTTTTTCTTGTTTGGGAAATGGTTTTCGCACAAGCAACTTTTCCCCTTGCACATTCATGTTCATTTCTAGCCTTTGAATTGAACAAATCAAGAAACACAAATGATCAATGTGCATAAGAAGAAAATGAGTGTATGGAAATCAACTTCCTTTCGATTTTTCGTTATCAAATCTTTGGCTTTTTGTTTCAGGTATGGCTGCGATGGGCAGGCTGGCTCACAACAGACTTCACCCGTTAGAAGATGATTTCGAAGACAAAGCCATAGATTGGAGTTGAATACAGAGCAAAAAAAGTTTCATATTTGTATGGGCCAAGGATTTGTAGATGTCCAAATTGCAACAAGCAGAAAAGAGTTATCATATCTGCTTGTAGCTACAATTCCTAAGTTGTTATAACAATCTTAGATCTATATTTTCGAAAGAAAAAAAATTCACTTCTTTTTGCAAGTATGCGTACTTCTTAGTATTATTTTGACATTCTTTTGCTAATTTTCGATTGAAATGATCCCGAAGAAAAAGTAATCAAAGCTGTAACTACATTCCGATGCGATTTACAAACGTCCCCCCGCCCCCCTCTTCAGTTTCTTGGGACAGAAATGGTTGATAGGGCAATACAGCACTAACTGCATCTTAAAAAAGCAATTAAGATCAGCCAATCTAACAAAATCCTCAGGATTGTAATGAATAACATCTTCAACTACGTCGATAACCTGCTAGCCCCTCAGTATAAATCTATGAAGTTGAGGGAAGTGCAATTTCAGAAGTGGAATCAAAACCATCAGCTGGTTTAATGTGCCCACAAACAGACTCAATGGCTTCCACATAGAGATTTGAAGACGTCATTAACGCTTGGAATACATTAGGAAGGCGGGTTTTCAGGTTTTCCAACGTCATGGCCTTACTAACCTGGACCGAGTTAACATATTTAGCCTTCTCGCTGTCCACTTGCTTCTTTAAAGCTTCGATTTTAGCACGCTTAAGCGACAACGGATGCTTAGGGCCTAAACTGGAGTACAAATCTTCGGCAGTGCTCCTTTCCTCCATCTCAACTAATGAATCTGACTCCTTTTGCAGCCTTTTGTCAAGTTTCTCGTATTTTTTCTGCAGATTGTGCTCCTCTTCTTGCTGCATGAGAATCGAGTGGATGGCTGATAGAAGGCTCTTGATGGCCTCCGCTGCCTCCTGCAAGCACGAAAAAGCATAAAAAGTTAAAGCTCCCCACATAAAACAGCACATGAGGTAATTTATAGTTTCAGAGGTATAATTACAACGCCAAGCACAAACTAGGTTAAGCAATAGAATGGTTCGTAATGGTAATCAGTTATCCTTAACTTCAAAATGCTTACGAAGATACCTCAGCATCTAATTCCCATATCTTAGTAGATCTTGATCGCCTAATACCTCAGCATCTAATACTCTATCGAACACCCTCTCCATTCTCATCATATCAACAAGAAATGCATGTAAATTTGTTTTTCCGTCAAAAGCCAAGCACATGTTTTGCCTCAGCACAGCAAACGTCCAACTTCTTGTATTTTGTTATACAAGTGAGAAAGACTGAAAAACATAGACCGGGTCGTCCTTTCCACTACCATGTGCAATTTACCTTCCTCCGACCAAACGAGTAATGGGAACATATCTAATGGTGCACTCCTCTTTTAGCAACAACATTTATATAGTAGCTCGTAGATAAGATCATCAAGAATTTTCTTTTTAGGAATGTTGGATTTTCTGGAAAATCAGTGATAGCCAACATAAGGTTATAACAGAAGTACCTTATCTTGTAATCTTTCAAAGGCAAGATTCCATTGTTCACATATGCGGTGAACAGAAGATGAGTACAGACTCTTTCGATCATCATCGACAAGACTGTCAGTAAGTTGGATCCAGCTGGAAAGTGTTCTAACATACTCTTTTTGAGATTTTATGACTTTGCAGAAGCTGTTGTACCAACAAGAGACCTCGGTTTCTAGTTGAACTGCAGCTTGGCGATGATGGTTGCTACTCAAGTCTAGCTTTTCAATATCAGTAAGAATATTCAACTGCTGGGAAAAATAATGCTGAACTCGGTGACATTCATACATCGTTCTCCACAAGTGCAAAAGCCTGCAAGAGGGCCATACAAAGAAGACATCTCAGGATACAAATAAGCAGGGAAGTGTTTCAACACATTCCATTAAAAGGTGCAGAAGGGCAGTTGACAATTCCATCTTCAGGGTAAGGCAACTTTAATTCTGAAGACAAAACAAATACGATTAAATCAAGTTTTTCTTCGGTAAAAGGGTGCTTAGGGATAAAACAACTTCTTGTTCCATGTATTCGCTACTTGGTTGGTATCAACTAGAAAGACTACTAAACACCCTGCTGTATGCAAGAGAAAAGTGTGAAGGAAAGAGTACTAATGACATTTATAGAACCATGAGGAGGATATAATATCATCACGGTCTGATAACTAAGGTGACTGAGATGAATGAGAACAGAAAAAAATGATAATTTGAGCCATCGTGACGAACAATTTTCACTGAGTGATCAAGAGTACTTTATACCTTCTACTGTCCTACATAATTTAAAGCTAATACAATGGCATCCATATTATTTTTCTAGACCAAGAAAAAAACAATGGCTTTCATAATCTCAACAATACCCGGAAGTTAGTGTGACCAACTGAGGATACAGCTCATTATCTATGAGCTTCACTATTGAAGAACAAGTAGTGCTGATTGAATCCTGAAGACGTAAGATTTCAGACTCCAAACTCTCAACGCTTAACCGAATTTTCTCAGTCTTGGTCCAGTCATTGTTTCCATCCTCTTGTTTTTTCAGTAATTTGGATTTCCTATCGTGCTCAAATTTGGTATACTCTTCCTCCTGCACAATAAAAATGATTAAGTTCTCTAGAAACAAGGCTAGCTGGAAAAGGAGGATTAGGAGGAGGGGAGAGGCTAGTTTGTGATATTTAAATACACATTCCGATTGTCTTCACTGGATACCCTAGTCAATTACTATTCTTACCTTCACTTCTTTGTAAAGTTTCTTTTCGTGATCATATAATTTTTTCAGTGTGATGCAATGAGCTCCTGGCCTGCATGGTTCATTTGGACCACTAGACTCAGCCTCATCTTTAGGAAATTGAAGTGACCTAGAAGACCAGCTCCATGGGAATGCACTAAAGACCTTTGTGGAATTGGACGTCTTCCCTGTAAACCGCACAGCAAGGAAAATATGTGGAAGAGCTTAATAAGTGAAATAGCCGGTAAACACAAGTACACAGACATAGAGACTGCATTAAGCTGCACGATAACACAGTGTAAAGAACTAATACATGTGAAATTTTGACTTTAATGTGATATGTATTTTCAAGTTGGAAGTCTAAAAATTAATTTTACAAACTTCTCTACCATGCTACATTTACTTTTCTCCAACTTTGTTATAAAGTTTGTGTTTCTGTCAAAAGAAAAAATTATCAAGAAATAAAAAGAGACAACGTATAAGAGAAACCAAATCCAAAAATCGACAACATCTTACTTTGGCTTTCGCTACTACTGAGTGGCAGAAAAGTGTCCCTTCCTTTGATGTCCATAAGAACAGCAATTTCCTTTAAACCATCTGATGATTTCAGAAAATAATCATCTAACTCCTTAGCTATACCCTCCAAGGTCTTCTTGCTTCTCCATAGTCCCATGGGCACATCTGCAGTGTCCTTAGTATGCCGCTTTTTCACTGATACATCCTCCACGATGGCTTCTGCAAGCTGCAGATTCTTAGGTGGCGAATTCACAACATTAGCAACAGTTTCCTCTTCCAGTTCGTCTTCCTCAAATTCCATCTTAGTCTCTTCCCATTCTTCCTGTAGCAATTCCACCGTTTCATCATGTTTATGATGCTCTGGTGAGGAAGAGCTCAGGTTTGGAGGAGGTGGGGGAGTGCTGCTATCATCCTCAGTACGTTCTATGTATTCCTCTTGACCAACTTCTTCTCTGTGACTATCATCCAACTTTCTCGAATCAGGGCTGAAAGGTGGTGGCGGCGGAGGAGGCAAAGAGGGAGGTGGTGAAGCTGGCGACTCCAAGCCATATGGAGCAGTATTATCAAGCTCCAACGTCTCCGACTCGGTAAATTGTCTGAGTGTTGATCCAGTGTTCCTCAATGATCTTAAATAAGCCAATTGTGCCTCAGCAAATTCACCTCTAAACCTTACCAACTGTTTCATTAGCTTCTTTCTCTCCTTGCAAACCCTCACCCTCTCTTCCTTATCGATCCTAGATGCAACACAACCCATCTTTCAGATTAACAAATTCTCAAAAACAACACAATCTCTTCTTCCTAGTTTCTGAAATTACAAAACCAAAACTTCCACATCCAATTTTTAACTACTTTGAGAACTCATCATATCAAGAAACTACGGTAGAAGAACTTCCACATCCAATTTTCACAATTTCCACTACATGCATTCCTTTTAATGTGGTCACTGAAAATAATAATAAATAAATAAAAACCCAACAAATTCAAAATCTTCATAAACCAGAAGGCTTCAGAGGTTGTAGAAGTAACAAGAAAAAGAGAAAAAGTAAAGTGGGTACCTTTCTTCTCAGTGAATTTTCAAGCATACACAGATAAAGTTGGCATCTTTCACCAGTGAATCAAAGGTCTCATCCTCCAAATCATGAATCTGCTATCTTTGCACTGCATGCATCCACACTTCCAGAGCTTCAAGTCCCCAAAGAAAACAAAAATATCAGTAAAAAAAAGTTGCCCACTTCCCAAAATCTCCATATCCCCCATAATCAAACAGAACTGGAATTAAAAAATAAATAAAAATAAATGGGTTTTGGAGCAGCTTTTCAGAGAAGTGTTTTTCCTGCCAAGCAGTTCCAGAAATGTGTTTGAAAATGCTACCTTTTTTGTTTAGTTACATAAAATTTTGAACGTTCATAAAATAAATAAACATATTAATTAAAAAAATGGAAAGCAAAAAACAAGATAACAATGCTCCCGACATGGAAACTGTTATAGAAAGAAAGAAGAGCAGAGATTTGCCTTGCCCAGAAAAAACTACAGCAGTAAAACGACACTCACTGCTATTAGTAGTAGCAGGGATTTGAGCTTTCAAAACGTTGTGACAGGAAGTTGAATCTTCTTCAACAATTGTGCGTTGCCTTTTCCATGCTTTTCAAGTGGAGACCATTCTCCAAGCACACAGAGAAGAGAGAGAAAGCAAGGAGAGAGAGATGAGCACGAGACCCAAGAGAGAAAGAGAAGTATTCAAGGACAAGAGCGAGGAAGATGGCGCACTTTAGCACAACATATAAAAATACTTACCCAAGAAGCAGAAAATTTTCAGTGTGACCGATACACGGTATGATACATCACGTGTACTAAATAAATAGCATGATATGTGTGTTAAAAAGTTAATAACTTAAAAAATAAAATTTTCCATCACTTATATAAAAATACATGATATATCTATGTGCTTCGGTTACAATGAAAAATTTCTCCCCAAGAAGCAACTCACGATCACGAATGACAGACATTATCTCCAATTGGGAAGGCCACTCCACCAATTGCAACACTGCTGCCCAACAGGACTAGAGTGTGTTACCCTCGGCGCATTTTAGCAAAGAGAGGTAAAACTACAAGTTATTGGGTGTGAATTCTACATTAGAAAATTAACTTTTTCGCTTCAACAGTCAACGTTACTCAATATGTATTTTTACGTGTTAGGCTAACGTGATTTGTCTCATGTTAAGCCTGATAACAATATGTTCTTACGTCATTTAATATGTATTGTATACATATTAAACTTAAATGACGTCGCATAGCAAAAATATTGTTGAATGTGTAAATCTTACATCAGCATGTAATTTATGATGATACATCAACTTATTTTACTCAAAATATAAAGTAAATTATTATATTACATAACCGTGTTATGCTGGTAGTTTCGTATGACGTGAGTGAAACCTAAAGGTGCGCATTCTAGCATACAAAAGAGGGCCGAGGAGATGGGTGGCTTTGTTCATAAAGCTCCCACTACAATTTTTCCAGTTTGTGTTTAAAAAGCTCTTTTGCTATCTTCTTTCCGCTGTTGGCTTTTTCTCTACTTTTTTCGTTCTCTCAAGTATTTTAATTGTAATTATGTTGTAATAACTTTTATTTCTTAGGTACTAAGAAAGCATGATATGTGGTGTTTCTAGGCTTCCACCATTACTAGGGTTTGCTGAAAAATATTCAAAACTTACCTTGAATAACAATTATCATGAATTTAATTAAAGTTTAGAAAACTAAAAGAATTCAGAAAACTACTTTTCTAAAGTACCGAAGTTCACTTTTCGAAAGATTTCTTAAGTTGTGAATTCATCGCTCTTTTTATAATGTGGTGTTTATACACGTTGTCCAATCAAATCATGAATTTGAAATCAATCTACGGGTTAAGAAGTTGGAGTAAGGAGTTGTTTTGAAAAATCTAAAATTGGAAAGGCTTTTTTATAATTTATGAAAATTGAATAATGACCTAAAGATATCCATTAAACACAGTCTAAAAAAATGAATCAATCGTTGGATTCGTTTCAATTTATAGAATAAGAATAAGTGATTGCTGAAATTTGCACGGAAGCATGTACTTTAAATTTTAAAGAGATGGTTCGAATAGGCTTCTAGCAATCCAATAATATTATGATTATTGAATATTCTATATTTAATTATCAAATAGTATTCATGTGAATTGAATTTAAAACTTCACATCTACGAGTGGAAATAAGTATCAACAAACTGCACTTAGAATTCGTGCTAAACTCGCATCCGAGTTTAGATTTGTCGTTTAACTAATATTTCTTTAATTTACATTCTTTAATTTATCAAAACATGCACCATTCATCCTTCTGGCGGATGCAGTCAGCCTTATCGTTAAAAAAGCCACGTGACGCGTTTTTTAGGAGTATATCGGATAGCACACCAATCCACTTTTATTTACTTTTTTAAATTTCAAAACTCACAACCCAAAAAGGAATGCAACACTTGTTTTATTTACTTTCCTCCTGTATTGGACCACAGGGGGTGTGTTGCCATAGTTGCCGTCCCAATTGACCTAAGCAATGACTTGTGCTCGGAAGGATTTGTGGATGTTGCTGGTACAAGTAAAGCTTCTGTGCAGTTTTCCTCTAGTTAATTCAACACACAATACTAAGGATGTTGAGGGAGACTATGTTGATGTTAAAGGTATGATATTTATAGACATTAAACGTTATATCATATGGAGGATAGAACACAACGAACCTTACCTGAACTTTCAACTCGTCTAAGGAAAATGAGGACAACACTGTAAAAATTGAACGCGTGAGTTATTCTCTAACAAGTTGGTGATAGTGTTGGGTGGTTCCTCAAGCACGTGATCTATCCCTTGAATCTACTTCAAATATAATGCATGCATGCATGTGAACCATCAGCTCCACCTGAAATGGTGATCGCACTCCTTCAACTCTTCCGGCCATCATTGCCACAATAGCACCGCCAACATCTCGCACCCATGCCCATTTGCTCAAAATAACCTCCATCTATTTTTGTGAGCATTTTCCCTCTTCTTTTCTCTCCCAATGTATCGTTGAAAAAAACACCTCATGTGTGTGGCACGAGCCTTTTCGAACAACAAAGCTGACAACATTCACCAAAAGAACGAATGGTGCTTATTTTGGTAAATCAAGAGACGTAAATTAACGAAAAAGTAGTTGAGAAACAAATTCTAAACTAGGGTGTGAATTCGTGGACGAATTCTATATTTTACTCTTTTCTAGTAAGCAATGAAAACTTGAAAATTGTAATAAAAATTAGAAGAAGTTTGATCCACCCATTGACCATTTGGCTATCAAAAGGGGCGAAAGGTTTATGTACGAGTTTGATATCTTTGTTTTACTTCTTCTTTGGGCTTCTCTAAGAAAATGAAGATTGTAACTTAAATTTAATAAATTGAATCCAACCCACGAAGAAAAGGCCCAATTGGGTCTGTCTGAGGGAGATTGGGCTGGGGCCTCACTCCTGACGAGTAAAGAAGGAAAACTGAGCCTTGAAAACAAGGCAACACTTGTCCCACATCGGTCAGTGATGCTATTCTTCAACGCTTTATATACTTTTGCTCCATAACACTGCTTGTCCCTTCGGGGACATCCGATAAAATTGGAACGATACAGAGAAGATTAGCATGGCCCCTGCGCAAGGATGACACGCATAAATCGAGAAATGGTCCAAATTTGTTTTGCCGCTTTTCCGTCATCTTCCCTCTGTATCAAGGTGCTTGCCTGAATCCGAAGGGTAAAATACATAACTGAATGAGGTTCTGGGTTTTAAGCTACGGGGAAGTATCTCTTATCTCCAATAATTCATTGTCTTTTGATTCTGTACAACATATGATAGTAGTGAACCCGTTTGCAAGAACCTGAGAAGGAGGATGTATCCTCCCGTGGTCCGCGGCGGCGACTCTTAACGGCAGCATACGACGTTGTAGCATCCCGTGTCTTTAATTTAACAACATGTGCAATTCTTTTTTCATATGAAGTTGAATCATTAACACGATTACTTTGTATTTGTGCTGAGAAAATACTTCTCACACTTCATGTCTAATCATAATAATTAGGTATCAAATTCGCCATTAAAGTAAGTTGAACTTGAATGTTTTACTCTCTCTCTCTCTCTCTCTCATTGACTAGACAATAAAAACGTTTCAAAAAATTGAATGTTCAAGTCCGCTTGACTACTTGTTTATTGTTTTGCAAAGTAATTAAGAAGTAAAAAGCAAACAACACAAATTATGATACACTATATATACTCATGTTATCCCTCCCACGCTCTGCAAACTTGCAGAATACAAGATTATGTAGGTTTCCACATTTTGCATTGAACCTGACAAAACTTCACACCTACGTATGCTAGGGAGACACGAGAGTTAATGTTAAACCATGAGATGGTAGAAAGTCTTCTTAGCATTTATCTGTTTTAGTCCCATATATTTAGTTCAACCTCAAGTGAAAACAAATAAAAAAACAAGTTGAATGATGCTAAGGCATTTCACGTTTCTTTTTATAATATTTTGATTGTATTTCTTACCTTTATGTTTGGTTTTGCAACTCGTTATAAGGAGAGAAATTTCAGTAAGATTGTCTGATTAAGGCAGCTCACGCATCTAGTAGATCAATGTAAGGCCATGCCTAACCAAAATACACGAGCTTTTCAACTTTTGTCACAGCTGCCTAGCTGGCTAGCTAATGACTTGAAGAGACACCCCTATTGTGATCAGAAGTGGAATCAAAACCATCAGCTGGTTTAATGTGCCCACAAACAGACTCAATGGCTTCCACATAGAGACTTGAAGACGTCATTAACGCTTGGAATACATTAGGAAGGCTCGTTTTCAGGTTTTCCAACGTCATGGCCTTACTAACCTGGACCGAGTTCAGATACTTAGCCTTCTCGCCGTCCACTTGCTTCTTTAAGGCTTCAGTTTTAGCACGCTTAAGCGACAATGGATGCTTAGGGCATAAACAGGAGTACTTGCCTTCGGCAGTGCTCCTTTTCTCCATCTCAACTAATGAATCTAACTCCTTTTGCAGCCTTTTGTCAAGTTTCTCGCATTTTTTCTGCAGATTGTGCTCCTCTTCTTGCTGCATGAGAATCCAGTGGATGGCTGCTAGAAGGCTCTTAATGGCATCTGCTGCCTCCTGCAAGCACAAAAAAGCATAAAAAGTTAAAGCTCCCCACATAAAACAGCACAGGAGGTAATTTATAGTTTCAGAGTTATAAGTACAACGCCAAGCACAAACTAGGTTACGAAATAGAATGGTTCATAATAGTGATCAGTTATTCTTAACTTCAAAATAATTGCGAGGATTTGAACTATATCTAATTGATTCATCTAACTTCCATATCTTAGTACATCTTGATCGCCTAATACCTCAACATCTAATACTCTTTATCAAATACCCTCTCCATTCTCATCATATGCAACAAGAAATGCACGTAAATTTGTTTTTCCGTCAAAGGCCAACCACATGTTTTGCCTCAGCACAGCAAACGCCCAACTCCTTGTATTTTGTTATACAAGTGAGAAAGACTGAAAAACAGGTCGTCCTTTCCACTACCATGTGCAATTTACCTTCCTCTGACCAAACGAGCAATGGGAACATATCTATTGGTGCACTCCACTTTTAGTGACAACATTTATATAGTAGCTCATAGTAGATAAGATCATCAAGAATTTTCTTTTTAAGAACGTTAGATTTTCTGGAAAATCAGTGATAGCCAACATAAGGTTATAACAGAAGTACCTTATCTTGTAATCTTTCAAAGGCAAGATTCCATTGTTCACATATGCGGTGAACAGAAGATGAGTACAGACTCTTTCGATCATCATCGACAAGACTGTCAGTAAGTTGGATCCAGCTGGAAAGTGTTCTAACATACTCTTTTTGAGATTTTATGACTTTGCAGAAGCTGTTGTACCAACAAGAGACCTCGGTTTCTAGTTGAACTGCAGCTTGGCGATGATAGTTGCTACTCAAGTTTAGCTTTTGAATATCAGTAAGAATATTCAACTGCTGGGAAACATAATGCTGAACTCGGTGACATTCATACATCGTTCTCCACAATTCCAAAAGCCTGCAAGAGGGCCATACAAAGAAGACATCTCAGGATACAAATAAGCAGGGAAGTGTTTCACCACATTCCATTGAAAGGTGCAGAAGGGCAATTGACAATTCCATCTTCAGGGTAAGGCAACTTTAATTCTGAAGACAAAACAAATACAATTAAATCAAGCCTTTCTTCGGTAAAAGGGTAATTTGAGTCATCGTGACGAACAATTTTCCCTGAGTGATCAAGAGTACTTTATACATTCTACTGTCCTACATAATTTAAAGCTAATAGAATAGCATCCATATTATTTTTCTAGACCAAGAAAAAAACAATGGCTTTCATAATCTCAACAATACCCAGAAGTTAGCGTGACCAACTGAGGATACAGCTCATTATCTATGAGCTTCACTATTGAAGAACAAGTAGTGCTGATTGAATCCTGAAGAGGAAAGATTTCAGACTCCACACTCTCAACGCTTAACTGAATTTTCTCAGTCTTGGTCCAGTCATTGTTTTCATCCTCTTGTTTTTGCAGTAATTTGGATTTCCTATCGTGCTCGAATTTGGTATACTCTTCCTCCTGCACAATAAAAATGATTAAATTCTCTAGAAACAAGGCTAGCTGGAAAAGGAGAATTAGGAGGAGAGGAACGAGGCTAGTTTGTCATATTTAAATACACATTCCAATTATCTTCACTGGATACACTAGTCAATTACTATTCTTACCTTAACTTCTTTGTAAAGTTTCTTTTCGTGATCATATAATTTTTTCAGTGTGATGCAATGAGCTCCTGGCCTGCATGGTTCATTTGGACCACTAGACTCAGCCTCATCTTTAGGAAATTGAAGTGACCTAGAAGACCAGCCCCATGGGAATGGACTAAAGACCTTTATGGAATTCGACCTCTTCCCTGTAAATCGCACAGCAAAGAAAATATGTGGAAGAGCTTAATAAGTGAAATAGCCAGTAACCACAAGTACACAGACATAGAGACTGCATTGAGCTGCACGATAACACAGTGTTGTAAAGAACTAATACATGTGAAAATTTGACTTTGATGTGATATGTATTTTCGAGTTAGAAGTGTAAAAATTAATTTTACAAACTTCTCTACCATGCTACATTTACTTTTCTCCAACTTTGTTATAAAGTTTATGTTTCTGTCAAAAGAAAAAATCATCAAGAAATAAAAAGAGACAATGTATAGGAGAAACCAAATCCAAAAATCAACATCTTACTTTTGCTTTCGCTACTACTGAGTGGCAGAAAAGCGTCCCTTCCTCTGATGTCCATAAGAACAGCAATTTCCTTTAAACCATCTGATGATTTCAGAAAATAATCATCTAACACCTTAGCTATACCCTCCAAGGTCTTCTTGCTTCTCCACAGTACCATGGGCACATCTGCAGTGTCCTTAGTATGCCGCTTTTTCACTGATACATCCTCCACGATGGCTTCTGCGAGCTGCAGGTTCTTAGGCGGCGAATTCACAACATTAGCAACGGTTTCCTCTTCCTGTTCGTCTTCCTTAAATTCCTTCATAGTCTTTTCCCATTTTTCCTCAAGCGATTCCACCGTTTCATCAGGGCTCAAAGGTGGTGGCGGCGGAGGAGAAGGAGGCAAAGGGGAAGATGGTGAAGCTGGCGACTCCAAGCCGTATGGAGCAGTATTATCAAGCTCCAACGTCTCCGACTCGGTAAATTGTCTGAGTGTTGATCCAGTGTTCCTCAATGATCTTAAATAAGCCAATTGGGCCTCAGCAAATTCACCTCTAAACCTTACCAACTGTTTCATTAGCTTCTTTCTCTCCTTGCAAACCCTCACCCTCTCTTCCTTATCGATCCTAGATGCAACACAACCCATCTTTCCAGATTAACAAATTCTACCAAAACCAACACAATCTCTTCTTCCTAGTTTCTGAAATTACAAAACCAAAACTTCCACATCCAATTTTTAACTACTTTAAGAACTCATCAGATCAAGAAACTACGGTAGAAGAACTTCCACATCCAATTTCCACAATTTCCACTACATGCATTCCTTTTAATCTGGTCACTGAAAATAATAATAAATAAATAAAAACCCAACAAATTCAAAATCTTCAGAAACCAGGAGGAATCAGAGGTTGTAGAAGTAACAAGAAAAAGGGAAAAAGTAAAGTGGGTACCTTTCTTCTCAGTGAATTTTCAAGCATACACAGATAAGGTTGGCATCTTTCACCAGTGAATCAAAGGTCTCATCCTCCAAATCATGAATCTGCTATCTTTGCACTGCATGCATCCACACTTCCAGAGCTTCAAGTCCCCAAAGAAAACAAAAATATCAGTAAAAAAAAAAAGTTACCCACTTCCCAAAATCTCCATATCCCCCATAATCAAACAGAACTGGGATTAAAAAATAAATAAAAATAAATGGATTTTAGAGCAGCTTTTCAGAGAAGTGTTTTTTCCTGCCACGCAGTTCCAGAGATGTGTTTGAAAATGCTACCTTAATGGAAAGCAAAAAAACAAGATAAACAATGCTTCTGACATGGAAACTGTTAGAGAGAGAAAGAAGAGCAGAGATTTGCCTTGCCCAGAAAAAAACTACAGCAGTGAAACGACACTCACTGCTATTAGTAGTAGCAGGGATTTGGGCTTTCAAAACGTTGCGACAGAAAGTAGAATCTTCTTCAACAAATGTGTGTTGCCTTTTCCATGCTTTTCCAGTGGAGACCATTCTCCAAGCACACAGAGATGATAGAGAAAGCAAGGAGAGAGAGAGAGATGAGCATTCAAGGACGAGAGAGAGGAAGATGGCGCATCTTAGCACAACATATAAAAATACATGGTTTCCTTTGGGGAAGGCCACTCCACCAATTGCAACAGTGCTGCCCAAGAGGACTAGAGAGTGTGTTACCCCTCGGCCCATTTTAGCAATGAGAGGTAAAACTACAAATTATTGAGAACATGAATTCTACGTTATAAAATTAACGTCTTAGTTCCAACAGTTCACGTTACTGAATATGTATTCATACGTGTTAGGTTTACGTAATTTGTCGCAAGTTAAGCCTGATGGCAATATGCTCTTACGTTATTCAACATGTGTTGTACACGTGTTAAATTAAAATGAAGTTGTACAAAAAAAAGATTGTTGAGTATGTAAATCTTACATCAGTATGTAATTTATCATGATACATCAACTTATTTTACTCAAAATGTAAAGTAAATTAATAACATTACATGACTGTGTTATGCTGGTAGTTTCGTATGACGTGCGTGAAACCTAAAGGTGCGCATTCGAGCATGCAAAAGAGGGCCGAGGAGATGCTTGCTGGGTGGCTTTGGTCAGAAAGCTCCCACTACAATTTTTCCAGTTTGTGTTTAAAAAGCTCTTTTGCTGTATCTTTTCTTTCCGCTGTTGGCTTTTTCTCTACTTTTTTCGTTCTCTCAAGTATTTTAATTGTAATTAAGTTGTAAAAAATAATAAATAATTTAAAAAGTTGTAATAACTTTTACTTCTTAGGTACTAAGAAAGCATGATATGTGGTGTTTCTAGGCTTCTTCCATTACCAGGGTTTGCTGAAAAATATTCAAAACTTACGTTGAATAACAATTATCATGAATTGAATTAAAGTTTAGAAAACTAAAAAAATTCAGAAAATTACTTTTCTAAAGAACGTTCACTTTTCGAAATACTTTTTAGGTTGTGAATTCATCTCTCTTTTTATAATGTGGTGTTTATACACGTTATATAATCAATAAAAAAATCCGGGGGATGGTTCATGAATTTGAAATCAATCTATGGGTTAAAAAGTTGGAGTAAGGAGTTGTTTTGAAAAATCTAAAATTGGAAAGGCTTTTTATAATTTATGAAAATTGAATAATGACCTAAAGATATCCATTAAACACAGTTTAAAAAAATGAATCAATCGTTGGATTCATTTCAATTTATAGAATAAGAACAAGTGATTGCTGAAATTCGTGTGGAAGCATCTACTTTAAATTTTAAAGAGAGGGTTCGAATAGGCTTCTAGCAATCCAATAATATTATGATTATTGAATATTCTATATTTAACTATCAAATAGTATTCATGTGAATTGAATTTAAAACTTCACATCTACGAGTGGAAATAAGTATCAATAAACTGCATTTAGAATTTGTCCTAAACTCGCATTCGAGATTAGATTAGTCGTTTAACTAATATTTCGTTAATTTACGTCCTTTAATTTATCAAAATGTGCACCATTCATCCTTATGGTGGATGCAGTCAGCCTTCTCGTTAAACGTGCATCATTCAGTGTGAACGGTACATGAAATGGTATACCGCATATCACTATACAAATGATGGAATATTTGTGTTAAAAAGTTAATAATTTAAAAAATAAAATTTCCTATCACTTATATAAAAACACCTGGCGTACCTCTCGTGTTCCGGTCATAATAAAAAATTTCTCATTTTTTCAGGAGTACATTGGATAGCACACCAATCCACTTTTATTTACTTTTTTAATTTTTAAAACTCACAACCCAAAAAGGAATGCAACACTAGTTTTATTTACTTTCCTCCTGGATTGGACCACAGGGGGTGTGTTGCCATAGTTGCCGTCCCAATTGACCTAAGCAATGACTTGTGCTCGGAAGGATTTGTGGATGTTGCTGGTACAAGTAAAGCTTCTGTGCAGTTTTCCACTGGTTAATTCAACACACAATACTAAGGATGTTGAGTTGATGTTAAAGGTACGATATTCATAGACATTAAACGTCATATCATATGGAAGATAGAACACAACGAACCTTGCCGAAACTTTCAACTCGTCTAAGGAAAAGGCGTACAACACCGTAAAGATTAAACACATGAGCTATTCTCTAACAAGTTGGTGATAGTGTTGGGTGGTTCCTCAAGCACGTGATCTATCCCTTGAATCTCCTTCAAATATAATGCGTGCATGCCTGGGAGCCATCAGCTCCACCTGAAATGGTGATCGCACTCCTTCAACTCTTCCCGCCATCATTGCCACAACAGTACCGCGAACATCTCGCACCCATGCCCATTTGCTCAAAATAACCTCCATCTATTTTTGTGAGCATTTTCCCTCTTCTCTTCTCGCAAATATTTCATGTGTATGGCACGAGCCTTTTTTAATATAAAAAAGTTGACAACATTCACCAAAAGAACGAATGGTTTTTATTTTGGTAAATTTGTTATCTTTATTTTTTTAGGAAAACTAATGAAAAAAACTTGAAAACTTTGAGTTTTAATGATAAGGACAAAATAAAGGGTAAAGTGAATAGTACCATAATTGACTTTTTAGTGTAAAAATATGGTTTTTCATTAAAGTGAACAGTACCGGGTGCTTTTCGTTAAAGTTTTTTTTTTTTTTCCCTTTGCATTTTTCTAAGAAAATGAATAATATAATTTTAAATTTAATAAATTGAATCCAACCCACGAAGAAAAAGCCCACTTGGGTCTGTCTGAGGGAGATTGGGCTGGGGCCTCACTGCTGACTAGTAAAGACGGTCAGTCATGCTATTCTTCAAAGCTTTTTATACGTTTGCTACATAACAATGCTTGGCCCCTGTACAAGGATGACACGCATAAATTGAGAAATGTTCCAAAAAAATTTCGTCGTCTTCCCACTGTATCAAGGTGCTTGTCGGAATCCGAAGTGTACAATACATAGCTGAATGAGATTTTGGGTTTTAAGCTACGGGAAGTATCTTTTATCTCCAGTAATTCATTGTCTTTTGATTATGTACAACATATGATAGTAGTGAACCGGTTTGCAAGCAGTTGAGAAGAAGGATGTATCCTCCCGTGGTTTGCAACGGCGATTTTTAACTGCAGCATACGAAGTTGTAGCATCTCGTGTTCTTAATTTGACAACATGTGCAATTCTTTTCTTATATGAAGTTGAATCATTGACACGATTATTCTATATTTGTGCTAAGAAAGTACTTCTCTCACATTTCATATCCAATCATAATAATTAGATATTAAACTCGTCATTTAAGTAAGTTTAACTTGAATGTTTGACTCTTCCTCTTTCTCTCTCATCGACTAGACAATAAAAATGTTTCGAAAAATTGAATGTTTGAATTTGAGTCCGCGTGACTTCTTGTTGATTGTTATGCAAAGTATTTAAGAAGTAAAAAGCAAACAACACAAATTATAATACACTACAAATACTCATGTTATCCCTCCCACGCTCTGCAAACTTGCAGTATACAAGATTATGTGGGTTTCCACATTTTGCATTGAACTTTGGACAAAACTTCACACATACGTATGCTAAAGAAACTTTCTTAAAAATGAGATTCTTGAGGAATTTTTTGTCACTTTATATTTTTTGCATGGTGTTTTATAAGTCGGCACAGGAGGTGACGTTAAACTGTGAGGTGGTAGATAGTCTTCATAGCATTTCTCTGTTTGTTCAAATCCTAATTATATGTTAAGCAATATAATGAACATGAAACTTTAATAAATGGTATAATTAATTTAGTCCCATATATTTAGTTCAACCTCAGGTGAAAACAAATAAAAAAACAAGTTGAATGATGCTAAAGGCACTTCACATTTCCTTTTATAATATTTGATTGTATTTCTTATCTTTATGCTTGATTTTGTAACTTGTTATGAGGAGATAAATTTTGGTAGAGTTGTCTAATTAAGGCAGCTCACGCATCTAGTAGACCAATGTAAGGCCATGCCTAACCAAAATACACGAGTTTTTCAACTTTTGTAACATCTGCCTAGTTGGCTACTAATGACATGGAGAGACACCCCTACTTAAATTTTTTTGTTCATTAATTTGTCATGATCTATTGACTATGGAGTAAGAGTGAGATTAGGACTACCAACCTATTTATTTTCTCCCATAATGCAGCTCACATATTAGTTGGTTGAGCACATTACTCTATACTAAAACTTAGCTGAAAAATATTGTTCATTAACAGTATTTTTGACGAAATTGTCCTTCTGTTGCTGCCGCCTATCCTCAATTTTTATTTTTTTAATTATGTTGCAATCAATTTACGATTTCACCCCTGATTTACATGTGTTAGTTATCAATGACTGAGGGTTATGAAAAAAATAAAAATTGATTTATGTACTTTATCAATGTTAATTTATCTTCATCTTCGTTTCTTTTATTTATCATTTTAGTATTACGGTCTAGCAACTTAATATTTATAGGTAAAAAGTTTTAAATTCAATTATCGTAAATAATAAGTTCAATGTCAGTCACAAAAACTTACTTTAAAAAAAAAAAAAAAAAAATTTGATCGCAAAGTCTGTCCTACTCCAGCATTGCTATCATGAAAAGAAACTTTGAGGAGAATAATCACAAAGACTTACTCATTATATAGCTTAACCTCAATCATCCATTAGCGTTAATATATCGTTTGTTAAAAAAAAACAAAAAACCTTTAAAAATCCACATTGACCCCTATTTCTCCGTCAATACAGCGGGGAAGAGGTTGGGTGGGGGGAATGAATCGGTCCCAATTCCAAATTATTGCATTTGCTATGCATGGGACAATAAATTGACTATCTTTCCAATCAACCCTATCAATTTCTTGTTTTTAATTTTATTCCCCAAAATCATTCAAAATCTCACTTAAAATGTCCACGTACTATATTTAATCATTATTCTTCTTTTGGTCTGAATAATTAATTAATTTTCATATGGGCGTTAGCAACGCACCCACATGGCCTTGCTGGATGAAACATATAGATGTTGCTTCTATTCTTTGTCTTTAAAGAATCCGGATGTGAAGATATCGGAAATTCGTAAATCGAATTCGTTCGTTATACATCGTACGATTATAAATTAATTTTTTATTTAAAATTGAATACAAACAGTAGTTGATAAATACTAATCGTACGATATACGATAAATGGACACAATTCATAAATCTCCGTAACTCTCACAAAACTACCGAAGAGGATCGTGTTAGATCATTAAACTAGAAGGACAAGAAAAGCTAAAGAATTATGGTTAATAATTAGACAAGATTATCCCTTTGCTGGTCAAATTGCAGTTTCCCTTTACTTGTTGTGTACTCTATGTTTTTTTTTTTTTTTTTTTTTTTAGAATTATGATTTTAGCGTCCATAGATTAGTTCAAGTTTTAATTTTTTCTTATTAAAATCGATATTACTATTATATGCAGACCAAACTACACGAAGAAAGGAGAATAATTTAACTTGAAACTTATAGTGAGATAAAAGACAAAAGTCTTATCAATCAAAGGCGTTGTTTTATTTGACAAATGAAAAGTTTTATCAATCAAAGCGATATTTTATAATATTGACACGAAAATTACATTAAAGGGAAGTATTATCTACACACCTCTTTTTACTTCTCACACATCCTTTGTTAATTTTTGTCCGTTGATCTTCTTCAATTCATCCGATCCGACGGCTGAAAACCAAAAAGGTGTGGGATAAGTAAAAAGGGGTGTGTGGATATCACACCCCTACATTAAACTGTGAAGTAACAAAGAATATGTAAAAATCTTATTTTTAGAGTGTCTCTTTAGCATTTCTCATTTTATTTTAGTTCTTATAGTTTCAATTTTAGGATTTATAATCGTCATAATTCAAAGTAATGCCTTGATTAAGGGTTGTGGTTGTTTTATTTTATTTTCCACCTCCTAAAATATATATTTATTACTTACAAGGGGTCTTAGATTTAAACTTCATAAATGATGAGTCTAATAATAATTTGTTCTCTCACCCTTAATGTAAAAATATACCGTTGTATGAAGAATAAACTAATTTTCGCTCACATATGTCACAAAAGCGTTATTTGTGTCGTTATATAAAAAATAAACTAATTTACCTTCACATATGTCACACAAGCGTTATTTTGTATTTGTTGATGAAGCATTATTTTTAGGGTAGTGCTTTTCATAAACCTTTTTTTTTTAATCTCCTACGCACTTTTGTGAATTTTGTCCATTGATATTTTTTAATTCATTTGATCCAACGCGTAAAAAATGAAAAAAAATGTGCAAGATAAAAATAGGTGTGTGAATTACGAGGTTTCTTAAAAACTAAAAACAAGAGGTCTCGGGTTCGAAACTCGCTGCTGGTGTGGAAGCTAGACTTGTGGCCAGAGAAGGTTGAAATGACTCTGTGAGTCTTTCCAACCCCCAGAGGGATGGATAACCGTGATTTGCCACCAGTTGTCCCTTTTTTTTTAAAAAAAGGTGTGAATAACACCTCTCTCAAAAGTGAGAGTCACCTCCTATTTTTTCAGGGTGGGGGGAGAAAAAATATCTATTGGCCCAATTGTTAGGGAAAGAAATCATCTCCGAATTTATTCCACCAAGGTTACCGGATCAAGTGATCCAGATCCTTGAAATTTGATCAAATGGCTAAAAATATGGGCCTTTAAAAGTTATAATAACTTTAGCCGTTGAATCAAATTTCAAGAGCCTTGATTACTTGATCCGGTAATCTTGATGGAAGATATCCGGAGAATATCTCTTTCCAATTGTTAGTGTTAATTATAAAACGTTATATCAAAAACATAAAATAACGGAAGATTTGGAGAGAATTTCACCTAAAAAAATCTGTTTAGCATTTTTCCTCCTACATTAGAAAAGGAAAAGACTAATCGCGAAAATTGAAACTTGAAAGACCAAAAGCGGAAATTTGCACCCACTTCAAAACCAAATCATTATGTTAGGTAAACATTCTCATCTCCTAAACCAAGTTCTTAAAGTGCAATGAGTGTGTCGCAAGCCAGAGGACCCCACATGTATGAGTGAGAGGAGAGAAGGCCTTCCTACCTTCGGAGCCAGAGGGAGAGAGGGAGCTGCTGTGCTGCCATTAATAACAAGGCCCTGACACGTTAGGGTTTCCAGGCGCCTGGCTGTCTTTTGGGCAAATGGGTCTTGCGGTTTTGCATTGGCAGGCATTAGGAGGACTCCTTTTCCTTTTACTTTAATAAGGTGTCAGTGGTTTTGGTCTCTTGTGTCTTGAGGGGTTTCAATATTTGGAAATTTCTTTTAAGTTAAATTATTTAAGCATCTCGTTTTGGGGGTTTCTGGGGCACCAGTTTGGAGGGGTTTACCTAAATTCTCTGTCTGAATTAGAAAGTTTGAGTTTTTATTTAATTTTTAATTTTTTGTGGGGTTTTTGGGGTCAGGTTTGGGGATTTTTGGAGGTGGGTATTTGTAGTGGAGTTGTTTTGGAGGAATTTTCTTGGATTCAGAACTGGGTTTGTAAAGGAATTCATTTTCTTCTGTAATATCTGCTGGTTTTTTGGGTCAGTTTTTTCCAGAAGATTTAGTGGGGTTCTGCAAAGAAAGCTGCATTGTGGTGCTGTTGGGTTTCTGCTTTCGGCTTTTTTTCAGGGATTTTTCTGGCTGATTTGGGCTTTTACAGTGGTTTTTGAGGGAAAGTGCTTATTGGGTATCCGCTTTTGCTTGTAAAACTGCCCTGATTTGGGCAGTTACTAGTGCATTTTGCCTTGAGGGATTTGTTTCTGCAGACTTGATTAGCTTGTCTCTGTTGGGAAGTTGTTCTTGAAGTTCTTCTGTACTGCTTTCACTGGGAGAAAAAATGGCTTGCGTGAAATTGGGATCTAAAACTGATGCATTCCATAGACAAGGACAGGCCTGGTATGCACCCTGACATCTTTAGTTTGATACTCTTTATGACCGAATGTGTGTGTGTATATATATATATGTATGTATATGTATACATGCTCTGAATTGTTCTGAATTTGTGTCACAATTAAAATTGTTTACTTTTACATCATTTATATTCAGTTTGCAAACTTGAATTTGTATGGAAAGTAAAATTTGATATGTTGCCTGTAAGTTGGGATTCAGTTTAGGCACATCATATTTAGAGTTGTTACCTTCAAACGATTATTATTCCATTGGTGTTTTGGGATTTCGTAGTTTGAAGAATGCTTAAAAGAAAGGCGGTTGATACAAACATGTCCGCTGCTTGTTAATAATTGATGAGTTCTTGCTGTATCACAGTTGTTTGGGAGTCTGAAGAATGACTTAATTTGGAAGACAGAAGACGTTTCTTCTTCCTTTACCATCCATATTCTGGATATGCTCTTTGGGTTTTAGGTTCTACTTGTTACGTGTTCCTGTGTAGTACGTGGGTGATTGCATTCTCTTTGTACATTGCGTTGTGCTAGCAATCTTTTTCTGTTTTTGAACCTCATATTTGTGATTAACAATATGAAACGATGTTGGACTGATTTTTGTTTCTACTAGGTAATGAGTATATATAACAAATTGTATGCATGTTGTGAAACGAAAGCCATGTAGCGATTACCCTTTTGGATTATGTGTCTGTGCTTCATGATTGATTAGCTGATTATATGTTATGACTACAGACACTGAATCAATTCTTCTTGAGTAAATTAGTTCCCAATACTTTCTTATTTGTTGACTGACATTATATATGTCTTGCAACGATATAGGTTCTGCACCACTGGGCTTCCTAGTGACATTGTTGTTGAGGTTGGAGAGATGTCATTCCATCTTCATAAGGTTAGCTTCCCGGTTCCCTGTTTACTTTTACCTCCTTTTGGTAGGTATAACTATCACTTGATTTAGTGTTCTTGTAACTTGGGACAATTCGTTACGTACCTGTTCTGGAGAATGACTTTTGACTTCTTTTATCAGGTTCTCTGACTCTTCTTTTGAGTCGTTAATCATAATTTGGTGTCAACCCCGTATGCATAATGCATGCCTGATTTCACATTTGAATGCTACTCTCACCTTTGAATTGCCATTTGGTGCAGTTTCCTTTGCTCTCAAGAAGTGGGGTTATGGAAAGATTGATTTCTGAAGCATCTGAAGGAGAAGAAGGATGTGTCATAACCGTCCCTGATATTCCTGGTGGGGCAAAAACATTTGAATTGGTAGCCAAGTTCTGCTATGGGGTGAAATTTGAGCTTTCCGCCTCAAATGTTGTCTACCTTCGATGTGCTGCTGAGCATCTTGAAATGACTGAAGACTACGGGGAGGACAACTTAATCACACAAGCTGAAGCCTTTCTCAATCAAGTAGTCCTTCGAAATTGGAAAGACTCTCTAAAGGCACTTCAGACTTGTGATGATATTCTCCCTTATGCTGAAGAACTCAACATTACCAAAAGGTGCATCGAGTCACTAGCCACAAAAGCATCTACTGATCCTAATTTGTTTGGGTGGCCTGTCAGGGAGCATGGTGGCTCCATGCAAAGTCCTGGTGGGAGTGTCCTGTGGAATGGGATAAGTACAGGGGCTAGACCAAAGAAGTCAAGTTCAGATTGGTGGTATGAGGATGCATCAACCTTAAGCTTGCCTCTCTACCAGAGGCTGATTTCGGTCATGGAATCTCGTGGCATCAAACAGGAGATCATTGCAGCCTCAATCACTTATTATGCAAAAAAGTACCTTCCTGGGCTGAATCGGCGTCAAGGCAATGATTCTAGTACTCATCTTAAACCAGTGTCCTTGGGGTCCCCACCATCAGAAGAAGACCAGAAGCTCTTACTTGAAGAGGTTGATCGGTTACTTCCATTTCAGAAGCGTGTAGTCCCAACCAAATTTTTGTTTGGTCTACTTCGAACAGCCATGATTCTTCGAGCCAACCCTTCCTGCATATCAAATTTTGAGAAAAGAATTGGCATGCAGCTTGATCAAGCTACTTTGGAAGATCTTTTGATGCCCAACTTCTCTTATTCTATGGAGACTCTGTACAATGTTGACTGTGTGCAACGAATTCTAGACCACTTCATTGCCATGGAACAAACAGGAGGAGTGTCTCCATGTTCGGTCGATGATGAACAATTGATCGGGTCTTCAGGCCCTTCACTGACCCCAATCACAATGGTAGCCAAGCTTATCGATGGATACCTTGCAGAGGTTGCCCCTGATGTCAACTTGAAGCTCCCCAAGTTTCAGGCTCTTGCTGCTGCTGTTCCAGAATATGCCAGACCCTTGGATGATGGTCTTTACCGTGCCATAGATATTTATTTGAAGGTAATAGGCATCGATCAATTGTTCAATATAATTCATTTTTCCTTTATAAGATTGATCATTGAATTGATCAACCACACCGCATCCACCTAGAAATATTCTCTCAACCTCAATGTTTCTAGAGTTACAATCTATAAAATGAATTTAGTATTGGACACTCCTGTAACTTTTTGGGCTTATTGTTTTCTATGGTTTACAACCTGCAGTCGCACCCATGGTTGGTAGAGTCCGAAAGGGAACAGCTTTGCCGGTTGATGGACTGCCAGAAGCTTTCCTTGGAAGCTTGCACTCATGCTGCACAGAATGAGAGGCTACCCTTGAGAATAGTTGTTCAAGTTCTCTTCTTCGAGCAGCTTCAGCTTAGGTCGTCAATTGCCGACTGCTTCCTGGTATCAGAAAATCTTGATGGATCAAGACAGTTAAGAAGCGGGTTTGCTATGTCTAACGAGGGAGGCTGGGCCACTACCGTGAGGGAGAATCAGGTTTTAAAGGTTGGGATGGACAACATGAGGATGCGGGTATCCGAGCTTGAGAAGGAGTGTTCGAACATGAGACAAGAGATCGAGAAGTTGGGTCGCGTAAAAGGGTCTAGCACGTGGGGAAACGTATCAAAGAAATTCGGGTTCAAGATGAAGTCCCAGATGTGCAGTGCTCAAGAGGGATCCGTCACCAATCAACACAACGCGAGTGAGAAAGTCGAGAAGCTAAAGGAGAGGCATGGAAAGCATAAGAAAGACTCTGTTAAAGATGAATAGTTTTGAAGTTTTTCCTGTGTTTAGCTGGATATTTCTTCGATTTCGGTTCAGAAAGTAAGTTCCAACGTTTGCTTCTTTGTGCTAATACACCTGTTTAGTCTTTTGCTGTATGATATTATGCCGTAATTATGTGTAGTGGAGATGGACAAACGAAGTTACCTGGTAATTTGGTTCTCAACAAAGTTCATGAGAAATTCAAATGATCTTTATCAATCAATGTTTTTTTGTTGCAAGTCATTCTGCGTTCTTGTTAGTCGCGAGAGGTCAAAGTTACACTAAAATAATTCAGCGACCTAAATTTGACCTCCCGCGGATTAGAGGAAGTGGGGGGAGAGCCTCGAGATGGAACAAACCATCGTCGCAGCTCTCCCGGTGACGCATCCTGCTAGAGCAGATGCGCGAGCAACGATGAAAAATGCGGCTGTGGATTTTATTATCCTACTCATGCAGGAGAAATGCAACAATCTTTAACCTTTTAGATGTATTTGTTTAAGACGAATATTGATAGGAATTGATTAATATTCACTGGATTCAATGTACGTTGAATGTTTGGTTTGGTGTCGAGGATTGAATTTGATTTGAAATTAACGTGAAAACTTCGCTAGATTTAACGTTCGTTGAAGAATAAATGGATGTCAAATTCCAAATAACATATTTTGATTATTGGGCCATGCCGAATAACATGAAAACTTCTCTAGATTTAACGTGAAAACTTCTCTAGATTTAGCGTTTTATAACGGTTTTGATTATAAGTATGGAATAAACTTGGAATTTAAATAAAAGAAAAATTAGGTTTCCATCCATCTTTTTGCTACTCCATTGATTAAAACCTTATTATTTTTCAATTTTTGATTAAGGTCCTTAGGTTTTAATAAACACTATTAATTATTTCAATAATAAAATATTTTTTATTTCTAAATACATTCATTCAGTGTTAGAAACGTTACATTTAATATATTTATATTTATGGCTAAATTTTTTATTATATATTTTTAATTTTAGTTTGTACCCATTTTCAATTTGCAACCTTTTTTTTTTAATTTGTACCAATTTTATTTTCAGCTTTAATTTGTACCCATATATTAATTTCTTTTTGTGCCCATATATTTTAAACTTTTATTTGTATTTGTACCCATAATTTTAAAATTTATTTGTACACATTTTTAATTTTGCTAAATGTACCCATGCTAATTATATGATTTATTTTATGTTTTAAAATATATCAGTATTTACTTTTTAAAATATGTTAATAATTATGTGGGTACATTATTTTTTTGCTATAACTTTGTGAAAAACAATATTACTCTATTATTGATTTCTAAGTATTTACTATATTTTAAAAATATTATTTGAATTTGGTTAAATTTCATAATTTGAGGGACATTAAATGCATAAATGCATGAGTTAAATATCTTAAATGATGCTAAGGACCTCGATCAAAATATTTAAACAAACAAGGTTTTAATCTAACAATTAGGTTAATAAGGGACCGGAACCAAAATGGCCCTTGAATAGAAGTCAAAATTTATAAATTAACATGCAGCAATTCCTTGTTTAGATTCATAAACATATAAATTTAAACTTTCAGCGTGTAAAAAAACTTGGAATTTGAGACCTCTGATTTTCAAGTTTAAATTCTAGATTTATATATGTCACTTTTCAATTTCTATTATGAAGAGTTTAAAAATAAAAAATTTCGTATTCAATTCCATTGTTCTTTTAGATTAATCAAACAAGAAAATTCACAAATTCTTATAAATAAAATTCCGTCATTTTAATTTTAATTTTAAAATTTCTGGTAATTTTAATTTTGTTTTCATCCAAACATAGAGTGACTGTGTAATGAATTGAGGAGGAACTCAGGACCGAGAGCCAATATTAACAGAAGCAAAACCGTGGTTCCAAAATTTGACGTCGTCATTTCTCAATTTCTTTTCTCCTCTTTTTCTCATTTGATTTCTCCTCCAGGTTTCTTCAATTCAAAGCCGCCTCTGTCTTTTTCTCTGCGTTTCTTTGAACAATCAACATCCAATAATATCATCGTTTCTTAATTTTCCACAAATATTATATAAAAATCCTTTCTTTCTATCTCTTTCTCGCACAGATCTAAATCCACCTTCTATAGGAGTAGCTTTGTATCGGATCGATCCAAACAGGGGATAGGAAATGGACAATGTCGACGTCGAAGCCGGTGCGGAAGACGAGTTCCGTGGCCAGAGGGGTCGCAAGTACCGCCCCGTCGTCGACAACGATCGGGCCGTGCTCGAGATGTCGCCCATGGATCCTTCCTCCTCCTCTTCTTCGTCGTCTTCTCTCCCGGTTCACCAGGCTTCCCTCAAGTATGTGTGTTTTCTGTATCTGAGACTTAGGGATTTGAATGGTGGTTTAAGAATGAATTTTGATGCGGTATGCTTTTGGTTTAATGGGTTAATTGTCGAAGATGAGTTAAACCCACAAGTTCACTTGATGATTTAAGCTTTGTGTATGGTGAATTCTTGTCCGAAATTGAACATGGGTTAAACCCAGAAGTGCAAGTTGATGCTTTGAGCTTTGTGTATTGTTAATTCTTGTCGGAAGTCGAAAATGAGTTAACCCACAAGTGCAAATTGATGCTTTGAGCTTTGTGTATTGTTAATTCTTGTTGGAATTCGAATATGAGTTAAACCCACAAGTGCAATTTGATGCTTCTAGCTGCTTTGTGTATGATGAATTCTTGTTGGAAATCGAAAATGAGTTAAACCCACGAGTGCCTTTGCCAGAATGTTGTTTGTTAAGTGGACCGAGATATTGAATTCAAAAAATGGGAAATCATAAGATGTTTGGATTCTGAATCCTAACATAAGGCTCTGCCCAAGTAGGAGAGTGCTGATCCTGTTACAGCACAAATTTGGGTTAGGCTGATGAAACTGTTGGGGGTGGTTTAGGTTTAGCTTAGAAAATGTTGTTCCTTGCTGGTGAAGATGAATTGCGTACTGGGGCCAACGTAATGTGATTATCATTTGGCATTGTGGGGTATTGGTTTCTATGTGGATTGTTTGGTTGGAATGAAATAAGAGGTAGTTTGAGGTTACGGTGGTGGAATTGGGGTGCGTTTTGGAATAATAGAGTTTGATTTTTTTTTTTTTTTGTGTGCGTTTTATAATTCTGACTCTCCTCTAGATCTTGTTCTTTTGATGTATCTGGCAACAAACTAAACTTAGCAAAATAGAGAATAACTAGAAACACACATGATTTATATTGGTTCGGCAACACTTTTGCCTACGTCCAGTTGTGATTTCTCTAGGTAGAGAAACAACTTCTTTGATTAATAATAGAGTTACAGTATTTTTGCAAACCTTAGAATTAATCCCTCTCTTTTCCTCTCGGCTGTCTCTGGCTTTCTCTTCTTTTACTAGCCTTGCCGCACCCTATTTATAAGTATAGGCTGTGGTTTACATGCCTATTTTTTATTAAGTTTCCTATTCTATATGGAAATGGGAAAGTAAATTATCTCTATTTTGTATGGAGTAAGAAAGTACACTTTCTTTCTTATTCTATATAAAATAGGAAAGTACACTTTCTTTCCTTTACCAATTATGTTTCTAGGATTCCCAATCTAATTTTACAAGGAAACTTAATTCTTTCCTAATACAATCCTAAACAAAATAGGACACTTACTTTGACGAGCCAATTCCTAACATTTTGGTCATCTATATCCAAGCATTTCAGGATATTCCTTTAACTGCAATCATTTTGGTTGGGATTTTTGAGTTGAATGTATTCTAATTCTTGCATTCTTCACTTATACATCTTTTTATTATTCATGGGTATCCCAATCTATGGTTTGGCATAGCATCAAAATCCATGAAAATCTAAAGATATCTTATTTATGAGGTGTTGCAATAATTCCTTGAGACAAAAAATCCGAGTTTCCCTTGTCAAAATGTTTCTGATAGCTATAAAGATACTTGTAAACTAATATTCATTTTCAGGTAAGTTTGGTTTTTTGTGCCTATACGTTGAAAGGCTGATTTCTCTTCATTGCATGTAAAGAAGATCAAGCAACATGTGTACTAGAATATAATATTATTTATTCTTGCTCGTAATCTTTGTACATGCTTATTGGTGGACAGGAAAATAAAAGTGAGCACACAAGAAAACATGGGTTCTAACATAAATGAAGGGCCTTCTACTCATGTGCAAGCCAAGGGCCCCCAGAAAGAATCCAATTTGGAACTATTTGGTTTTGATTCTCTCGTCAACATTCTTGGTCTGAAGAGGTATGTTTGTTATGTTCCATAGTATTGTTTCTTTATCATGCTCTGTCACCCTAAAACGCAGATACTGCAATATATTTCGGGTATGTAGTATCTGATTGGCATTCACCTCTCCATAAATGGGGGTAAGGCTAGCCGACATTCACCTCTCCCAGACCCTGCGTAAAGCGGTAGCCTTGTGCACTGGGTACGACCTTTTTTAGTATCTGATTGGCATTCTTTTGGTACTCCAAATCTGTATTCAACTTGACCCTTGAATATGGCATGTACATGGTGAATAGGAACAGCGATTTTGAGATTGTTAGGAAAATCATGTCTGTTGGTAGTTTTAAATTGTTAAGGGCTAACATGAAAATAAAACATTGATAAAAAAAGAGGAAACACTTTGCATATTTATTTTGCTTTGTTGTCTTATTCGTTGCTAGCCGTATCTGTATCCTAGTTTTTACGATATGTCATATTGTTGTATTGTTTATGTATCCTGTATCTGGTGCCCTTGGAACATAGTTTTATTGACCCATATACATACATGTCTAGGCATTCAGAGGGATGCAGGCACACGTACAAACTACTTTATGTTCACTTTTAAAGTTATTGTTTCTGATATATGGTTTATGTTTCCTGCCTAATCTCTTTCTGAGAAGAGATGCAAGGATGAGAGAATATTTTGGCAGTTTTCTCCCCGCATGTTTGATTTTGGAGAATGTTCGTGATACGAAAGTTATTTACTATAGTTTGGTATAAAATTTTGTTGCTGATTGGTCGGTCATTATTTGTTTCATGCTCCTACAGTATGACGGATGAGCAGACTGCAGCACCATCAAGTCCTAGAGATGGTGAAGATATTGCTATCACTCAGGGGCGACCAAAGGTATGGTAATTTATTACAATCCTGCTGTCTGTTGCATAAGTCCCTCCTTTATCTTGTTGCTTGCTTAGTTGCAATAGCAGCAGTTACAAGGCAAAATAGTGCAACTACTGTGTTATGTCGTCAACGTCATCCTCAACAACATCAATCCTTCTTTTTCTTCCCCTTATTCCCTTCAATTTTCTCACATTTTACTACCAATTTTGACGGTATAGTTACTTGTAGTATATGCTTATTACCCCTTTGCTTTATTGTTGAACTATCATATTGTTATGCTTTCCTGAAAGTTGAAACTGATTTTGAATTTCTGATGTTTTTCTGTATCTTTTGATGTGCATTCACCATGCAGCCAAGTGATCTCAAACTGGGAACATTAATGGGTGTATTTGTGCCGTGCCTTCAGAACATTTTGGGAATTATCTACTATATCCGATTTTCTTGGTAATTCTTGATTTGGTTGATATTTATCATTCTTTGATATTCAACTATCTTATTCTATTTTTCAAACTGTCTATAGGACGCATGAACAATTATATATTTATGGTAGGATTTTCTGTTAGATGTTGATATTGTATATGGAGGGTGCAATGTAGATTTTCTTGTTCATTATTGGACGTGCTATCAAAATTCTGGTGAATTTTTGTTTTCCCTTTAATACCACATTGTTTTGTGCCCCCCTAGTGCTGTTCCAGCGGAACTTGTTTAGATTCTGAAATTAAGAAAGCCTTTATATTTTCATTTCGAAGCTTGTTTTTATCCATGTCAAATACAACTACAAGTCCTATTGGTGCAGCCACCACAGCACCCGCTTTTTATGGAAGTGGGATTGTCTTGTTTTCTCACTAGTTAATTTTGGATGCATGTGAAAAATACTTCTCTCCTGCAGAGGCTGTAAAATTGACTTTTTGTCCGGCATGCTTCTTTCTCTTTTTAAAGCTCTTTATTAGGCTTAGTAGAACTGGGAAATTGCATGCCAGACGAATCTGATCATTATTGCCTATATATTTGTGTAATATTTTAGGAACGTGGAATATAGGAACCTTAACGGGAAAATCTATGGAAGTAGTGGAAGTTATGGTGAGGAGAAGGATAAATATTATGTGCCTACAAGAAACTAAGTGGGTTGGTAGTAAGGCAAAGGATCTAGAAAACTCAGGGTTTAAACTTTGGTATTCGGGCACAAATAGAACGAGAAACGGTGTTGGCATCATCGTGGACAAGACCTTGGTACAAGATGTTGTAGATGTCAAGAGGGTAGGAGATAGAATCATGGCAATCAAGATTGTAATAGGACAAGAACTTATCAATGTGATTAGTGCGTACGCACCTCAAGTAGGGTTGGATACGAGTTCGAAGGAGAAATTTTGGGAAGATCTTGGAGACTTGGTGCAAGGAATTGCTCAGACGGAGAAGTTATTTATAGGAGGAGATGTAAATGGACACGTGGGCAGGGAGACAGGCAACTATGGAGGTTTTCATGGTGGCCATGGTTTTGGGGAGAGAAACGAGGATGGGGAAGCTATCTTGGATTTTGCAATGGCATATGATCTCTTCTTAGCCAACACCTTCTTTAAGAAGAGAGAAGAACATGTGATCACCTACAAGAGTGGGTCGTCAAAAACACAAATAGATTTTCTTCTAATGAGGAAAGGTGATCGTATAACTTGTAAGGATTGCAAAGTTATACCAGGAGAGAGCGTGGCTAATCAACATCGCTTGTTGGTGATGGATGTACATATCAAAAGAGTAAGACAAAAGAACAAGACTTGGAAGTGCCCAAGGACTAGATGGTGGAATCTAAAAGAAGAAAAACAAGTCATTTTCAAAGAGAAGGTAATCACCCAATGTGTGTGGGATAGAGAGGGGGAAGCTAGCCAAATGTGGGATTCCATGGCTAGTTGTATCCGAAAAGTAGCAAAAGAGGTATTAGGAGAGTCCAAGGGCTTTGCCCCACACCAAAAGGAATCTTGGTGGTGGAATGAGGAGGTACAAACAAAGGTGAAGGCTAAGAAGGAATGTTGTAAAGCCTTATACAAGGAGAGGACCGATGAAAATGGTGAAAGGTATAGAAAAGCGAAGCAAGAGGCGAAGAAAGCTGTCAGAGAAGCTAAGTTAGCGGCTTACGACGATATGTATAAACGACTAGATACCAAAGAAGGAGAGTTGGATATCTATAAATTATCTAGAGCAAGGGAAAAGAAGACAAGGGACCTAAACCAAGTGAGGTGCATCAAGGATGAGGATGGAAAGGTTCTTGCTACAGAGAACGCGGTTAAAGACAGATGGAGAGGTTATTTTCATAATCTTTTCAATGAAGGACATGAAATGAGTGCTTCTTTAGGGGAGTTGAGTAACTCAGAAGAGTGTAGAAACTACTCTTTTTATCGTCGAATCCGGAAGGAAGAAGTGGTTGTAGCTTTGAAGAAGATGAAGCATAAAAAAGCAATAGGCCCAGACGATATACCAATCGAAGTGTGGAAACTTTTGGGAGAGACAGGTATAACATGGCTCACTGACCTTTTCAATAGGATTTTGAAAACGAAGAAGATGCCAAATGAGTGGCGAACGAGCACTTTGGTGCCTATCTACAAGAATAAGGGCGACGTACAAAATTGCATGAACTATAGGGGTATTAAGCTAATGAGTCATACAATGAAGCTCTGGGAGAGAGTCATTGAGCATAGATTGAGGCAAGAGACACGGGTTTCGGACAACCAATTCGGGTTCATGCCAGGGCGCTCAACCATGGAGGCAATCTATCTCTTACGAAGATTGATGGAAATGTATAGAGATGGGAAAAAGGATTTACACATGGTCTTTATAGATTTGGAAAAAGCGTATGATAGGGTCCCAAGAGACATTCTTTGGAGGATTTTAGAGAAGAAAGGAGTACGAGTAGCATATATCCAAGCTATAAAGGATATGTATGAAGGAGCAAAGACTGCCGTAAGAACTCATGAAGGACAAACCGAAAGCTTTCCCATAACTGTAGGATTACATCAAGGCTCATCCTTAAGTCCTTACCTTTTTGCGTTGGTAATGGATGAGTTAACAAGACATATTCAAGATGATATTCCTTGGTGTATGCTTTTCGCAGACGATATAGTGTTGATAGATGAAACTCAGGAAGGGGTAAATGCAAAGCTTAACCTTTGGAGAGAAGTGTTGGAATCTAAAGGTCTTCGCCTAAGCCGATCAAAGACAGAATATATGGAGTGCAAGTTCAGTGCAAATGGAGGCCAAAACGAGTTAGGGGTGAGGATCGGAGATCAAGAAATACCAAAGAGCGACCGTTTTCGTTACCTAGGATCTATCTTGCAAAAGAACGGAGAATTAGATGGAGATCTCAACCATAGAATACAAGCTGGATGGATGAAGTGGAAGAGTGCATCCGGCGTGTTATGTGACCGTCGTATGCCACTGAAGCTCAAGGGAAAATTTTATAGGATGGCAATAAGGCCGGCGATGCTGTATGGCACAGAATGTTGGGCGGTGAAACATCAACACGTACACAAAATGGGTGTAGCGGAGATGAGGATGCTTCGTTGGATGTGTGGGCACACAAGAAAGGATAAGATTAGGAATGAGGATATCCGGGGTAAAGTAGGAGTAGCCGAAATTGAAGGAAAGATGAGAGAAAATCGGTTACGGTGGTTTGGACATGTGCAAAGAAGGCCTACTGACGCTCCGATTAGAAGATGCGACGATGGGACAGAGGTTCAGGGCCGAAGGGGTAGAGGAAGACCTAGGAAAACTTTGGAAGAGACTCTAAGAAAAGACTTAGAGTACTTGGATCTAACGAAGGACATGACACAGGATCGAGCACAATGGCGTTCTAAGATTCATATAGCCGATCCCACTCAGTGACTTGGATTTTCCAAGTCTCCAACCGAGAAGTTTTCCTCACTCGGAAAATTAAGGGAACACTACCCCAACCTACATGCTCCACTCAGAAAGCTTCAACATACAAGCTTCAACAAAAGAAAATTCAAAGAACTTAGCGAAGAAGGCTTTGGTGTATTTAACACAATACGTTGAAATGAAGGAAAGCTTATTTATTGATATCCCCGATAAGCTACAAATATGTACATATACAAGAGTCAAAATAAACACACAAGAGGGAGCCTTCACAAAGGTTGCTTAGGAGAAGTCTTAGCAGTCGGTAGAGCCCCAGAAAGAGAAGGCACCGGAGGGGGATCATTTGGAGCCTCAGTACTGGACAGAACCCTAGAAGGAGGAGGCATCAGAGGTTGATCATTTGGAGCTTCATTACGCGGTACAGCCCCAGAAGACGAAGGCAATAAATGCCTTTGGAACAAACCTACAAATCTCTGATGATCAAGTAAAACCTGACCATCAGTTTCCTTCATCTGGTCAAGCTTCCTCTTCATGTTTGTAGCATAGTCATGTGCGAGCCGGTGCAACTGTTTATTCTCATGCTTGAGCCCTCTAATCTCCTGTTTGAGACTCATCACTTCAGCCGCCAATGATTCAACTTGGCGGGTTCGAGCAAATAGGCGTTGGGCCATATTAGACACAGAACCTGCACACTGAACACTGAGAGCCAGCGAATCCTTAACAGCTAACTCATCAGACCGTTTGGAAAGTAGTCTGTTATCTTTGGGAGTGAGAAGGTTCCTGGCCACCACCGCAGCGGTCATATCATTCTTCATCACGGAATCCCCAACGGTAAGAGGACCAGTAGGGGAGACGAAGGATGGGCGCCATATGTTGTCTGGAGAAGGCGGGGCTGCCTCTTCAACAAGGTTCAAGTCAAAACGACGGTCGGAGGGGCCAGACATTTTCAAAGGTGTTGAAGAGAGAAGAGGTCGGACAAATCAAGATCTTAGAAGTGCAAGAATGAAGCTTCTACTGGTGGAGATTCAAGTGTGCTTTGGAACTTAATGCCAGCCCTTATAAAAATCTGCACTCGACGGAGCTTCAGAAATCGAAGAGGCGCCTGCTCAGAAATCGAAGAGGCGTTTGCTTTCTCAAAAGCTGGGCTGCTTAGAGATCACGAGGGTTGATCTCAGAAATCTAAGAGGCGTTTGCTTTCTCAAAAGTTGGGCTGCTCAAAGACCACGAAGGCTGGTCTCAGAAATTGAAGAGGCGCTCGCTTTCTCAAAAGCTGGGCTCCCCAGAGACCACGAGGGCCGATCTCAGAAATTGAAGAGGCACCTACTTTTCCAGCCTTGTCAGCACCTGTCACACGCACACTCAGCTTTGCGGAAATTATGGGCATTCTGTCGAAGACTTCTGGGGAAGTAGAAAACACATGAATCTTACTGTTCAATCACCCACTTCCCACACGCAACAATAGCTCATGGGTACCACAGAAAACTTTGCCAAAGTTCTCTGCCAAAGTTGAGCACGTGAAGCTTGCAGCTCCCACTACATCGCTCTGACCAAGAAGGGTAAAAGAATAGCAAAGAAACAGCACTAACAAAGTTTAGACCCATAAATTTTGAAGGTCTAGCTACCATATTATTACCCACAAGGGTAAAGGAACAGTACCACTGCTGGATAATTGGACAGTCCCTGTGTGTCAACCTCTGTGCTTCGTGGCAAGGTAGACTAGCAAACATGCCCAACCTTTACTCACATTCGAGAAAACACTCCCAATAAGATTGCTTGCTCCAAAATCGAAGAGGCACCGTCCTCCGAATCTCGAGAGCCAGACTCCCAACATGACTACTTTCTTAAAAATCGAAGAGAGGGTAAAGGAACAGTACCATTGCTGGATAATTGGAAAGTCCTTGTGTGTCAACCTCTGTGCTTCGTGGCAAGGTAGACTAGCAAACATGCCCAACCTTTACTCACATTCGAGAAAACACTCCCAACAAGATTGCTTGCTCCAAAATCGAAGAGGCACCGCCCTCCGAATCTCGAGAGCCAGACTCCCAACATGATTACTTTCTCAAAAATCGAAGAGACACTGCTCCCCGAATCTTAGAGAGCCAGACCCCCAGCGTGACTGCTTTCTCAAAAATCGATGAGGCATCGTTCTTCGAATCAATCGAAGAGGCGCTCGCTTTCTCAAAAGCTGGGCTGCTCAGAGACCACGAGGGCCGATCTCAGAAATCGAAGAGGCACCTACTTTTCTAGCCTTGTCAGCACCTGTCACACGCACACTCAGCTTTGCAGAAATTATGGGCATTCTGTCGAAGACTTCTGGTGAAGTAGAAAGCACATGAATCTTACTGTTCAATCACCCACTTCCCACACGCAACAATAGCTCATGGGTACCACAGATAACTTTGCCAAAGTTCTCTGCCAAAGTTGAGCACGTGAAGCTTGCAGCTCCCACTACATCGCTCTGACCAAGAAAGGTAAAAGAATAGCAAAGAAACAACACTAACAAAGTTTAGACACATAAATTTTGAAGGTCTAGCTACCATATTATTACCCACAAGGGTAAAGGAACAGTACCACTGCTGGATAATTGGAAACTCCCTGTGTGTCAACCTCTGTGCTTCGTGGCAAGGTAGACTAGCAAACATGCCCAACTTTTACTCACATTCGAGAAAACACTCCCAACAAGATTGCTTGCTCCAAAATCGAAGAGGCACCGTCCTCCGAATCTCGAGAGCCAGACTCCCAACATGACTACTTTCTCAAAATCGAAGAGAGGGTAAAGGAACAGTACCATTGCTGGATAATTGGAAAGTCCCTGTGTATCAACCTTTGTGCTTCGTGGCAAGGTAGACTAGCAAACATGCCCAACCTTTACTCACATTCGAGACAACACTCCCAACAAGATTGCTTGCTCCAAAATCGAAGAGGCACCGCCCTCCGAATCTCGAGAGCCAGACTCCCAACATGATTACTTCCTCAAAAATCGAAGAGACACTGCTCTCCGAATCTCGAGAGCCAGACCCCCAGCATGATTGCTTTCTCAAAAATCGAAGAGGCATCGTTCTCCGAATCTCGAGAGCCAGATACCACAGACCACTTTTTCAAAGTGCTCTGACAGAGTTAAAACATGTGAAACTGACAGCTCCCACTACCGTGCTATGACCAAGCAGGGTAAAGGAATAACATTACTACTTGTTAGGGAGACTCCTATATATGTCAACCTCCATCCCCAACGGACAGGCAGACCTGCAAAAATGCTCAACCCTTCATCATATCTGAGAGGGCACTCCCAACGAAGCCTTTCGAAATATTCAGCTTTCTTTCCCCCCGATAATACCTCTGCAAACAAGCTATACTAGAGCAAGAATATCTCATATCATCAGGGTTAAAAGCAAGAGTATCCCATATCATGCTTTTTCCCTGTCTTTTCCTTTGGCCTTGTTTTTACCTGCAAGACAAGGAGAAAGAGAGCAATCAGTCAGCACTTGGAATCAAGCTTCCAGCAAAGAACTGACTGCCTGGAACCCCTTACCTGATTACTTACCTGGCATTGCTCTCGAGTACTCATCTTCAACATCTTATGTTTCCAGGGAAGATTCCGCATCTGCTTGAGGAACAGATAGGGCAAGTGCGAAGGATACAAGGAAGCATGTGGAGACAAGCGTAACAGCACACGTGCCGATACATCCATTACTCTGTCAAAAGCAAAAGTATCCCATATCAGCAGGGTGGAACGTACTCTAGATTTGATGGACTTGTTTTGACCCTCAAATTCTTCAGTCGGCCTTATACTCTGGAGGAAACCAGAAAACCGTCCAGCTCAGTTCAAGAATAAGCCTGTGGAAAGTTACTTCTTCAAAAGCAAAAGTATCTCATATCATCTCTTCTCATTTTTCTTCTCTTTATCCTTCATGCTGCTGCAAGATGGGGAGAAGGTGAACAATCAGTCGGAGCTCTGATTGTTTACCTTGTCTGTCACCTCTTTCAACAGACCCCCTAGCTCGGCGACTTGGGGGACTCCTACTACATGGTTTGTATCGCGCTTGACCAAGCCTGAAACTACAAGTAAGCTTCAAGTGAAATTGATACATTACCTTGTGCATCTCCACCAGTTAAAGATACCACCCCTGGATGGAGGAAGAGTACTTCCAGAGAAGATGCCACATCTACCTATGAGACAGATAAGGCAAGTCAAGACGACTCCACACTCCGATACTTAGAAGTTTCGTGATTACGAGATCATTCTCCCACAATATTTCTTAATGTCATTTGTACTAAATCATTCACTTGTACTCACTAAAGGAGAGCTTGAACCTATGTACTTGTGTAAACCCTTCACAATTAATGAGAACTCTTCTATTCCGTGGACGTAGCCAATATGGGTGAACCACGTACATCTTGTGTTTGCTTTCCTATCTCTATCCATTTATATACTTATCCACACTAATGACCGGAGCAATCTAGCGAAGATCACAAAAAGCGACCGTTTTCGCTACCTAGGATCTATCTTGTAAGAGAACGGAGAATTAGATGGAGATCTCAACCATAGAATACGAGCTGGATGGATGAAGTGTTAGAATGCATCCGGCGTGTTGTGTGACCGTCGTAGGCCACTGAAGCTCAAGGGAAAATTTTATAGGACGGCAATAAGGCCAGCGATGTTGTATGGCACAGAATGTTGGGCGGTGAAGCATCAACACGTACACAAAATGGGTGTAGCGGAGATGAGAATGCTTCGTGGGATGTGTGGGCACACGAGAAAGGATAAGATTGGGAATGAGGATATCCGAGGTAAAGTAGGAGTAGCCGAAATTGTAGGAAAGATGAGAGAAAATCGGCTCCGGTGATTTGGACATGTGCAAAGAAGGCCGAATGACGCTCCGGTTCGAAGATGTGACTACGGGACAGAGGTTCAGGGCCGAAGGGGTAGAGGAAGACCTAGGAAAACTTTGGAAGAGACTCTAAGAAAAGACTTAGAGTACTTGGATCTAACGGAGGACATGACACAAAACCGAGCGCAATGGCGTTCTAGGATTCATATAGCCGACCCCACTTAGTGGGAAAAGGCTTTGTTGTTGTTGTTGTTGTTGTTGTCACTGCTTTTAAATGATTGAATTCATCATGTTTCTGTTTCCTTATAGACCAGTCATGTTTTTACTGATATAAGTTTTTTAAATTTATTTACAAAAAGATACTGATATTATCTCTGATATGTTAAAATGGCAGGATTGTTGGTATGGCTGGCATAGCTGAGTCACTATTCTTGGTTTCCCTCTGTGGCTTGTGTACTTTCCTGACTGCAATATCATTGAGCGCAATTGCAACCAATGGTGCTATGAAGGTACACAATTTATATATGATAAGACTAAAGAAATATTAGATGGTGAAATTTATAAGAATATTGGCACCCTATCATAAAATAGCAGAGCAATACTTTAGCGACTCTTAACAGTTGAAAACTGGATTGTGAGACCATTTTAGATTGCTACACGGTGGTGCATCTACAATTGGGATTTAATCTTAAAACAGTTATTCCTACTTTCAAGGAATCATTAACCTTGTGCTTTATATGTTAATGAACTGTGTAATATTCCAATTATTATCATGTACTGCATGTTGAGTTCTGGTTCTTTCCTTTTGAGTACTCAGACACTGTATTTTAGGAGTTAATCAATTCTTAACTGAATAGGGTTGTGAAAGAAGGAAACTGAGTTCTGCTTTGTATTTATTTTACTAGGGTGGTGGACCTTACTATCTAATTGGTCGTGCCCTTGGTCCAGAAGTTGGAGTTAGCATTGGATTATGTTTCTTTCTAGGAAATGCTGTTGCTGGATCTCTGTGAGTTTTCACTGTTAACTTAATTGTGATGATATAATGACATGATGGTTGACGCCTGGAGGCAGATGGATTTTGTCTTGAATAAAGTGTTCTATTATTTTGATTGCTTTGTGCTTGATGCTGGATGGTTGTTGACTTGAGTAATGAACTTAGGCTTTCATGTTATTGTTGTTCTAGTTATGTCTTGGGAGCTGTTGAAACCTTCTTGAAAGCTGTGCCGGCAGCTGGGATTTTTAGAGGTAATTTAGCAATGTTCCGGTTCACAATAATAGAACTTTTTTTCTTTGAAAATTGTTGCTGGGAATTGCTTTAAAAACCAAAAAAAATTCAGGTTAGAAAAAACAAAGACTTGTTACTAATATTTGAATGGAGTGTAAGTAATTTCTTTTTCTTTTTTCATGTTGTCAACACAGAGACCACAAGAGTTAATGGAACATCAATTACAATACACAGTCCGAGTTCTCATGACCTGCAAATCTATGGGATAGTTGTGACTATTATTTTGTGCTTTATTGTGTTTGGTGGTGTGAAAATGATCAATCGGGTTGCACCTGCCTTCCTCATACCCGTTTTGTTCTCGCTGTTCTGCATATATATTGGGATTGCTTTGGCGAGGAAGAATCACCCTGTAGGTTAGTGAAGGTTTAACTTTTTTTCAGGAACTGGCACTTTTCAGTATGGATATATGTTTTTGCCTCATATTAATAATGATGTATGCCATTTTGAGGTCATAATATGTAGGTATGATTTTTTACATAACGTAATGCTGTGAACCTAGAGTGTTGTGTTGTTATCAGCTTCTTGTTTTATTGTTATTAGTTATTACTACTACAATGCTAGAGGTAATATTGTTTGCAATAATAATGATACAAATATTAACAACAATAATTATTTTACTAAAACAAAAATTTTACGAATAAAAATAAATGAAAATATAAGTAAGCTTATATGATAAACTCAACCAAAAGCACAAAATAAAGTCAATAATCTAACACTGCCCCCATTCAAGAACAATAAACTAAAATAAATATCTTTGAAGGCTGGATACTGTTTTATTATTTTTTTTCTTTTCATTTTAGTGGTCAAAGGCTGCATGCCTGGACCAGTTTCTTAATGATTAGCTGACTTTTACTTAGGGGTGCGGATCAGATCAAGTCAACTGTTGCATTAAAGTAACTTGACTCTCTAAAATATTTGTTCCAGTCAAATGTATTCTTTTAAGGTTTTGGTGGGGATAATAAATGGATAATATTTCTTGCAATATTTGTTACAGATGGGGTCACGGGCTTGAGTTCGCACTCTTTCAAAGAAAACTGGAGCTCAGATTATAAGAAGACCAATAACAATGGAATTCCTGATCCTGACGGAAAAGTATCCTGGAATTTCAAGTCAGTATGGCATTAATTGTCCAACTTTGATAGTTTTACTTTGATGCTGGTGTGAGTTAAACTTATAAATATGCGAATATGTGGATTTTTTTTTATGATTTTGGAGGACATTCTTTTAAATCACCAATTCATCAATCTGTTTCTTTAAACTAGTAATATGCGGATATCTGGGTTCTTATTATTGCTCTCTCTCTTGCGCACTCTCTATTCTTGTTATTACTATTCTTCTTCTTCTTTTATTTATTTATTTATTTATTTTTAAATTTAATTAATTAATTATATTTTTTTCTAGTGAAGGCTGTTTTGCATGCTGGCTGTATATTTGTATAGCAATTTATATGCTTTGTTATGAATCTAGGGCGGAAATAAAATTTTATTGCTTTTCTAACTGCTATTAATCTTTGTATCCAGTGCAATGGTCGGCCTCTTTTTCCCTGCTGTGACAGGAATTATGGCAGGTTCAAATCGGTCAGCCTCACTGAAAGATACTCAGCGTTCAATTCCTATTGGAACACTGGCTGCAACTCTTTCAACTACTGCAATGTATCTGGTCTCTGTGTTACTATTTGGAGCCCTTGCAACCAGGGAGAAGCTTTTGACTGACAGGTATACAAATGTTCTTATAGCCCTTTCTTAGGGCACGGACATAAATTTCTATCTTTCTTTTTTTTTTTTTTAATTTTTAATTTTTTTTTAATTTTAACTATTTATTCAAAAGTTGCATGTTGTATAATTTGGTTTTTTTCTTCCCTTTCTGTTCTTGTTATTGTGTGTCAATGGGCTACTGTGTTAATTTTGTGACAAACTAGACGTCGAGAAATCATCTTTTTTATTTTCATATCCATTTTGTCTCAACTATGGAAATAAGAAATCCAAAATTTGAAAGAAGACGGAGTTCTTCAACATAAGAAAGGAGAGACAGAAATCTTTTTCTAAACTGTTAAAGTTCCCCCTCTTTCATCAATGGCTCTTCTTTCTTTGAAACATAGAAAAACGTCTCCCTTTGTGCTGAACTTTTTGACACCTAATAAAAAGATAATCTCATTTCTAGGTTTTGTACCTGTTAGAATGTAAGAATGGAGAAGATTTGTGTGAGTTCAAAGATAACTAGTCTTTGTCTGGGAGTTCCTTTTGTTTTTCGTTTGTTCTGAACTCTTCAGGGTTTAGAACAGCTAAATCTGTTGTTTTGGAGTTTCTTCCATGGCCACTTATTTAATACATTATCTTTATTGTGTCAAATTGAGTTCTAAAAGTTGGGATTATCTGTCCAGTTAATTGTTTTCCTGCGTATGTGTCGACTAGAATTTTGCATTAACAAAATAATGTACTTTGTTCGTTGTTTGTCTCATTGCTGAAACTGGAGTTCCTCTGCAGGCTACTCTCGGCTAGAATTGCTTGGCCTTTCCCAGTATTCATTTACATTGGAATAATTCTTTCAACCTTAGGTGCTGCTCTTCAAAGCCTGACTGGTGCCCCCCGTCTCCTTGCAGCAATAGCCAATGATGACATTTTACCCGTTCTTAACTACTTTCGGGTTTCAGAAGGGAATGAGCCTCACATTGCTACCTTGTTTACTGCACTCCTCTGTATCGGGTGTGTCATTATTGGGAACCTGGATCTTATCACGCCAACTATAACTATGTTTTTCCTTCTGTGTTATGCGGGTGTGAACTTATCTTGCTTCCTTCTGGATCTTCTGGATGCTCCCAGTTGGCGTCCTCGGTGGAAATTTCACCACTGGAGCCTCTCTCTTCTTGGAGCCACACTTTGTATAGGTATACCTATTGTATTTATTTTGTACTTTGATTTTAACATTATGCTCTCTGTATAGACGTGCTAAGAAAGGCAGTAAAAGCATAGGGAGGAGAAATCAACCGTCAGCTCTTGAAAATTAGGCACTAGTTTGTGCTTGAATATCTGTCAGTGATGTGATTCTGTTACTGGCATACTGTGTGCTATTGTAGCCACATGCTATGCGTGATGTAAGTAGGTCAAATTTGATTTCTTTTGAACTTTATACTGACCTTCTGTTTTTACTTTTTTTCTTTTTGTATACAGTGATCATGTTCTTGATCTCTTGGTCATTCACTATCGTGTCTCTAGCCCTGGCAAGCCTTATATATTATTATGTGAGCATCAAAGGCAAGGCTGGGGACTGGGGTGATGGTTTCAAGAGTGCATATTTCCAACTTGCTCTCCGCAGTCTTCGATCTCTAGGAGGTATGTGTACTTGCATCTCTAGGACAAAATTTTAACGTGGGAGCCATGTTTGTGTTGTGTGGTTGCCGGGGGCATGCTGATGGTTTGAACGAAGTGCATGCTAATGCTATGGTTTGTGCTTGCGTGTGAGTATATTTTAACCTTTTCTCATTCATCTTTTCACTATCCATGCAGCAAACCAGGTACACCCAAAGAATTGGTATCCCATCCCCTTGATATTCTGCCGGCCATGGGGGAAGCTGCCAGAAAATGTGCCCTGCCATCCCAAACTTGCTGACTTTGCCAACTGTATGAAGAAGAAGGGCAGGGGAATGTCCATTTTTTTCTCTATTCTAGACGGTGATTACCGTGAATGTGCTGAAGATGCTAAGACTGCATGCAAACAGCTTGCGACCTACCTTGACTACAAGAATTGTGAAGGTGTAGCTGAGATTGTCGTGGCCCCCAGTATGTCTGAAGGCTTTCGGGGCATCGTCCAGACAATGGGTCTTGGAAACCTCAAGCCAAACATTGTGGTGATGCGGTATCCTGAGATATGGCGTCGTGAAAACTTAACGGAAATTCCAGCCACTTTCGTTGAAATAATTAACGATTGCATTATTGCGAACAAGGCCGTTGTCATCGTCAAGGGTCTTGATGAATGGCCTAATGAGTATCAGAGGCAGTATGGTACCATTGACTTGTACTGGATTGTGAGAGATGGAGGTCTCATGCTGCTTCTGTCCCAGCTCCTCCTCACGAAGGAAAGCTTTGAGAGTTGCAAAATCCAGGTTTTCTGCATCGCAGAGGAGGATACTGATGCGGAGGGGCTCAAGGCTGATGTGAAAAAGTTTCTATATGATCTTCGGATGCATGCTGAAGTGATTGTTGTAACAATGAAATCGTGGGATGTGCAAGCAGATGGCGGGTCTCCTCAAGATGAATCTGTGGAGGCGTTCACTGGTGCTCAGCGGCGGATAGCTGATTACATGGCTAACATGAAGGCAATAGCTGAGAAACAAGGGACCCCGCTGATGGCTGACGGGAAGCAAGTTTTTGTGGATGAACAGCAGGTGGAGAAGTTTCTTTACACTACCCTAAAGCTGAACTCGACAATACTCAGATACTCGAGAATGGCTGCGGTTGTGCTTGTGAGCTTACCTCCACCGCCGGCCAACCACCCTGCATATTTCTACATGGAGTACATGGATTTGCTGGTGGAGAACGTGCCGAGACTTCTGATGGTGAGAGGATACCGTAGAGACGTTGTAACTCTATTCACATAGTTTCAGTGGAAGACTGCTTCCGTCCTGGAATGGTAAATTACCGCATTTTCCAACACTCTATGTTCATATAATTTTTTTGCTTTTGTAGTTTAAAACGTTACATTCATTCATTTCACCGTCCCTGTGGCTAGAGCAGCATTTTACTGGTTCCCTTAATTTGTTTTTGTAAAATTTTGAAATATAGCTTCTTTTTTTTGGGATTCATACAGCCGACCCCGCTTAGAGAGATAAGTTTTTGCTATTGTCGTCATCTTGCAGCTCAGATATGTTGGTTTTGAATATGGTGTTTATTTGCCTTCTCCTAAAACATCCTGCAGCAAATTAAGCACTACATAGTGCCTTGCATTTGCCTTTGCATTTGCATGACTCGGTTGAGCGACGCGGAAGGCTACTTAGCAATCAAATATCAATGCCATCTTAACAACATTGTATCGACAGGTGTCTTACCGAAATACGGACACCATACGAACATGGCGTCACATCGACAATATCTATTAGATATTAATATAAAGCCATCTCCAATTGAAATGGTTAAATATAGTCTCGTCTTTTTTAAATGAATAGTGGTAGACTATACTTATACCATCTTTAACTGAATGGGCCAAACGTAGTCTTCTCAATAATTTATTAGGTAATTTAATTAAACTACCTTTGAATATTTTTCAAATTAAGTCGTTGAATTTGAATTAATTATTGTAACTGAGGAGCTGGCCTCAAAATAAAAAAAAAGCTAGGGAGGCTACATTTAAAATCTATAAGTCAAGTGCGTATGCAGATTTTGTCCCACCAACAAAGTAGGCAATATTGCATAGACAAGGATTGTCTGCCCTCCCACTTTCGGTGCCCTCCCATGCCCTTCTGTTTGTATGGTCACTGTTAAGCCATATCAACATTTTATATCACTATTCATTTTGGTCTTATTATTTCTATAAAAAAATAATATAAAATGTTGACGTGACTTAACCATGACCACACAAAACAGGAGGGCACGAGAGGGCACCGGAAGTGGGAGGGCAGATAATCCTTATCCATATTGCACACACTTTCAACACTACGGGCAATCGGGTCCCACGTCTCTATTTTTAATAAGACATTTTATGTAGAAGAGGAAGACAAAACTAAAAGATAAAAAGTAGATATTAAAGATGAAATAAAGCAATAAAATTAAATTTTGCCTATGCGGTTTGCCTATTTCATTAGAGTGACACATTTTGTTCATGAGACAATTGAGTAGGCAACTTACTACATTATAGTACAATTTTTTCCGTTTTGTTTTCCTACACCATTGAAGATGATCAAGAATAAATTCTTGACTTGTTTGGTTCGGAGAGTGTCCTAATGAATAGGTTTTTTTGTTTAACTCATTGCATTTTCAAGTCCACACTCTTCATTTTTTTCGCGAATGAAAAGAGTTTAGTGCAAATGATCTTATTATTTATATAAAATACAATATCTTGCTAATTTCAACTCGTAATCATATACAATGTTGAAGAACGTAAAGCCCCACACTCGAAAATATCAAGATAAAATAAGACGCATAATGATTATCAAAGTATAATTCCACTCCATCCAGTTATTTAATTAAAAAAAAACTCACAAATGCTTAATTGTGCAGGTTGTTAAGTATCTAAACCGTCTAAAGTTTTACCACAAAAATTTAGGAAACTTTAACGAAAAGTTTCCCGGTACTGTTTACTTTAACGAAAAATCATATTTTTACATTAAAAAGTCAATTATGGTACTATTCACTTTACCTTTATTTCATCATTATCGTTAAAACTCAAAATTCTCAAATCATTTTAATTAGTTTTCCTAAAAATTTACAAACAAAAAATTGTCATGGTCAATTGCTCATAGTCAATGATTTATGGAAGCACTATCCGACTTCGAAACCAAGAAACAAAACACAAAAATGGTGGGACAATGTTGGACTTTTAAGACTAAGCCTTCTTTTATAACCTTAGTTCACATGCGACGTATGCATATCCACTAAGAAAGAGGCGCCCGAGTCAGCGCCTCTAATTCGGACCATAAGGGAACGAGGAATTCTCAACGAAAAAAAATGTTTTATGAACCGAAGGTAAAAGTTATTTTTCATCAGACGGTTGTTCCCGTAACTCTACCGACTTGGATTATATATCCAAAAAGGTCTGTCCAAAATAATTGTCTTCTATAGTACGCATTAATAATTGGTCCGAAAAATTAACGTTTGTATATAAAGTTTAATAAATTTTTACAATGATTAAATTTTGCGTGATTAAAATTTTGTAACCATGCACAATTATACGAGAGGATGGCATGTATCATTGTAGCCGGACTTTATCCAAAACCATGCACTCAACCAAATTGTGGAGATCCTAGGAATCCTCACATCTTAGTCATTGATCGTGAATCGTGCGGTTATAAATTATTTGACTTTTTTTTATTAAAAATTAAACACAAATAGTACCTGACGAAAACTAACTGTACGATATACGATGAACAGCTAGTATATAGGGATCCTAAAGTGGATCCGGAGAGGATCCTCTTGCATGCACTCATTCCTTGACTTTTCAACAAATCTAGAGAATTTCAACTGTAGTAGCTAGTACGTAGCACAATTAATCTTATCTTAACTTTAAACTTTAAACCGTAAACCCTAATTAATCTTATCTTAATCCTTCCCATGCCCAGAGCAACTGGAACGAGAAATGCAGAAGCTCGATATGAATCTCATGCACATCCTTTAAAATTATGAACTGATGCGTATAATAATTATTTGGTAATCTATTGCATGCATTTTATTAGGCTATCTTTAATGTAAGGGGCTAAAAATTAAAAATTTAGCTCCATATGTTCAACTACTCATTTTTACGTACCTACTCAAATTGGTTTTCCTCTTAGTGGTCCTAACTTTTTAAACGGGACGGATCCATAACTTTTTTACACAACTTTTGACACATGTTTTTTGTGGGACGCATTCCGTAATGTATTTTAATGATTTGAGTCGTCTATTATTTAGATCTTCCCTAAAAAATAATGTTTACCAAAAAACACTCAATTCTGAAACATATGACTGTTGGATTAATGGTTATGGTTTCTTTGTACCATTTTCTTCACCACAAATGCATGTTTTAATGGTTTTGGATTTCTCTACTTTTTTACAAAGATTGTCACATTTCGGCCCGGGATCGATTTTGCCGTAGCACGATATTGTCTACTTTGGACCCCGACCATGCCCTCAAGGTTTTGTTTCTGGGAATTCACACGAGAACTTCCCAATGGGTCACCCATCATGAGATTGCTCTTGTGCGAACTCGCTTAACTTCGGAGTTCTGATAGAACCCGAAGCCAGTGAGCTCCCAAAATGCCTCGTGCTAGGTAGATATGTGAATATACATATAAGATTACAGGATCCTCACCCCTAGGCGATGTGGGATCTTACAAAGATAACCTATGAATGATGTTATAAAAGCTAGACCGTTCAGATCGTTAAAATACATTATAGAATGGGTCTCACAAAAACTCACTCTGTAGTAAAAAATCGTATAAAAAAATAATGTCACAGATCTGTCCATTTTAAAATTATATAATTTTGGTGTTTCCTTAACTTTTGTTGTTTAGATTCAAGTCTTCTTCATTAATATGAACACAATCTATCTGTGTGTCAAATACGTGTGCTTATGAAATTTTTTTATTTCATATAATGGACTCCTATTAAGTTTTTTATTAGTGTGAAAACAACCCATAAAGAAATTAATTTAACCTATAATTACTACTATTAATTTATCCAGGTGGATCTCCTACGCTTGATTTTTAATTGGTGGGACCCTATTTGAAAATTCTTGACAAAATATTCATATAAAAAAACAGAAAAATAGTAAAACGGTAAGCGTATAAGGCCAGCCATTGCCGCGAGTGGTATATTTCCCCAAACGTGTATCTGCCAACTAAGACCTAATTAAATTGCATTTTCACACTAAATACCAATTAAGACAACGTTAATTATGGGGGTTCTCACTAATCAATATCCGCGTCACACAACCGTAAGAAGCCCCCCTTTTAGGAATAAAATCTCAGCCGTCCGATTAGGACACCATTTAAAAACTACCGAATTGTGTCTAGATTCAATGTCCTTTTGCCTTGCTCTCTTTACTAAATAAGTACCGCCTTAATTTCGGAATGAGAAATTTTTCAGTATATCGAGATTACTGTCGGTGCATGAAATATCATGACATTATTGGGTAGAAATTTAATTAGTCAAGTATCAAACTATTTACGATTTTCTAAAAAAATATCAAATTTAGAAAATTAAATATTAAAAAGATTCTAGATTCGCTTTTCCATGTGATATAATTCCAAATTAAAAAATTCCTAAACAAAAAAATTTCCATTAAGCAAACAAACAAAGCTGTTTTCCATTATATAAAAAAATATTAACGTCAATTATTCACGAGCATATAAATAAAATGAATCTCATAAGGAGATTCACCAAATCAACGACCCTCGCATCAAATAATTAGTGACCGTCGATGAAGCGTCAGATTTACTGAATCTGGCGGTTGAGATCGTCCCTCCAAAAATCAACGGTTCAGATTCGATCATTGCCAGAATGTAACAGCTCTTATTCTTAACACGCGAGTAATGAGCGGTCAACGAAGTGGGCGTATATAACTGCTTGCTTTACTGAACGAGTTTTCCCGCGCCTCTCTCTGTCTCTCTCCGCCGGCCACAGGAGAAAACGGAAGCTCACTTTCTCTCTCTCTCTCTCTCTCTCTCTCTCTCTCTCAGATAATATACAAATATGCAGATATTGGAATAATCGCTTATTATTTCGTATATATATAAGCCAAATTCAGACGTACGGTTGCGGATCTAAGCATTTTCCTCAGCTTTCTCGGCAACCAAACAGAAACTAAGGGTACTGAATCAAGCCTCTCTGGATCATCTGATTTACTTATTTATTTCGATAATAAATTCGGTGTTTTTTAAAATGTTGAGTGTGAATTTTTACAGATGGTGGCGGGCGGCGGAGGAGACGATGAGGGGATACGGCGGAGAGGCTGCACGTACCGAAGGAACGATTTTCTCCCCGAGGAGTCGTTCCAGAGCTGGTGGAATTACGTCCATGCGCTGTGCCAGACGCCGGGCCGGTTCGTGGATCGGGTCCTGACCCGGTCGGCGGACAGCACGGAGCTGGTGGAGATGAAGGCGCGGAGTCATAACGAGATGAAGAAGACGCTCAACTGGTGGGACCTCATCTGGTTCGGACTCGGCGCTGTCATCGGCGCCGGAATATTCGTGCTCACCGGACTGGAGGCGAAAAACCACGCGGGCCCCGCCGTCGTGCTGTCGTACGTCGTCTCGGGCGTCTCCGCCTTGCTCTCTGTTTTCTGCTACACCGAGTTCGCAGTCGAGATTCCTGTTGCAGGTACGGCAACACACTTACTGAATATTCGAGCAATTTTGTTAAATATTATTGTTGTATTAATTTGTTTTGGTAAAAACAATTGTTTTATTACTTTCAAATTAGCCTTTGCCTGCATATTATCGTCTTTTTTCAACAAGAAACGGTTCTATTAATTTTTAATATATTTTTTATGAACAACTGATGTGTATGCCTGGACGTGAATATTTGATCTTGACGGAAAATACTAAAACAAGGTTCGATATATAAAATTTAATAAAAAAGGTTCGATTTTGACGTAAATATTTTTTAAACTAAATTTACAAATCAAATGACGTGATTGTTGATAATTAGATTATTAATTAAGCGTTAATTAATGTGCTTATTTCCTACTAGTGATATATTATTTGGGTTGCAAAGTTAGTTTAAAATTTTAATCTCCTTAACTTACCCTTTTTATTTTATTATGTGTTTTTCATTAAAATATATTTTGAAAAATAATAAACTTACTAATCACTCACTCAACAAGAAATTACTTAAACTTATTTGTAGAAGAGAAATCGTCGCATGCTTATAAACGTCGTCTACTCTCTTCAAACTATATGTTCTTACTATTCAATAGAGTTAAGCACGTATTAGAAACAATATTGTTAGAACAGGGACAAATCTTTTATATAATCGTGAAATTAATCTATCTTCTTACCATTGAATGAGAGAATCTCATTGGTCACAATTATACTATAATTGCGTCCCATCACACCATTAAATGAAATAAAAAATTACAGAGTTCCGAATCTATTATTTTGATCATACTTAGGATTGCAAGATCACATAAATAGAAAGGGATCCTCTTCGGATTCCTTTCAACAGACTCTGAGCAGCAAATCCGGATCTTTGAAATTTGATCCAACGGCTAAAGTTTTTATAACTTTTAATGGGGCCTTCTGTTTTTAACCATTGGATCAAATTTCAAATGTCCAAATTTGTTAGTTAGGAGGCTTAGGTGGAAAGGATCAGGAGATGATCCATTTCCCACATAAACATCATATAATTTGAACCGGGAACTGTTAATAGGACTCCAAAAATCTCATTTGGCATTCCTAATAAGTGTATTTTTTATTTTGTATTACAAAAAATTTAAAGTGCAAAATAAGATTTTTAGAGTATTAATAACAATTCCGTTTGAATATTAAATAACCCATTTAGGTGAAGAAGCAAAACGTCAGATGATCAAATGCTTACGTTTTAAGGATGCAAAACGTCAAATATCAAAAAATCCAAAGAAATATTTAATGAATAGATGGGTGACTGGGGGAAATCTGGCAGGGAGCTCACGACGTTGCTTGCCCGCATGCTTTTGCTACTTTCTACATTATTCTTCGTTTTCCATGAGGACTTTCTGTTTGCGTAACTATTCAAAGTCAATGACTCAATGGCGTAGGCCGGTCTATCTCTTTGACTCTGATGAGTGATGACCTGGGAGTCCTGTCCCCACCATCTATCACTGGTTTTGACTTTCTTTGGGTCAATTATCCTCGATTTAGACTTAATCCTAGTATTGTCTGGTTCATTAGGTACTAACACATTGATTAAGAACATTCATTCTTGTACTCGAAGTCTCGAGTTCGAATTTTGTTGTATCGCTTCTATAAATCATAATAGTTATTGATCCTATCTTGCTATGTCTAATATAATATTTCGAAGTAATTAAAGTAGTAATACCATCATAATTAAACTGACGGAAGATATGAAATTGTAACAAATTCGTAGATGAAGTATGACATTGAAATTTTTTAAAGATGGGGTATGAAACTGTCATTGACCCAATAGTTAAGATAATTTTATGTAATTTACCCATTTTTTTTCAACTGATCGTAGAAGTGAAAACGTTTTGAATTTGATTTTGCAGGGGGCTCATTTGCCTACCTAAGGGTGGAGCTAGGTGACTTCGTGGCCTTCATTGCAGCAGGCAACATCCTCCTCGAGTATGTCATAGGCGGCGCAGCCGTTGCTCGTTCCTGGACCTCCTACTTCACCACCCTCTGCAACCGCAGCGACACCAATGATTTCCGCATCGTAGCCCACGATTTGCCAGAGGACTACAGGTTCCTCGACCCCATTGCCGTTGTTGTCATTATCGGCATCTGCTGCCTCGCAGTCCTCAGCACAAAGGGCTCTTCTCGTCTCAACTACATTGCCTCGATTGTCCATGTAATTGTCATTATCTTCATCATCATTGCCGGCCTCACCAAAGCTGATACCAAAAACTACATCGATTTCGCCCCCTTTGGCCCCCGCGGTGTGTTCCAAGCCTCAGCTGTACTATTCTTCGCCTACGTTGGATTCGATGCTGTTTCAACCATGGCGGAGGAGACCAAGAATCCCGCAAGGGACATCCCAATTGGTCTTGTCGGTTCAATGGTGATTACCACAGTGGTCTATTGCTTGCTTGCAGTGACATTATGCCTTATGCAGCCGTATGGCAGCATTGACGAACAAGCTCCATTTTCGGTTGCATTTGAAGCTGTTGGGATGGGATGGGCTAAGTACATTGTGGCAGCGGGCGCATTGAAAGGTATGACAAGCGTGCTTCTTGTCGGGGCAGTTGGACAGGCTCGGTACCTCACTCACATTGCCCGAACCCACATGGTGCCGCCATGGTTTGCGCAAGTTGATTCCAAAACCGGCACTCCTGTCAATGCGACGGTCACCATGCTTGCAGCCACCGCAATCATTGCCTTCTTCTCAAGCCTCGACGTTCTGGCCAACCTTCTCTCCATCTCCACTCTGTTCATCTTCAGCCTTGTTGCCATGGCTCTCCTTGTTCGCCGCTACTATGTAAGCGGCGTCACAACTCAGGCCAACAGGAACAAGTTCATTGCCTTCCTTTTCATCATAATTACCTCTTCAATTGCCACCTCTATCTACTGGAGCAGAACAGATAAATGGACTGCCTACGTGGTAACCGCGCCGCTTTGGTTCTTGGGTACTTTTGGGATTTGGTTACTTGTCCCCCAAGCAAGGGATCCGAAGCTCTGGGGAGTGCCACTGGTGCCATGGTTGCCATCTCTTTCAATTGCCATCAACATTTTCCTGCTCGGGTCAATCGATCACGCCTCATTCGTAAGGTTTGGAGTGTGGACTGTGATCATCTTGGTTTACTACTTCTTCTTCGGGTTGCACGCGTCTTATGACACGGCAAAGGACTCCGAAGCGAAGAGGCTGGAGGGCGGCACAGGCAATGAGTTGTGGAAGGTTGAAGCTGCAGGGGTTGCGACAAGGGACTCCGGGTTAGGCAGTGGAAATGGTAGCTATGCCTCTGCAACTCCTGCTAATTAAGAAGGGGCTTGTTGAATGTGTCAAGATTTAGTTGTGTTTTTGTGTGATTAATTCTGTATTAGTTTGTTATCAGCTTGCTCATTAGTAATGTGATTTACAATTATGTCTATAAATATGATTTACAGTAGTACTTTTAACACACCACACCTTTCTTTGTAATGAAGTTTTTTTTTTCTTTCTTTCTTACAAGCAATTAGAGAGGTTAATTATTTTTATGAGGGTACGTCGACAATCTAACTCTAATTGGTCAAAGTTTACATCGGGCATGGGAGACTATTTTAGGGACAAAATGCATCCGAACTTTCACGCACAACTGAGAATGACCTATATTTGCAAATGCATTTGCAGCAATAGAATAGGTAGAGGGATTTTCCTTGTATTTTTCTTGAGTTTGACGATGGTAAAATTAAGAGTTCGAAACTTTCCAATAAAAAAGAAAAAAGAAAAAAAGGGAGTGCTTTGTATGTCCGGGTGTTTTAGTCCTTTTATACCAAGTTTAATGGAAAACAAACCATTAAATATTGAACCCTTATGATTGAAAGATTTTGAGAAGTTCATAGGGTTTAGGGTTTAGGTTCGAGTCGTGGGAAAAACCTCTTTGCAAAGTAAGAAGGAAAAACCCCTTTGCAAAGTAAAGAATAAGATTGCGTACAATAAACGTTCCTTTTGACCCTCGCAAAACGAGAAGTTTTGTTGGCTTGAGATCGCCCTTTTACTATAATCAATTTACAAATCTCAATTATTGAAACTATCATTTTTCAGCATTTGATCAATGTTTGATCCATATATCATCAATGTTCTATTTAGACCATTGAGATTTGTAAATCGATCATTTGAGTCAACTTCCGAAAAATCTATGGCAATTAGAATACGAAAGAAATTAGTGAACCTTTATGACGCCGCGAAAGTTACACGAAAATAAATTTTATACTTCCCGTAGAATTTCGCAAAACCGATTAATAAACGTGTATATATCATTAACTAATTGAATACTGCCAACACAATCCTCATTGTAATATCCCTTTCTCACTGCACACCTTACAATTACGTACATTATATATTTATGTCTCGATTTTGAGGAGGGTGTTGAGGGATGTACTGTTGAATCTCTGAGCGAGCCCTCGGATCACAAGCACTGTCACATCCCGCAGGTGCCTCGACTGCACCATCAAGTCCACCTCATTCTCGCCGTCCACCACGATTTTCAGACGATGTTGGTCGTTTCGGAACAGCTCCACCTGACAAAACTCTCCACCTTTTTAAGTTTGTAGGGCATAAGAAATGCAACTCAAAGCCGGAAGGAAAATGAAAGGAAATCCAGCCATCTTAGGCTTAGAACGACAACAATGAGCCTGCGCTAAAGTTCGATGTTTGAAATTTCTTCGATGTGTTGAACATTCCAAACATCGGGCAACTGGGAAAGCAAAGATGGATTTAGAAAGCGTGTATAGGAAGTTAGTGACGTGAACTTACGTGAAAGGGAGGCGCATAACTTCCACGAATTTCAGTCGTTGGGAAGGAAGTCTTGGAACCGGGCTTTACCACCTTGACTCTTTTTCTATTGACTTCGAGGATTCTTCTCTCAAGACTTCCCACTGCAGGAGCCTGCAATAAAAACAACAAAAAATTTCAATCGTTTCCAATGGGGAACAGACTAATTACAATCGTAGAAAGAGGATATCAGTTGACGAACCTTTTTCGTAGATTGGTCCTTGTCACACAATGTCTGTACCGAATAAGTGAAATGTGGTTAGAAATGGATTTCGCGACAGATACTATAGGATTTACTACACATGGAAGACAATATCAATGAGTTTAACGATTTCCATACCTCAAATTTCACAGTTCCAAGATCAAGCTTCTGCCTCACTTCTTTAAGAACATCAGGTTCTGCATGAAAATCGATGCCAATTTTATAAAGAAACAGTCGGTCTATTACAACTTAAAAGCAATAAGAAAAAGGAAAAAAAATGGTGAGAGACGGGATTCTAAATTACCAACTGCAATCGGGTCTGTTGATGCAGAAACAGGTTGCCCCTCCACTCCATCCTCTCTTACAGGAGTGTAAACCACAACAAGCCTGTACCCTACATCGTCCACATTAGACTCATACATTCTCCCTACCTCCCCTGCAAGTAAAATTTTCATTCAATATTCCAGTGGAAAGATAAATCATATGCTATTCGCTAGGCTATTTACCATCACAAACGAAATTCAGAAAGCTGCACAAATTGTTGAACAGAAAAATGATTCGTGTAAGAAAAACTATACCTGGTATAGAGATAAGATCAGGACTCCCAACCATTGATCTGAGCCACTGGATTCTACTTTTGCCTTCCTTCCCTCCGCTATAAATTCCACGTACAGCGTATAAGTTGGTGTGGAAACCCCTCCCTTCAATCTCCAGCTTATCTATCCTAGGGATCCCTACAGATTAACAGAAGTGAAATATATGATTAAACAAAAATTAGGGGCATATATGAATACGGTTAAAAGCTAATATATGGAGCCGTGGCAACTTCCACACGTTTTGCATTTCAATCCATCAAATGGGCTTGAAAGCATTTCTTACTAGTCTCCAGTTTACATGCTTTAGGATCCCAAGAAAATCACCAAACCCGAGGACTAATGGATGTGTTTGAAAGGGAATACCTGGTAATATAGGTCCAGTTTCAGCATATACAGGCTCAGTTGATCTTCCAAAGACATCAGTCACAATGCACTCACATTTTAGACAGCGCCCAACATCTTCTAGACGCATCTTGTAGGAGCAAGATTGCTGCGCAGGTAATATTTCAAAGGTTTTCGTATCTTCCTCCTTTGAAGAAAAATACCTGCAGCATCCCTTTGTGTCATATAATGAACAAATTGAAATAGTACAAGCTAATAAACTTGAGACAAGAAATAAGAAAATTTCAACAAATTGAATGCATCTCGAGACTTGAAAGTTATGACATTAGACGACATTAGAAACCGCTGCATGCCACCTTCTAAAAGATTCAAATAGCCATCTGATTATCAGAAAAAAATGTTACATGACACTATGACCCAACTGTAGTCCCATTTGAATGGAATCATGCCGGTGATTACTAAAATATAACACCATACCATTGATATCTGACATCTTTCTTGTACTTGCTCCAAACAATCTGTTGAGTCTCACTCTCTGGGATCACTTGAACAACTGTAAGAACATCACCTTCGATTGCCTTTCCAGTGAGAGCGAGCATCTCTAGTCTTGGAAGCTCTGGAGGGTAATGCCATATCCGAACGATATTAAAATTTACGTCCATCAAATATATCAAAGGCCAGAAGTGTTGATACGGTCAAATGGGACTCTACCTGGAAGAATAATATCAGTTGGCTCAGACAACTTCAGTTCTCCAACCACCGAATCGGAACGAACTGGTGTGTATCTATGAGATGCATTTGAAAAAGTTCATTAGTGTGTATATATAGATATCTACATATTCATCCATAAAACTCCACAGGCTATACATATAACTAACAAGGAATATATTTGACATGCAAGTTGTCAGATGTTGGAAAGGTTAAAATGCGAGATGGAACTTTTACCCAAACAATAGACGGCAGTTGTAGTCTGCATCGGTGACTTCATAAGTGTTAGAGTTGGCTCCATTAATAAGAGCAATAGTTCCTTCATTATTTTCTCTATACCAGCTAAACAGGCTCGATCCTTCATATCCACCAAAATACTCTCCTTCTCCAGAATAAACACTTCGTGACAACTCCTTCACACGAACATTAGAAACCACAGGAAGAGCTGCAACATTATTTCACTAAACAGTCAATGATCCAAAAGAAATGGATATATGAATGCCTTGGAAGACCCAGACAATAACATATGAAATGTATCGACAATAGTATATAGCAGATACAAAACATGGAACTGATCAATTAACTATAAAGTTGGTCTCGATTCTTGGCTAAATTAAATTGAAACAGTTTCTCAAGTATGTAACTTCCTTAAAATCCAACACCACATGAAATTTAAGGAACTTGAAGGAGTGTATATCAATTTTTCCAATCAGAAAAATAAAACAGCATTAATGGTATGTCCTCATGTGAATGATAAGCAAAGAATCTACAAGCATGAAAATATCAGAACTAAGTTTGTACCTGGTGCAACTGGAAAGTTGCAAATCGCAACTAGTGGCTGTCCACATTTGCCATCAGAACGAGTGGGGAGCCAATGCAAGGCTAAATATGCCTCCACATCTTCAAGTACTGGTGTGTATGTTCTGCCACATTTGCAAACCATTAAGATACATCTTTTCAAAAATGGAAAAACAGACTTAGAATCATTAGAAATCACCTCCCAGTATCAGAACTTACAATGCTTTACCACATATAACCAAATCTTCACATGCATTAGATATATCCTGCAATGCAGATCCATGCAGCTTATTCTTTGTTCTGTACCAAATGTATTCTCCAACACCTTCTTCTCCACCAAAATATCTTTTTGTTGGGTGTAAATTTTCAGCCTCACAGCAGTCAGGAATGACAAGCTCCAGCCCTTCAGGATCCGCTGTTGCAAGAAGCAATAAATTGAGTTGGTTTAATAATAATCAAATATTCTTTTCTTTAATGCAAATGAAAACAAAAGAAATGGATAGAATAAGATGGATTCACCATAATCCAAAACAAATTTAACATTTGACCATCCAAACTACAAAAAGAATCTGCAGAACTCTTGAAAATAATTTAACTAACCAGGAGCAATCACATCAGATTGTATACTCTTAGAATTTCCTTTCATCCCATCTTTGCGCATAGGAGTGTAAACAAGTTCAACACATGTTCCCACATCATCAAGGGTCAAATCCACAAAATCTGCCACGAGAAAAAGTGCCATTTCAAATTGTAATTTAAATGGATGTGAAATATGTCTCAAGTAATTACTCTAAAGAACTCACCGTGTCCTTGAGTACTCAACTTCTCCTTGACACCATTACGCTTCACTCTAAACCATTCGTGGGAGCAATTTCCTTTCTCCCTGAATCACAAACAAGGACTTCCATTGTGTGAGCAATCATAAAACCAAAATTCCAGGACTATCCAAAGGAGGAGAAAACAATAATACAAAAAGAATAAAAGGAAATCTGACCCTCCACTATAAGAAGCAGTAAAGCTGAGACGTTGCCCTTCTATCATGGAACCAAGAAACTCCAGAGATCGACAAGTTGGGGGGCCTGCAGTCCGAATACAAGTTTATAATAAACACTCTTTCTTAATTTTATTCTTCTGGAAAGATGAATAGGCATTTATCAGAACTGATGGTATGCGTATCAAACTTATATGACCATATTATTACTGATAACCAGCTATACAAGCCAAAGTGAGAAAGGGAAGAAAAAAAACTAGAAACCTTCATTAGTATCCTACCATTATAAATAAAGATAACAATAAATTAACTCATTACCAGGTATAACAGGTCCAATTTGTTCGGATAGAACAGTGGGGCCACGAGCCCAGTCACTTCTGACAGGCTCACATGACACTGAGACAAAGAAGCCAATATCATCAATTGAGAGTGTGTATGAAGCAGCTTTTGCACCCCTAATTTCAGTTTGTGCTCCATCTGAAGTAGTCTGCCAATGCATCACATTTCTTTTATCAAAAGTTGTACCAGTTGGCAATTTTCTATTGCTTGAGAAAAGCAACCACAAACAAGGTCGTATACGACGTGTTTTCTCAAGGAATTGTGACTTTCTGGTAATATTAAAATGTAAATTTCTAGTAAATAAGGAATTCTCACACACAAGGTTCTGGAAGCCAACCAAAATTTCACAAATTGAGAACAGAAGATAACTTACTAGCAGAACAAAGTTAAATGAAATTACCCGGAACCAGTAGAAAACTGAATCTCCCTCTTCACCGCCCCAATATTTTTTTTCCACACTAAGTGTAGTTCCTTCAGTGGCATTCCCAACGATTTGTAGAGAAAGCAATCTAGGGTTCCCTGATTAAGAAGTAGCATGCTTCATAAGAATGACTCGAGCACAAAATATATAAATCAGCATGCATAGGTATCCACCATAATTTGCACGAGTCTACAATGAAAATTATAGCATATGCCATTGGCATGCATATTCATTTGAAACCAACTAAAGATCAATGTACTGTGCTTTTTCTTTTGTCCACTTAGCAAAACAAACATGCAAATAATCAGCACAATATTTATCAAGAAACAAGAGAACAAAATTACCAGGGTGAACACATTCCTGGCCCATGCATGTTCTTGGCTCACCCACAATCCCATCATCACGCACTGGTGTGCATTGGAATGAAATGAATTTACCAATTGCATCTTTTGCAATACGATACTGAAGAAGTCCTGTGACCTCAGGTATTAGAGATCCGGAGTCAGCCTCAACCTGTCAATTCCCAGGAAAACAAGTAACTATAAGCATAGGTCCTCTATATATCACCTAGCAATCTGCACAGCACATCATGGGAAAAAAAACCTAATACGACCCAGTGTAACGTTGAAGATTCTCTCATTTTTGTAGATAAATCAGTTAAAAATATGTAAGAAAGGTATTAGACCACCAATAGATCAAGCATTAAATCATGTCTTGAATTTGATAAAGGTATATATACCTCATGAAGATACCAATTATAGATACTTTTTCCTTCATGACCACCAATGTAACCATATGATGCCGTCAACATTCCACCTTCGGTGTAATCACCGGTAATTGATAAGAAATTTAGGCTTGGAGGCAGAGCTGCAAGAAGCAGGATAACGGTCAGGTATCCACTCCCTCTATTAGCGCATCAAGAATGGGTGGTACAAGGATTAAGCAACTCCCTTGTTAGCAACAGATGCAACCTTCAATCTAGCCGTTGGAAATCAACGGCTGGGTTTATAAAGTTTAAAAAAAAACACATATAGAATTCCACCGAAATTTTTGTGAATATATTAAAAAGATTCTCTGTTTCCAACTTTCCACCAAGATAATTGTGGTAGAATGCCGCAAACATTTCATTGATAAGTGGGGAAGGATATACCTTCCACCACTCTTTCTATATCAGTGGTGGCAAAATCCTTGTATTAGGCTGATATTACTGTATATTAGCTTGAAATCCAAAAACTATTAAATACACAAACACATAAAAAGATTTACTTACTCTCAACTGCTCTATCTGATATAGCATACGCTGGTTCACCAGATTCACCGTCTAGAGTCATAGGAGTAAATTTTGCAACGATGTAATAGCCAACAGCTCCTAAGGATACGCGAAACGCCTAAACAAAGGTATCATCAATACAATTTGCATCACATATATGAAAGCCCTTCAATTAGGATTTCTGAATTCGTATGTTCAAAGAATATGAGATCACGAACCTTTGCAATCTTAGAGGTGCTCAAAGATTCAAGACCTTTCTCACCATCCAAAGTAGACGAACTTGTTTTAAACCACTGTACTCTGCTAGACCCTTCAGTTCCTCCAGTGACAGTACCAACTGCAGTAACCTTACTGTTCTCCCTTAGATCACCAACTATCTTCAAATCTATTACCTTTGGAGGTGCTGGAATTTGACAGAGCAAAAAAAATATATTAAACAAGAGGAAGTCAGTGACACAATGCCAACATCACAAAACCAAAATAGAAACATAGAACAGGTTAAAATTCCAACCATACATCACAACAGATATCCACAAAATCAACCAGAAGACTTCCACAAGGAAAATGACATCAATTTAAAGAATGCTTTTTTTTTTTTTTTTACTTAGAAAAGTAAACCAAATCTAGCTTCAAGACTGTTGACATTATTCAAGATACCTGGCTTCACAACATGGGACCTTATCGAAACAGATTCCCCTTCTTGACCTGAAAAAAAGAAAAGCACCAACACAATGTTAAATGCCAATTCAGGAGTAAGCCACACTGTTACTATATATAAAATGTTCCCAAAGGAAAGGTCAAAGTATTAACCTTCAAAATTGATAGGTATATACACAAAAGCCAAGTGATGGCCAACATCTTCCTTAGTCAAAGTATACTCAGATGTACCAGTTGATACCAAAACGAGGTCTCTGACAAGAAAAGCCATTAGAGGAAATATGAGGAGGGAGGCTCAAGTATGCAAACTTTCAACAAAAAAGAAATTAGAAAAAAAAAGACGCCAAAATTGAAAAAAAAGATTAAGGGAACAAAACTATGAGGAACTTCCACATGAAGGAACATAATAACTAAAGGCCATATAAGTTCCTTTGGAGCATCACAACAAATGAGTATACTAACCCAGTGTCTTTATGCTCACATAACCATTCAAACTTGCTGGGACCCTCTCTTCCTCCAAAGTAATCACCAACTCCTCTGATGGTACTGCCTTCAACAACATCTCCAACAATGTGTACATTATTGACTGATGGAGGGGCTGCCACCATGAAACATGAACAATTAATACCCCAGTCATAATCTTTTGGGCTGAAAAGGAAACGCAGTGAATAAAAGAGGGAAAAACAGCCTCAATGAATCGTATACTTGACACAGTCATGCTACAAAAGTTATGGACAGGATCTTTGCAAAAGTTGGAAGGCTTACAAACCTGATTTTACAAAATCGGTGTATTTATAATGAGGTTCTCCTTTGGCACCTTCTTCTGTCACTGGTGTGTACATAAAAACCAAACTTGAATCAATATCATCTATGGTCAATTTGTACTCCTCATCTTCAGCTCCAGCAATAACCACAGGACTGCTATTCCATTTTCTCCTCAACCAACTGAAAAATATGAAAGATGTATGTGCATTACGTTATTTCTCTGTACCATTACATACAAATGTGCGGACAAGCATATATTTGTAAGAAACATATGTATGTAAATAACTTGCGCAGATATGTGCTAGACTACTATTGTACATCAAAGCTTAAGCTAAGAAACAGGCCAACAACGTGTGCAACACACTCCTGCACTATTAAAAGTTAATAAAATTACTGGTGGCTGGAGGTTGGAACACATGAGACTATCATATACCCAATCTTCAGTTATTTTGGAATGGATAGCAATGTATATCAAGCTAAAAATATCCAGCATTGTCAACGTAACGTTGTAAACATGTACGTAAATTGTTTAAATGGGTATTCTCACCTAGAAACACCTTTCCCTGGAGTACCACCACACCACGCAACCTCTGCATGGCCTCTCATAATATTTCCCTCCATCAGATCTCCACGAACATCAAGATTCACAACCCTTGGGATTCCACTTCCTTTGCAAGAGAGACAGTAAGATAATCAGTAGCATGACAAAAGTTCCTTACACCGTATAAAAACTTTCCCAATAAGCAAATGTATGCTTCTTTACACGGAAATATATTGGCAAATTATTCCATTGGTATTTACCTCGTTTAACTGGAGAAGATATAGCAAAAATAGGAGGATACTCCATTTCTCCTAATATGGGAGTACACTCCACTTTTAAAATTCTACCGATATCGTCATGCTTAGGCCAGTAGACCTATGTTCATCATCAGCTCAAAATTAGATTGCACGAAGAATAAATTGCAGCCCTAAACTTCAAAACATTGAACTTTCTGAAAGAATCAGTTACCTCTCCAGTGGCATCAGGAATAATGGTGAAATTTGAAGGAGTTCTTTCTCCTACAAACCATTGGTATTTTAAGATTAATTGTGGATCAGTTGCCAAAGTGTTCTCTTGTACAAAAGTGAACTGGCAGCGACAGGTATCTTCTTCAAATGGTTTCTCAACAGAGGCCTCCTTGACCAGGAAGCCAGGAGGCAAATGATCCTTCCATTGCTCAACAAGGAAACGAAAAGTTGAGTCTGTTCAAGAAACAAAATTTCATTAGTTTAACTAAACTATCAACTACAACTGCAAAACAAGGTTAAACATCCTAATATTTCCTGACAACAGACAAAAATGAAAACTAAAATACAGCAGTGTGCCAATCATAGAATATAACTATCCATAAACACACAGATCTCCAGACATATACATATAAATTTGGTAAGTTCATTTGAAGGGCATATAAATGCAGCTTATTGTGAACTTTGTTCATGCATTTCAATACATTATTATCCTATGAAGCAAAACACACGATAAACCATCAGATTTGCAGTCCCTTTATCAAAAACAACATGTCTCTCCAAAAGGAATTATGCAAGACAGTAAGGTGTCCATTCAAACCCTTTACTTCCAAGTTCCAACAGCAACTTGTCCTTTCAAAACCAAACATAAGCTCTGCACCAAAGATTTCACGAGAACTGAATTTTGCAACATAAAAGAACGAAAGAATCAAATTACACACCTGCTGCATGGTCTGGACGGCAAAACTCCCAACCATCTCTAATGCACAAAGAGGTGTGTGCAGGATAGCGCTTTGCAATTGTAAGCTCTTCTCGGGAAAGATCTGGCAAAATTTTCACATTAACTCGTAAGAACACACTATTGGAAAATAAAACTAGTGATATACAAACACAAAATTATAGATAGACACAGAAAAAAAAAGGGAGGGGGGGGGGGGAGGGAAAGAAGAGTAAGAGCAGGAAACAGGTAAACATAGTAGAGATGCAGAAACCAAATCACAATCATTCTACAAGATACCTCTATCATTGAACTTTTTTAAGGTAGGGCCAACAAGCAAAATGGAAGCTGCTTCTAAGTGAGGCATTTTAAGAATGGGATTCTCCTCCACTCGTAAATGCTGTGGCACAAAACAAGAAAGTATGAGTATGTGAGTTTACACACCTGGGTCAAATTAATTAATTAATTGATGCATCAATCCCTTTCATTGACATGCTTGATGTCAATCACATTGAATTTCACCAATACAATCACCACAGCTAGTCTCTAGTATTTGACGTTAAATGTGCCAGATGTTCAGCTACATTAACTTGGGGTAAATGTAGGTATTTTGAAACTAACCTCAAGGACTGGTAAGTAGGGGAAACCCTTTAGGGTTGAAATTTTGTTTTTGCTGGCAGCTAATACCTGTTTGAAATTTTGAAGTGATTGAAATAATAAGTATTTCAAACACTGGGAGTGGGGAAAAGAAGCCACAAGTTGCAAGCTACTACAACAACAAACCTGTAATCTAGGTTGGCTTGCCATTGTAAGAGACTTCAACTTATTTTGAGCGACAGAGAGAAACTATACAAGGAAAAACAAACAAAAGTCAGAAACATCAAAATTATTACCCCCAGGGACCAACTCGGGAGGTTATAACAAATTGAAAACTGGCATTGCACATCAGCAACGGAAAACAATTCATTAATCCTTACCTCCAAATTAGGGAGCTGAGGGAGGCTTGCAAGTGATGTGATTTGGTTTCCAGCAAGATAAAGTTGCTGCACAGATCAAAATTTAAGAACCCTATTACATGGATAACTGCATTCTACCAGAAAGATGAATATATGTATATATATGAAACATATATGAAACACAAACCTGTAAGACTTTGCAATTTTCAAGAGGTTCAAATCCAGGCCCTTTGAAATCATTGAAGCTCAAATCCAGAACCTGGAAATAAGGAAGTACTATCAATCATTATTAAGCTATTTATTTTCAAATCTGCAGACATTGTTTACATGCATAGTAATAAATAGTTGCTTGGCAAATAATTTGAACATGTGGATGGAAAAATTTGAGTCCTATTAACCAACCTTTACTCGTGTCAATATTTCCACTCCCTCCAACGTAGACAAGAGATTGTCTCTAAGATAAACAAACTGCCAAAAAGAGTGTTATTTAAAGGAACAACTATAATCGCTTGCAAGGAAGAACGATTATGGAAACTAACAAAATAATTGACAAGGTATCTAGTTAGGTAGATCGCAAAATTCTCTTAAATGCTAATCATATAATAAGAAATCAGTTTACCTCTAAATTTGGTGACAAGTTCAACCCGCTAGCCTTGAGGCTACGAACTCTGTGACCCCTAAGATCTAACCTCTGGCACAAAAAGTAAAATAAGGCAGTAATAAGTACAGAATGAAAGGACTGTCTGTCACCTGTGATATGATAATATTTCAAAAGTAGTCATCTTCAACACCATGACACACACAGATGCAAATCAAATAAAGTGTCCAATGAAGCGTATGTGAAATTCAAGAGGAATGATGCTTACCAGATCATCACCGGCTTTGATTTCCACTTGTGGAAGTACAATGAACCGAGAATCCCGGTGTTCAGGAGTAGCTGTTTTCCTACGTCCAGATAAACTGGAATTTCTATCAAGAGAAGAGGACAAAGAACCGGTTCTCAGCCCACTAGTAACTGCAGGTGATCGAGCTGATGGGGAAGAAAGCTTTGAGACCGACTTCCTGACACCACTGCTAGCACTACTGTCCAATGAGGAAGTCGGCCTTCTTGAAGATGAAGAAGAAGTGGACAATACTGGCCTCACAGCAGGCTTCCTGATAGTCTCTTGTTTAGTTACACTCACATTAGATCCAGTTGATTTATTCAGGCTCCGGTCCAAAGGCGATCCTGAAACCGACTTTCTAACCTCTGAAACGCTGGTTCTAGTCAAAGATTTAGCAGTAGCAGCTGAAGGCACTGAACTTCTTCTAAGCTCTGGGAGAGACCGCCTTACAGCTTCCGGAGTCTTTTTAACTGCAGCCGTGGTAGCATTGTTTTGCATTCTTGCGGCGGAGACTGATGGCTTCTGAGGCAAACCTCCAGTGCTGTTGCGCCTTACAGGGACTGAATTCAAACTCCGGGTAGAGCCAGTTGCACTTGACTTGGTGACACTTAAATTAGGATCCAAACCACTTTTCGGGTCTACTTTCGGTCTAATGGAACTAGTTGGAACCGAGATCTTCGATGTCACTGCACCACCAGGTTTCACCTTTTTGGAAACACTTTTTGCAGTTTCTGATGAACAAACAGAGGACTGCTTCTTTGGAATTGGGACCTTTTCAACTGTGTCTTCGCCCGCAGGCACTAAATTGTCCTCCATTTTGGTTCACCACAAATGCGTTCAAAACCAAAAGCTACATTCCACCAACAGTTAACAAAACCGAATAAGTTTATGTTTGGTTTCCAAGAAAATGCAGAAAGAAAATAAAAGAAAAAAGTGCAGTTTTGTAAAAATTCACACCCTTTACTCAACTAAGCTAAAAACTTCAACTTCACTCCTCACCTCAATTTTTCACCAACTAAAAGGTAATTCAATTCAAGTAAAACTCCATGTGGAAAAAATGGAAAACCCAATTCATAAAATAAAAGCCGGAGGTACTTACAAGTCCAGAACTTGATAAAGATTGAAGCTTTTTTCAGGACCAAAACCCCTGTCCTTGTAAACAAAGGACCATACTTGGATCTACCACAAAATGTAGACTGTTTAGCAAAACCCAGTTCGATTTAAGCCAAACCCTTTCGAGAAAAAGGCTCAAAAACAACAAATGTGAACTCAGAAGGACTAATGCAAACAAACAGTAAAAAGATTGAGACGAAATAAATGAAGAGAGATAGAGAGACAAGGACAATATATTAAAAAATCACCTGGACAATGTCTCAGATCTGGGGGGTCACAAAACTGAAAGGGTAACTGTAAAGCATTTCTAGGGTTTGATTATTATGGCAGAAGATGCTCAGAGGCAGCCTCGCAAGGCACCAAAAATACAGCACAAAAGTGATGGAGTGAGAGAGTGAGTAACTAAGAAACTGTGCTGTTTGCTGAGCTAAGAATTTGGTAAAAGCTATGGCCACACCACAGCCATTTGGGATTAAAATATATTTGGAAAAAGTTGGGTGTTCCAGATAAAATTAGCAAATATTAAAAAAGTTGGCGGAAAAAATTAGGATTTAAAACACTGTGCAGTGAAAAATGGATTCCCATTCCCCATGTCATCTGTGAGTGGGCAGAAAAAAAGGGAAGTGGTTGGTGAAAATTATAGTACACTTGACTACTTTAATTTCGAAAAATAAGATTCCTTATTTTTAATTCACCAAATCAAAAAATTTATGTTGTTAAAATTTAATTAAACGACTACAAAAATGAATTTACTTTAAAAGTTATAATAACTTCAATTGTTGGATCAAATTTTAACAGTACGGATCTCCTGATTTGGTGGATTAGGAAGAAGAGATCCAGAGAGGATCTCTTTCCTTAATTTCTTTAACAAGTTAGGATAAAAAAACGTGATGTGCTTTTATTTTAGGATTTTATTGAAATAAAGTGTCAAAAATACTTTTAAAATGACCGAAAACGTTTTTAGTTAAATTAATTTAGATTTAAAACTTATATCGTAATTGCCTTTTTGTGTATGAAGTTCATGGTTGTGAACTTTTAAATCTTCAATTTTTATCCAAATGAAGATTATTTAATCCTTTAATTAATATCATCTTCATTTTAGTAGACAAACTTTATTCGACTATCTAATTTAAATGACTAGACGATTTTTAATTTGCTTATGTTTCTTTTCGTTTTGTTTTGTAATTTGAAAAGAGAATGCAAAGTCGTCTTACATAAGATATATGTGTTTTTTCAATGCAAACATCCTTACTTCTTGTTGCTTATCTAGCACACTTCATTGGATTCAGTTCCTCTCCAAAAGGATTAGGATCCTCTCTAGATCTCCTCCATGGGGATCCGGAGATCAAAGCATAAGGATCGTTCATCAAAGATCGTGCAGTCACAATTAAAGATTTTTTATATTTTTAAAAGTAAAGCAGTCTCGTTTTACATAAAAATATTTAATTATGACCGCACGATTTTTAATGAACTGTCATTGTATCTTGATCTCTGAATCTTCAAAGAAAGGATCCCAAGAGGATCCAAATCCCTCTCCAAAATCAGCTCTGTCGGCATCGAGCATTACCTGAAAAAATAAAAATACACACATTTTTAAAAGGGTAACAAATTGGAGACTTTCTATTCGGTTATTCCTGACCGAAATGAAAAGCAATTATTGTCGGGTGGGAAATCGTTGTCATTATTACTAAACAAGTACGAAACTTTGACTAAATTTAATTCACCACACAGGACAACTGATGGGTAAATTTGTAAAATGACAAAACACGGATAAATGTTCATCCTGATCCGACGTAAGGATATTTCTAATCCCGAACAGGAGCACAGACTTGCCCGTGTCCAAACATCCTCAGATATTATTTTATTCACTTCTTCGTCGGCACGGCGTTGGTCTGCAGAAAAGCAAAAGCAAAGCAAAAGACTAATACATAGAGGCTTTTAGAGAGAGAAACAAGAGGAGAGAGAAAGAGAGAGCTGCAATGGCGGACGAGAGGCCGCTGAGGAAGATAGCGGAGGCATTCAAAGAGCTCGAGGCAGCCGTAAACTCCCCAGCGGCGGACGTCGAGGTGGCTCCGTTCTCTCATGCGTGCTCGCTCGTTTCGCCTCTGTTCGGCTGCTTGGGAATTGCCTTCAAGTTTGCCGAGATGGACTACGTCGCCAAGGTACGCAATTTCATATGCCCCCTTCTTCTTTTTTCCTGTTTGGTTGCCGAGAAAATAACAGAAACGTGCTCAAACCAAAATCTGAAACATTTGCTCTTCAATTTGATCGGTATCGGGATTGTAACAGGTCCATGATCTATCGGAGGCGTCGGATTCAATCTCGACGTTGCAGGTTCTGCTCGATCGCGATATCGAAGCGGGTTGCGTGAGAAAAGCCGGTAGTCACTCGAGGAATTTGTTGAGAGTGAAGCGTGGGATTGACATGGTTAGAGTACTCTTCGAGCAAATCATAGTCACCAAGTACGTAATTTTATCAGAAACTATTGATTTGCATCATAGCGCGATTGTTTGATCATCTTCATTTCACTATTTTCCAGTTAAATTAATTAGCTTTTTAGTACAAAGTTTGTTGGGATTATGTCGAAATTAATAGGGGATTATTTGCGAATTAAAAGTGCGAAATGTATTTCGAGTTTCGCCTTTCGGTATAAAAAAAAAATCGATTTTGCACCGTAAATTTACAAACTTTTGCACATTGACGGACTGCAACTGTTGTAAAACCATACAAGCAGCTGCACTAGTTGTAGTATCATACTTGGATGCGTTCCGTTTGCTGCATGTCGTTTGTTGTTTCGAGCTGTTGCAACCACCGCGTGTTATGTTTTAAGCACGAACATAGTTTTCACCCGTTTTTCTTCCTTGAATTGGTTTAAATGGTGACGCTGCAAGCCTGCGGCGACTGGTATAGTGGTATGTTTGATTGAACATAAACATTAAATGGGGTTAACATGCTACAATTCGTAAAAGTTTGGTATAGCTTGTTCAAGTGGAAACATCACGAACCAAAGTGAACCCCGCTTAAGATGTCAAGGTTCATACAAATTATTTGGATGCTTAAGTTTATATTACGTGGTTAAATTGTATTGAAATTTCCTTGTTTTCATATGGAAGGGGAAATTCCCTGAAGGATCCAGCTTCCAAGGCTTATGCACAGGTGTTTGCTCCCCACCATGGATGGGTCATCAGGAAAGCTGTTGCAGCAGGGATGTATGCGCTTCCTACTAGGGAACAACTAATGAACAAACTCAATGAAGACGGTGAGTGTCTTACGAGATAGTACATTTGTTTCTTAAATTCTATATCTCAGTAAATTTGATTTGGCTGCAAAGATAGTTGCATTTGGACCTTTTGTGCCAAAACGGTTGGAACTGGTAGTTTTATTTTAAAACCTTTACACACCCATTTGACCTTTGATTGATTTGAGCGGAGCTTTATGGCATTGTGCCGTTTTGAATATGGTGAAAAGTTGAAAACTAATGCTCGACCATCCCTGCCGAGATCTTGACTTTGCTGGGCTTATAGATTTTAGTGTAACTTCTACCATTTCTTTCATTATATAACTTGTGAATATCAAGCTTTCCATTATTCACATTTTGTACATAAAAGCTCCGTTGTAGACGATTTGAGTCTCGAGTCGAAAGTTTGAGCACTTAGCACCAGTTAAATATGTCACTTTGCAAATGGATCGTAAAATAAAAGCGGGGAAGGAAAACCCGTTGGACTAGTAATGTTTGTCCTTTTCAATATTTTCCTTCCTTGTTTCAGGGAAACTTTTACTTATACTGTTATTCTCGATCGACTGGTCGTGTTAAGTTGTTAACTTCACATTTCCTTTTACTTTGTTTCTTTCAGATAACTCGGCAAAAGTTCAAATGCAGAGTTATATCGCTGCGTCTGCACCTCTAAGTCTGTACATCGACAAACTCTTCCATTCGCGGAAATTGGGCGTAGATTGGTAGGGCAGAGCTTGCATTGTACGTCTGGAGATTTGTACTCGACATTGTAACTTGTTCGAAAACATCGTTGTATACCGTTACAAATAATTGAAAATGCTCATAAACTCTTCTGTTTACAACTGTTTTGCTACATAAAATTCCACATGCTTTTACATTGAACGTATTTTTGTTCGGAGCTTGGAATTGTTCGAAGAGAACGGTGGATTAGACATTGTCGCAAGCGACTTCTGCAGAAAAATCCCGTATGATGTACCACAGGCTACTAAATTAGGTCTTCAAATTCTTACATCACTTTCTACCGTTCGACTTCTGATTCGAATGCACATTGAAAAATGTTGCGTTCCTCGTCGTATGAAATTCAACGTCGTCGATGATGCAGAACAAGAACAAAAGCTCAAACACATAAAATCTGAGCACGAGGAATATCATTTCATTTAACTCATCAACTCATTGTTGTCAAAATTGGGAGATGCAAGAACATATGATTGTCAAAACTGAGAGCTTAGAGAGTGTTTGTATCTTCTGATGAAAGCTTAATGGAATGGATTGCGATTCCGTTCCGAGCAGCTGGGTTATGTCCCCACCTTCCTAGACGAGGTTCCTGTCGCAAAGGTCATTGGCAATGTTAGATGCTGAGATTGTTTCCGTAAAGTGAACAATATGGAAACAAAACTGAAGAAAATAGACACGGGTTCAGAAATATCCCGATGAAGTATTCAAGAAACAGAAATTTAAGTTTTGCGTCGTTCTCCTTGCCCCAAAAAAACCTTATGCTCTAGCGGCATTACGCTTGCACTGCACTATTATAATGTTTCAACTTTCATATCCACTTTTGAAGTTCAATCTTAAAGTTGAGCATTCCTTTCAATCGATGAAGTTGAAACAAATATGAGAAACCAAAAATTGCAAGATTGCGAAATAAGTGAAGATCGAAAAGAAAAGAGGTCACCTTCCCAACTCCTGCAACCAGAAACCGTCCAGATTTTGCAAAAGCTAAAGAATTCACAAATCCAACCTGCACGGAACAAGAATATTGAGGGAAGAAAAAAAACTTGTTAACTTCTGATTTACACGAGGCAAACAAGGTTTTTTAATAATTGATTTGGCATACCAATGGGATGTTGTGTAACGGCTGAAGCACTCTGCTCTCACTTTCAATAGCCCATAATCGAACAGAGCCATTACCAGCTCCTGATGCAGCGAGGTCACTGCCTCTACAAACAGTGACTGAACTGATCCAAGAATTGGTTGATGAACAATCAAAGCTTTCAGAAGTGTGGTTACCATTTTCTGCACAACAAAATTCAATACCATCCCGTTAGAACACAACTAACTGGGAAGAAAAGAGTCTGCAGGGTAAAACTTGAAGCCCGAAAAACTTAAGAATGTTTTAGATAAATTTACCTATGTGACCATTTGGCATTCTATCACCATCCTTTTGTTCGACGTCTTTGTGTGCAGCCAATAAAGGATGAGCATTCTTAACTATGCAAACAGGCTTCTTCCGCACCATGTTCCAAAGCTCAACACTTCCATCATCAGAGCCGGATAAGAATTCGTCATTGCTAATAAAACAACAACATTCCAATGAAGATGCAGGGGCACGGAATACTAAACGTGACTCCTCTGGGACCTGTGTTTCAGGTAACGGATGATTGTGTCAAAACTAAGATAGACTACATGCCGTAAGTACACCAAAGTAACTCTGGAACATATAATTGAAAGAAAAAGAAAGTCTATCCTAAAAGTCTGGCTAATGCGGTACTGCAATTCAATAGCATTGGGATCCAAAGTTAATCACAGGAAAGCTAAAGGCTCCTAGGAAGTTTGGGGATTTTAGAAATGAGAAGGAAAGGAATAATATGAAATAGTAGCTTCCGCCAACATGATTTGACCTAAGTTTTATTTACAAGTGTTCCCAAAACATAGAAAGTATTTACTTCTTACCTTAAATAACTGCATGCTTCGATCATGTCCAACAGTCAATACCCTTTCTTTCCGTAGGCAATCAATACTTAATACTTCCCCTTGATGACCAAATAATGTGTTTATGTAAGCTCTATCTTCTACATTCCATATCTTAACTGTTCGATCATATGAACCAGAAAAAAGTTCTGAAGACCCTTGCCTGAAAGTTAAACATGAAACGGGGCCCCTGTGACCTGGAAAAGCCTGTTAACAAACACAAAGTTCAATTAAGAACAGATCATAAAACCTTTCCGTAGTTACAAATATTGCTTCTAACAAAATTTGGAGGGAGAAGTGGAGAGTGCGTATGCATAATAAAAAATCATAGCTTACTGTCAAAACTTAAGTTGACAAACAATACATCAACAGCCCTGACATTTTATTATTTTGTTTAGGACCTTTCTATAGCATAATCAGACATAATTCCTCATCAGTGTCTTTAACATGTCGATGCATCCCAATCCCAATATATGGACGACATGTGAGTAAGCTTACAGATAATACTGCTTTTGCCAAAGAAAAACATGTACTTCTGTTGGATAAAAACAAAAGCATTTCTTGTAAAAAATAAAATAAATTAGGTCATTCACATATGATTTGTATATAAGCACATAGGCCCTTGTCTATGCACGAGCAATTTTACAGTTAGTGAATTATCCTAACAGTATGAGAGGTCAACTGACAACTGCACTCCCCTATCCTGATTAAACTAAGTTTATTAAACCACAACCTACTAACAATTTCCAAAACATTAACGTATTATTCTACTCCAAAACCAAAAAGAAGCAACAAATCAATCGTATTTACCAAAATATGCTCTCGTGTACGAGTATCCCACAAATGAACATGGCGATCTATGCCCCCACTTGCCAAATACCGACCATCAGAGCTAACTGCTAGTGCTAACACGTGTTTACTATGCTTTTTAGCTCGACCTTGTGGATCCTTGACCCCATGGGACTTAAGTACTTCATCACTAGGCCATAGATACTTTTCACTTTTCCCACTATCTACATCCCAATGTAGAACGGTGCCATCCTTAGAAGCTGAAAAGCCCCTGAGGTCATTCTCGGACAGAACCACAGCAGTAACAGTTTGTCGATGCTTCACTAATATCCGAAATTCATCAGTAGATTCTGGCTTTTTAACCCTGAATGAGAGAATTCAACATGGGAATTAGGAACATGGTACCACAAAGTAACAGATTAAATAACCCACAAGACGGAAGAAAAATTCCAAGATACCCATCAAACTTAAGTGTCAGACAAGAAAATGCTTAAGCAAGAAAGCTGATGGTAGCATAATAGGATCTCAACAAAGTAGCATTAAATCAAAACGGAGGTTTATAAAGATCACAACTTTGAATCCAAATACCGATCAAAATGCCACTACATGTTGGCCAAGTTTTGAAACGATAACAACACCTACAATCTAATCAATAACATAAACACCCACAATCGCAAATAATAAACACAAATGAACCAAATTTCGCACAAAACAAAGGAAAATTGGCAAACACTAGAAATGCTAGCTAACAAGTTAAACGAAAACAACAAAAACAGATAAACAACTTCTAATGAAAACAATTTCAATTAAAAAAAAGAAAAGAAAGGAAGGTAAAAGCAGTGATTACCTAGAAGCAATGGCACGGCGAGCTCGGCCGCTGTCCTCGAGCTGCTGCTGCTGCAACATCTTGCCAACAAGCGAGTCCATCTCGCCTTCCTTCACACCCTCTTCACCGCTATCATCATCCTCATCATCTTCCTTGGCCCTCCTCAGCAGCTCCCGAGTGTTCTCCAAGAACTCATGAGCCAACCTATTCCTCTTCTCGTCTGCCGTTTCCACTATAGCCTCCTCCTCCTCCTCGGCCTCCTCTCCGCCGCCCTCGCCGTCCGACCCGACGGCCCCGTAGTCGTCGTCGGATTCGCTCTCAATCTCATCGCGCTCGACTTTCCGGCGCTTCTTGGATTCGGTGCCGAAGAAGGGATCTTCGTCGAGAGAGAAAGCCTTGCCCTTTTTGGATCCCTTGGGAGCTGAGCCGCCACCTCTCTTCTTGTTCTTCATGGTCGGAATCAATGTGCGGAGTGTTGAGGTGAAGTCGGAAATGCTGCTGCTGCTGCTGCTGCTTACACTGGTTTGCTAGGGTTTTGGTCTTTGGAGGGTTTAAGGTTTAAGCGGCGAGGAAGACGGTGAGGAAGTGTTAGAATTTCGGGTCGTGGATCCATGTATAGTGACCCGGGTTCGATTTATTTGAACTCGTAACAATTGTTCTACTTTCCAGGCCCAAATGGTTTGTTTCGTTGGGTTATAACTCATAATCATTGTTTGAAACTTCTTCGATATTACCGTAGAAATATCGAAAAAATTAGAAAAAGATATAATATTTGGGATGAAGTTTAAACTTCACAAGATATCAAATAAACTTAAACTTCAACTAAAATCAATATATTTTGTTGATTTTTAGACATATCACTTAAATATCGATAAATTGTCATATGACACTCCAAAAATTTCATTTTAAACGTTCACATTTTAAAGCAAATTTTCATCATTTCCATCAAAAGTAACCGATAGTGATATTGGTATATTCATCGATATTCCACAAATTTGCATATTGAACCACCAATACTATTATTTTAAACACTACTTATAACTTTAGCATGATGTTCTTCCCGTATCAATACACAAAAAATAAACGTTGAGATTTAACACTAACGACCTTTTCATGACAATAATGTGATGGAGAGAATTCCACTTTAAATCCGTTCTACTCTATTTTGAAGTGCAAACGACTAAAAATTGAACGCGAAAATCCATTGTTATACTAACGATATTCTGTACTAAATTGATTCGAACTAGCTGCAGAGGATTAAAAAAAAAAGTTATATAATTATAAATTCAGCTACCTTGACCTTTTACCTTTTGTTTTACCAGGATAGTTACAAAAATATCACAGAATTTACCGCATATTTCAAACTTGTAACAAAATGGAAAGACATCGGTAGCACTAAAGAATCCATATATCCCGAATGAAACCCTTCCATTTTCTAAGAAAATGCGGTCAGCCTATGGTGTGGAGGAAGATGGGTTTCCCTCGTGAGTGGCATGGGCATGGCATCACTAGTACTGCTGAGCTGCTAGTGCTCGGAGGTCGCATCTCCTTCCGAGTCTCGCCGTTTCTTCTTTCCATCTCCATGCCTCGACCGCCTCGGGGCCTCATCCTCACTTTCGCTATCATCATTTCTAGAGCTGTTTCCAGCACCATAATGTGTCTCATCATCTGGACCTGACATATCTTGTCCCTTCCGATCAGTGGAAGCTCCCCTTGGATCTCTCTTCGGCATCCGGTTAGGGTTTTGAGATGATGGTGGTGGTGGAAACATTGGAGACATACCTGTTGGCCGACCACCTCGGCCTGGATGTATCCCTCCCATGAAGGGTGCACGTCCAGGACCCATAATCCCAAACCCACCGGGTGGAAATCCAGGTTGTTGTGGTCTCCCACGAAACATCATGCCAGGGTTGGGCACTGTAAAATCACCTGAAAACCTGGGACCATACGGATTGAAACCCCGAGGGGCCATACCGAACGGATTTGGCATTACAAATCCGTCAGGTACATAGGGCATTGCATCATGACCCATCATTCCTGGGGGAAAACCCTGCATACCAGGCATAGGTCTGCCACCTCTTGGTAGAGCCATGTGAGGAGGCCACATGACTCCTCCTCCTCTGCCCCTTCCTCTGCCATCATTTCCTGCTCCGGGAACTTGACCGAAGCTATCTTCCTCATCTTCACTTTCTTCCTCTTCCTCCTCTTCATTGTCCTCAAATGGGACAATGTCTGGATTCTCACCACCATTCTCTGGATTGACTCCCTTTGCTTTTTCTTCTTCGCGTTTTGATTCTGCCGCAATCGAAATTGCCTGTACGCACGCAGAGAACGATAAACAAGATTCAGATTCATCAAGTTCTGGCCATTTAATAACATAAAATTAAAAGCAAAGGACACATTATAGTGCAAAACAGATCTTGTCCTGCCCCAGCAGAATGGCCTCTAATTTAATGGACGACACAAATGAAAACTAAGAGAGGAGAAGTATCGAGATAAATTCCTATGTTAAAAATTAATTGATAAACACAGTGTTAATACTTTTGGAATTCTATTGCTTTCTCTCTTTTTGCTTTCTTTCCTTTTAACCTTTTTTTTTTCACTTCAATTTCTTTTTCGCAAAATTTAACTAGTTTCCTGTGAACTTTGAACATACCATAAGTTCACTATCTGGCTCAAGATAAAGCAAGGATGCCAACTGCTCACCGACGGAGAGCTCTAGCTCTTGACAATCTCTACTTATCTGCAAGAGTACAAGCACGACAATAAGATCAGAAGTTATTTTTTTCGTCTCAAGGTATGTTTACACAAGAAAGTAGTATCACATGAGCAAGCATACATGTTGACAATAGTAATGATTGCAAGTGAAAACGCATGGTGAAACAGCTAATAAAAAATAGGCGCACACGTAAAGAAGTTATTAACATGATATTCTATCAGATTTGTTCTATTTAAGAACCAAGTGATGCATCAACACTTATATTTAAGCAGCACTCAGCCAAGTGATACATCATGACATTAGACAATAACTTCAGTATCGTTCTAAACAATGCCAACTTATCTGTTAATACCACACACACACACACACACAAACCACAAAGGACCCACAAAAATACATGCACACATATGTATTGATGGATTGTACATTTAGTCATATGGGTTATATTGTATTATTTTTTAGATTTTGGTTATCAATTTAAGTTTGATACTCAAGACTGTTCAGTGGACTCCGAGTCCCCTGGATCGTAACTTTCATTTTGATTAATGAATGTCTTTTATAAATGTAAGAAAATGTTTTCAGCTGTCTAAATCATGGATAGCATGACAAACCAGCTGCATACTGATACATAATGAAAACCCTGACAGAAATAAAAATTGGGTGATTTCACAATCAATCAAGAAAGAACAGACAAAAATCAAATGGTGTTTACGTGGGCGTTTCTATAGTTTTAAGGCTCCAGATTGTACCTTCACTGGTAGGTTCTCATTGTAGGGGTTCCTCAAATGACGAGTTTTGTGAAAGGACAGTTCACATAGCTGCATCAAAGAAACTGCAATTAGTCATCACATCTTATCATTTACTGCTTATCCATGCCCATTAAATTTTAAACTGAGGTCTTCCATCATAATAGCTTCTCCTAATTTCCAGATGGAAGTAGTGATCCCAACTGAAACTTGACTCAAGTTGGCACACAGATGGGGGTTTAGGTATGCTATGAATTGAAACATTGAAATAAGTCCAAATAACTTAAAGTTGATACGAGTACAATCAACTCCAATCTTGATTCAAGCCAACAATTTGAGATCATAGGATCAAAAGAATTAAGTAACTATTAAGATACAAGCCCTCAAACAAATAAAACAGATAATGTGAACTACAACTAACAAGGAACATAAAAGCAAAGCCATACTCATTAGCATGCCAATCAGTAAGAGTGAGAACAACAACAATAATAAAACAGACTTGATAATTCTCACAAGATATTTTGTAGGATCCTGTTTGTTTGCAGCAGAAAAAAATATCAAAGAGGGAATCAAATTCTAGCTCAATGAGTAGAAGGTTGCCATAAAGTTTAAACAAAATTATACCTTTAACCATTTGACAGAGAAATTTCGCCCATAATGTGCGGTTCCATGTGCATATTTCCAATTCCCTCCACCAACAGACCCACCAATTCTGGACATCATCTTTGCACAACCCTAACAAAGAATAGGCAATTTTAATTCTAGCACCCCCAGTGGATAACTTGATATAACTAAAAATAGAAAGCGATGTGAAAAACATTGGGATGTAATTTGCAATCCTACCTGGAAATGTCGAGTCCGGTTGACTGAGAAAATTAAAATCACATTTTCAGCAGAGTCAAAAGCTTCATTAAGTTTGGACTCGTTGCTCCTCTGAGTTGCCCATAATCCTTGTTGTACAGATAATTCCAAATTTTCTCGGTTGCAACTTTTAACAATAAAATACCTAAGGTTTGATGTTTGAAATAAATAAGTATATCCAATTTCATACAACAGGTGCACTAATTGGAAAGAAGAGTAATACAAGTAGAGAAACAGTCAAGAGATTTCATTAGGTAGGAAGAATGATATGACTATTGACTTTACAGTACAAAATTTAATGGGAAGATGATTATCACAATACGACATTTCAAAAAAATGTCAGCAAGCAGGTTGGGTGTGCATTTTTATCTTTGAACCTATACAGCCATCATACAAAACTCCAAAACTAACTGTGAGTAGCAGCAAGCAGTAAGCAATGATGCACACTTTGGTAGCATATATCAAGCAGCTTAAACTGATATAACAACCACATATATGTATATTTTCTAACTTTATCTAGATGATCCAAATCTACATTGGGGAACAGGCAATCAAGGTTGATAGCAAACAAGCTTTTTGAGATTCACAACCTATATTTATGGCACCTTAGCCCCCCAACAATATCAAATGCAGTTTGAAGGTAGGAACATATTTAACTCATGTTCCCAAGGAAATTTTCTGCAGAGCCAGATCAGAGTATATTGTATATTCCAGAATCTGAATGTTCATTGACAGAACACATATTTGGAACCCTACAACTCAACACATCACCAAACCATTCATTATGGGATGGGATTCATGCACTGGCATTCCTACTAGCACTACGAAAAGCTCAGGTCATAACGCCCCTACTATGGTTGTGCAGCCCTTCCTCGGGTTCATAGAGTCGGGATTCCCATTTACCCACAATGGAGGACCTGTTCCCAGACTCCGCATAAAACTCATCCAAATATTTTTCTATGGACCTTCCTTATCAACAAAGTCACTGTTGTGTAGGACTTCTAGTTCAGGAAGCTCAAGATACAACATCTTATTCAGCCGAGGTCCAACTTAAGCCCTGAGCTTACATCTAGGAACCTATCTAGGCACCATTGCTCAATCCAAGTGGCTTACGAAGTTGAGCTTTTTGCTTCTTATTGCAACTCAAAAATCAAAATACATTTGCTTTGGGTACCCTGTTCTTTATTTCCCTCTTCCCTCCCTACCTACTGACAAGTCAACTAATTATTTCAGCTGTAAATTTGTAAAAGCCAAACATTTCAGGCTTAAACCCTACTTAAGAGTTCAGAACTGTCTTGACTTTCTGGTCTCTTAGGAGTCTCCCAGATTCCAAGAAAGTTATAATTAACATACTACAGCCATATGCAACAAATACCATATATTGGGGATCAAGATACAAACTTTTTTCCTAGCACCAAAAAACGTGAAATTTACTAAGTTACGTAAATAATTTCAGCCATTTCTTATTACCCTATCATACCCACGCAAGTAAATCTTGCCATAAATTTTCCTTACTGCAGTACAATGGAAAAATAGAATAATAGAAGAGGATATCATTCATCTCTCAATAACAAAATATAATTAGGTCAATAACTTATTGGGAGAAAGCAACTCCGTGTATAACTACATACGAAAAGGCAAAATTCGTACATAATGTGGTCAAGTACAAATTATACAGAGTAATTACTCATAAAGTTAGCTAATATAGGTTTAAACTTTAAAGAAAGCTAGTTACAGTCGATAGAATGGACCGAACTCTTTCGGGAATTATTGACCAAACAATTTATACATGAATTGATTTACAAAACCTAATAAAAAACCTTGGGACTCTGAACAAACCTAGATGTTCCTTGAGGCAAAGGCAACGCGCTTCTATTTGCCTGATTAGCTAAGCCATTGGGAAGAGTTTGTGTCTGTGTGGGGCCAACATGTTGTTGGGTTTGTTGAAGCTGTTGCTGTTGCTGTTGCTGCTGCTGGACATTGCCAGACTCTGCTGTAGTAGGTTTTCCCACAAAATTGTTGGGTCCTTGTGCAGGCTGATGCTTATCTCCTTGTTGGGGAAAACCAGCATTCCTTTGTTGATAGAACTTACTTGAGTTGTTATAATTGTAAGAAGTCAAATGCTGGATCTTCTGAAGGACTTCTTCCACTGGAGGTGGAGGTCCAGGCAGCTTTGCGTGTCTATACCGGCAATCAGGACCATTTGGACAAAAACCCAACTTGTACCTACAATGACAAAACCCTTCCATAAGAACAAATACACTTTCGATAAATTCATGGTTTTGTTCACACCGAAACTAGACTCCAATATTTTGGATAAAGAAGTTTAAATAATGAGGAGAAGCAACAACTTTAGATAATTTTATTCCTTCTGCCATCCACTTATGCACCTCGAATCGTCGAAATCATATGATCCCAGAATACCAATAACAACAATTCCTAAGGAATCCACCACATCAATATCACAATAGGACAATTGAATTCAATTCAGTAAAACTTTAACCTATCCATTAAGTTCCAGATCAGAATCACCAAATTAAACCAAAAACCAACAAAGATGAATCAGGAAACTGGCAGAGAAGAGCAAACACATACATATTACACTCTTTGATGTCCTCGTTAGTGTGCTTGTACACGCAGTCCTGCTCGCGGCACTCGCCGTACAACCGGAAGAAGCGGCACACGGGCATCCGCGACTTGTCGTATTGGTGGAGGAACCCACAGGCATCGCCCTTCATACAAAGGCTGCGCAGCCAGTGACGACACACCGTTTGTCGGTAGCTCCGCCCACCTGTCCGGTTCGCATTCTGATTGGGCTGCGGCGCCGCAGCGGCCTGATTGGCACCCAGCCCGGTAACGGCGGAGTCGGATTGCATCACGGAATAATTCGAAGTTGGGACCGTATTGGCGGGGCCCGCGGAGGCCGAGACGGTGGCGGGTGCATCGAGGCCTCCCTCGAAGTCGAAGTTGAGGCCTCCGTCGGAGTCCTCCATCGGGTGAGCTTAGTATTCGTTTGTCTGTTGTGCGCGGGTGTATGTTCGGGAGATTTGGGGATTTGCGTAGATAATTAGGGTTTTAGAGATTCTGATGAGAGAAGGAGAGAGATGCGAAACGTGCGTTTTGGGGATCTAGGTTGAATGAAGGAGGAAGAAGGAGCGTGGGTTTCGACAGTCGACAGGGGGCAACAAAGAGCGCGAACACCAGGACGTGCAGAGGAGAAAGGGTATCCGGGTTTGGGCTCTCATCCCGTCCAATCCGGGGAAGAAAGAAAATCGCAGTCCGGCCCAACCAAACGAGAAAGGCCTCTCATGCAATGGAGTTTTCATTTGGCGGTGCTATTTCACACACTTATTTTTATTTTTCACACAATCTTTCAATTTTTCGTCATCGGTTAAATAAATTGAAGAAGATAAATAAAAAAATTAACAAAAATATGTGAAAGATAAAAGGAAGTGTTTGAATGGTATTATATTTAAGTTCGTGGCCAAGATTTAGTGGTATTATATTTTTAGGGTAATTACATAAAACTACCTCAATTATTGGGTCGGTCACAGTTTCATACCTCATCCTTAAAAAATTTCAATGTCATACATTATCTACGAATTTGTTACAATTTCATACCTTCAATTCTTCCTTTAAATACTGACGTGGCTTTAGACGGGGTTCACTTTGTATTAAAAAATTAATTAAATACTAAAAAATAAAATCATTTATTTTATTTTTTTTGCATGGAGGACCCACACCTTGTTAAAAAAATAAAAAATAAAGGATTTTCAGCCAAAATGGTCTCTGAGATTTGCATAACACATCACTTTGGTCCATGAGATTGTCCACTATCTATTATTTTGGTAATTCCATTAAAAACTTCATTAAGTGTCCCGGAGCTCTTGGCCGGACGTTTAAGCATAGCTTCGTAACTCAATTGTTTCTTAACCAAATTCGACCCATAATATATCAAAATGAAGATAGGAAAGTGTAGAACAAGATTATACCTATTTGGAAGCCTAATGGTTGCCGGAGATGGCCGGAAAATAACCTGAAAGGTGACTGATCCACGGGAAAATTGAAAAACTCGCCAGAAACTGGGCAAACTTTAAACGTTCATAACTTCTTCAATAATCAACGAAATCGAGTCACCTTTTAGTTTAAAGTTTATAGTTTACCCAGTTTCTGGCAAGTTTTCCAGTTTTCTTGCCGACCAGTCACCTTTCAAGCTATTTTTCTGCAATTTCCGGTAACCATTGAGCTTCCAAATATGTATAATCTTGTTCTATACTTTCTTATCTTCATTTTGATATATTATTGGTCGAATTTGGTTAAGAAACGATTGAGTTACGAAGCTTTAAAAATTGCCCAAACTTTCGGCCAAGAGCTTCGGGACACTTAACGGAGTTTTTAACAAAATAACCAAAAGAATGGATGGTGGACAATCTCAATGACCATTTCTATTGATTTTCAATCTCAGGGACCAAAGTGATGTGTTATGCAAATCTTAGGGACCATTTTGGCTAAAAAGTCAAAAATAAAAAACCTAAAAACTACACAGAATCCCCTATTCGATTACACACCCCGCCGCACCAGATTTCCTCCCTCCTCTAGGTCAACCCTGCCCTATCGTTCCTTCTCTTGACGGAGGCCCTCTTTGCCTTCCCCTCCATCCAACGTGCCATCGACGAGCTCATCTTCGAGGACTTCAACTTCTCGGCGCTCTACGTCGTAAACTATCCCTCATTTGCCCATCTATGCGAGGTCGGCCACCGTGAAATTCAGGCGCAGTGCAGCCTCGTCTTCCAGAACTTCACACACGCGTCTCTGTCTTCTAGAACTTCACCATCAACTATGATGTCAAGATGATCGATTTGGGCAGCAAGTCATTGAATAATTACATCAAGATGATCAATTCGTTGGGCCGTGGTGGCTGAGTTGATGGATTCGCGAACTAGGATTTAGGATCTGCAAACGAGGAACGCACGGATGACACCCCCTAACCCCGATATCCCCACATACCAGGGTAGGCACGTGCTGGCCGACACCCTTGGGTGACAAAGCCATTTTAAACATGCATACAAATAAAATATATGCAATTAGAACGATTATACCAAAACAGAAACATGTTCAAAGCATACAACTACTAAGAATAATATAGAAAGATTACTAGAAAAAGATACGAACAAGGGAATGATACCTACACTGAGAAGACTTGATGATACCTATGCTGAAGTGCCCTGATGCCGGGATCATGTGCCTCGATCCTAACTCTTGAAGAGGCGCAAAAACAGAAATGTGAGTGAACCAAAATTTATAATAATAATACTAATAATAGGAAAATATTTTATTTCTGAACATAATAACCCCCTGTTTTGAAAACACATATATAATACTACATATAGGTTTTATAAAAACCCTAGCATGCCAGGTAAAACATCCGTAAAACATTGTAAATCGTATCTGTGATGTACTCAACTAGGGGTATCATAGTCGTCTGAAGGCAATACATGTTCATCACCCGAATGTGAAGCTGAATAACCTGTATATCACCCGAATGTGAAGCTGTATAAAATAACATACATCCACACCGACACTAGCCGTGGCTAGTGAAGCTGTCCGACACTGCTTTCAGCAGCGAAGCTAGGGGTATATCATATATCATATCTCATAATCTCACTTCTCCTCATCAACTGTGTCTTATGGCCATAGACATCTATACCCATGGTGTGTGGATGTGCCGTATGATAACCCACTAGATAAGTACCGAAAACATACCTCAAAATCTCATATCCAAACCAAAATTCAAAATCTCCAAAACTCAACTCACAAATCCATGGTAATTCATATTCGCAAATCCATAATAAGTCATATTCGAAATCCATAGAAATTCATATCCAAAAATTCAATACTTTTAATAAAACGTAATTTCGATAAATCAAACTATTTCGTAAACCATAATTATAAAAGTTCATAAAGCATATTATAAAACACATTTAAGTCATGAAATATGAATGCATGCTAGGCTAATATTTTATAAAAACATATAAGTTAAGAAGGGGTCCACTCACAGATATTTTATCGTTCGAAAACCGCTCGAACTAGCGAGAACGGGATCACCTCCATCGATGACCTAAACACAATTAAAGGTCGTTTAATAAAACTTTACAAAAATGTTAGAATTTGGGAAAACGGACGGCGGATTCGAATTTGGCACGTCAAAAAACTTAAGGAGGGACCTCAGGTTTTCTCCTACACACCGCCGCACGAGCCGCCATGAAGACGGCGGCCATAAGGCCACGCTCCGCTGCATGTGGCGGTTTCCGATGAATGGAGACTAACTCTAAAAATTATCAAATTTTACAGGGAAGTAGATCTCAATGAGTGGAGCAAGTTTCATACTTGTGACTAAGCCCAATTTGGCTGGGAAAAGCCTCAATTTCCCGCCAAAAACCCTAAAAATGGTGTGCTTCGATCCATCACCTCCAGTGCTCCGCCGTCTCCAAGGTTGTTTGGCCTTTGTTCCTGGGTTCAAGGAAAGTGTAATGGTGATGGAGATTGAAAGAAATCATTTCACAAATGGTGGTTCAAAGCCGAGAACCACTTGTACCCGTCGGTGGGTTTTCTCGCAAGGGTTTGGCTAGAATTAGGTGTTGAGATGAGGTTTGGTGGTTATGGGAGGTTGAAGAAAGCCACAAAATTGGATAGAAAACTATTAGGAAACTCCAAGGAAACCAGGTCGATCACGCAGGTCAAGGGGAACTTGGCCGGTTCTTTTCTTTCTCTTCTCCCTCATTTCCCTCTTTGCTCTCTCTTCTCATTTGTTCACTATCTTATCCTATTTCTTGATTGAGCAGTGCCCAGCCTCCTTTTGTCTCTTTATCTTTCCATCATAGCCACATACGTGGCTTCCCAGATTTGTTTTCTCCAAAATCTGGAGCCTTACTGAAATGATCAATTGACCATTTTTCCCTTAACTTCATTCGTTAATAACTCCTTCATTATAACTCCAAATTACGTTCCCTTCGCGCCCGCACGTTCGTAGCAATGAGTACTATGAGGATACGCCAAGAAAACGGATCTTACGTGACACGACAAGGCGGTCAAATAAAATCAACACATTTGCCTCAAATGGCATTTTCGTAATTTCACGTTTTAAAATTATAAAAACAGTAATTTTTTGGGATGGGTTGTTACAACGAAAGTGGGTTTGAATCACTCAGACGACGGAGTTTCTGAGAGAGCATGAGTACAGAGAGTGAGAGCAGTGCGAGGTAGAGAATGAGTAGTAGTGGATGGAGGATTCGAGGGCTTCAATGCGGGAAAAGAGGGAGGAGATAAGTTGGTCTTGTTGTGGTTGTTGGCAGAAACGATGTTTTGGGTGGTGGGTATTGTGGGTGTGGTGAGGGTTTTTGGGCGGAGATTGTGGTGGGGGGGGGGGGGAGAGTAGGGATCTGATGAGGTGGATTGGAGGAGTTGAGAAGCAAGGGCTTGGAGAAGTGGGTATGTGGTTGGTGGCGGGTAGGGGTGGTGGGTTCAGGTGCAGCAGTAGGTGTTGTAGGAGTTGGTGCAGCAAATGGTAGTGGTTGGGGGTAGGGAAGGATGTTGGGGTGGGTGGGATTTGGGTTTGGGGTGGTTCTAGTTTTGGGTTGGGAGAAGACGGGTGAGGGGGATAAGGGGTGGGTCCCCCATGCAAAAAAACATTATATTTTTTTATTTTTTTAGTTTTTAATATTTAATTTTTTTTAATTTTTAATAGAAAGTGAACCCCGTTTCAAGCCACGTCACTATTTAACGAAAGAATTGACAGACAAACTGACGGAATGTATGAAATTGTAACAAATTCGTAGATGAGGTATGACATTGAAATTTTTAAAAGATGGGATATGAAACTGTGACTGACCCAATAATTGAGTAATTTTATGTAATTTACCCGTATTTTAATACGAATATGGGGTGGGTTGAGAAAAAGCAGGGCAATCCACCACTTGAAGGTCTTATTTTCAACATTTTCTAGTGACGGGATACGAATTATAACTCATTGTGTGGCTCAACTAAAACTTCTTAACACCAAATATAAGCGGTTAGATCTGATGCACCGAAACGTGTTCCCGATACATTGAAAATTTTCTGCATAAATTCATAGCCTGAAATAACAAAGTAATCTGATGGGAAATGCTGCATACGAATTCTAACAGCACGTTGACATCTCAAATGTAACGCCGGAATTTCGAATTAATTCCACCATCAGATCAAAGACATGAAAATGCACCAGACAATCAATGAACTCATTTCCAAAATCAATTTCCATATTCAGAGAGAGGAGGGGAGGGGGAAAGGGAGTGGGGGAAGGGCAACTATGTATATTGACAGGTTCTTGCTAAAAAATACAGCGGCGGGGCACGTCACAAATCCAAATTCTGTAACACCTAAGCTTTAGACAAATTAATGAAACGTGAAAATTACTTTACTACGAGCGTCTGCAAACGAGAACCTGCCCGCCCCCCTTCCCTTTTCCTCAATGTTTAAATGGTGGCGAGGGGGGTGGGAGGCGAGAGAGAGAGAGAGAGAGAGAGAGAGAGGACAGATCAATTTCTTACAGGTGGGGGAAAAATATCATCGTCCACTTCGATGATGTGCGCAGGGCCCTATAGATACAGTCGCCTTTGCCCAACCAACAAGTGTCTAGGTTCAACTTCCCACCCGATCAATGTCGTGGTGTAATGAGTTAGCCCAGTTAACTGATCATCAAGAATTTACACTAGTTCCCTTCCTTATCTTTCTCTTTATCACCTGGAGCCGCTTCTTGACTGCCTTTTGTTCCCACGTCGGCAGCTGCGGCATCAGAAGTGGTTGACTCAGAACTTGGCTTCTCATTGCCTGATTCTGACAGCTCAGGCGGCTTTGAAGTTCCCTCAACTGTTGATTCAGCTTGAGGCTCGGTAACAACTTTATCATCTTTCATCAATGGCTCAGAAGATGATGAACATTTAGCTGCATCGGCAGATTTCGTTTGAAGTTCACCATTTGGTAGGGCATCAGAGGGTTCCCCAGAGTCTGAAGTCTCCCTCCATTCAACCCACTCAGGTGGTTTTTCAGTTTCAACGGGACCCAATTCTAACGAATTGTTTGGGACGGCAACTTCCGAATCTTCTGGTTTTATTCCTGGTTCCGGAGAAGATGCTGCGGTGTCAACTAAGTCATCATCTTCACCAACAATGACATCATCATCCCCGCCACCATTGACAACATTAGACTCCTCCGTATGAGGTGATGGAGAAGCAAGAGAGCCAGTTGAGTGATCTGTGGCAGCCCTGTCATCCTCGAAAGCAAACCAGTTGGAATTTGTAAACAGAGAACCACTGCAATCGGAACGGAAAACATGTCAAGCAGTTCAAAGCACCGGATTTTTATACATAATCAGGAGAGCTAGATATGCACAATAACACCACTAGTAAAAGTCCAAAAATCCATTCAGAAGCTTTGTCCCACTGTCCCACTACCCATGCAAAGAACCATAAACCAAGGGAACAACATAGAAAGAATACTGTTTGCTTCAAACCCAGCATTATAAGCTAAAAAATAAGGGAAATTATTAACTCAACAAAAAAATTGTACACTTAGTTGCCACCACAATTGTAATTTAACCCAAGTTCATATTCCCAGTAGATACAAACCGGACCAGCAGGAAAAAAATATTTATTCCGTTGATCACTAATTCTTGGGAGACACTCCAAAAAAGTCATTAATACACATGCAATAAGTGTACTTTTATTTCTAAATATAAAAAGTTTGGAGTGTAAAGCTTTTTTAGAGCGTCAATAGCAGCACCCCTATTCTTTACCGGACAGGCTGAGGAAGGAGAAGATACCCATAAAAATCTCAATGTTTCATGACATTATTGCCAGGTATAGCCTACATGCATAGATTTGTTGTGGCAATCAAACTCTGGAAACAGCTTCATGCTATAGGATTGTCTTGCCAAAAATCCTACTAGAATGTTAAGAGTAAATATTAAGGGACTTTCCACCTACCTTTCCTGGTCATCTCCCAAACGCAATGAAGATATGACGACTTCAGCAGATTCATCATCAAAGTAGACATCCTGAGCCAAAAATATTTAGCAAGGAACAGTTGGAAAACCTTTAACAGTAGTCAACCCTAATATTATCAAAAACATATCAACAAGAAAAAAAATTAATAATCACTGAATTGAGTAAGCTGGCAGCATATTTGATACCTCGTCATCTCGTTCAAGTGAGCCATGGCCCTGAAATGCATGAAGAGTATTAATATCAGTAATCATCACCACAGGGACACTAAGTAAGAATGACACAAGTGTTTGGAACATTTTGGGACATTGTCATCTTTCCATTTCCTCCAGGACCAAATTATGAGACACCACTAAATTTCATAGCTGGTGCAATAAAATTACAAAAATTCCAGGTGCTGAAAATATCAACCAACAACATATCATCATGTAAACATCCCAGGGGCCAGTGGATAGAATAATAGGCTAATAGCTTTCTTAAATGTTAAACACAGTGACAAGGACTTTAAGAAAACAAAATTAAAGCACTAAATTGTCTAGTCTAAAAAGGAAACTTGTTCCATGTGATATCCAACTCCCAGCGATGTGCATATGATAATAGTGTAAATTACTCCTGAAGATTTAAACAGGTCTATCGTCTATCTTTTTTCTTTATTTCTAACATTTGACCAACTCCAAGGGTACATTACTTTCTAGTCTAAAGGTTCAAAAAGAAAAAAAACACGGTCTGCTCTTATGATATAGGCTACCATAAAATACTAAGTTATTTTCTCCTCGCCATTGTGTATTTTCCCTTTGAGTTGTCTCTTTCAATGTACAGTGTGTATAAATAGGATTTTAAGATAATCAAAGGTATCAGGGGGTACCTCATCTAACTCATCATTGTTGTAAATTCCATATCGGAAAGCCTGGCTTAAGTTATTTGCAAGGGCTGCAACATCGTAATCTCTATCTTGATAGTCATCATCATCACTATCCCTATTTCGATCATGTAATGCAGTTGGCCGCCTGTTACAGTTGATTTACCATGATTAGATAGCCGAAAACATGAGTTCCTTAGGACAGTGGAGAGGTAATAAAAAATGAAATGGGTCACATTGATAATCACTATTGTATCAATGAAACAACAAAAGCAATATTTTACTAGAATAAAAAGCATGTTGATCATGTTTGCTGTATCCACTAGTAACTACATGTGATTTACTACAGTTTTAGAACTTGCACCGCAAATCAACAGTAAATGTGACATGAAGAAACCAAATGCTTTTGTGAGGGAAAATCACATACCCACAGGCCCACTGATAGACGTTCTCGACCGCATTACGTTTTGACAGGACACTTGCCTGCCACTCCGCCCACTCACTGTTTTCCTGCAAGATAATTACAACTCTAAAATGACTTCGACAGTGATAACAGAATACTTCATTTCCAAAAACTTATTTTCTATTCAGCATATAGATAACAGAATACTTCACTTCCAAAAAACTTACTTTCATAAACTGAAAAGGCTAACTATAAGTATAAATACAAAGAAACATAAATAAAAACCTGCAGCAGCGTCTGAATCTCGCTATTGTTATTTCCTAGCTGAATGAGTTTGTTGGATATACGCGTTAAATGTCCAATGTTCCCAATTCTGGGTGGGGATCTACCCTCAACAGGAACAGTTGGCTGAAAGAAAAATGAAACAAGACAATGTTTAAATACCGTTTCAATAAACTATGATTAGAAAAAAAAATATAAAAAGTACAAAAATGATCTGGATGCAAGGTATTAATATTTTACAATACAATGCAGCAGCAGCACCTTGTCCGAGTCAGCTGCCAATGTGAAATTCTTTTCTGCTTGAAGTATTTTTCCAACAAGGTCACACTCATGAAGAAGATGTTCGACAAGAGGAACATTCTTGCTTTCCAAACATGACACAATTATGTTCTCTATGTGGTGATGTACAAAGTTGTTATATGGGTACCTGGAGAGGCAACAGAATCACGGATAAGGCCTTGTATAAAACCACTCTTTAGTAAACATGAAAACTTTTGTGCTTACTTGAAAAACAAGTCTAAAATTCTTTGTACAGCTCCAAGACGAATCAATTCCTTCTCAGCAGCTTCACTGCCAACCGTAAGTAATACTGAAATGAACTCTACAACCTGAAAAGTACCATGTTCAGACCAGAATTAAAATATAAACATCACCCTTAAACACGCTGTGAAAGTTTCAAGTGGCTTGTGAACATATTAATCGAATATTCCATTAAACTAATAATGTTCCCAAAACAAACAGTCCAAACATACCGGAAGACTTTTGTAGAGAAAGAACTCAATTCTTAAATTTGAGCAAGGACAACTTGAAAAGACATTAGAATATTCACCTTTAACCGATGTTTTCCAAGAGGCGGCTGTAACTTGCCATATGTAGTTAACAGCATGTTATCCACCGACGAAACATCCAACAGCTTCAGCAAATCACCTAAATAATTAAAAGAGATATTACTTAATCCTTCAGAAAAGATACAAAAAATAATCTTCAAGTTCCAATTGCCAGAAAAAGGAGCATAGAAACTCTTCACGGGCAATATGAATGTAGGCAAAGCAGCTACATATCAGCTCACATTTAACTTAAAAGCAAATACCGTAGTCAAAAGGAGATAACTTTACCTAGGCTCTCCAGCATGCCCACAACAGTCTCAGGATTAGCAGTAACTGTGGATCCATGAGTCATCTGACGTCCATACATATGATATGTTCCCAAGGTTAGCCTCCTAGGGTCTAACAAAGAGATGCATACCGACAATGAGTTAACAAGAACAGATTTTGGCCGTGAATCCTCCAAAGCATGCCGAAACAATCTTCCTATAAAGCTGCACAAAATACACAGATGGACTTTAATAAAGAAGCTACAGAAAAAATGTATGTAAAACACTAATCAATATATGCGAGAACTAAATGTTACCTTGGGCTGGAGATTTTAGAAGAAAGTCCAGGCGGAGCAAACCGTGTTATAGCACAAAGTGTCTCCGCTGCATTAGCATGCACTTCAGGAGAATCCTGTAGAAATCAAGCTCATTAACACTCAACAATCTTAATGCACAGCAAACAGATCATCTTTAGTAATACAGCAAAATGTGTATATCAAAAAAAGAAAAATACATAGGGTAAGTTTTTTTCCAGCTGGCAATTAAAAAATTCAGACTTTTCCTATTACTTTTCCCCCTTAAAAGTTAAGATTGCACCATCTTCCATTAACAAAGCAATGGCATGTTATGGTTCTAACCTTTCCTCCAAAAAACTTTCCACAAACATGTAGAGAAAAAAAAATACTGATAAATGATTAAGAAACAAGGAACCCCACGTTGTGTAGTCATTCAACCACATGAATATAGCTTATATGTAAAATAAGTCACATACCGAAGAGCTGAACTTGTCCACAATCATCTCTAGCACATCTGTATCTTGTATCCATTGCATTGCATCAGTATAGTTAGAATACATATGTTCATCAGCACCAACCAGACGTATCAAAACCTATAAAACATATAAGTTGGGTTTTCAAAATAGTTTCCTCCAATTGTAAAGCTACCAATCTTAAGATGCTTCTTTTGCATCTTAGTTTTAATAACAGTGCAGTAACGAGCTCAAATACTGAAAGAAACAACAACAGTTATCTACACCAACCTCCATAATAGATGTAATTCCAATCAGGTCAACTAGCTTCTTGACAATATCTTGATGACCCTGAACGTGCACATACAAACAATGCATCAGCTCCAAACTAAAGCAAATAACTTAACTCATGAAAATCTAAAAGCTGTTTACTAATTTGAACAAGATATATGATGTCATAGAAAGTCTTCAACAGAAAATTAAATATACATGTAGCATGGTTATAGTGAGGATATTACGTTCAATCTACTTGAGAAGAACATGAATCTATGAAGTCAATCATGTAGATAATTATTTGGACATGCACACCAACTAACAGAATTGTGAAGTAAACAAAGGCTCAAACAGACTGTCGCATTTAAGAGTTTTTCACACAACCCAACAACACTTTATGGAATTACAATGAAACTTACATAAACCCAAATAATTTTAAAATTTCATTGTACTTTCCCCTTTGAATCCACCAGAATATGCATATCAGACACCCATTGGCCCATGTCACAACACAACTTCAGAAGTTAATGCATAAGCATAAAGGATTTTAAAAAGAACAAATAATGGACTTACCTGAATATACTGTAGAAAAGGAACTGCCTTGCGCAACAGCAGGCAAACAACAACCTAGGATAAAGAAAATATAAATGTAAAACCTAGGAAAAAGAAATTAAACAGCAAGTAAACATATATAATTTACATTGGTAAAACTACTCTCATGCCAAAGTATGAAGATAGAATTTAGTTCAACAAGGAACTACCTTGCTAAAGTACCCAGCCAAGAGTGTGCTGTGAGAATTATTTGGTTCCAAAAAGGAGAACAAAAAGTTCATCAACTGGCAACATGACATAACCAAGTTAATCAAAAGTTGAATCTGTTAAACATTCTGCAAAACTGTCAAACAGGGTCATTCAGATTGTATAGTTAGAGTTCCTAACCTCCTCATCCTCTACCAATGTTTTGAGTATGATATCAACTTCACAAGTAAAAATCTCACATGCAATAAAAGGAAATCTGCATACACAACAAATTGACTTGATCAATCACATGGGTAGAGTAAATTATCAACGCTGATGCTTACATGTACGTTCAATGCAACCTACTTGAAAGTTCGTCTATTTTCAGCATCCTCGGGAGCTTCTTCAACAATGTATCGGATGAGTTGCTCAACCTGGGCTCTTTCTCGCAAACTGCAACATAGAGCACCACAAGTAATTAAATAAGACAACATATGAAAAGGAGTTTTCAGAGGCTTAAGCATATGAGGAAAACAACACAACTAAAAATTGCAAACAATACTACACTTAAATTATTTAAGAAAAGATTAGAGTCTTTAGACAATCTTATGTTTTTTAGCCTGAGAAATAAAAGACTAATTTACTCAAATTGGATGGAAATAAAAGCTTGGTGGACGATCTGTAAAAACCAAAAAAGGGGCTAAGACCCCTCTGCAAGTCCTCAAAGAGGCTTGTGCTACGCCCTGGCCGTGGGATGGGGTAGCCTCCCCTCCCCTAAACTTTTCATACGCAGAAAAAAAAAAATTAAAACCAAATTTCCAGTGTAGACATCTCAAACCCCAAATTTCAGATTCAAAGCAAAGGATTTACATCTATATGCCAACATCAATGTCGCAGAACTATAAACCCAACCACTATAAGGAATCATTTTGATAATAGCTCTTTATAGGAAGTGTTAAATTTCTGCTTTTATCTTTAAGCACATTGATCTTTTGGTACATCTGCACATGATAAAAACATAAAATCACTTCTGACAAATGTATGACAAGCAGCCCTTACCCAAATACACTAAGCAGAAAGATATAAACCCTCTATTACCTCACTCATTGATGCTCAATGATAAACAAGGAGAAGGGAATCAAAAAGAAAGGCCAAATCTAATGACATTGGGGAATGAAAGGAGAGTTACAAATTGATTAGGCGGCCATTAAGAGCTTTGCATTCTTGAATAATTTCATCTTCATCAAGTAGCTCTTCCAACGTGAAATGATCCTTGTCCAAAATTGTCTCCACCTGAACCACGGAATAAAATAAGAGATGCAAAACACATAAATTAGGCTTAAAAACAAACAAAAAAAAAAAACTAGCTTTCCATATTAGTGAAAACCAGTACTATGGACCTCCTAAAACAAGTTCAAAGCAAACCAACAAGCACAGGTGACAGCTGGAGACCATCACCGGCCCTCCAGGGAGGGCATGAGAAACGATGTAAACCAGTGCAGATACAACTGAATGCTTCAAGGGAAGCACGGCATGGAATATATGAATACAACCTATTTTTAAGCCTGCATAATATAATATCCTAATTTGAAAACCAAATTTTAAGAGCAATCACCCAAAAATGGTTAAATCTTGGAGCATCGAAAATTTTCAAAAGGTCTCCAAACCTTGCACAACCCTCAACCACCCCCTGACGAATTGCTAACTGGCATGCAATGTATTGCCACAGTCTGACTTCATAAAAAATCCACTTATATTAGGGGTGGTTTGGGAGTGAGGTGCTTTTAGCTGTGAGGGTTTTATGTGTTTGGTAAACTGAAAAGAAAAACAAGGCTTATTTTAGATGCTATGAGAATAAGCTGAAATCAAAGAAAAAAGTTGAAGCTGCTATTTGCAGCTTTGGAAAACTGGCATTTTTTCAAAGCACACGGAGCTACAGTGCTCCTTTCATGAAAAGACTCACTATCAGACTGCTTTTTTTTTCCAAATGCACTTTTACAAAAAAGTTTAACATACATTCTGATGATTTATTTCACAGCCGCTTATTCTCATGCAGTTTTTTTTCAAAGCACATCAATATCAAACCAGCCCTTAGACTAAAATACACTCTGTTCTAAAGACACTGCCACTAGCCACTAGTTTCCAACCGTAAGATTAAAAAGCAATAATCTTTCCAATGGTGTTTTCCGACCGCCACAGAGTGACATATTAGATAGTTCATAGTTCCCACTACACCATTGTTCCCAATTCCAGATCCGAAACCAAAGACAACATACCCAATTTCAAACAGAGTCTCAATTGCCAATCCCCCATCAGTTTCCACACAACATAACAACACTTCTTAAGATCCAAATATTCCAAAATTCAATTTCTGATCCCACATTTTCTCACCAAGCAAACAGAGCAACACAAAAAATACCCAAAACTTCACCGAGATTCAATCCGAATATATTACAAATAAACCAACACTTTGCCCCGCACACCTAATGCCAAAACAAGAAAACATAGAACAAAAACGACGGCGGAGAACTCACCGCAGACGCCGTGGACAACCCCGCCATACGCCAAAACATGGTTGAATTAAGGAGCGAAAATGGCCTCCGCGCGGAAAACTGGAGTTGGATCTGCGAAACTCCGGGAAACGAACCCTAGCGCGCCCTAACAAAATCCCCAAACCGAGGATTCACCAATCGCCGAACCGCCCAGAACGCCGAAAGTGATCCGGGCATACGATGCAAAAACCCTAGAAATTGGAATCCGCTGAATCGATTTGGATCTAAATCGAGGGCCGCGCAGAGATGGAAGAACCCGACGAAGCCTGCAATCGTGGGCGGAGGTGAGAGGGAGAGAGAGTGTGTGTTGTTGGAGATGAAATGGAATTACGGGATGGAGGGTTGAATTATTATACGGCTCTCAAATGTTATTTTCTTTTTTCGTGTTTTATAACCTATGCCTTTTTTTCTTTTCAATCGATTAGATCACCATTTGTCCTTTGGCGGTTTACCGCACTTGCCAAAAAAGTAGTTATCTTTATACATTTTGATATGAGTTTGATTTTTATCGATTTTCTCTCTTAATAACTAAAAGCTCGTTTGGAAGTAAAATAACTGAAAGTGTTTTTAGTAAAAATAATTTGAAATTCTAAAAACACATACTGTGCTTCTTGCAAAAACACTTCTTATAAGAATTATTTAAATGTTTTTCTATGATTCACTTCTAATTTACCAAAAAACTTTCAATCATTTTAAGATAGCTACATTCGTTTTTAGTGAAAATATTTTTACAACTAATCTTTAATAAAATGCAAGTGAATCTTTTAAAAGCATATGAGTTAAACGCATTCTAATAATTCAACCCAGTATCGTTATTGGTTGTCAAAAAAAAATTGGATGGCTATCTCATAATATTAAAAAAACATTTAACACACACAATATTTTGATAAAATAATAGCAAAGAAAAAATATTATATAATTGGATAGCTAGTCGAACTTTGTGATGGCCTCATTGATTATTCTAAAATTTGAGCATGGAAAATTATGTCATTGTATTTTATATTTTATTTGGGTAGGTTTTGTTGCTCTCCTTTAAAGTTGGAAGTTTGGAGTTTTGTTGTCCACTTGCTTTTGGGAGCATTATTGACAAATTTGTGCGTGTTTAGTGCCTTCTATCTCTTGTTTTGCTGGTTTTCATTTTTAATACCTCTTTGTTTTTATCTATTATTTGAGTAATATCATAAGAGTTGAACTTAGAATGTAATAGTTTCTTTTATCATATTACATCTACTTCGAAACTATCAGATATCGATTAACTGTTGAGCATTATGAACTTGCTAAAGGATATTCGTTGAGGCACCCATGCTGATGCACACAAATTAACCCCATAGTAAGTGGAGGCCACGACACTTGGCAATCATTCATTGGCTATCCCCACAATCTATATAATATTTCCCTCCAACTTCAAGAGTAAACATAATGTAACGAGTCACAACACCAAATTACCTACATTCAATCCCATACTCGCTAAGTCAAAATACTGCCTCCAACTTTGTCTCTATAAAACGGTAACATTTACTCCATTCTACAGGTAATCATTAATTATTGTTCAACACTTATATTACTAGTAAACTTGCATGTGTAACACCTTAAACATACTTTGCTAACTTAAGCATGGGAGACTCTTTGGCCGCTTGTGCCTTTCAGTACTTACTATACCTTCCTTGTAGGTTGCTTCGTCCGTGTACCCTTAGGCCATCTCCAATCGATGGTTGGCCAGAAGACTCGTTTTAGCCATCCGGCCTTCCAAGATTCTCCAAGATATTAATTTTTAATGAACAGTACAGGGCCATATTTGCATCAGTCTCCAACTGAGGGCCAGAGGGCCAGATGGTTCGTTTTAGCCCTGTCACAAAAAACCGTCTCCAACCGAGAGCCAAAGGGCCATAGGGCCAAACATAATTTATTATTTAAAAACTACAACTTAAATGTTTTTAAAAATGTTGTTTAAGTTTCATGTTGTATAATTTGTATGTTGGTTAATGTTATTTAATGTTGTTTCATGTTACTTAATTTAATTTAATGTTGTATAATGGCTTAGGAAGTTATAGGAAAAAAAATAGAATTTTAAAAAAATATGAAACAAATTTTGTGAAATAGAAGTTATAGGAAAAAAAATGGAATTTAAAAAAAATATGAAATAAATTTTGTGAAATAGAAGTTATAGGAAAAAATAGAAGTTATATGAAAATTTTTGTAAATAAAAAGAATAATAATAATGTAAAAAAAAAATCAAATCAAATGAAACGGCTAGTAGCCGTTTCATTTGAATTTTTTCTTAATAAATCCTGTCGGTTATAACAAAACATTAAAAAAAAAATAACCAGCCCGGGGCTGGCTAGCTGGCCGAAAGCAGTTAGCCATTTGGTCCTTTGGCCCTTTGGCCCTTTGAAATTTCGTGGGGCCCTCTCAGATTCTCAAGCCCCCTGGCCTAGCCTTCGGTTGGAAATGATTTTAGGGCTATTTTCGGCCCTCTGACCCTCTGGACTCTTCGATTGGAGATGGCCTTAGCCAAAGCTTCCTCACGAGTGTCAATTCACCATACTCTATGTTGACTCAAAATTAACTCAATTTTGTACATCAACAATAATAATACTATTAATAAATAAATAAACAAATAATCAATAGTGACAGGGAATCAAAGTTGTGTTTTTTGTCAACAGTAGAAGAAAAAATATTATTAAACTAATAGAAAATTGAGATATTACTCAAAAGTGTCGACATTTTATGATTGAGTTCTCCAGCATTGAATGCATCACTTGTATTATTTCAACTTTTTGTTTCTTTACCAAATGTTATTTATAGTTTAACTTTTAGCATGAAATTGTACATCTCCATGACGAAAGTGTTGTGCGTTGGTATAAGGTCATCTCTAACTGAAGATTGACTAGATGACTCGTTTGTCCTTCAAGATATTAATATTTTAATAAATAGTACAGATTCATATTTGCCTTCATCTCCAATCGAGGGCCAAAGGGCCATAAAGCTCGTTTTAACCATGTCACAAAAAACCGTCTTCAACCGAGAACCAAACATAATTTATTATTTAAATTTTAAAACTACAACAACGTAAAATTAAAAAGAATGAAAATTATGTGAGAAATAGTGTAGGAATGGCTTAGGCATTTATAGGAAGAAAAAAAGGGGAATTTTTTTAATTCATTAGAAAAAATTTGGCCCAAAAATAAAAAAAATAAAAATTTGAATCCAACTGTAACTAGCCGTTGAATTCAGAATTTTCCCTTATATTTGTGTCGGTTATAACCGATACTATTTCTTTTATTCCTGTCGGTTATAATCAATAGGAAATCCGACAGAAATAACAAAAATCCTAGCCAGCCCGGGGCTGGCTGCATGTGACTAGCCCTTTGGCCCTTTCAGATTCCGCGGGGCCCACGAGCTCACTGGCCTGACCCTCAGTTGGAGACGGTTTTCGGGCTATTTTTTACCATCCGAACCCTTCGGTTGGAGATGGCTTAAGGCGAAATAATTTTTTCTTATACACTATCCAACGTTAAATTTCTTCTCAAAAAGATTTCGCTCTGTTGAATGACGTATGGGTGCGAAAGCAAAAGGTTGTGAAATAAAGGCAAGGCACCAAAGGTGTGTAAGGTAGAAGGAAAGGTAAGACGAGACATCTACGGAACATCATTTCCAAGGAGAACTTGAACATGAAACTCGAGGAGGGGAACTTCATTATGAAAATTTAATATTGATGAGCATATCTAATGCGAGCCTTATGGCCTAGACAAATTGATAATATTGCCTCAAAATAGAACAAACAATTTGTAATCCAACAAAATTTGTGTGATCAAATTGATCTAAACACTTTACGAGGCCAAGCTAGTCCCAGCCCAAGCCTCAGGCAGCGTGGGATCTACTTAACAATTAAAATTCTAACAACAACAAAAATTCAATAGGCTATTAGCTCGTTTGGATGTGCTTCTAAAATGACCGAAAGCGCTTTTAGTGAAAATATTTTTAAAAATAATCCTTAGTAAAATTGTTTAGTAAGTTCTAGAAAAGCACATAAAATGCTTATTAGAAGAAGCACATAACTGTTGCTTCATGTAGAAAGTACTTAAAGTGCTTTTGGAACCCATACACATTTTCTTTAAAAACGCTTTCAGTCATTTTTAAAACACATCCAAACGAGCTCTATATCATTGTTTTGAGGAGTAGATTTTACCTTTAGCCTCCGGCTAACAAATTAGATATGATCTAAATTTAGATATTGGACCATCTGTAATGGACCTTGGCATGTAAATTTTAGTCCTGGATCTTTTTGAGAAAAAGGATCCAGGCCGGGTCTTTCCCATCAAAGGCCAAGAATCAAGTGATTTGAGCCATTAAAATTTGATCTAACGATTACAATTATTATAATTTTCTGTTTGTAACTGTTGTATCAAATTTCAACGACCTGTATCATTTGATCTTGGGCCTTTGATGAAAGAAATCCGGACCGGATCCTCTTCCTCTGTTTGTTATTGGACCGTCTCTATTGGGCTAAACGTACTAAAAGAAAAATAATTGCATTCACGAAACTATAATAGGAAAAAAGAAAAAAAACAAAAACAAAAACACTATAAGGAGAGAAATGATAGTTCGAGAGAACTACAGGGACTGCTTACTGCAATTTCGCCAAGAATTTTGTAACCAATACCTTCCCACGGTTCCTGCAGCCGGAGAAGCACGGCAGAGTTATCTAGCTGAACAGGCAGCAGCCGCCATTGTTGGTACGCTTCGTTTCCTTCCTTATCTTTAGAGTCCAAATCAATCTATAAATCTCGCTACAAATCCAAACCCCAAAACCCTAATTTCACCGATTTCCTCAGAACCCTTTTCTTATTTTCCACCGAATCCCCATCAGAACCTTCACATCAATCCGTAAGCTTCAATTCCCTCTAGGGTTTTCAGAGCTCTGTAACTGCAGAGATAGAAAGTGGGTAGTCGTCAAAATGCTAGGTGGTTTGTACGGAGACCTTCCTCCTCCCTCTTCCGCGGAGGAAGAGAAGCCCAGCAACAGCACGGTGTGGTCGAGCAGCACCAAAATGGCGCCGCAGACGCTCCGGAAGCCGTCGTCGATTTTTGCCCCGCCGCAGACGATTCTGAAGCCACAGAGCAAGCCTAAATCGTCGAATGCGGTGCAACCGAAAATTACAGCGTCACCGGCGGTTGCACTGTCGCCGGCGGTGATATACGATGAGGTGGAGCGACCTGAGCTGGTTGGGGTGACGTCGACGGTGCTGGAGGAGTATGATCCGGCGAGGCCGAATGACTATGAGGAGTACAGGAGGGAGCGGAAGAAGAAGGCAATGGAGGCCGAGATGAGGCGGGAACTCGATAGGAGGCGGCAGGAGGAGGAGGAAAGGGAGAGGAAAGAGAGGGAGGAGAGAGAAAGAGAGAAGGAGAGGGATTTGGGAGAATCAAGGAACATTTCAGGTGAGGAAGCCTGGAGGAGGCGTGCGGCGATGAGCGGGGCAGCAACGCCGGTAGTTCCGAGGTCCCCGTCCCCGCCCAGTAATGCGGATGGTTTTATCATTGGGAAGTCTGATAGTGGTGGGTTGGGGCTTGGGGCTGGCGGCCAAATGACCGCAGCACAAAGAATGATGGCGAAGATGGGGTGGAAGCAGGGTCAAGGGCTTGGTAAGCAGGAGCAGGGGATTACTACTCCCTTGATGGCCAAGAAAACGGATAGGCGAGCCGGGGTGATTGTGAATGCTAGTGAAACAAAGCCGGAGAAGAAGGCGAAGAGTGTCAGCCTTAACGGGCCACCCACGAGGGTTTTGCTGCTTAGAAACATGGTATGTGTACACTTGACTTTCTCATGCTTATGATGCTTTATGCATGCAAATGCAATATGGTTTGGTGTATGGATACTGGTGAAATTATTTTTGGTTCCTCTGGACGATGATACTACAAATGTGATTTACAATCATTTGAAATTCGCGGTCGACCTCAATCCCTTGAAACTTATCAAATGGATAAAACTGGCTATGTTTGAGCAGTAGATACATCCCAAAACTGATTAAATAGTTTCTCAATCTAGTAATTACCTATCCATATTTTCCAAGACATAGTTTCATGCTTATATTAATATGCCACAAAAATGGATATGGAAGAAAACGAGGTTCAAAGGGACTTTTATGAAAATACTTTCAGGCTAATGAAGCGGGATTCTGTTCAAAGGGTCTGTATGGAAATGTTCTTGTATCTAATAGCTTCTTCCCTTTCATATACAATGTGTTCTTAACTTCATATACTACTGGTGTTAAGTTTATAACTCTTTAGAAGGTTAATTCTCTTTTCCAGTATATATCATGCCACTGTATTTTTTGTATCATTGTTCAAGGGGTTGATGGTTTAACTTTAACCGTCTCTACAGTCATAGCAAGGTACTTAAAAGTAATGCCGTAGCCCGGTTAATCTTTTCTCTTTAGAGATAGTCATGAGTCCTTTTAGGTCTTCTCATATGACCTGGCATGCTTGAAGATTGTCTTAGAGTTTCCAACTCATTGTGGTGCGCAACTTTCTGGTCTCTATTACAATTTTCGTGTATATATCATTAATGAATTCACCATATATGGTATAGTTTTTCCTCAACTGTTACTTGAACTATTCTGTCTTTAATGCCATTCCTTCCTCAGCGGGACCTTAACTTTAACCTCCACTGCTGAAATCAGTCTAGTCTTTACATCTTTAGATTGTTGAGCAGAACAATACTATAGTTCCATGACTTTAACTTCTGCTTCATTTTAAAGCACATTTGTTTTCGAGGATTAAAATTGTCCACTGACCTATCTTGATAGGGCTGATCGGACTGAAGCAAAAGAATTATGTTACGTTTGTTAGGAACCGTCAAGAAAAGGGTGCTTCTGTTTGCACTCACTTTGTTACTGACTACGGCCACTTTTGAATGAAATTGTGAGCTATAATTTTACCCACGAAAAAAAAAATGTAACTTTTCACTCCTTGAATAAAACTCCCTAACCGTCCAACATAACATAAGCACTCAACTATCCTTTCCCTTATAATCTAGCATCCAGTTACCAAACCCCAACACCCCCCCCCCCCCCCAAAAAAAAAAAATCTGATGTACGAACCACATAAATGTGTGTGTGTGTGTCTTAAGCAATGGACGTTGGATCTAGCCATGAAATCCCTATCAGCACTGAACATGTTTTATGTCATTACGTGAAATTGCAACGACATTATATGGAGAAACAGCTTACTGGGAAATGATTGAACTTGGGCTCAAGTTCTCTTTAAGTGTGTAAGGTGAAGTTGAGTTTGGGTGCAAGTACAAAAACTGATTAAAATTTATGAACCATAAATAGTCAAATTGGTGAGCAACCGATTAAGTTGCATTCAATATTAAACCCCAATCTCGTTCTTTCTATAAAGCTGCAGGCTTCTTTGGGAAGCTAATGAATTAGGAATTTACCTAGGTTTTATTATGTGAAAATCACTACACAGTGAGTCAGTGCCGATTTAACATGTCGAAAAAGTCTGTTTTTGAACATATTTCACAACGGATTTATTATTTGACTTCTTGTTGTTATGGATAGTTAATTCTAATTTAAGCCGATGTACTTTGTTGTTGAAGGTGGGCCCTGGAGAGGTGGATGATGAATTGGAAGATGAAGTAGCATCAGAGTGTGCAAAATATGGGACAGTGACGCGGGTGCTTATATTTGAGATAACAGAACCAAATTTCCCGGTGGATGAGGCGGTGAGAATCTTCATTCAGTTTGAGAGGTCTGAGGAAACGACTAAAGCATTGGTTGACCTTGACGGTCGGTACTTTGGAGGCAGAGTGGTGCGTGCCTCGTTCTATGATGAGGAGAGGTTCGGTAACAACGAGTTAGCTCCAATGCCAGGAGAAATCCCAGGTTTTACTTGAATTACAGAGTTTCAAATGCAAGCTAATTTCCCCGCACATGTAAGTGTTACTGAGAAAGATTAGGCAAACTTTGTTTTCGACATTGCCCATTAACGATGTGAGGTTCAAGCAGTGGAAGTGCTTTACTTTTGTGATTGGATCAAGCTTATGCAACTGTATCTGTACAATCACATGAAAGGTTGTTCTTGCTTCAGGAATGCTTGACCAATTTCTTGCGTCGCAAGTTTTCTTTTTCCCAGGCTGTTTACCGCTTTTTTTTTTCTTGACCTTTTTAGGGTTTCAACCTTAAACTTTAGTTTTGTTTTTTTCACATACCAACCAAATCAAACAAAGGAACAAGTAAGGGATTGTGTAAATTCATATGATAGAAGAAAATTAGATTGCAGAAAATGGGTTTTCATCACAGCACAGCATATACTCTGCATAGCTGCCAACTATTTCACATCCGAACCCAAAGTATGGGATGAACAAAGCTATAATCCATATGAATTAAGGAAGATTAAGTATGTTCTAAGGGCGGTGATGCGGAGGCGAAGCAACCGGAGTGGTATTGTTAGAGGCCCTGGCTTCCTGCAGTTGCGGGTGCCCGCCTTCATACCTGTACAATGGCGAGTAGATGCTCATACTGCTGGTGTTGGTGGTGGTGTTGAAGGCGGGGAATCGACTTGGAGATGCTGTGGTTGAACAATCACCACCTCCAATCACCACACTACTGCTTGGGGTTGGTGTCGCTGTTGCCACTGGAGTGGTCACTTTGGGGGTTCCACAAGCCGGGCAGCAATTGGGAGCCTTCCGTCCACAGATTAAGAGAGGAAAGGAAACAAAATAAAATAAACAAAATGTGTTTGGCTGGTGAGAAAATGTAGGAAAGCAAAGGAAAGGAAAAACAGAAAAAAGAGGGAGGTGCATTACGTTGGGTGGGCGGTAGGTAGTGCCGTCGGGTTCAACGAGCCAGCCTGCCTCTGTGGCGAGATGCCGGAGCACCTCGTTGATGTCGCCGCGGGGAGAGAGGCGGTAGCCGCCGTGCTTGCGCAAACCGTGGAAGATTTTGGTGGTGATGGCCCTCCTCTGCCTCTCCCTCATCTTGGTCTTCTCTTTCTCGCTCTCGCTCCTCCCACTCCCACTCGTTCCCGCCATTTCCTCTCTCTCTCTCTCTCTCTTTCCGTTTCTTCTTCTGCTCTCTGTTATATCCTGAAGCTCAGTCAACAACGAAAGCTAAAGGCATGAGCTTTGATTTGAATTAGAGTTCTGTTGAATGCAGTTGGTGAGCATCGGACGGTCCGGGTAAGTGAGAAGTACACAGGTTGGATTGGACGGTGGTGATGGGTCCTGGGATCTGCATGCACTCCCTGTGTTTCTCTTTCTGCATGACATGACAGCTTGAGAGAGAGAGAGAGAGAGAGAGAGAGAGAGAAAGAGGTGACAATTGCATGTTTCGATTTCACGCATAGAGAGGGGATTCGGGGGTTTGGGGTGTTAGTCTCACGCGCTCCTAAGAGAGTTTATGAAAGACGAGATGCATGTTTTAATTTGACTTGCCGTATTACACACCGGATAAGATTATTTTAATACGAAACAAGTGTTTGGTACTATAAGGCAATCTCTAACCAAGGATTGGTCAGATGGCTCATTTTAGCCCTTTGGCCCTTTAAGAAATTAATATTTTAATGAACAGTACATGGTCATATTTGCTTCCATCTCCAACCGAGGGCCATAGGGCTCGTTTTAGTCATGTCACAAAAAACTATCTCTAACCGAAGGCCAAAGGGTTATAGGGCCAAACATAATTTATTATTTAAAAACTACAACTTAAATTTAATGTTATTTATTGTTGTTTCATATTGTTTAATGTTGTTTCATGTTAATTTAATTTAATGTTGTATAATGGCTTAAGAAGTTATAGGAAAAATATAGAATTTAAAAAAAAATTTAGTAAAAAAAATTTTAAAAAATAAAAAAAAACTGTAAAAAAAATTAATTTTTTTTAAAAAATAATGGCTAGCTGACGTAAGCTCGCTGTTATATTCAAAATTTTCCATGCTATTTGTGTCAATTATAACTGACACTATTTCTTTTATTTCTGTTGGCTATAACCGACAACATTAAAAAAAATTCCAGCCAGTCCTTTGGCCGTTTCAGATTCCGTGAGGCCCACGAGCCCTCTGGCCTAGCCCTCGATTGGAGACGGTTTTCGGGCTATTTTCGACCCTTTGACCCTCTGGACCCTTCGGTTGAAGATGGCCTAATGTAATAAATAAGTACCGGATAAACTAATCCGGCTCCACCAATTTAATACCCCTCACCCTTGCTAATTGATACTCTCCAAAACCTCAGTATAATTCGCAAGTGGCTATCACAATGGTAGAGAGATGAGTTTCCATTGCATTATGTTGTGGATTCAAATCTCGTTGGTTACCTAATCTAACAAATCTATCGTTCGACAAAAAAAAACAAAAAAAAAATATCGGTATAATTTATGTCGGATCACGCTTTCGCCAACCTCTACTCCTGCGCATCACGAACTCCTCATCCGAGGTATTCCTTCTCTCTTTTCCCTCCCCACCTCCGATCAATATCAAGCACATACAAACAGAAAACCAGAGGTGGCGGATTGAATCCAGGCCAAACTTTCCCAGCTTCCACATACAACTGAGAAATATGAAGACATAAAGAGGACATAAAGAGGTTGGTAGTCTGTGTGTGTAGAGTGAGATGAAAGAAGATACTGCTATGGTACTAGGTTGATAAGGCGTTTTGCGAACCAGCATAACACCCAAAAAAAACGTTTAGTTTGAGCTGCGGTTTAGCAGTATGCTACATAATGGTAACTGAATCTCAGATTAGTACATGGAAAAGCTTACAAGGACGGAATTAGACGATTGTGCTATGTGCACCAAACACTACCAATTTACCAAACACTTCTAAGGAAAGCCTCTGCAAGTTATAAATCCAAGGAAAAACAGATTACAGAGATCTCGAACACATTTGCTGACAGGCTTAATTCTCGGAACACTTCCATAGCAGACCGAGAACATGTTCTTTCAAGAAGGCATGAACATGCTGTCTAGTTTTACAGAGGCATTTCCAGGTCTGGTCTTTGGTCGAGTACTTGTTTCGAGTCATCTGGAAATGCATCAGGATAGGTAGCCAAAATTCTTGACTTCATGCTCCTGTTATCATATTACCGCAATGTTGATACATCTCATTTCAAAGAAGTAATCAAATATAACACAAACTGGACCACGTTTGATATAAAAAAATTAGCATAAAATGTCCAACTTCCTAAGCATCGGGAAGCTTATACATCAACTGGAAAATTGTATCAACTGGAAGTTCCAACAAGCCAACTTGAAAATTGGACACTGATAGCTAAATTTTCTAGACACAGAAGAAGAAGCTTTCTCAAATTATGAAGTGGTTTAGCTTAAAACCACATTGACTACTATGGTATCTAATGCGGTTTATAGTCAGACAATTACCGCCTCAATGCCAAATATGACAGGTAAGTGGCCATATGTTTAGATGTTCAAAGCTTATCCCGTTATCCATGTTGTATGAATCAGGGAACAAAAGTAAAAATTATTTAGTTTATCCTTGATAGTCAACACCACTCTAAATGCTTCAAAATGAATATTCAGTCAACCCGCAAGGCTCATCCTGGTTTGTTATTTTCCCCATCGTCCGTGTGAGACTTTGCTTTCTTTATGAAAGAAATGATATTAAAATTTTCAAGTGAACCGCAGAAAGCATGAGTCACAATCACATCCCCTAGAACATGTACTATGTAACTTCAGATAAAAATATTGTAACCGCCCCAAATCAGCAACAGTGTATTCAGATAGCAACGAAATAAGATTCATTAGCACTTTAAATAACCACAATCCGAACCAAAAGAAAGCAATGATCATACCTTAACTTCTGAAATATGTATTCAAGATCAGTCTTCATAGATTTTAAAAGGCGTGTGTTTCTGGAGAAATCTCCAGAAACCTCAGCAAAGCAGTTCTCTGAAAACTCATTAAAATGTGACAGAACTGCATTGGCATCTTGCAATCTCCCCAATCTGCATGTGAAAAGCACAAAACAAATGCCGGGAAATGAGCAGCCAAAGGCAACGACAAAAATAAGAGCAGAATCACAGATCATGGAATACAAAAGGTATAACCACTCGATATCCATTCAGTATAAGCATAACGACACATTGTTATTGCTGTTTCCGCATTGGAGGGAAATATAGGAAACATTATCATTTCTGCATAATATAAATGCAAACGAAATTCTTCGAAATACAAAATCCAGTCCCAAGTTTTGTAGCATATTGTGCCCCACTTGTTACTTTGCATCACGTTGCTTGTTAAGTTAAAGGTACATGTTAGCTGTTTCATATCCTTTAGTTCAACTGCATTCATTCAGTCCGGATATGTAAGATCTTCATGACGAGCAGACTAGATGCACAATTCAATGTCCAGGTATTCATATTACATCATCTATGTCACCAAACTCTAACAAAAGATTATATAACGATACACACACCTAGCATCAAGACTATACGCACGAAAAAATGTCAAAAACAAAAAACGCAGAAAATTGTCAAAGCCAAATTCCTACCTCTGCTCAGATACACTCCTAGCATCAAGACCGTGCACACTGAAAGCGTTAAGGAACACAGCGAAACAGAAAGGGTCATTGCCGCTATCCAAATACCTACCTTACCTCTACATCCAAGCAATACAGACCCTCATTGCTTGATTCCCACTTCTCCTTTCCTCCCACTCAAGTTTCTCAATTCAATTCAGTAGATGACCAAGTGGGGTTTTAACTTTCACATTAAACACCAAATTAATAAATAAAAAAAACCATGATTTAATTTCCTTGGTGGTAAAACAAATTCTTAGAAACAGGTCCTCCAAACCACACAATATGAATAAAGTTTCTTCCTTTCTCTCTCTTTAACTCTTCAGACAGCATTTCCCAGAAACCCAATTAAACATATGAAAATATACAAGCAACAACCTGTAAAATTTAACATAAATAAACAATGGTAAACCACAATTAACAAAAAAATTGCTCACAGAGAGAGAGAGAGTTCTTACATGAGGTGCTGCAATTGCTTGAGGGAGTCCAAGTCCTGAGCATCGATTAGTGTTTTGAATTCATTTGATACCTCCTCCGATGCTTCCCTGATCGTTTCTTTCTCCGTCTGCTCCATCTCCTCCTCTTCCTGCTACCTGCCACTCTCTCTACACATCGCAGAGGGACAAGGTTGGGAGAGACATCAGAACTGCTGGCCCATTTGGGTCGGGCGATAACCCAAATTAAAGAAGTCAAATAATCCAACAACCAAGGAATTCCAGGAGTTCAATTACATGGGCTGGTCCAAGTGACAATCTGCAGAGGCCCAAGATTAAATTTAACGGCCCAATATTGAATGACATAGGCTAGTCCAAAGTGACAACCTACATGTATAGGTTGAAACTTTGAAGGCTCAATCTTTGTGGTTTATTGACCAAAAAATGCTTTTTCCTTGAGTGCTTTTGCTCTCCAACTTCTAAGAATTTTTGTGTTACCTACCGATCTAAAGTTAGAATTGAGATTTCGATGCAATTCCGACCAAAAGTCATTTTTTAGTTATTTTTACTAGTGTATGTAAGCTTCACTAGGATTGGTAACATACTCCGTGGTATTAGCATGATTAATGTTCTTTTATGATTTAGGTCACCTTAAGAGTTAACCACATCTCTATGACTACATGGATGATACTTACAATCTGAACTTTCTTTTTTGTCTAATGAAAGGGTAATGTTAGGGAGACCAAAGTTTTAAACCAAATTATGTAAACTAAATGATGTGGTTATTAATTATTGGATTATTTCGATTAACGTGCCGATTTCTTACTGGTGATACATCATTTGGTTTACAAATTTAGTTTGAAAATTTAGTCTTCTTAACATTACTCTTAATGAAAACACCAAACTATGGTGGTCCTTTTTCCACACCAAGACAGCACATTATATTCCTGTTTTGTTTAAGGCATTAATTATTAATTCTTATTATTAATCTTTTGTATTCATGCTAAAAAGCTGCGTTTGAACCCAATTCTTTCATTTCATTGATATTAAGGAACTAAGAAGAATTGAAAAATATTTTATGGATTGAATTCTATAAATATGTTCATTATTTCCCATAATGCACAAACTAAATACACAAATATATAAAGGTTTTTTTTAGCCAAAATAATCATTGAGATTGACATAACTTTTTATTTTAGTTCCTGATAATGAAAATCGATAAAAGTGACCCTCTGAGTTTGTCCACCATAAACCATTTCGGTGTGTTTCCGTGAAAATTTTGTCTATATCCTTATTCAGTAGAGAAGTTGGTTTGACATAATTACTCTTAAAAAGGTGGTCACGTAATTGTTTCCATGACAATTGAACGAAAATATTACTAGATTTTTCATAAAATTAGCAAAATAATTCACTGCAGACAAACTTAGGAATAATTTCTACCGACTTTCGTTGTGAAGAACCAAAGTAAAAAGTTTTTGACTAAAATAAAAACCATAAATAAATAAAATATACTAGGTGAACATATAGACATGATTTTCAAAGTTGTGAAGTATGAATCCAAAATTTTCAGACTTGTTTGTTTGGTCCAACACAAAACCCTAGTAAAGATTTGTGCAAGAGAAACAATCACGACTTATATTTCCCAAAATCCACCCTGCAAAACTCCAACCATATCCACAATATCCCATTCCTCTTCAAACAAACAAGATTAACACACATATATTGCCAAAACCTAAAACCCACCAAACCATCACAACCCTCCTTCCCTGCACTGCATCTTCCACCAAAACTCCCTCACAGTCAGACTCCCCTAAAAACCCTAATCCTCTAAAAATCCCATTTCACAAAAAACATGAAAAATCCAACCCCCACCAGTCAAACAGTCAAACTATTCACCCAGTTAACTAGTAACCACTAACTAAAACTCTCTGAGTAATGCCTCTCTCAGACCATGATACCCTATCCATCCCAAACCCTAGCTAGCTGGTAAATATATTTAAGAAACCTGCAGATCATTAGATTTGACTAAAGATCTCAACAAATTTCTTCCAGTCAGACAAGCAAGGCAAAACCCAATAAACTAACTCAAAAGCTAGCTAGGGTTAGGGTTTTCGAAAACCTAGAGATCTTTGCAGTTTAATATTTCTCTGCATTTCTTTTGCACTGCCTTTTTTCTGTTGTTGGAGAAACCAACAGTGCCATAGAAAGGATTCAAAGGGCACGCTTGTGCTGATGAAAGTTCCGAATCTACCCACCTGAAAAAGGATCATTTTCTTTTTAAATTTTAAAAAATAAAAACTAATTAAAAAATCATAAAAAATGGAAGCATGAGATTAAAGTAGTGTTGACAAAAGTGGAAAGGTTGGGTGGGTGTCTCCATGCGGTAACAGTTGCTTTAACTTACTCTGCACCAAAAGATAGAGAGATTCGTATCATAAATAAGCCACCATTAATTTAATTTACTTCATCGATTAATTTGTTAACAAATACGCAAAAAATGTAGAGCACGAGCCTCGAAATTTTCACAGTGCCTCCGCCTTTCGTTGTCACCTTTAAAACGCCTCGAATTTCAAACGCTGAAAAGGTAAAAGAGGACGTCTCAGCCTCAGGGTAGAAGAGCAGAACAGGCCCCTCCTCAAACCGTGTAACTGTTTTATGACTCATGAACAGGCATGTAATGTTCATGCATGAACATGCATGATGATGTATGTATGTGCATTTTGAAAACCATGTAATTATAGTACAATGCATGTCATGTTATTATATGTACTTTGGATGAATTAGTAAAATAAGGATGAAAATAACGTATGATAAAAAGAAACGTAGGTGGTAATCAACTTGTACAAGTAAAAAAGAAAAGGAAAACTAATGGAAAGTATTTGAAAATTTTGAGTTTTAATCAAAGGAATAAAAATGTGTTGTAAGTGAATAGTATTGAGAGTGACTTTTTAGAGTAAAACTGTCATTTTCGTAAAAAGTGAATATTATCGAGAATGTTTCGTTAAAACTCCATAAAAGAAAAAGAATATAAGAACCTATAAATCAAATTCTTTTTTAAGGAAATCGGATATTAATTATTGAGAATGAATCTCACGTTAACTTATAAATAAATTCGCTACTCTTTGTATTACTATTTAATTTTATAGTAGAAACTCAAAAAAAAAATTTCAGTAATCAACTCATGAAAGAACTAATATGTCTTAAATAAACAAAGTGATTAGCATTACATTATTAAAAATTAGAAGCACGTTAGCACTTTTCTTTCTAATTACGTAACAAGAAATGCGTAACAAAATTTACGTGAAATCCTTTTCATGCAAGTTCTTATAACATAACGCATGTAATATTTTATCTATATTAGCTTTGATTGTTAATATTTTTGGTGGGATATATGTTGGCTATTTTTGGGTGCATATTCAATTTAAAGTCGATTTTGTTGTGAGGCTGTTGGGCAGTCTTGTAATACAAAAAAAGAAGGAACGAAAAGACGTTGATGGACACGACATGAATCCCAATAAAATGAGACAAAATCAGAAGGACTAGTTTACGTTTTTATGTCATTTGTCAAATCAAATCAAAGTGTGGTAAATAATTTACCACCAAACCAAACCAAGCACGTATCTACGTTTTTATGTCATTTGTCAAATCAAATCAAAGTGTGGTCCACCAAACCAAACCAAGCACGTATTAATAATAATTAGCAGATTATTTTTAGGGTTCATGATTAGGCCACACAGTAAGAGTAGGTGGTCCATCAGCACCATAGCACAAGCATATACCATATAGCAGACAAAGGCAGAGCAGAAAAGGGCAAGGTGAGGCAGAAGGGCATGGGGTTTAGGGTTTTGGGCACGTCTTTTAAGGGGAAAATGTGGCTGGCTTCATCTCCGAAGTATTCTGGTTGTGATTGTTGGCAAGCGTGAGGTCATTAACTCAATGATCACAGTACACAAGTTTACAAAGAGTCAAGGAGAGGGATCGAGGGAGGGAGGGAGGGAGGGAAGATATCCGAATAAGATGTCTTTCATTAAGGTTACCAAATCAAGTGATTCGGGTTTTTTAAATTTCATCAAACAATTTATCTGTTTTGATTTCTTAAAAATTGTAATAATTTTAACTGTTAAATGAAATTTGAAAAATCCAGATCACTTGATCCCGTGACCTTGGTGAAAGACATATCTCCGAATCTCTTCCCTATCTCCCTGATGCCTCTCCCTTGACTCTTTGCAAACTTGTGTATTGTGGTCATTGAGCTAGTGAGATTCTTTTTGGCCCACACATCTCAAAGATTCAAACCCCCCAACAGATATAACGATCCTAGCGAGTTCATTGTTTCCAATTATGGAGGTTGTGTCAAAAAGTTTCTCTTGGACTTCAATTAGAAAAGAAGGTAAAACAAAATTGTTAAGGGTATTAATCTTACGTCGAGAAAATAAAGGACTTTACATGTTCTTATAAGTAATTTGACTTTTTTTATATTGTTAATTAGTTTTATAGTAAAACCGTAATTTTTTTTAATAATTTTAGGTTACTTAAGTGAGAAGGAGAAAACCAAAATTTATTTCTAATGCCTATGCTCAACTCCATGGGAAATTTTAGATACATTCTCTATCAAGTGATTGTGGTTCAACTTGGAATCCGAAAACACGCTCATTTTGCAAAAAACATTTCAACTTTATTTTTGATGAGATACTTCATTGAATGCTTGGTGGGATGTCAAATGTGGCCAATATCCCTTGCCAAGTGATGTCGAGTGCGTCATTCCTACTGCTACTGATATGCCGAGTTGACATTTCATTGAGCATTTGATGGATACAAGAGTCTTGTTCAAGAAATTCAATGGGTCCTTGAAGGACTTTCACATATGTTTTCCCCAGCCTCTTTTGGGTACTTGAAACTTTGCTATGCGCACTCTCATCGCAATATCAATGTGGGTGAAAATATACAACAAGCTACGTATACAAATCATTACTGTACGACTGGTTCACTGGTTGGTGTTTAACAAGCGTATGATTTTCGAAACTGATTTAGAGATTGTCTCTCATGGCATCAATCGCACGACGCATGCATGCAGCAAAAGGAGTCAGAGAAGACCGGGACCAATGACTTCACCACCATGCCACGTGGTACGGCAGCATGACATACTCCACAGCATCACAGCTAATTACACAGAATCGGTCAGGTGACGCGTACTTGCTTGGTTTTCTTGCAGCCATGAAACGTTTAATCTCGCTTGGGATAGAGTAGGCTCAAATCCACATCAAAATTCGGATTTCGCGTTGGGATAGAGTAGTGAGACCAGCTCGATACTCGAGCGATCTCACAAAGAAATATGTTTCTTTGTATTTAGGCACCATTTCGTCCCCCTCAGGTAAAACTCTAAATGCACAGGATTAGGGATGGGTAAATATTCATTGATTATGGGTAACTGCAGTTACCCGTCCATTTAAATTAAACGGTTACGGTTATGGGTAACTGTTTAGATAAATAAACAGTTATGAGTATAATTGTTTACCTGCGAAATTTAAATGGGCGGTTATGGGTAGTAACCGCGGTTATAAACGGGTAACCGTTTACCCATTTATTTTATATATGTAAAACTAACACAAACCATGTTCTCGATCCAATAATACCTAGCACCCAATAAATTAGCAAGGAATTCATCTGTCCTTCTCTCAATAACAATGGTACAGGAATGATGATTCTCATCATCAAGGAATTCGCCAAATTAATTTACATTCCTTGCGAGTAACCGTGAAATTGACAGAAATGTCTTATAAACAATTTTTGTAACCCAATAATACTTAGCAAATATTATATTTACCTTCATTGATAACAGTTAAAAATATCGTCCGTAAACTATTATTTCAATTATTAGAATGGTATAAGGACTTAAAAAATTAAAATATGAAAATGTATGATGAATGTGCTAATTGTAAAAAAAAAATAAGAAAATTATGACCATTTTTTTTTTAATTTTCGAGTTGTTAAAAAACATGTAGACGGGTGAAAAACGGATAATGGTATAAAAAAAAAAAAGATAAACGGGTTAAAAAGAATAAATGGGTAAACAGGTATTAAACGGTTACAGTTAAATGTGTATGCGGTTATGAGTATGGTTAACCGTTTATAAACGGTTATGGGTATGAGTATAACCGTTTAGGCAATTACCCAACGGGTAAACGGTTATGCGGGTATGAGCATAAACAGTTATGGGTAAATAACCGCGGTTACCCGCCCGCCATAACCGTTGTCCATCCCTACACAGGATTAAGGTTTTGTTGAACTGGTCGATATCACTTGTTAGTTGGAGAAATTTTTTATTGTGACGGGAACACGAGTAACATACCACGAGTTTTTATGTAAGTGGTGAGAAAATTTATTTTTTAAGTTATTTACTTTTTAACACACATATCCCACCATTTATATAATGACACGTGATGTACCACCTATTAAATATAAAAATTTCTCCATATAGAAACCGGCTTGGTTTGACTTTGTAGGTTAAACGGCTAAAGATATGTTATAAAGAGAAATGTAACAAAACAAAAAAAATCTGTCACTCAGTACGACCGATGGTATTCCTCTTCACTTAGAAATAAGAGGTCTTAAGTTCAAATCTCGTGAATGACGAATTCGATACCAAATTAGGCTGCCCATTATATGATTTAGTCGAACTTTTATTTTCTTTAATGTAAAAATATCGATGTGCCTAAAAAAAAAATTGTACAATACTACGGAGTATTATAACCTCACCCGTGACAGCAAAGACTCTAAACGTTCTCATTTTTAACTAAAAGAAAAAAGAAAACAATACAAAAAGTGGTCTTCGTGTACGGTTTTATTCCGTTTGAACTAATAGTAGCCAACTTTTGCATACCAGAGTTAGATGTTTGTCTGGTTTGAGCTTAACTTTCAGAGAGAGAGAGAGAGAGATTTGGTTTGCCTCTTCATACCATACCATATCATTATTAGTACTGATTTAGTGCTGAAACGTTTTTATAAAAAATGAGTATAAAAAAAAAGTAGAGTTCAAAAAGATGTTTGGTCAACACTTAAAAACAGCTTATTTTCACAGTTTTATATGAAAAAAAACTGAAAATATGAAGCAGCAAAAATGAGCTTATTCTCGTAACACAGCAAAATTAGGTTTTTTTTCAAATCACAACCATACTAAACCAGCCATTATTCTAAAGGTTTCGCAGAGATTTTAGGGTTGCAGTTTAGGCAATAGGGCAGGATCTTCATCTTCTTTCTCCCTCTTGTCTTTTGCATTCAATTGCCTTAATTCAATTATTTCGTCCACCTATATTTACAGACCACTGCAAAATGCAGAGACGCTCTGGGGTAAAAAATAACATGTCAGTGGACCAAATTGTAAAGTACACTGTTATCGACTACTGTGGAATCTTTTTACAGGGTCCCTTGGGTAAATTCAATATTTCAAACTTGCCCCCCACTTTTAGTGAACTGCTGTATTTTGTTGCAATTTTAAAAGCAACTGGGGTTTCTGATTCCATTCTCACACTTTTCATCTTCCAAGTATTTTTGACGTTTTTGGCAGTGTACATGTTCAGAAACGAGTCTCTGCTTTTATAAGGTTAAAACACTAAAATGGTCATATGATTTCAATTTGACCAATTTAGTCTTTATGTTCGTCGTGTTAATCATGATAATCCATTACATCGTGTGAATGATTAAAACAAAGGAAAGCTAATGAAAAAACTTAAAAATTTTGAGTTTTAACGATAAAGACAAAATAAAAGGTAAAGTGAATAATAATATGTTTTTTCGTTAAAGTTAACAGTACCGAAAATTTTTCGTTAAAGTTCCCTTAAAACAAAGGTGTAAATGTCAAAACGAACACACAACACGAATGCCAAGTTACCTGAACGTCAAAACGATCCTAGAACTTAAGTGCCAAGTTACCAAACCAGACAAACCACCCTGAGAGAAACTCCCGAGTATTATTGACGGAATAGAACGGCTCTCACACCGCGTGAAACCAAAATACAAAGGGTCGCATGCTTTTGCGAGAGAGTTCAGCATTCACAAATCATCGTGATATGTTAAAGCAGACTGCATAGTCATATCCATTGATCCAAAATATAAACACACTCTGAAAAGTCTCCATGAAATATCCTGCTATTGACTACTTTGACTTCAAAAGTTCTAAGAGTACTCATATAAAAAGGAACTACATAACTTAATCGAAACTTAAAAGTGTTTGTGAGATCTATCATCCATCACAATCACATAAAGGACCAGTTCATGAACATCAATGCAAGGCAGTGATTGGAATCGTCGTCGTTAACAACTTTCCATGCAACAGCTTGCTCGTAAGACACCGGTCTCCCCATGCTGGAGGCACATATTCCGGCTGGCAGATATGCAAAGCCCTAAAAATTCGGAAAAAGCGCGTGTTGGAAAGCTGTTTGAACAAAGAATTCAAAATAGGAAAGCAATGAGAGCACGGTTTGGGGAATTATTACCTGTTGCATGATTTTGGAGAACTCCGAGCAGAGAAATTTTCGTCCAGCTTCGTCTAGAATCTTGTCGAGCATGATGTCTTGGAGGGCAACAAGAGTGGTTTCGAGCATGTCAAGGCCAGCCTGGTTTGCAAAGGTGAACACTGGCGACGTCTGCAGTTGAATGTCCAAGAAACATGTTGAAAAGGGAAAGAAGCATGTACTTACTCAGCCTACAATTTAAGAGTTAAAAATAACTTAAAAGATAAGTAACTACATTTGTTTTAACAGAGCAGCACATGATGGCATCCGAATGGCGCCAAAGTTGCTTCAAAATAGCATCACTAGATGAGATATCGACTCGAAAGAGCTCTCCCCCAGTGTGAATCCTGAAATGCCATATGTGTTCAGCGATATTCAACTAAACAGTACCACACACTTCTAACACAGTAATATGCAAATAAACACTCAAGTAAAGAGTTTGAGCTGGGAAGGGACAATAGCCATAGCTACCTGAAGCTTCTGAAAATCCATCGTGCCAAAGTATGAGCCTCGGGACATCCAGGAAGGGGTTTTGGTCCTATTTGGGAGCTGAGCGGGGATGGGGCAATAGCCATAGCTACCCTCTGAACAGAGCTTACAACACTACGCACGTACTGGCGAGCCATTGCAGCCACATTGTCTCGCAAGTGGTTCTCAAAGGTAAATTGGAAGGCTATGGTTAGCACTGACCTACGGTTGTAACTATTCCCATCAGCGTCATTAATGGCACGAGCACCACTGGTTCCTACTTCAAGCGTAGAGGCCAAATCTAAAGTGCGAGTTGCAGTAGGTCCATCCTGCCATCATTAGGAATAAGTAGAAGAAATCAGATTCATCACAACAGATGCATACAAGAAACACGGTGATGCAAGTAAGATTAGAGACATCACTTAACTGCCTTGGGATCCAAAGGTATGACATGAAAACCGGAGGGCAACAGAGGAGCATCATCAGCAAATGATTCATCAATAGGTGCAAAGACAAGCTGAGCGCAGGCACCAACTGCATTCTCATCAACTCCACTGCACAACTGCAACAATATATTATAGGAACACTGTTAATTAACAACAGCAGCGAACACTAAATGAATCCATTCGATATGCAAAATCAGTTCACTAACCTGTAATAAGTACATATCCCGTGTCAAAGCAACATCTTCAGGAGAGAAAGCAGGACCCTCTAGCCGAACTACCTCTAAAAACTGTAAGAGTAAATGACACCAATTAGTACACAGTTAACTTTAAACACGGGGAATACGCAGTAATAGAATTGAGTTTAACACACGGAAAGTGCAGTAACTGAAATGAGTTTACATAGGATGATCAGGTCAATACCTCCTCATGCTCCACAGTTTGTGCAAGCGGTAAAATATTCTGGGTGCTCGGAAAGCCACCACCTCTTGCAAGAGGAACTGCATATGGACTAGCTTTAAGACATGCAGCAGAGTATGCATCAACCCCATAGTCAGCCCACTCAGCCCGGTGCTCCCTCAGGAAACGAACAAGCAAAGCAGGGGGAACACTCTGATTAACCAAATCATAGTTATCAGTCAACAATAGAAACCAGATAACTCAAGAAGGACAAGGATAAATATACAAAACTGAAGGAAGACCTGAGCCGCAATTGAGTTTAGTCACTAGGGAATTACCTGCAGCAGCATTGATGCCTTGGCACACAGCACCCCTCCTCCAAAAGGTGGGAAAATTGAAGTGTTATACTGGGAACCAAGCACTTTCGGAGATGAGTTAATAGCAATGGTAACATCTTCCACACCATCACTACCCATAAGTGTCCAACCGTCATCCGCAAACCCATTAACAGCATCGTTAAACCCACTGAAACCCAATTCCAAATATTCTCAGTGAATGAAGAAATATAACTCCAACTGCAAGTTTACATATGCACTTCAAATTGCAACCACACTGTTTGGACTGAAAAATTGTGGAGGGCATACCTACACAGCCTCTGACAAAATGTCCTCAGAACAGCAGGTTGGCGACCTCCACCATGCTGAATTTCTCCACTAGACTCTTGAGCTATCTGTCTTATGTGTCGCAGGGCCTACAAAACAAATTTACAAAGATAAACCGAGAATGAAAGGGAAGAATAAATTACAGCGTAAAATGAAATTTGCACAAAAGTTCTTACAGAAATGGTCGTTTTCTGAGCAAGGATTTTGGAGGATTCATAAAGTGACCTGAGAACTTCAGGAACGCTCCAAGCCTAAGACATAAAAGGCACTTAATAAGGCAAACGAATAACTAAAGAGTTCAGGAAGAAATAGTAATGATATATTCTCACGTCTAAATCAACATGATCCACAATGTTGATAATGGAACCACCACCCTCACAAGGTCGGATAAGATAGCCACTAGGTAGCATTTCAGCTCTGACAAAACTTGCAGATGTTGGCCCTGGTGGGCCACCAGTAGAGGAAGTCAATGACCTCTCGCATACCTGTAAATATAATTTTGAGAAAGTAAGACACAAACACAAGTACATGATTGTTGAACTATGATGGTTTTGAATTCTGGTAACTAGGGCAAGAAAAGAACCACTTATCAAATTACCACAAGACTGCCGTCTTCCAAACTTGTAGTATATCTTAGTGTCCAAAAGTCACGTGCCGCAGCCAATGTTGTGGGTGCATAAGTCTGGTTGCAAAGAAAATTTACAGATTAAGAATACAAAACAACATACAATTATCACAAAAAAAAAAAAACTTGATGCCTGGATGCACAATGACACAGCACCAATTGATTAAAACAGCGTACCTGCATGTATACGAGCTCAATTGTTCCACCATTCCCCGCAGGGATTAGACTTAATACCTCAAGGCATCGGCAATCGCGAAACCAAGATTTACGATCTTTGAGTATTTCGGCGACCTATAATGTAAGTAAACAAACATTTTAGACTGCGAAGAATAAATGCACAAACACAAATTTCTCAAAGGCCATGCAAAAATTCATACCTTTGTGGGCTCTAGGCTCACAAGACCGCAAGCTCGTGCTGCTACTCCACTGCAGTTGCGGGAGACAGCAACGATGCCAATAGAATCCGGACCAGGCTACAAAATATTGCTGGGAAAGTTACAATTCAAATTGGTCTAGCAGATATAAAGTAATAGAGATTGTAAAATATGAACACTTGCATGCTCATTGCTTTAAAAGAAAGGAAGCTACCTTCATCCCAATCATCTGGACCCAGTCGACAGCAGTTCCAGTAGCCTTAGAAAGGAACTCTGCCAAGGTCTCTTCTGCTATTGCAAGAAGACTGAAACGAATAATATACCATAAGCTAGTTTACTTAATCATAAACTAATTAGCTTCAATTAATTGTTCCACGGACATTAACAACTTACCCAGCTGGGTTGTTAGCATCCCTTTGGGGGTGCTGGGGAGTTGGGTTTTGCTGTTGTTGGTGCTGACCACTCATGACCACAGACTCGCAGCTATTGTCTGTGGTCGTTCCTGATGCCTACATGTTATTATCAAACGAATTTAGAATAAGCACTATACCGTTGAAAACATGCAACATTTCGTAGAACAGAAGAGGCATTGTATTAAAGGTGGAAGGAATTACGGTATGCAGTTGCTGCTTCATAAATCCATTCTCATAAACCAAATGAGAAACTTGCTTCTGTAAGCGGTCATTTTCTTCCATTAACAGCTTGTTCATCGCAGTCAGCTTTCTGTTCACCGTCTGGAGTCGAGAAGATTCCTTCCGCTGCTTCTCCCGGCATCTATACAAACAAGAAAAACATGCAAAAACACCAGTTTTAGAGAATAATCTACCAGTTGATAGCATAAAATCTCATTCGGAAACAACTCAATAGTCATTTCTGAACGCTGGAAAATACCGATTTATATACAAACAAGAAAAACATGCAAAAACACCAGTTTTAGAGAATAATCTACCAGTTGATAGCATAAAATCTCATTCGGAAACAACTCAATAGTCATTTCTGAACGCTGGAAAATACCGATTTATATCTTCTCACTTGCACAATAAGAAAAATGATACGTTTGGTATGCATAATTAATTCATTGGAAATAATTTAGCAAGAACAGACATTTAACTTTAGTTTATGGAGAGATATTTCAGTGTTCCGGGCGGTGTTCCCAACACATTGAAAATTCCAAACTCGAGAAATGGCATTAATTAAACAAAAAGGTGTCACTTGGCTCAAAAGAATCATGGGAAAAGAAAGAACAAATTACAAGAACCCAAAAATAAAATTAACAAATAATAAAAGAAAGTGGATTGAGATGTCATTATCCTTCGTTAAAAGTCCAAAGGACGCAAAAGCAGGTTTAAAATTTTACAGTCACTTTTCTGCAAAAGATAAAATATGAAAACCCAAGTGAAAGTTTCACCTTTTACCAATTGTTGTCGTTTTCTTCCATTCCATCGCAAATTAAAGGAAGCACACAACTCCATGTCAACAAGATCATCATTTATCCAAAAAATAAACATAAACAAGAGAGAGAAAATACCAAATACCAAATTCCATGTGAAGTGGGAGGTGAAGAAGTATTTAAAAGAAATTAGAGATTCAGGTGTATACTGATAGATTTTAAAAGAATTCAGAGATTCTGGTGTATTCAATTAAGATTTTTAATGAATATGTCGACCTGGTGGTATTCAAACTTGATTTTTAAAAGAATCTGTCAAAATCTGGTAGTATTCAATCCCGAGTTTTTAAATATTTTCAATGTGGTTGTAGAGTGAAAAATATAAACACCAAAAGCCCTCACAGATCATGCCTATGAGCAGACTTGGATAAATTCTTCTTCTAAACAGACAAGTAGATTTGGATATGAAGAACTCTTCCTTCTGGATGGCCAAATCTTTATCTCGTTTCTCTTCAAGGAAGACAACCGGTAAACAACAATTTTCTTGTCTTCCCCTCATGCCCAATTTTGTTTATTATTTGTTATAGATAACCCTAATACCACCCATATATATGGTTCAATTTCCTTGCCTGAACTTGGTATGCCATAATCACCCATATGCATGTTTTACTTTTTGAATTAATATCCATAACAAATACAAATAAATTAAAAGAAAGAAGCTTCAGATTTGCAGACCAGAGGAAGAATAAAAAAAATATATATATATACACACACACGAACGAAAATGGAAGGGAAGCAAAGGCAAACTTTTTTTCTCTTTAAAGATAAAAGAACTCTGCTTGTTCCAAAGGACAGAAAACAGTTAAAGATGCATTTCTGAAATATAAAAACAAAACACATTTTCTCTTCAAATCTATATATACCTTTACAAGGACAATGTAAATTAATAAAAGTCCATCACTTTACAGAAATTATGAAAAAAAAATGGAAGAAGATAGAAAAGAGAGCGAGCTAGAGAATCGAAATTACTATTTTTCCAACTTTTTAAAAAATTTAAATGGTTTGAATTCTGTTGTTTTTACCTGCGGTTCTGGAACCAGACTTTGATCTGTTTAGGCTCAATGTTGGAGAGAATGGGGCACTCTCTGATGAGCTGCTGCCTTCTCAGGGAGCTGGGCTTTGGGCACTCTGAGTAGACTCTCTCCAACGCCTCCACCTGCTCCGGCGTGTACCGAACGTACTTGCTCGAATCCATCTGCTGCCTCCCGCCGCTGCTGCTTCCCGGCGAGTCTCGGTGCATTACCAGCGCCATTGTACGGACGCAACAAAACAAACCCAAAAGCTAAAGATTATTTTTGAAGAAAAGTGGAGAAAACCAATAGATCGAAAAGGAGGAAATCTCCAGAAACAAGTGACCACAGAGGAAACCCAGAAAAGATGTGGGCTTTGAGCTCACTGTTTTGGAAGAGGGGGTAATAAAAATGGTGGGAAACGTTTGGTTTGGTGGCTTAGAAAGATGGTTGGGTTAAGGTTAGGTGTTGTTCGTCGTCGTCTTCTTCTTTGGTTGCGGTGGTGTTAGTGCAGCTTGGCAGGCTCTCTCCGACAAGAGAGCCTCCTCTCTCCTTCATCAGATGCCTATCTCTCCTCCCTCTATCTCTCTCCTCTCTCACTCTCTCTCTCTCTCTCTCTCTAGAACTCTGGTTTTTTCTCTCTCAAGAACTCCAAAACTGAATGAACCCAAGTTGGAAAAAGCTCCTAGCTTGCTCAACAGTGGTTAAAGTGTGGCCCTGTTTGCGGTTTGGGGCTCCAATCTCGAGAGTTTTCTTTTTAAGAGAGAGATGGAGATAGAGAGAGAGTATGTATGTTTTGTGTTTTTTAAGAAATTAAGAAAATGGAAAAAGAATAACCCACAGAAATAGCAGAAAGGGATAGATAGGGGGGAAGAGAGAGAATGTGTGTTTCTTTGTTTGTGGGTTTGTAATGTTGTGATAGAGAAAGCAAAGCAAGCAAAAGCCACAACAAAACAAACACACAACGCCAAATCGAACGGCAGCTCGAAACTGTGAAGGGCTCTGTCTGTCCCTTTTTTATCTCTCTTGTCTTTTAAATTTTATTTTTCATGAATTTATTTTGTATTTATTTCTTTTATTTTAATTTTTTGATCAAACAACTAAATAAAAGAGATGAGAATGCAACACGAAGATTTCTCGAGAGGTTACTCATCCTAATATTATTCTCGTCTAAAATCGCTTAATTTCGGAGTTTTTCTCATTGAATTTGGTGTGAGTGAGTTGGTATGCAATCTTTCCTGTTTTTTTTTTTCTCTTATTCTCTGTAACTGTGTGTGATGTGAACAATTTCGAAAACGAAAGAAAAAAAAAGGGAAAAGAATAACTCAATGAGGAAAGCTGACTGCTGATATGAAATGATACGAGCCTGCAGGCTGTGAGAGGGAGGGGAGAGACCCAAAAGCAACCACTGATGAGAGAGAGAGAGATGACGTTATTCAGATATAGTAATTTGATTAATGTTGTGATTTGATTAGAAATCTCTAATCTTAAAACATGTTCGTCTCAGAATCTACTTAATCAACGGTACAAGGTAACAAGGGTTTTGTATTTTTGGACAATTAAGGTAACAAGGGTTTATTTGGGTTGTTTCTACAAGCACTGCACCGAAAGTGTTGCTTAACAACTAAAGCATTTCTTACAGTGTTCAATAGCGTAACAAGAACTTTCAACGAATTTCTAATAAAAGCACTTCTGATTATACGTGTAGCGCTTTTGAAAAAATACTCATGAGTATGAGTTCTTTCTAGGAACTGCTTAAATCTTAAATAATAAGCCTTAATAATATTGGAACAAATGGCAAATTAAATAGGACATGTTTTTGCATGGCCACGAAAGAGTGACGTTATGTATGTGCATGGGATGCATGCATGTATGTATGAATGGATGTTTTTTTGTATGTAACATATGGATGCATGCATGAGTGAGAGAACCGTGGGCAGTGGCATTTGCATGGGAAGCGTGAAGGGAGAGAAAATATGGACAAAAGAAGAGTAACGCTTGACAATTGGCATTACTTGGGTTGGGTATATGGGTTCATTGTTACTTGGGCGGGTTTAACCCGGATCTTGGAAAGTTTTTTATTTTTATTTTTTTTGTTAATAGGCCCAAATTCTAGGGGTTTGGAAGTTTTTTTTTTGTTTTCCTTTTTATTTAGAAGTACAAAGAAAATACGAAAGAAATAAGGAAAAATTGACCACTCATAGGCAATTGTGGGATGTAATAGCCCATCTTCCAATGGGTGGGTTGGATGAACCTTCAAATTTAAATAGTTTGATCATAAGCAAATGCAAAGTTTTATTTTGTGTAATTGAGGCCTAATGAATGTTGTGTCAACAATATTCTATATCCGAGAGAAACTTATATGCAACAAATGTGTGTGTTGTATAAGGAAATACACGTGATAAATGCGTAAACACTAATGCATACATGACATGATATCACATATGTAACATGTTAAGGATGCAAAGAAAAATGGAATCACAAATAAAAAATAAGTCAATTTTGAAGAAATGGAAAGATTCAAAGTGATTTGACAATATATCAAGGGAGATTCTTGGTTATGCATAAGTGTCGAGGAGTTCCTATACAAAAACAGTTTGTTGTCGATTCACATACTGACACACCCCGTCCCGAAGGAGGGCATGCTGGCCGTCACGTGAGAGTGACGTAACCATTTACACAGTTCAGAAGCTTTAAAAATACAATTACTAAGATGAAACACCCGAGGATGAGTCCTACTTTAGTAAAATCATCCAAAAATCAACCTAATTAAGTCACACATACACACAACCCTACTTGACGACCAAGGGTAATTTCGTAACTTCATGTCCTCGGAAATGAAATTCTGGAACGAGCTGTGACAATCTCCCCTCCTTATAGAATTTCGTCCTCGAAATTCATACAAACAATCAAGCCACTTAATACGCATAAAACAACCTCGGATACATTTCTCTCATTCGATATTCTGTTTCCCAGGTAGCTTCTTTCACTGAGTGGTTCCTCCACAATACTTTTACCAAGCTCACTGTCTTATTCCTTAGAACCTTGTCTTTCCAATCCAAGATAGTGACTGGTTCCTCATCATACGTCAAATCCAGATTAATCTCCAAAGGTTGAGGAGGAATCACATGCGAAGGATCTGAAACATAATGTCGAAGCATCAAGACATGAAACACATTATGAACCTTAGATAACTCCAGAGGCAATTCCAATCTGTAAGCAACTTCACCAATCCTCTCAGTGATCTCATAAGGTCCTATAATCCTCAAATATTACGTATTACAACGTATCAAAGTTACTGACACACCCCGTCCCGAAGGAGGGCATGCTGGCCATCACGTGAGAGTGACGTAACCATTTACACAGTTCGGAAGCTTTAAAAATACAATTACTAAGATGAAACACCCGAGGATGAGTCCTACTTTAGTAAAATCATCCAATAATCAACTTAATTAAGTCACACATACACACAACCCCACTTGACGACCAAGGGTAATTTCGTAACTTCATGTCCTCGGAAATGAAATTCCGGAACGGGCTGTGACACATACCTTTCTATTTATAACTGGAATATTTATATTATAATTCACTATGTAAAGACCATTTCTGCAAAAATCAATAAAATATTTAACAGTTGTCATCAAAATGTATAAAAACGTACGGTCATCAGGATCGATAAAATTATAAAAATATTACAAATTGTCTATTCATTTGCTAAGTTGATTGACTAGACGACCATAATCCTTAATCATTTTTTACATAAATAATCTTTATAATAATTTTTAATATATATATATATATATATATATATAAATAGTTCCAATTATAATTAAAAAAAAACTCATGAATCGTCCATTATATTTTATATTTTTGTGTAGGAATTGTACAATTTTTGTGGAGCCAAGTACCACCTTTAATGTGGGTAAGTTGTGATGCGAGCCAAAAATCTGGATAACTTGTAAAGTAAACAAGTTTTGGACATTTGTAGTAGGCCGTATTTGTCGAATGAGCGAGACATGCATGTCAAACGAAGGGGAGAAACTCATGGGATGGGAGTAATCAGGGTAAATGTGTAGGTGCACAAGATAATTCTACTTAAAGAATTTCATGATATCATTATATCTAGAATTAAGTACTTAAAATTCCTCTAAGTTTTTTGTGTGATTCTAAATGTGTCTCAACATTTTCAAACATTCTAAAAGAGCATCCAGTGTATACAAAATATATATCACTTATGTTAGGTTCCAAATTAAGAGAATTATTAAGTACCTACGTGACAATCTAGATCAGATTTTTTTAAATAACGTGGACAAATCTCATGAAGCAACATTTAATGACATAACATTCATGGTCAAACTAGTCTCAATCTTCTGAAATTCCTCTTTCTCTCTCGCCGAAATCTCAAATTTTGCAGGTGAACTAAAACTCCTCGTTCTTATCCTCCTTTGCAGAAAAATTAAATTCAAAATACAAAGATATCACTGAATCAAACACGGACACAACTGGTACTATGTGCGAATTCGAACGTTTCGCAAACAACCTCGAGACTGAAACCTAACTTAATTAATTATCCATGCTCATGGCTGTATATAAGACTATAATTGCCAATCGGGCATGAGAAAAATAGTACTAGGGTTTTGAGTCTCATCACGTGAGGGTCGCATAAAGTACTCAATATATATTGAACTTCTCTATTAGTTGAAGATTGAATATGAGTTGGATGCTCATATTCCAATAATTATGATCTATCTTAAAGCAATTTAAACTTTCAAAACTACATCCCTATCACTGTAGAGGAAAAGAAACCACTCGTACTCCACGTTCTGCAGGTAACTGTAAAACTACCAGCCACCCTCATCTTACATAATTGAAAAATTAGTGCGTGGTTTTTCATTCCATGCCATGGATACAAGTGAATCACAACAAAATCTAAAAGGATGGTGAAGACGAGGCAGGGTCTTGCATGGGTCTTCTGTCACCATTTTCAGAGGTATATTACTCTCTTTCTTTTCTCCCTCTCACACTTACACTTTCTGATATATTTTCCTCCTATTAAAATTGGTGCCTTTTTCACCTTTCATTGAATACTTTATGATGAAGTTTCATCGGTCATTTCTTAATTGCTTCAATTAAATTGGTATTAGTTATTTTGTGCTCGTGGGGTTTGTGCTAAGGGAGGCTAGCCGAGGCGAAGCAGGTTAGGTTGTATCGTGCGACTGTGAGGGGATGGAGAGGTTGGCCATGAGACAAGGGTTGTATAGTGTGAAAAAAGGCACGAGATAGAGAAAGAGAGTCAATGACTGCTTAGGAGAAATTAATCTATAAAAGAGTTAATGACTGGAACATTTGAAAGGACCTTGAATATCTATACTTTTGGCTTAGCATCCTATTTTGTTCCAACTTCTTTCTCACCAAATGAGTAGCAAATTTGATTGTATTAACTCTTACTTTGACATTTTTTATTTGTCATTGCTGATAATTTATATAACATGGTTTATCTTCCTAACATTGTCTCAAGGTCCTTTGTTTGAAGGTGTTCAAAGAAATGTGAAGTCTTCAAAGTAACAATGTCCTTGTTTGTTGGAGGTCTCTGGATAGTTTGGTATTTCTTTGTATATTTCATCGTTTTTTTTGTTAGCTTTAGTTTAGTGTACAACTGTAATATTTGAATCTATGATTTTTTTTATTGTTATATTGTAGTAAATGTGTAATTTTGTTTATAAATATTATATAATACATTTATTAAGCAATATTTTATTATTTTTGGAATTTTTGGAATTTTTTTTTATAACGGGCATTAGCCGTGACCAATTTGTAATCCACAACGGTTATAGTGCACGTGGTGTTAGATCTTAATCTACAACGGGCACAATCCGTTGTTATATTACAATTGACAACGGACATGACCCATGGTAGAATCTATGACTTTCTATCACATCCATATTACTAACGGGCACAATGTCTGTGGTGGATTGCAATCTACCACGGACATCGACAGTGATAAATGAGCTTTTTCTACTAGTGCTAAAACACACTTTTGTGATTAAGGTCGACCAACATTAAATTTAAGTAGAATGCTAACATTCTACCAACTATGACCTATTTGAAACAATTTAAATTTAAAAAAGCAAGAAGCTAAACCCTAAGTTTCACTTTTGTGGTTAAGAGGTCGACCAGCACCAACCATGGCACACCCTTTTGGCGACAATTGAGAGTGTCTCCCACATCTATCTCTTCACTCACAAGAATCCAATAGAGTGAGAGAGAGAAAAAAAGAGAGAGATGATGGATAAGAAAAGTAATTGACTTTCATATTTCACAAGGTTGACATTTTACATAAAGGGTCCATATATTGAAAGCATCCAAAGCTTGCAAACACTACATACCCCTTCAAATTAAGTCTCTCTCTCTCTCTCTCTCTCTCTCTCTCTCTCTCTCTCTCTCTCTCTCTCTCTCTCTCTCTCTCTCTCTCTCTGATATAAACCTATACATACATGTATCATATGTATAGGTTTAATGGGTTTATGATGAGGTTGAAAGAGGAGTTAATACCAACGAGGATTGGTTGAGTTAGTAAGGATCGTTATCTTTGCTAAACCAATGCATAGGCTAGTCCAGTTACCAGCAATCCCTCTTAATGAGTGATCTGTAAAAACCAAAAACATGGTTAATAGACATCCTCTGTAAGTCACCCACCCTCCCCTTAAACTTTTTGTTACCGAAAAAAGAGAGTTAATGACTAGCTACACAGACTCAGTTGGTGTCCTCTTGTCTCCTTGGTTACCTATATATATTATGATCATGATGAAGCCCCTTGCTTCTCCCTTTTTTTTTCTTTTAACTAGCTTTCCCTTCTTTTTTTTTTTTCTTTTGGGAAGAGACGGAAGAGAAGGAAGAGGAGCCTACAATATATAATGAATAAGGTTTTAGGGTTTGGAACACACAGAAACCCCACCGAGACATGTTGCGTGATTTTGCAAATTCAACATTAAAGGTACGTGGAGGTCCCTATCCATAAGCCCCATCTGTATCCAAAGGGACCCAAAAGTTTCATTTGTTTTCTCCTTTTTCTCCTTTGGTGGTGGAGTGGAGAGGATGACCCCATTTTTTGTCATGCACCAAAAGAGTATGATAGACTCTCAAACAAAATCGACCCCTTTGCTTCAATTTTACATCTCTCTCTCTCTTTCTCTCTCTCTCTCTCTCTCTCTCTGGTCCATATGCATGGAGTTAAAGAGGTGTAAAGGTTGACATGGATCGATAGAGAGGAGGAACCCAACTTGATAGGATATGCTCATGTGATGGGGGAAAAGTTTATTATGTTTAATTTGCTACTAATTATGGCACAATATCGTGTGTGTGTATATATTTATATATACTTGAAATGATTAGGAGTGGGATTAAAGTATGTGAATATGTTTTTGTCAAAACCTTAGAGAAGGAGAGATAACAAATTAAAAGGGTTTCATGAGATGAGACACAGAGAGAGAGTGAGAGAGACTATATTAGTGGCATTTGTGATCATCAGCTGTATACCAACATGACAAAAATGATCACCATGCACTCTTTAAATCATGGCACTACATATGTGGGTTTTGGATATTTTCAGAAGCTTCTTTTGGTTGATTAGCTTTGGGTGGTGTATGTGTATATATATGATCTATGATTCTATGGCACCACTTTTTTATACAATTTTTAATACAGGTTTTTGTGAGGCTCACTTCGTAATGTATTTCATCAATTTAAATCATATATCTTTTAAGTTTTCCCTCAAAGATTAAGTATACCAAAATTCACCTAGTCTGAAATTCTATGAACGGTGGATTAAGGGTCTAGGATTTCATTGTAGAACCGTTTTCGTCCATTTTCTTTACTATAAATGAATGTCTGAATGGTTTTGGATGTCTCATTTGCAAGATGATCTATGAATGATGTTCTAAAAGATAAACAGTTCGGATTATTAAAATAAATTACGGAGTAGATCCCACAAAAACGTGTGCAAAAAATAAAATTACATAAAAAAAGTAGTGTTACATATTCGCATTCATATACATATAAACCTTTTCTCAAGTTTAATTAGTGCTTATTTTGATTACATGCTGCTATATTGAGAGGACGTAACCATGACCTCACGTGCAGATAAAATACGTAACCAATTGAATTACAAACTACATGCAAACTTAATTATCCTTCACGGGAGGTTGATTTGCCGTCGCAATAAACATATATGTAGAAAGCATTTTTCATTTCTTATCATGATGCGTGGAAACTTACGAGGGCCAAAGAAAAAAAATGTACAATCTTACTTAGAGGGTACAATCTTATTATTTATAAAAACAAATTGATGTGTGGCTAATTAGAAGGCACAAATTGATCCAATAGGATTCTCTTTGTGAGGATTCCGATAATTTGTAAATCATGTCCATTTATCGTACATTGTACGGTCAATTTTCATCAGATATTATTTGTATTCAATTTTAATTGGATCCTCACAAAGAGGATCTAGAATCCAAATGGTTAACCTGTCCAAGGATCCAACCATACATATTGGCAATTGCAAAGCATAGCTAGATTGGACGTATTAGCTGCACTGAATTGAAGTGATGTATGGTAACCAATTAAGCCATAATTAGTAAATATTAAGAGACTTTAATTAATAACCTTTTCAATGGACAATTAAGCTGCTTGATGTCCTTTATTTTGGCACCCATGATTTTACTTTCTACCAAACATTACAACGAAACTTGTCATGCGTTTCCCAAGGAAATGATTCATGGATTGTTCTGGTGTGGTTTATGTATGATAACAAAGTTATAAGCTGATTGTTTGAATAGAATTAACATCTTAGATTATTTTATAGATAACTTTAATGAAAAGTTCCCGGTAATTCTCACTTTAACGAAAAATCACATTTTTACACTAAAAAGTCATCATGATACTATTCACTTTACCTTTATTTTGTCTTTTTCTTTAAAACTCAAAGTTTTCAAGCCATTTTCATTAGTTTTTCTTATTTTATATTCATCGTTGTTTTAAAAATCTCCGTTTAGCGTCTAGACTGACCATCGCCCTAATTAATTCATAAATGTTTGAAAATTAAGAAAAAACGTATATATTTGCGTAGGCGCCTGCTTAGCTCACCCAGACCTGTCTAGACACCCCTTTAGATTGCGACTCTAACTTAGACAGAAAATACATATTCATTTTACATTTTATTTTATCAATAAATTGTAAGAGACTTGTTGAATACTTGGATGAACACTCATTATATGTTGTTCCCCATGATTTCAATATGTTCTTATACTTTATAATATATACATTTGTATCATAATACAGTTAAATATAAGTAGACATTTATGTATATGAAGCCTTTAAAAGAAGGGATCATCATTTTTTTTAATGTAAAAATAGGGATTAGTTGTGGGGTCTGCACTACATTGAACTTTAACAATCCGAACAGTCTATTTTTCAAGTTGCACCGCATAAATCATCATTGCAAAATAATAGCAAAATAGAAAATATTTGATAGATCTAATTGAGTTCAAGAATTGACGAACACTTTGTTCTTTAAGAAAATTGAAATTTCATTGTCATAATTAAATAGGCAAATGGTTTCGAATTGAATTGAATTTTTGTAATGATGATATATTAATCGAGACTTACAAAATAGACAATTCAGATCGTTAAAGTTTAATGTGGAGTAGCTCCCACAATTAATCCTCAATTTAAAAAAAAAAAGAAAAAAGAAAAAGAAAAAAGGGATCCCTTCCTATAAAGGTCTGTTTATGTATATGTAATATAATAATTTTAATTAAATTTAAAAAACCTCATAGGCCCCCGTCTAGGTTCCACCTAGACACGTAGGCTCTAAGTTCTTGTTTGCCACCTGACTAGCGCATTTTATAACTTTCTTATACTAAATAAATCTATATATTATTATGTGAGCATAAAAATAATAAGATCAGTTGTACACGCATGTGTATACTAATTCTAACCATTCATACTTGTAAGATCCACAAAACAAAAATGATCAAAATTAACTCACGCACTCATGCACGACTAGTTACACGGCTCTACTAACAACACATATACGACTACAAGTCCATTTCCACATTTGCTAGTTGTCCATTCCCAACAACCCTAGAATTCATACAAGAGTTGAAAATATTCATGCAGTTTAGTCCAGAAAAAGACAAATTCCGACGACGTTAGGACTTTTAGACAAGAATCGAAATGATTTCATGGAAGAAAAAATTGGGAATAATATCAGATAATGTAAATAAAAGTAGAATAAAAAAGGAGGAGGAAATAGTGATACGTTGAATGTAGAGAAGAGAAGCCAAAATCTTAATTTGATGCATCAACACATAATTCACAGGAATTAATCATGTTGTTTGAATGTCCCTTTATTCTTTGACATGATGCTCAACAGTTAAACCAACTTTTTTTTATATCTTCTTATTTTCTCCTCTCTCTTTTTTCTTCTAATTTTCCCCAAGCGTTAGCATAATTGCTTATTTGGGTATTTGACAATGGAAATCGATAGAATTTTTCCTTGATTGTGTCCACTGTAAACCATTTTAATTATTCTGTGAAAAATCTTTCAATATCCCAATTAAATTGTCATGTAAACAGCCTCATAACTTCCTTTTAAAGGAAATTTTTATCAAATCAACTCTTCCACTTAATGTGATATTGCCAGCTTTTCATGGAAGAATCAAAATAATTAGGATTGGCAAGTCAAGACAACTTCTAACATTTTTTTTTATCAGGACCAAAGTGAAGAGTTATGTCAATCTCAAAGACCATTGTTGCTAAAAAGTCTACAAAATCTTAAAAGTATTTTGAATTCGTATAATTTTTATTTTTATTACTATTATTATTATTATTAGGGTAAATTACATAGTAGCCCCTCAAGTTTGAGGTCTATTACAATCGCATACAACAACTTCAAAACATTTCACTTTCATACCTCAACTACTATTTTATTTCAATATAGTACTTCCGTTACATTTTCCATCCATTAATCCATTAAATGTTGACGTGGCTGCCACATACATGCCAAGTGACTGCCAAATGTCTGCCACGTGACAAATAAAATATCTTTTTTTTTCTAAAAAAAAACCTGAATTTTCTCAAAAAAAAAATTGAAGAAGAAGAAGAATAATAAGAAGAAAAAGAGGGAAGAAGAAGAAAAGCTCAGAACCCTTCCCTCCCCCCTGCCCCGTCGCGACCCCCAACCCACCTCCCTTCCTCACCCGGGCTGCCTTCTGGCGACCACACCCCCCCCCGCGCCGCGCCGCAAGAAGAAGAAGCCCAGAACCCTTCCCTCCCCCCCGCCCCACCGCGACCTACGACCCACTTCCCTTCCTCCCCCGGGCTACCTTCCGGCGACCACACCCCCCCACCACGCCGCCATATCTCTTCCTTCCCCCGACTACCTTCCGACGACCCACCCCTCCCCCCGGCTACCTTCCGACGACCCATCCCCCCGACGGCGCCAAGATCTCGTGATTTTAAAATGTGGGTGAGTTTTGAAAATACTTTGAGTTTGAGATGATTTTTGGATTGCTTTTGTGGTAGATCCACCTAATTTCGGGTGCAATTTTTGGGGGTGGGTGATGGGGGATTTTTGGGAGGGGTGATGGGGGATGGGAGAAAAGGGCAGCTCGGGTGGGACGGATTGGGGCTTTTTTTTTTTTTTTTTTTCTCCCCTCTTCGTCTTATTCTTGTTGCAGGTTTTTGGGGATGTCGCTGGGGGGGGGGTGAGGGATATGGGTATCCCCTTTTTTTTCCCTTCTTCTTCTTCTTCGGCTTTTTTTTTCTTCTTTTTTTTCTCCCCTCTTCTTCTTCTTCTTCTTCTTGCATGTTTATGGGGAGGTCACCTTGGGGGGGGGGGTTGAGGGATATAGGTATCCTTTTTTTTTCCCTTCTTCTTCTCTGGGCGGTGGGTGAGGGATATGGGTATCCCCTTTTTTTTCCCTTCTTCTTCTTCTTCGGCTTTTTTTCTTTTTTTTTCTCCCCTATTCTTCTTCTTCTTGTTGCAGGTTTCTGGGGAGGTCACTAGGGGGGGGGGTGAGGGATATAGGTATCCTTTTTTTTCCCCTTCTTCTCTGGGGGGTGGGTGAGGGATAAGGGATATGGGTTTCAAATTTTTTTTTGTTGAGAAATTCGGATTTAAAAAATATATATTTTATTTGCCACGTGGCAGACATTTGGCAGCCACATCAGCATTTAACGGATTACAACAACAACAACAACAAAGCCTTTTCCCACTAAGTGGGGTCGGCTATATGAATCCTAGAACGCCATTGCGCTCGGTTTTGTGAGCATTTAACGGATTAATGGATGAAAAATGTAACGGAGGTACTATATTGAAATAAAATAGTAGTTGAGGTATGAAAGTGAAATGTTTTGAAGTTGTTGTATGCGATTGTAATAGACCTCAAACTTGATGGGCTACTATGTAATTTACCCTTATTATTATTTACCAAAAGATGAATAAAAACCCAGAAATTGCTGTAAGTCATAAGATTCACACATTGACTAATTTCCAGCTTTTCAATCCTCTCATGGATCTCAAATAAACGTACTTTGAAAGAGTAGCAAATCAAGCCTACGTTTTATAGCCCATTTGACTCATCTGCTACGCCTGCCTAGTTCTTATCTATTTTTTTTTTTTTAAATTGGAAGAAATCTCAAAATCGAATCTCTCATTCATCATTGAACAAGAAACAAAAGACCAACAGTTCGCTTTCTACACTCCTCCCCTTAATTACGTCGCTCGATTCTCCTGTCAGTTACAATCGCCAGAAACGGGAGAGGAGAGTGCAGAAATCATTTCCTGTCAAGTAAAAAATCCTTCATCTTCACCAAGACAAAAGTTGCACAAATGACAAGCCACAGGCTCAGAGGTTCTTCAATCGATGCCAATTTTATTAACCACAAAACTTATTGTCCCAATTGATAACAAACGAATAGAAGTTATATCACTACTATTACTAATACTAGAACATAATCAGCAGCCAACCTAATCTCTGCCAATCTAAAGAGGCATTACCAAACCAAACAACACAACTCTAAAACTTTGCCTGGACAAGTTTCCAACCTCACAAACAAGTATAAGTGCAAGCGTAAACCACACAGCAAGCTTAACCGGCAACCGTTGCTCTCTCTTGTGAAAGAAGGCGCAAGGGTTGCAAAGAAACCCCTTGTCGAGAAGGTTATATCACTGCGCTTCAATAAGAGACCGCCACGCAAACTCCCTACAAGCCTACTACTGAAGAACCTATACACATGCTATTGCTAATGAAGCTTCAAATGTCGAGCCACAGTGAAGCACTACCGAGACTAACGAAGCTGGTATTGGGGCCTCCATTTCTGCATGTGGCCCCTTGAGTGTTGCAATTGCTTCTGAATTGTTTAGGATGTTCCATCTGAGGAAGCAAGCTCATTTTTATCAGTGTTCAAATTGATATTTGACTGGGATTTGTCACCCGATGTCATTTCATCCGGTTGGTTCCCATTTTTCTTCGCATTAAGAAAGCGACCCCCGCATCCTCTAGCTCTTCTCAATGCATGCTGGTGTCGAGATTCATGCAAATATGGCTGCAAGAGTTGTTTGAAGTGTCAATGGATAAATGAAGCCTGCCAAAACATTTCATTGAACACAAGATGCAAGGATTTGCAATCCACAATATTACCTTTCGATTCTTAAGCGCTTTATTTTCAGATTCTGCTTTAGCACGAGACTGCCGACGTCGCAAGATACCATGATACTGTTTTGCATTTACAAACACAGGTTCCTCAACTGCATCTGATGGCAGTGGAACACCTGCTTGCTGGATTCCCATTAACTGAAGATGAACCTGAAATGAAAACAGTCATTGCCATAAAATTTTATGCCCATAAGCAAAATCCGGTCTCAATTCGCCATATTCAAGTACTATTATCAAGAAAGGATATCTATAAGAAAGGGGAAGATATACCGTTGGTTGCGCCCCATAGGGCTGTGGAGGATATGGCTGTGTTTCATAGGGAGCAAAGATGCTTCTGTAGTAAGGGTCTGGATAGGGGTAACCTCCTGGTGCCTTCAATTAGACAAGTGAAATATAATGTATCAAAAGATTTGAAATTCAATTAGGTACAGATGATAAATTTTTCCTCTTCCAGCTCTCTAAGTTGTAAATCTAATCGGCCAGAACCAGAACATTGATATGCTGTTTATTCAGTTCTAGAAGCACTTACAGCAACCAATTTGTTCAAACAAGGTCAACAGTTTCAAACAGATAGTGAAAGTACACAAGGGTAGTATAGGAAAGGCTCACATAAAGAGGTAATGGAGAAGGGAAAAACTACGCATTAATGTCTAGGGCTAAGAACTCTTACAATGGAGTAGGTAGCAAAAAGAATCAGATGAACCTTAGGCCAAAAGGAGACATACAAAAGATAGCTCACAGGATATTGTTTATTTCAAAATCTATGCCAAGTACCAACTATATATAAGAGTTTGTATATGATTTCCTATGACTATTAGCGCAAATGTGCCGGATATCTTAAGACTAACCTAAAGCATTTACATCAATATTACAAACAAATATTTACATGAAACTTAGCTAGAGTAGCAAAACTTACCAATGATACTTAACATTCTAGAATAAGAATGTTTTAAAGGGATGGAAAGAAGGAGGAGTAGAAGTGCAAACAAGACTTTCTTTCCAAACATATACAAATTCTCTTTGGGGCCATGTGCTTGCACATTGCTTCACTGCTCTGTTACCCGAGTTTAATAAGCAAACATCTCATATTTGATAAAGTAACAACTTAAAAAATCATTAATAAGCCTAACTACTGTATATTATTTGATGAATTAACACTGCATATATACTTCAGCACATTCCAAGTCTTCACGTTCAAACATGGTATTTAGGATCATCAATGTACACACACACACACACACACACACACACAAACACTAGATGGCACAAAAATAGAGTAGAACAAGTAGTGGAGTTCCTCTTGTATGAAAACACGAAAATATTAAAAAAATTTAGATGGATTACCACTGCATGTCCTGTTCCAACCTGTGGAGGTACTGCATACTGCATATTTGGAGTTGGAACTCCAGGATGTGACATTCCAATTGCAGGTAAGGATGAATGAACTTGAGACTCTGAATGACTTTGCTGGTCATCAGAATCACTATTATCTGCAAAACCAATACCGTAAAGTATATAAGATTGCATTTGAGAAATGGTTGTACCACACAAGTGAGGAAAGGACGAAACAGAAACCATGATATCAAGCATCACACAAGGAAATAAAAACCAAAACTAATAACAAGGAATTGAAAGCTTTGAAGCCTGAGCTTCAATGCTATAAAATCAGAAATATGAGGAAAGACCTACATCACCACCTCAACATATAGAGAATAAGAGCAATATATGAAGCATTTAACCAAAACGTGATAAAACAGCATAACCAGACGGCCTTAAGGGCGACTAAAACAACACAAGGTAGAGTCTTCCTTAGGGCCCACCTAAAATTAAAGGGGTAAATGGGCTATTAGTGGATGATAAATTATGTAAACCATAAACCGAAGTCAGGAACAACCAAGGAAGTTGAGGATTGGAACAGAAACAGATCTGCTAAAACCAAACCAAGATTTCAACCTCAGCTTTAGAAATGAACTCAGTATTAGGCATGAAAAAGGTAAGCAGATGTTAATCTCACCAAAAGTTATTGGGTTCTAGAATAATCCACAAAAAGAATGGGAATGGATCCTTACTTGAACAAGTTTAATACAAAATTTACACCATTATTTAGATCAAAGAAGCAGAAGAACCAAACAAGAAGCGATTCAATTTCTTTCTACATTAACTAATCCAGCTCAATTAAATGCCAAAAACACAAGTCCTTGTCCATTTACAGCAAGTTGAACTGTTGAACGGACTAAATCACTTAAAGGTATCATAAAATAATATGAAATTATGAATATATGGTATTAGGGAATTTTGGGAAAAAAAAATTTACCAGAATGATCGCGCACAGAAGAAATCATGAGGATGTTGTATGTGGACAGTCCCAAAACAATATGTAGCTGCAAAGTAATAATCATCCAGATCAATGTCATACCAAAATAACATGCCACTACAATTACATCAAAAAAGGAGATTATAGGTTGAAATTAGAATCGTATAATAACTAATATCTTCTATTAGTTTCACCATCTAGATAATGCTAAGAAAAGATCTCAAAAACAGAAAATTACAAGCAGACGCAATCTACCAACACCAAGGTATCGAAATTAGGGCGAAGAAAAGAATATCCCTTAAGCTGTTAATCGATGCCCACAAAGAAGCCCAAAAGCTCACTGATACGGCAGTATAACCACATACATTTGAGAACCACAAAAAACAAAAGGGGCAATTAGGAGAGGGAATTGGAAACTGATATCGCAGAACCATATCAGCAAAATGAAAGAACAAGATGCAATCAAAGATACGCGATGACATTCATACTACTGCCTTCAAGTATGAACTAGTAATTTCGGAAGTGTAGCTTCCATTTTCAAGCATAATAAAGATACTGAATATAAACAGATTTAAAAAAGGGCGTTCGGAGGCTTTGTCACCCTCCGGTCTTCACAGAGAGTCCCAGGAGGACTGGATGTGAAAATCCTTACCCCCATTTCGAAAGGTTTTTTCCCATTTCGAATGCGTGACCACCGGATCACAAGGAACAATCTTTACCATTGCGTCTAGGTTCGAAATAAATAGATTATCATTAAACAAGAATTCCCTCCCTCTACTAATAAGTTGTAGCCACTAGCCACTAGCCACAGCTGCAGATTTGTACTTAATAATTCTTCAATGAATGCCTTAAAACAACTAATTTAACTCATAAAACATAATCTTGGAGGTACCGTGGAAACTCCGAAAAGGCGAAAAAAGATTGACTCAAGAGTGTTTACGGGAGACGGTAAACCCTACCTATCTCAATAATTTCCAATCCAACTAATTAAGTTCATCTGTATGACCAGTTCCATAATCAAGTAAATAAAATTAAGAAACACATGATTAAACCCAGAAAATTCAGCTCAATTAACTCCGAAAATACCTCACGAAATAGCTCAAAAATCATAAAATCCACCAAATCACGAAGAACAAACAAGTCCCGAGTTCCATGCATTTCCCCCCAATTACACCAATTGGATAATTCCCCATAAATGGCAGGGAAAAAGAAATTAGAGAGCAAAAAAAAGCTAGGGTTTTGAAATTTGGGAAATTTACCTTACTCGCCGGTTGCCGCTTCCTAATTTAGAAAAAATTCTGCTTCTTTCTGCAGCGCAGGGCACAAAAATGGCGTCCGACGGAAACAGAAGTCCTCTCTATCTCTCCATATTATTTCTACTTTCAACTGCATGTCTATTTTCAACCATACATCATTTTTCATTATTTATTTATTTATTTATTTATTTTTTTAAGGTTTTTTTATTTATTTTAATCGGTTAAGCGTCGAGCAGGATCGGGAAGGGTGGAGGGATGTGGGCCGTCGGATGGAGGGGTGTGTTTCGGGCAGGGGGGAATGTGCTGCCCGGGAGATAATCTGAACCACGATTTCGTGGAGCCTACTACGCGGGTGGGCTTGGGGGATTGAGAGCGACTATTGAGCTTTGATTAGCCCTCTAGTACATTTTTGTTCGCCACTCTCAATTGGAAACTTTTGATCCAACGGCTGCTTTTGTTGGTTTGAATGACTTTCTTTAGTCTAATATTTCTTTTTAGTGATGATACTTGTGGAGTAAAAAATAATCAAGAAAATTATAGAGATGACACGTGAATTTTTGAGTGAAAATGACAAAATTACCCTTAAGGCACATCGAAATTCCCACATGTGCGCAACGGACAACAACGGCTCAATCAAGGAAAAGTTAAAGGTGATCAAAATTGTATTTATTTAAAACCCTCTCATCACTCCTTATCAAATCCTCACTCAAAATGTAACTCATATTTTCCCTATTCAATTTAGGATTAATTGCTAAACTAATTGCAAAATATTATGTGAATAATATCTTGCAATTACACTCATAATTTGACCATATGTGGCCGGCCCCTATTCTCCAAATACGGCCGGTCACTCCTTTATAAATAGTCATACTTTCCCGCTAAAAGGTTAGACCATTCTCTACCCAAAAATTCTCAAACACATTCTCTTTCAAATTCTAACTTTGGCATAAGAGATTCTTCGGTCAAAATTCCCCATTCATTGTGGACGCATGAAGCTTTTGGGCTTAATTTTAGGTGTTATTATTTTTGCAGGTGAATTTTTATCAAAGAAAAAGACGGCAGAAGTTTACATTCACAATATCAAGTCCGAAAGAATATATGGAAGATAGAGAGTAGCTGCCTAGCTACGTCTGGATTGATGGTCGCTACCTTCCTTATTATTATTGAATTAATCTAAATTTCAATAATTACAATTTTCGCTTTACAATTTTGAAACTTTAAACACATTTAACAATATTAAATATGATGATTTGCATTTTAAACAGTCATGAAAACAATATCTATAACGAACCTTTCAGACGATGAGCAAAAATATTCCCCCTCTCCCATGTGAGTCAAGAAGACAAGATAGAAATAAAATAAAATAGGTAATAAACAACAATAGTCCGTATGGGAATTAGGAAGGCTAAATGATTTATTTATGGATTAAAAAATTATGCTGCCAATATCGAGTGACAAGTGTTTGGTGTGATCGTTATACTTTCGTGGTTGTAATATTTTAGATCATACTTTACTAATCGACTGCATATGTGGATTATGGAAGTTGATAAGTATCTGTTCTTGGACGGTTCGATCCATTTTTTTTGGTAATTAGAGTGTCTTTTTCATAGAATGATAGTAGTGGGAGGAAGATTGAGAAATGTTGAGGAGATTATCTTAAAGTGGAATTCTTTATGAATTTTTTTACGCATCACATAGTTTAAGGTCAATTTTCATATCAACATTATAAAATATTATGTGAAAATATGAGTTGGTAGTGATTCTATAAAAAGTACAACTTTTGAGAGAGTTTCATTAGTATTTCTTAAAAAAAAATCAGCTAAGTCGCATATAAGTCAACCTTAACTAAATTTTGAACCCGTCATTTATAAATTATAGAACTTTATTGAGGTAAATATTACAACACTACACGGTGACGTTGGACATAACTCAACAATAACAAGTAACTGAATTAAGTCTAATTGCGAAGAATATATCATGTTATCAAGAAAGAAATTGTATCGCTTGCAGGTGACGTTTCACTGTAATAGTGAAAAACAATCATGTTTATATACTTTGGTGTAGATTCAATCTCTACCGATTTTCCTTTTTTTTAACAATTAACTACTTAACTCAATAACGGTATCATGTAAAATATATATATATATATATATATATATTGTATCAACTGGTTTAAACAAAAATTCAACTGAATGATTTCTGCACACTTATTTTTTACGCGAAACAAAATGTATCGATATTGCTCGCTTAGGCTTGTATTAAAGATTTGACGAGTCTTATTCGAAGGTCAAAATCCTCCAAACTCCAGTCCCCTAGTTGTGGGCTTACTGCTCCTCTCTTTGCCTTTTCGGATGTGGTATATGGGCCTTGGCCTGCACTTTGGTCGTGGATTTTTCCCTTTTAATATAACAATATTTTTTGTGGAAATTTGAGCTAAGCACAACATAAATTTATGGTAATAAATTAATATTGAATGCTTAATCTAGGAGGATACTTTATACATATATATATATATATATTATTAGATTGTAGTCTTTAGTGACAAACTTTTTTTTTCCTTTTGTTTTGAACAAACGATAGTATCTACACTAACATAATGTGGAGTGAACAAAACCTCACACTAGGCTAGCTATAATAATGTGATTCAAATTTGCATTTGACAATAATTGAATCTAAAACCTTTCACTTACAAATGAATACCACTAGATCGTAATATTTATTGACCGTTAGATTCTTATTTGAACAAAAAAAATCAATAAACATCTTACTTAAGATAAATTAATTTGAAATATACTGCAAAAAACTAAATAGAGGTATTTGAAATGACTAAACACAATGCATTATATCAAGATTTTAAAATAAGGAAAACTAATGAAAATGGATTGAAAACTTTGAGTTTTAATCAAAATGACAAAAAGGTGTTGTAAGTGAATAATATCAGGAGTGACTTTTTAAAGTAAAAATGTCATTTTTGTTAAAAGTGAACAGTACCAGGATTGTTTCGTTAAAACTTCCTTTAAAATATTCAATCACTGCACTACTTAATTAGTCTAACACTGATTTAGAGACACGCTTCTACTTAAAAAGGGCATATGCGATAAATATTATCAGAAATTCTAAAGGAGTTGGCTTCAATGACCAATGCTTCACATTTTGTGAAAATTCGCATGCCAATTTGATGGAATTTGGTTATAGTATATTGAAGAATTTCGAATCCTGAACTTAACCTTACCACGAGAATAAACTCAAGAACATAGTTCATGAATTGAAGCTACAATTTGATCATATTCATAGAATGATGCTCTAATTTTCTCATAAAAATGATCTAGTTTTTTAAAATCAAATGTTCAGGGTAGTGCTAAACCAAATGATCTAGTTTTTATCTCTCACATTTTCTTATTAATTTTTGTATATTAATCTTCTTCAATATCTCAATCTATAAATTAAAAATGGAGACGAACATATGAGAAGTAAAAGTTAGTGCGTTACCAACACCATCTGAAAAAAAAAAAAAAAAAGTTAGGAGTTTGCATGTAGTTGGTAATAAAACAAAAGTGGAGCATATGCCAAAGCAAACTTGCCACGGATCATCGAAATAAATTATTTAAAGTCGTCAGGTCGAGTGAAGCATCGCAGTGAGAGAGAGAGAGAGAGAGAGAGAGAGAGAGAGTCCGAGGAGCCAAAGGCAAAGCAAAAACCCGACCTTTGGGACTCTCGGAAGGATCACTTTTCTCCCCATTTTTTTCTCAACGACTCTTCTGCTTGTGATTCTCCTGCATGATCCAACTCCCGCATCACCTATATTAACTCCTCGGCCCTCACATCACCAGAAGCCCTCTCAATTCATTCGTACCACCCTCGATCATCCAATCATGTCTCATTTGGCTCTCTCTCAGGTAATCCCCGGTCCCCTTTACCGATTCCTGTTTGTTTCCCGAGAAAATGCAAGAAAAATTGAGTCTTTGGTCGTTTTGTGATTACCCAATTGGATAAATAGCAGATATTTGATTAGATATGGTGTTTTTGTAATTGGGTTTTGATTGTTTTGTTTGCAGGGTTCACTGACTGTGACTGTTCCGCTTGGAAGTGATTTCTCCCTCCGAAGATCTGTGTTCAAGGTGTGATTTTTGTTTTTGGTGGTGTTAATTTCGTAAAGTTGTGTTTGTTTGTTTGTTTGTTTTTTAGCTTTTGGTTTATAGCATCTCTTGGGTTTTCCCTCGACCTTAGGAGCACTTTTTTCATGGATGAAGCTGATAGGAAAAAGATTACTGTTTCGTTTTTCTAATTCCCCTTTTTTTTAGGAGTGTTATGAATCTTGGTGTGCATTGTATATTAATAATTTAGTTTCAAAAGTACAAATAAACCAGCTTTAGCTATTGAATTCAAAAGTGATGTTGATGTTCTGTAATGATCGCGTTGATAGTTGTCGATTTTTCACTGAAACTGCTTGTAATTTGGCCGCAGGCACGAAGTGTTAGCTTTAATGATAAATCATGGACTCCTATTTTACCTTTGGACTTCAAAACGAAGAATGGACGGCTGAGAAATCAGCGCATTCTATGCATGTCAGTGCAACAAGCAAGTGCGCCTAAAGTTAATGTAGCTCCTCTACAACTCGAGGATGCTAATGAGCCCCCATTAAATACATACAAGCCTAAGGAACCTTATACTGCAACCATTCTTTCTGTTGAGAGGATTGTCGGCCCAAATGCTCCTGGAGAGACTTGCCATATTGTGATTGATCATGGTGGTAATGTGCCTTACTGGGAAGGGCAAAGTTATGGTGTAATTCCTCCTGTAAGTAACTCGTTGCATAGTATTTATGTTTTTCACCAATAACTGCATGATTTTTGGCCAAGAAAATTCGTTGAAAATGTTCACTTAGGTTGTCTTTTTGAACTAATCTTGATTAAGAGACATTAGTTTTTAAATTATGGTGCATCTATGATTTGAAATTTAAGAGGATTATGGTACGATTGTTTTCATCCCCATTTGATGTTGGGGGTCTTTCTCTTCACTTAAACCACATAGTTTTAAATCATGTTACTGCCATGCGAATAAATCCATCTGCACTCCAAATGTCTCCTTTGTAGTACCTTATTCTTATTGTTATTTACTTTCATGACAGGGTGAAAACCCTAAGAAACCTGGGGCTCCGCAAAATGTTCGCCTTTACTCAATTGCATCCACAAGGTATGGAGACTATTTTGATGGCAAGACAACTAGTTTGTGTGTTCGTCGTGCTGTCTATTACGACCCTGAGACAGGAAAGGAGGATCCTTCCAAGAATGGTGTATGCAGCAACTTTTTATGCAACTCCAAACCTGGTGATAAAATTAAGATCACAGGTAAGAGCCTAATTTTTAAGGAACAGTCGAACTTTTTTATTGGTCCATCCTTTTCATTTTATGGATTTGACACTTGCTGGTAGTTAAGATGCACTCCTTATCTGTACTTAATTCAACTTATAACATGGCAGGGCCTGCTGGCAAGATCATGCTTTTGCCTGAAGACAACCCAAATGCCACCCACATTATGATTGCCACTGGCACCGGTGTAGCCCCGTACAGAGGTTACCTCCGTCGCATGTTCATGGAATCTGTTCCCAAATTCAAGTTTGGTGGCCTTGCATGGCTATTCCTTGGTGTGGCCAACACTGATAGTCTCCTCTATGATGAAGAATTCACCAAGTATCTCAAGGACTACCCTGATAATTTCCGGTACGACATAGCACTTAGCAGAGAACAGAAGAACCAGAGAGGAGGGAAGATGTATGTTCAGGATAAAATCGAGGAGTACAGTGACGAGATCTTTAAGCTATTGGACAACGGGGCCCACATATACTTCTGCGGGCTCAAGGGAATGATGCCCGGGATTCAAGAAACCTTGAAGAGGGTTGCGGTTGAAAGAGGGGAGAGCTGGGAGGAGAAGCTTTCACAACTGAAAAAGAACAAGCAATGGCATGTGGAAGTCTACTGATGATGCATTGTTTCAGAACTGATTCGTGTCTCTTTCTCGAGGAAATGCTCTCAAGCATCTTATGCTAGGTAAAATTTTCGGTTTCTTTTTGCTTTGTAAGTTGCCCATTTATCAGCTTTAGCTAAGGAACTTGAGCAGCAATAGCATTCATCTGTATCTTTACTCTTTAGACAAGGCAAGCTATCATCTTGGCTGAACCATTTTGAGAAACCCTTTTTATTGTCGATTGAAGTTTTATCTTCTGCTGCTGTTTAGTACTTTAAGCATTTATAAATGTAACAATCAGAAAGATCGTCTACTCTCGTATGATCTGTAGCTGTCCAATTGTCCTCTCAACTTTCTCTGGATGATTTATTCGATTCCTGAATCACGTTTGAGGTTAGGTGATTCTAACGTCGTTTACTTGTTAAACGACACTCTTGAATTGAAAGTGGCCAAGCATTGCGGTCGCAGAAATGCTTCCGTTGTAGTACCTCAGCCTTTGATTGCATTAGCCATTGAGATTTTCTGTTTTAACTACAGAAACAGAGAAACGCTTCAATTGTTGACTGATATTTCATCATCTCTTTTCTTTGGGTGAGTGAGTGGTGGTTCATCCTTAACCTTACGTCCAGGCCATGTGCCTGTTGCCCTATGTAACGCCGGAACACAAAGAATCTCTCACAAATTTTGTGGTTGTCTTTTTATCCTGTCATAATTTCAGTTGTATCAAGATGACTATAATATCTTATATGATACAGGGATACTGCTATTGTGACGTTCTGCATCGATGCATCGATGATACAATGTTATGTAGATGAAACATACATGTTTTTATATTATTGACACGATACATCACGGTGATAGTGTAACCGTACATTGTCAGTCGACTCCATTGACTAACGTTTGGCATGATTCATATTCATGGCTTTACATTTTGTTGTGTCAATTGTCATGATGTCATGCAAACATCAAGCAAAATAAACTTTGTCAACAGAGACAACTGTCAGGTTGGAATTCATGTACAATTGGCATTGTGTCCACACTCCACACCGCTGCTTTTTCAATGTTAATTAATGATTAAATCAGGTTTAATATTTAAACCTTGACATTTTATTTGCTTAAATAAAGGGAGAAAAGAAAGAAAAAAGAAAATGACTGGTTATGACTCATGAAATTTAAATTAGAAGAATGTCAATCATTTACAACTATTTCTAGAAAGGCAATTACTCAAACCTAAATACTTAAAATAAAAAAAAATAAAAAATTGTTCAAAAAATTAAAAAATAAAATAAAAAAATAAAATCTGGATGACCGACCAAGTGAAATATATTAGACATTCAAACCTAGATATTGACATTGGGGGAATATTCCTAGAATCAAAATGAAATTGAATTATTTTGGGACCAACGTAACAAACTTCGTTTCTATTACTACTTACCAATTGCAGAAGCAATTGTATAAGTATTTCGATGCGTGCAAGTAGTGAATTGGTTTTGTCGCCAACATAATTAATTTGTCTTTGATTTATTTTTTCGCTTGTTAGATTTCGAATTCATTATTCATGGGAGTTGAAAGTGAAACCTACCACTATAAGCAGTGGCAGAGCTGAATGGTCGTGACTACCTTCAGTCTACATGTAGCTCAACCCCGAGAAGAATACTATTGAATCATAGTGCTAGTGACAAAATAAATATTGTTCTTAAAAAAAAACCTGACAGATTATAATTCGGGATTTTTTTTTCTTTCTATTAATTAAGAAAAAATATATCTATACACCATAATACGGGTTCAATCATTTACCAATGTTCCTCCCCCTTAACTCTACAAAAACATACATTAATCAATGAATATTTGCCCAACTGCCAGCCAACAGCCAAGTTGGAAGTTGGAAGCAGCAGAGCAGAAGTGTGGTAGATATTTTAGGGAAGCCAATTATTTATAAAAAATTTTAACGAAAAGTTTTCGATATTGTTCATTTTAACGAAAAATCATATTTTTACATTAAAAGGTCAATCATGATACTATTCACCTTACCCTTTATTGTGTTCTTATCGTTAAAACTCACAATTTTCAAACTCTTTTTATTAATTTTCTTTTATTTATGCTACTCATATCCTTCCTGTCCTATCATTGATTCGTTATTCATTCCTCCTCCTCTCACCTTACAATATAAAAATAATTAATATAATATATTCAACAAATAGAAAGAAAAAAAACAAAATAAAATACAATAAAATAAAAACAAAAACACAGTTGTACTTGTTTCAACAATCCTCCTCCTCTCCCTCTCTCCCTCCCTCTCTCCCTCTCTGTTGCTGGTTTCTTTCTCTGAAGAACCAATCATTCTAAAAAGGGCATTTCCCATTTCTTCAATCCACTGGTAAATTTGCTATCTTTCTCCTCAATCTTTCACTCAATCTCCATATTTTTATTTGTCAGGTTAGTTTTTTATTTTTTGGATGATTGGTTTCTGTCATTTTTTTTTTTCTTCTGGTTATATGTGAATGATTTAGATGGATTTGGAACCGTTGATTTGGACCAAGTTTCCGCCTTTAATTGCATGCTCTATCAGTTTTGAATGAACCCATCATTTATAATTATTAATTAATTATCCCTTCGTTGTTGATTTGGGTTTTGTTTCTTGTAATCATTATTTTCATTTGTTGCATTTGATTGGAGCTTTCATCGTTTGGAACATGAAAAAAATCAACAAAAAATAAATAATTTGACGTATTCTATCCATTTATGAAGTTTTTGTAGCCAAGCCAAATAGTATGTTGTTCATTAATTTACTCTTAATTTGATGTGGATGTTTCGATTACTGGACTGCCTTCAACTTTGAATGATGGTAAAAACCCGTCAACGATTATTGCAGATTCTCAGTGGCACTGGGAATTTCATTGTTTTCAAACTAATTTTTGCTCATATATGTGGGGGAATTTGCTTAATTTGAGCTCTACAAGATTTAGCTTGTTTGGGTACATTATGCTAAAGAAGAACAAACTTTGAAGCATTCAATTGGGTGGTGTTGTTTCGTTTCTGGAACGCTTTTGCTCAGGTTGATTGTTTTACTTTTCTTTTTCAGGTCACTGTGTCCTGATTACTTGAAAAGAACAGGCTTCACCCAGTGCATGATTGTAAGTTACTAACGGAGCAATGAATCACCGTCCAATGGATCTTGGGAGGCCTGCCTCAGGTATGCTTGTACAACTCGATTCAAACAAGAAAAATATATTATGAATAGGGTCTTATAAACGGTGATTTTTTAGGTATTATGAATTATGCACCGTAATTACATATAATATTTGGGTAAGGAATGGGACTTTCCGTTGTTTGTGTACTAGTCACTGGACTGTACAACTTTTCTTACTGTGGTTTATTGAACTAAATCTATACATGTTTGGCATAAAAAAAGAATGTGTCTTTTTGCTTTTTACTTTAATCTAGAAGCTGAATGACATGCATGTTTCAATGCAGGTAAAAGAAGATTAAAAGATTTATTGGTGCAAAAAGATAATCGCAATTGTGCTGATTGTGGTGCTCCTGATCCTAAATGGGCGTAAGTTTTTTTCCCATTGATACAACTTTGTGTCAGTGTTTGTATGGCACCAAGTCAATTTGAGACATGCTTGTTTTGTAAGTAAGCTTCAGAGCTTAACGATGAGTGTGTCGTATAAAGCTATTAGTCGACATCCCAAATTCAGATACACATGTTTCAGGACATCTGAAAATAAATGTATATTCTTAGGACAGTTTACTTTCCATCCTATATCCTTCTGACTTGGAAGGTATCCTGTTCGTAACTGCATTTGCAGGTCAGCAAACATCGGAGTTTTTATATGCTTAAAATGTTGTGGTGTGCACAGGAGTCTTGGTACTCATATATCAAAGGTAACCGCTCCTGATTGCTGGATGCATCCAATTTAAATTTTTTAATGGAAACAATTCCCAGACCCTGCGTAAAGCGGGAGCCTTGTGCACTGGGTACGACCTTTTTTAAACAATTTGCCAGTTGAAAACATGAAACTAGCTAAAAGGGTACTTGTAACTCGGTGAACGAAATAACTAATTGATTCCAATCTGCTTTCATCAAGGAAGTTCTTTTGATTGTTCATCCTTGGTTGTTTGAGTTGCAATGCAGGGAAACTGGGAAAGTTTATTTCAGTCCTTTTACCAAAAAAATCTCTCTTTGGCTTTCCTTCTTTCGTTTCTAGGATGACAGGCATGGTAGAACTATTTCAGGCTTGCTCGGTGATCTGTCAAATGTTGCTTAATTGATCAATATTCATTATTATTTTATGTTTTCTACATGCTGATGTGATGTCTCCAGTCGTGTGCATTAGTACAATTATATATTTGTCTTAAACAACATGAATTTGAAACGTTCAGGTTTTGTCAGTGACCCTGGATGAATGGTCTGATGATGAAATTGATGCAATGATAGAAGTTGGAGGAAATTCTTCTGCTAATTCAATTTACGAGGCTTTTATTCCTGAGGGACTTTCAAAGCCTGGACCAGATGCCGGTCATGAGGAACGTTCAAAATTCATCCGGTTAGTTATGATATAGAATTAGAATCTACCATGGAGCAGATTCAATTGTTGGGTTATTTTTCAGATGTTTAAAGTAGTCACATATTCATGTAGGTCAAAGTATGAGCTTCAAGAGTTTCTGAAACCTAGCTTGCGGATTAACTCAGGTCCTTCTAGAAAGAACTCTCTCCAGAGCACTCTCCAATCAAATAGTTTTTCTCGAAAGATTATCGATAGTTTCCGTTCAAATTCTTCACAGAAATCGGTAAATATTGTCACACCTTATGTCTGCCTTTCAATTATGTAGTTTGAGTATTAAAGTAAACGTTCATATACGTTGTGAGAGTGGAATATAACTTTGTTCCATACTTCAAATATGCAGCAGGAAGGCATGGTAGAATTTATTGGTTTATTGAAGGTTAAGGTGATTAGAGGCACAAATTTAGCCATTCGAGATATGATGACAAGCGATCCTTATGTCATCCTGACTCTTGGGAAGCAGGTTAATAATTCTTCGATTTTCTTTTTCCTTGGTATTGAAACTACAGAATCTGCTTGATATGCAGAAGCATGTAGAATTTATGAGATCCCTTTACTTCCTAGCCTCCTGGTTACATTCTTTTATTTGAGCTTCATGTCAAAGTGAACATCCAAAATATCCCCAGGAGAGATATTAGAGAGAGAAAAACAGGGTTTGGAGGGACGAAAAGAGGGGATCGAGAGAGAGAGAGAGAGAGAGAGAGAGAGAGAGAGAGAGAGAGAGAGAGAGAGAGTTCATCTTTAATTGTTTGCATGTAACAAGGAACATGGTAGTAAAACTTTCAAAGAGCAAGGTTGTTGACACATGCAAACGGCTAGATTTGATTAAGCGTATTAGCCTATTTATAGATTGCGAACTGATATGTTAATAAGAGAATTTGAATTTCTATTCACTTGAGACTGACATTTCTGTATTTGATGATGACAATGTTGGTGATAATGTAGACTATTCGGACAACTGTAATAAAGAGTAACTTGAATCCCGTCTGGAATGAGGAACTCATGCTGTCTGTACCTGAGCGATTTGGAGCTTTACAGTTGGTACGTATATCTTTGCCTTTTTTCCTCTTCATCTTTGCAAACATTTTGTTTTTGATGAGATGTTTTGCTCTGCCTTCTCTTTGTACTCATACGTGGATAACGGTCTCTCTCACTCTATATATATACACACCCAAATTAAAACTAGTTTGCTATATGTTTCTACAACTTGGTTAGCCGTTCATGGTAGAATAGCCATTCTTATTCTCATTCTTCCATACTCACCGGAAGCAGTCACGTCAACCTCCCGCTATTCCTATGTTAAATGCATAACAAAATATGTGTTGATGACAAGGAAAACTTTGATGCAATCTGACTGCTTCCGAAAGGTTTTTCCTTTTATCCTTTTTTCACTTGTAAATTGTGGTATACATGGATCACAGATTAGCCTCTGCCTCTGGTCTAATCAGAAACCTTTATGTATTACATGGGAAGTATTTTACCGAAATCCTTCTGCTTGTGACATTGCAGCAGGTGTTTGATCACGACACGTTCTCGGCTGATGACATAATGGGAGAAGCAGAGGTTGATCTTCAGCCATTGATAACATCTGCGATGGCATTCGGGGATGCAGGAATGTTTGGGAACATGCAAATCGGGAAATGGCTGAAATCGCACGACAATGCCCTCGTAGACGATAGCACTGTTAACATTGTCGACGGGAAGGTAAAACAAGAGGTGTCTTTGAAGCTCCAGAATGTTGAGTGTGGAGAAATAGATTTAGAACTAGAGTGGATGCCCCTTGAGCAATAGATAAACGATTTAATTATTTTTTGTCCATCTTATTTAATAAAAACCTGTAATTTTTGGTTTGAGTTATATATATTTTTGTACGGAACGGCACCATACTCCATTCTTTTGCACTTGTTTATAGAAATTCAATTGTCTCTCCGGTTAATGGATTGCATAAAGGACGATCCCAAACTAACAAGGCTTCTTGCTTTGCAAGGGGTTGCGGCGGGGAGCCTCTATCATATGCAGTTTTATCCTTACTTAGTTTGTTTGTTAGTTTTTTTTTTTCCTGCTTACAAGATTGTTTCCACGACTCGAATCGTAGCCCTTCTGTCATAAATGGATAGCCGTTTGATTGAGAAAAATCAAATCATAATTCACTTTGTCACAATGGTTTTGCTTATTTCACATTGGAATCTTCTAGTTCTAGAAGGGAAGTGGACCTAGTGGAGGTGAAAGAAAATGGAAGAGTAAACTTGACAACATGTTTTCTTGGAACGGGGGAAGTCATGATTCGGGATCAACTAGTACCACCTAGTCGATCTGGTTCTTGATTTTTAAATTTTAAGTATTTCATTATGGGACTTGAAAGTAAATCCCACACTTTTATGATTTCATTCCATGTGTTAGTAAACGCAAAGGAGTGAAGAAATAGGATTAGTAAACATAGAGAAGTCAAGATTGAGAATGGTTCTACTACCCCGTTCCGTCCATGGGACAAAAAAGAAAAGAAAATACGGCTATTGTGCCACAAGTTAAACCAAATCTTTGATTTGAAAGTAATGGGTAAAGCTGAGTTTCTAGACGGGAATTCAAACTTGAGATTTTTCACGTTGAAGTAAAATTACACCGCTAAACTAAGAACTAATTAACGGGAAGAAAGGTATCACTAAACCGAATCCGATTCTTTGGAAAAGATCCGACGCAAATAACCATGTTCTTTGGTTGTTTATCATCATCTGATTCGTATGCCAAGGACCCCATGAAATGAATGGTGATGGAGATTGAATTGAAGGCAGGCGTTCTTAGGTTCATTATCGTCTTTGATTCTTTGTGACGTGGACCACAAGCTACCCCAAAGTCAACCATGTCATGTGGGCTGGATTATAACCTCACCAGCCTACATAATGAGGATCTGGATTATAACCTCACCAGCCTCCATAATGAGGATTCCTCATATTAAGTCTGTTATTTGTAACGTCAATTTTCATCAAATATTATTTATATTTAATTTCAAATAAAAGTATTTAAAATGATTTCTAGCCACATGATATACGATAAACGGACACGATTTAAAGATTCTCAAGATCCTCACAAAGAGGATCAGGAGAGGATCCCCATTCCAGCCAACAATGCCCCCTCCATTTCAAACGTTAAAAAGACTCTCTGTCACTTTTATGTTTTTGCCATAATGTTCATGATATTGACATGAAATTAACAATAAATTTTAAGATGACAGAGAATCTATGGAGAGTTTTTTTAGCATTTCTCATCGTATATATCGGAACATACCACGAGGATGCATAGTTCGCATTCTCTAACAATTTAATGCCACATAAAAGCTATACATCGATACATTACCAACCTAGTGTTAACTATAATTTAAATCTTAAAAAAAGTATGTAACATAAATTCAACGACTGTTTTCATGGTATCTACCAGAGTGGTTTGAAAAATCAACCATTTAAATTTTAAAAATTAGAGATCTTGCAATAATTAGATCTTTGCATAAACCCCGTCTCATTGACTAGGACGTATCGTTACAAAAGATTACTCCTCATATTGTTTGAGGAAACACTTTTGATCATCAAGGCTACATATCCTTGCAAGCCAGTGATATGAACTTCACTAATTAAAACTTTTATCCATTTGGAGGTAAGGAAACGTAAACTTGAAAGGTACTCGTTGTACTTTTAAAATGACTGAAAGCACTTTTAAATAAAATATTTTTTGATTTCAAAAGCACCAGTTATGTGCTTTATGCAAGAAGTACCTGTTATGTGCTTCTTGCATTAAAGTGCTTTATGCAAGAAGCACCAGTTATGTGCTTTCTTCCGTGCTTTTTCAGAATTTACTTGAATTTTTACTAAGAATTGATTCTAAAAACATTTTAAAAACACATTCAAACAACCTCCTAATGATAAAAAAAAAGTAACAATGTAATAAAAGTTGATTAATACTCATTCGGTAGATTTCGATTTAGTCTCAAAGCCCTATGTTTCTCTTTGCACTAAAGTTTGAATTCCGCTCTATTTATCATATTTTAGATGAATAATTTAGATAAATTTAATGTAAATAAAAATTTGGAATATCCTCTATCACATATGATTCACCTCTTAATTATATTTACATGAAAAAAAGTGGAAAAAAAAATTGAAGGGAAAAAATCCAAAGAACATTAGTTATTTCTTAATATAATTATTACCTCACGATGACGGAGCTTCTGACGGTAAAGATTTATGCTTTCGGTACCTTAAGACGTAAACGAAAGCAGAGGCCACAAACAGAGCCACGCCGGCAATCCCACAAATTAAGCTCGCCACCAGCAGCACGTCCCTCACGAGATCTCTACCCCGCCCACCGTCACGTGCCACCACGCCCTTCCACCACGACTCGTCGCTCGAGTTCATCGCCTTCGGCTTCGGCAGTGCCGCGTCACCCGCCGCCGGCGAATTCTCTCCTCCTCCTCCCCCGACGAAGAACGACTTCTCTTCCGTCGGCGAATTCGCGCTCGCCGGCGCCTGGTCCTGGTACACGAGGCCGTGATCGGACGGCCGCAGCTCTCGGCCGTCCGATTCCATGGCCACCGCAATCAGAAACACCGCGATCGCTGCTACACCAATTTCGATGAGAAACGCCATTTCTCTCCCTCTCTTCCTCTTCCTCCGTCTCCAGAGGGCTCAGGTCCAGCGACGGCGTCGTTTTATAAGAGTATGAGCACTGATAAGCGATAAGTCTAAAGTTTGTTGTCGTTCGTCGGAGACGAGTGGGGAGTGAGAGGCGGTCGCTCTCTCTCTCTCTCTCTCTCCTCTCTCTCGAATTGACAGAACTCAGAAGTCAATATATATTGACTTCAATTGCTCCAAACGTCGTCGTATGATTTGCTGTACTCTGCTATTAACCACTCACTGGCTCACACACCAACCTAAATCACATGCACCTTTTCCACTTTTTTTATAGAGTTTACACCCCATAAATAATAAAAGAACACAAAATGGATAATTTCAACGAGAGCACATGGGAAATCTTATTCGGTATTGGATTAGATAGCTCACTAGATTCGAACAAAAGAATAAAAAACTTGATTAGATTGTCATTCGCAATCTCACAATCATGTGGGTTGCTTACAATCCAGTCACGGATTGGATTTAATTTTGTCTAGTTGAAGTAGAGAATGGACTAGTCACGGATGACTTGAATAATTTTAAAAGTTGGCCTTCGACCGGTTTAATATATTTAAATTTTATGAGATCCTGAATTCAATCTAATTCGAGACATCAAACATAAGCATGATGCATGACATGAAAAGATGGGTGTGGCCGTTAATTTGGGTGTAGGAACTTTTATCTTTTGTGATGATGAAGCTTTTGCTTTGTATTATTGTAAAGCTTGAATTCTGGTTTTGGATTCAAAGAAGGGCATTATCTTTTTTTTTGTAGAGCTTGATAAGAAATATTCGTCCAAAAAAAAATAAAGAAGCTTGATAAGAAATAGTCATATTTCATCCGTGATTGTCACGGGTTGCTCAATCGTGTTATTAATATTATATGTGATCGGGAGATGTCTTAGCTTTATCCATGTGTAGTATTTGGAGGCTTAATTTTTTTTTGATTTATTTTATTAATATGGGATTTTATTTTATTTTTTTGGGGTAAATTATTAATATGGGCTTAACTTTGATGCTAAGTTACTTCCAACAGGAGCCTCTCCGGATTATTTTGGTGATGATCTTGAAGATTCGTGAATTGTGTCCGTTCATCGTACATCGTGCGATCCGTTTTTGTCAAATATTTGTAGACATCGAAATTTCGGTAAAATAAACATTGATCAATAATTAAAATTTCAATGTTTATGTGTCACATAAATTTTACACATAGCATGTGAATAAACGAAAAATCAAAATAAATCGAAAAAGTCATCAAACGGGACACGTGTCAACACCTGGCAGAAATGATTTATTTCATCTAATTATTTAAATCCAAAAAATCAAGTTTTGGAATTCTATAAATAAGAGGCCAAGACATTCATTTGGGGAAAGGAATTGATAACCAATTCACATTACACTAAAACCTTGAAGCTTTGAAACTCTAAAGCTCTCAAGCAAATTCCCGAAATATCAAGAAAGCTCTCTTCGTTCTTCGTCAAATCCTCCTTCAAGATCAAGCCCCGATGGCCCTTGAAGACCATTCATCTATTCAAGATCAAGCCCCGACGGCCCTTGAAGAAAGTGTTCATCGTTCATCATCCGTTCATCCTAAGATAAGCCCCAACGGCCCTTTGGATCAACAAACATCAACAAATCCACACATCCATTCTTCAAGATCAAGCCCAAAGGCCCTTGAAGATCCGTTCGTCAAGTTCAAGCCCAACGACCCTTGAAGATCCGTTCATCCGTTCGTCAAGATCAAGCCCCGACGGCCCTTTGGACCAACAACATCAAATCCACCCATTGCAAAGATAGAATCAGAGGCTAAATTTGTAGAAGAGATTGTAACCCCTAAATCATCAATACAAATATTATTTTGTACACTTGTTTCTTGTCTCGTTCATCGCATGAATTTCCGTGTTTACAGTATTGTTTATGTTTATTTTTAAATAAAAATATTTAAAATGATTTCTGACCGTACGATGTACGATAAACGAACACAATTCACAGATCTTCGGGATTCTCACAAAGAGAAGCCGGCAAGGATCCGGACTCAAGTTACTTCTCCTTCATTGTTTTTGTGTAGTAATAATAGCTATCCACACCTTCTTTTCTTTTTCCTCCTTTAAATTCTAAGAAAAATGAGAAAAATCAAACTTTAACGGTAGATTAACTTTCATTCGCATGATTTTTTTTTAGCGCAATTTTTAAGTCAATCATGTACTGATATGTGAGAAAAATAAAACATTTGAATAACAAAAATAACGCACAATAATAAGTGATTGACTTAAAATATTATCATTGTGTGTGGTAAAATAGCTGCTGTGATTGACTTAAAATATTATAAGATAAGATAACTTGAAAGCCAGTCTTCCAATGGCACTCTGCTCAGACCTCTCTTTCTCTACCCTCTCCTTCTTTCAAACGGAATTCTCAGAGCCTCACAAAAGAACAGCAATTTTAGTAGATTATTGGTTTGCACCCCAGAGAAATGGGTAATTACTCACAGGCCCACATTTGCCAGTGCATGAGCCTCCTATCTACTCTCCGGCGCAATTCAGTGGTCATGGTCACCGGCAACCGCCAAAAGACGGGCAAGGAGTTCGTGGAGGGTGTCATGGAACTGGCCCGAGGCCTGCTTCCGCTCGGCATATGTTCTGGTGACGTCGTTTCGATTGCTGCCTTCAACAGGTGCTGCTTCACTTGTAAAATGCTTTTTCAAAGATGGTCAATCCTAAGGACTCGTTCAGGATTTTAGGAAGCACTTCTACTTCTACTCGTAATTTTACCAGAAACGAAACGAACTTTTTACTAAAATTCAAACATTTCTTGAAAAAGCACTTTCGCTCGTAACGTTATTAGAAGCACAACAAAACATCTCTAAAAATTCAAATGCTTCCTGAAGCAACACTTGCTTGGTGCTTCTCGAGAAAGCTGAAAAAGTGCTTTTATCATCCATAAACACATTTAGTTCTCTCTTTTAATTACGGTTAGAAGCGCTTTTGGTAATCTGAAAGCACTTTTAGCCGTTCCAAAACATGGCTCAGTGCTAATATTTGGTTTCGTTATTCTCAGTGAGTTGTATTTGGAGTGGTTACTAGCCATTGCATATGTTGGTGCCATAGCTGCTCCTCTTAATTACCGATGGGTACGTAAGTAAACTTTGAAACCATAATTTCGTCAATTACTTTTCTGTAACAAAATCTGACCCAACATCTGTTTAATTTGTGTTTGCACCCCTGCAGAGCTATGAAGAAGCACTTTTGGCAATGGAGGTAGTGAGGCCGGCAATGTTAGTGACCGATGATAGCTGCATCCCTTGGTACTCAAAGCTTCAACTTCGCGATATACCTTCTCTGAGGTGGCATGTTTCGGTGGATTCTCCTTCGTCGGATGTCTTAAGGGCTTCGAATAATCGTATGTAGTTTCTAAGACATGTATTTCACATTTAGAAAATTGTAATGAAAACCAATTGGGTTAATGTGTTCATCTTCATTCTTCATTTGGCCAGCGTTAACTACTGAGTCGATTAAAAAGCATTCCGTAGGAGCTGCGCTGCCATTGAACTACTCCTGGGCACCTGAGGGGGCTGTGATCATATGCTTCACTTCTGGCACGAGCTCTCTCTACTGTGTTTATTTGTTCTCAAAAGATTTTTCGGATATTAGTTGTAAGATAATCCGGTCACTAATTTGTTTTAGTTATCGATTTGTTCTTGTTAAATATGTAGGAACCTCTGGAAGGCCAAAGGGAGTTACCCTAAGCCACTCGGCTTTTATCATACAGTCCCTAGCGAAAATCGCCGTTGCTGGCTATGGTGAGGATGATGTACGTAAGTGTTCCTTTCGTAGTTTGCAGTTAGGTAGTCGAGAATGCTCGGACTAGGTTTTTACACAAAAGCGGGGTTTTGAACAAGCCCACGAAATTGAACGACTTCATAACGTTGAATTGTGTGGATGTTTGCAGGTTTACTTGCATACTGCTCCATTGTGCCACATTGGTGGGTTGTCATCAGCTCTGGCAATGCTAATGATCGGAGCACGCCATGTTTTGATGCCCAAGTTTGAGGCTAAATCCGCCCTCGAAGCCATTGAGCGACATAGCGTGACTTCTCTGATCACCGTTCCTGCAATGATGGCTGATTTGGTTTCTAAGTTCAGGTGAATTGATGACCCTTTTTTTCTAAGTAATGCACGCATGAATCCAAAGAAAATCAACTTCCAAAGCCTTGTACTTTGCAGCGCTTAGTGTCATAGTTTCGATTTGTACTGTGCCTTGCGTCCATTGTTTTTCGGTGTTCATGTTCTGAAGTATGTCAGGGGGAAGGAAACATGGAAAGGGATAGATAGTGTGAAGAAGGTGTTAAATGGAGGTGGAGGCTTGTCAATTGGGCTGACCAAAGCTGCCATTAAATTGTTCCCACAAGCTAAGCTTCTCTCAGCTTATGGTAAGTTATCTTTATCCCGGCAGGTTCCCTCGTTTACATAGGGATCGTCTGGTGTCTAGGATTGGATTTGACCGGTTTTACGAGTTATCCAATCCAATTTAGTCCTAGACACCAGACGAGCCATTAGCCCTCGAAAATTTGATTCGAAAATCTTACGATTTTGTTTCTCCTTACCTTCCGATAACTTAAGGAATGACGGAGACAAGCTCGTCATTAACCTTCATGACTCTGTATGATCCAAGCGTTGACAACTCCGGCGGCCCTCCACGGTTGAATGATGAACGAAAACTGCATTCAGCTCATGAAGAAAGGGGTGTTTGTGTTGGGAAGCCGGCTCCTCATGTGGAACTAAAGATCTCGGTCGATGGCTCCTCTCATGTGGGAAGGATCTTAACTAGAGGTCAACATATGATGCTCAGATATTGGCACGGAAGTCCACCAAATGAGTCAGTTTCCGGCAATGAAGTATGGTTTGACACCGGCGACGTTGGATCCGTTGATGACTCTGGCAATGTGTGGCTAATCGGACGAGCAAACGGTCGGATCAAGAGCGGAGGGGAGAACATTTACCCTGAAGAGGTATGTGAGTCTCAAAGTTACATATAACTGGCGCATACACCCTAGATTTTTATTGTCGCAAATTCACCAATTTAAAGAAGTATATTTACTTATTTCGTTACTTATCTCCGATCCGTAGGTGGAGAGAACCCTATTACAACATCCAGGGGTAACCGGCGTTGTTGTCGTCGGAATTCCGGATTCTCGTCTCACCGAGATGGTTGTTGCTTGTGTTCAAATAAGAGAAGATTGGCAGTGGATGAATACAACCATCAAACACTCGGTCTCAAAACAAATGCCTCACATCTCCAGTGATGTTCTTTCCCAACATTGTAAACAAAAAAATTTGACGGGGTAAGGAGCCAAGCAGTGTCTCAAATTTCTCGTTCTAGCTTCGCATGGAAAATTTTGTACACATGTGCAATTACCATATAATGGTTAACATTAATCCTATGATATTTGCAGGTTTAAGATACCAAAAATATTCATTTTATGGAAGAAGCCGTTTCCGGCAACGACGACCGGAAAGATCAGAAGAGACCAAGTCCGGGGAGAAGTTGTATTTCATCCGCAACATTTGAATAGTAATCTATGATTCTATTTTTCAACAGGAAAAAGAAAAGTTGGAACTTTCAATTCGTTGTCATTTTAATTAATTAATAAGATGGATCCATGACACAAATTTTTTTAACACAATATTTTTGTAAAACCTACTCTGTAATGTATTTCAACGATTCGAATCATTTATCATTTACGTCTTCCTCAAAGATCATGTCTACCACAAATCCAAATCGTTAAAATACATTACTGAATAAGCCACACAAAAACATGTCAAAAATTTATGTAAAAAACAGTAGTGTTACGGATCCGCTCTCCTAATCAATTAATTTATTTTATGAAAGAAAGTTTTAACTTTACAACAGAAAGCAGCGCTGAAACAAACATGTAGTATTTACCCAAAAAAGTATTGCTATGTAAAAGACTCTTCTGCAGGGACATACAAATCGGACTCTAAACCTATAGGAAACAAGTGGACTCTAAAACAACTTCTTCCAACCATGGAAGGAGGAAGTAGTTTACCTCGGCACCTAGACAAAAAGAATCGAATAAAAACTATACTTCAAAAACCAAGCTCACTATTTTCGATTTTCGCACTGCCCCTGTTGGTTGCAAACCATTTCACATCTTGTTCCTTTGTCAAATTTTGCTTCTGCAACATGTCTCTCTTATGGGATTATCTCTCTTCAGGGCCCTCGACTTTTTCCTGGATGGTTGTTTTGACAAAGGCTGTGAATTGCCTGACAACTACTCTGCTGACACTGCGTCACACAAAAGATGCAAGGGCGAGACCATTAAGAGTATTCGACCCAACAGTTTCAAATAAGTAAAATTTAAACACATTTATAGGAGTTATGTGACATGATGAGCTGTTGTAGAAAGACGAAACCATTAAATTGGAAACCTTACCAAAGGCAAAAGGGTGTATCAAGCTGCTTTAATTTCTCCAGTTAGTTCTCTTCTTACCAGCGTCAAGATTTCAGTTATCTGCAAACGCAAGAGAAAAGATGCGATCAACATACATATGTTATTTCCGCTCATCAAAGCATTCACCACACTAGATCTTCTGAACCAAAAACTTATTAACAGATATGAACATATTCCCACTAATACTTACAAAATATATAAGGGCCTATTTGCAGAATTGCTTTTGTTAGAAGCACAACATTTTTATTATAATTCAGAATCAATTATAAGTTTTTATTAACTTTCATGCTTGGGATAAATTTCTGTCGTTTCCTCCAATTTTAATTGATATTTACACCGACATCAAACTTTTTTCAAACACAGGCATCCGATACTTCCACAAACATCAATACATTCATATTGTACACTGGTTCCCCTGAAATCTAGAAGGTATATAGAGCTAACATGATCAACCAATGGATAAAAGAAAGCATCTTACTCCAGGATAATGCTTCAATACTGGTGAATAATGATCAAGAGCAATGTATATTTTCTCAACAAGGCTCAATAGAGTCCCCACCTCATCCCCCAAAAGATCAACCTGAAATTCAATGACAAAAACTCAATTATAACAAACTACAAAAGCTATCCTTGATTCGTAATCAGAAGTTCATCTAACAATATACTTAAAGATATAATTCCTTTTCTTGCATAACAAAATTACAACATAACACTGAAAGAGAAGTCATTTCAGGGTCAGTAATGGAAGATAACTTCCAATCATATTTACACTGTTCCGTCATCCAGCAGGGCATCTCAAACAGCTCCTCCCACGTGTATATGCAAGCATCGATTCAATTCCATGGGTTTTATAGCACGAAATATAATATGAGGCCAAAACATCAAGTTGGAATATACGAATGCATAGTACTTATCTGATTGGAATTCACATACCTCAGCTTCGGCCTTTTCAAGGTCAGAACATTTCTTTTCGAGTCTCTGCCGGTACAGCAACCCTCTTCTTACAATGACATTAGCTTTTTGTTTAAGAAAACGCAATTGAGAACCCAAACTCTTCAACCTGGAAACAAAGCCACAGGTACATTATGAGGGTTCCGAATGTAGAAACACATCCCATTAGATTAACAAAACATCACCCCATCCAGGAATCATATAAGAATGTGGAAGCAAATCTATTGACAGAACTCGAGCACAAAAGAATTTACACGAAGCAATAAGAGATAAAAATAACCGAGCAAGTACCTTGAACATTTCCTTGAAATATCTTGTGTTACTCTACATTCAAATTCAGCAACCCCTTTCAATAATTCACGGATATACACAGCCGTTGATTCCAATTGCTGCTTGTGTTCCCTTTCTTTTGCTTCCAACAAAGATAAAACATTCTGCTTCTCTTGGTTTGCATCAAGAAGCATTCTCCTCTCCTCATTAACTTCGCTTAACTCTTTCATTGCTAGTTCAAGCCTCTGATCTAACATGCACATGTCAGCCTTACGTCTTTCAATTTGCTCCAATGCATCAGTTAAGTTCTGCTTTGTAGCATTTGACTCTTCAATGCTGTCAGAAATCAATTTCTGTTGCCGACATGTCTCGTCCCTTAAATTATGTAGCTCCTGAGCAGCTAATTCATATCTCTCCTTTTCGTTTTCCAATGCCGCTGTTGCATCCTGTGCCAACTGCTCCTTTTCTTCTGACAGAGATAATATTTCTTGCTTTAATCTCACTGTGTTTGCAACCTCCACTTCACATTGTTTCTCTTTTTCTAGTTTTTCCATCTCAATCAAAACCCGGAGTTCATTTTCTTCTATATATTTCAAGTTCAGGTTGTTGAGATTTTTCTCAGCATCTTTCATGACTTCTTTGAATACAAGTACACATAGTTCTTGCATGATAGTGTACTCCATACTCAAATCTTCAATTTCACGTTGGCTAGCAGGTTGAGCACTATGGGCAGCTTCTTTAAGTATACCTTTGTAGATTTCTTGCATATAAATATTTTCCATATGTGACTCTTCAGCGATACAATTAATTTGATCCATCATTCCCCTGAGAATACAAGCATATGTATCTTCAACAATTAAAGCTTCAATATCCGCATCTTTAACAGCTGATTTAAGATTAGCAGTTGTTTTTAACAACTTTGCCTCAGCCATGGAATGTTCTGACATTTTCTTAGCAGCCTCAGAAACTTGAATTGAAAGACACTTAACTTCCCTTTTCTTATCTGCAAGCAAATATCTGAGGTGCTTATTTTCTGAAATGAGCAACTCCAGTCTGTCTTTCAAACTGCTAAGACTTTCTTCATAAATACCAAATGTAGCCACGTCCGCCTTTTCGACAAGCACTTCATCTAATTTAGTAATAACCTCAGAGATTCGCCTCCTCAACATGTCAAACTCCTTACTCTTCTTTGACGGCAAAGAGGATCCCCTTTCCCTGAAAAATTCTCTTCTGAGGCTGAATAGTTGCTCAGTCAAATTTAGCACTTCAGATTCATGACTTCTCTTCAATTTAGTCATCTCATTATTGTAATAGTTTGTCAACTCATCTATTGACATATGCCTAAGCCGGGTGGCATCCAAATGTTCTTGCATTATTTCTGACTCATCATGTTTTCCATTTTCTTCCCAAAGAGATGATGATGATGATGTTGATGTTGATGTTGATGTTGAAGTCATTGTTGGTGATGATAGCAACGATGATGAAACCTTGCGGTGCAAACGGTCACCCTTCTTATAATTATTACTCTCTTCATCACCTTCCAAGGACCCGTAAGAAGATAGGTGCCCAATGTCAGAAATAGATAGTGATTTTGAAATGGTATCTAATTCCTCACGTAAACTTGATATCTCTTCCATCCTTCCAAGCCAATGCAAATTCTTATCGCCATGAAACCGGTCCAAATTTTTTTCTTCAACACTCCGGATACAATTCCTCATCACCAGTGCGTCTATTTCTGCTTTAAAATCCTGCTCCTGCTGCCATTCACAGACTGATGCATTTGCCAAGCTAACCATTTCTTCCACCCGTTGAAAGACAGTTTCTATTGCACCTTTTAGGCTATTGAGCAATCTATCCACATCAATCCATCTGTCAGATACATTATCTTGCAGTATGTCACCGAAACCCAACAACTGAGAACCAGAACCAATCCTCTTGATCGAACTACACCCTCTAATCCCATCAATTTCATTCTTGAGCTGCTTGAAGTGCTCTTCAGTTGTTCCTTTTAAGATGCCCAAAGTTTTTTCTATGCCATCATGCTGTACGACAGCTTCAAGAAAGCTAGGACGCATGCCACCTTTGGCACCTTTTTTAATAGGTCTGTCTTCAGTTCCCTTTGACTCTCGCTGCATGGGTGAGAATTCGTTTTCCTCACCACCCAAATGGTAAACATGTAACATTTCCTTCAGCTTAGTCACCTCTAGTTCTTTTTGAGCAATTTTCTCTGCTGCGTCATTGGTTACTGCATTAACAATCCCCTTGATGACTGAGTCACTCACCATCCTCGATATGGTCAACCGGTCACTGATTTCTTCCCAATAAGAATCCAAATCCTGGAGAAGGTCAAGATCCCGATTATCATTTTCTTTCACATCATTGCTAAGCTGAACCGAATCTCCATTGCATGATTCAACACCGTTACTCATGACTTCTAAACTCTCCATAACTTCTTCGGTTCTTCACATGTATAAAACGAACATCACCACCAAGACATTGCAGAGTATAACCACTACCAATATACAATCCCCAAAAGGATCACTTCGTCCTCAACAATTACCAACCACTACGCAGACCCGTTGAACTGCAAAAGTTAAAAAAAATAAAAATAAAAAAAAAGAAGGAAAAATCACAATTAAAAAAGTCCCAATAACTATAATCTTGTCGACTCAACTAAATTTCATGTAACTGTGAATCAAATCACAAAGGAACCTGCTTAAGTGCTAATAAAAATGGAAGAAAACATAAGATAAAACTTTATCAAGTCATTTAAAAAAAATGCAAAAACAAATATGCACCCACACACACACATATATATGTATATATATTTATCTCTAAGTCTACAGTCTTTGAAATTTTTTTTCATTTCTATTAACACATAAGTTAAGCAGCAAAAAATGCAATACGCAATTCAAATTATCTTAATACTTTCACTTTCTTACATTTTCTCACCAACCAAACAGAGCTAAAACAAGCTCAAAGAACAAAACGAACTGCAAAATTCAGCTTTTAGACTATTTTCTCACCAGCCAAACAGAGCTTCCACGAAAACAATTCCAGGATACCAAAAAAAAAAAAAAATTAAAAATCCAAAATTCCTAAAAATGGAAGCACAAAAACAAGCTACTTACCAATGAAGCAGCTGAATCCACCGATGATACTTCAATTGGTAAAAATCAACAGCTAAGGAGTGTTTGAAAATCCCGAGACGACTCTGAATTTTGGGAAAAGCTGCTTGTTTTCGTTTGAACTGAAACTTTTCTAATTTTGGGGTCTTATTTTTTAGGGTTCATAGACAAAGAGAAAAGTTCTGGGCTTCGGGAGCGGGAGAGGGAGAGCATGTGTTTGACCCCGTTGTTTCTCCATAATTACGAGGGTTGACCAAGCTTTAAAATTGGTGCGTAAATTTGCTACGTGACGTAACCATATAGTTAATTTGTTCTTATTTGGGAACCTGGATTCTCACCGCAAAGATCTTGGAGATCCGTTAATTATGTCCGTTTATCATACATCGTAAGGTTATAATTTATTTTAAATATTTTTATTTAAAATTAAACACATACATTATTTGACAAAAACTAACCGTACGATATACAATGAACGAATACGATTCACGGATCCCTATAATCCTCACCAAAAGGATCCAAATAAGATTCTGTTGGCTTATTTGGCATCCTACTGTTATTGGACAGCCTCCAACTATACTATTTGGAGGCAGAATATCTGCCCTCCTATTTGGGTGCCCTTCCCATCCCCTCCTATTTATGCGGTCACGATTAAGGCACATCAACATTTTATATCTATAAAAAATTTAACATAAAATGTTGACGTGGATTAACCGTGACAGCACAAAATATGAGGGAATGAGAATGGCACCCAAACAGAAGGGCAGACAATATGCCTCCATATTATTTTTTCTTGTTTTCTGATTAGTTCATATTTATTTCCAACTTTTGGTTGAGACCCCATACTTCTTGATCTGAGGACTATATAATATGTATGACCAGATCAGAAGTTAGGATTTTTAGCCGTTGGATTCATCGTTAAGGATTTAGGGGTCAAGACTTCAGAACAATTACATGGGTTATTCTAGAATTTTCGTAAATATAAGCATTTGTTTTTGTTAATGCTGATGGCGGATTCAACGTTGCCACCTCTTCCAAAATATGGAAAATAATATATATCAGCAAATTACGAGTTAGCTTGTATCCACTAGCTTTCGAAGTAGTGATAATTTTCTTCACTTGATGTTGTGTTTGACTTACATGGGTATGAGAACAACATATATTTGTAATGACTTTGATATTTGTTATGAGGTAACATTATTTTGTAGTTTGTGAAAAATTAAACATCTCTGGAGTTAAACGTGACTCTAGGTTCGATTCTCGTCAAAAACGAATTTGAACCATATTATTGTTAGTCTATCGTGAAGCTAAACTCACCCTCTCTCATTTAGTGTAGACAATAGTTTGTTTTTTAAAAATGTGACTTTGTCACTTAGTACTACCATCTAGTTATATTCTTTTTCACTTATAAATGATAGATCTTAGGTTCAATTCTCGCCAAATTATTGTTAGTCTATTGTGAGGCTGGGCCCACTCCTTCCTTCTTAGTGTAGAATAATATCATTTGTCAAAAAAAAATGACCTTGGGTAATTTAAGGACCAATGGGAAGTCAGTGAATGGTGCTCAAAATTTAATTTAGGTAATTTGATAAGAACGGAGGTGGTCACATGTAATAAAGTTTTCTATTAGATGATTAATTTAATTGAGGCGCATCCTACCGTTGGTGTAAGACCAAGATTTAAGTCAAGAATCTTTAAAAGTGTTTTAGTTAATCTAAGCAATCATGTTTGTATCATCACAAGTGCTGTTTCTTTCTCTTTGTATTTTATTTTATTTTATATGGTAATCATTCCTCCTACTTAACTTTAGTTTAAATCTTTAACTTGTTGTATTTTGTCATGTAATTGAGATAGTTTCCGGATTTCTGTGACTGGAACCCATGGATTCAAAAAAGGGACCCCCTCAATTTAAATATTGGGACCCCATTAGTCAATTTTACTGGCTCACTTCACACAAAATCAAGTTTTTTGAACGACCTGAATCTCTTCCTCTTTTGAACAGTTCGGATTTCCGAGTTCCTCGACTTCAAACACATAGATCCAATGGATCTCAACTCAAAATCTAGTACACCCAACAGACATAGTATCATTAATCCCATTAAAAATGGCCTAAGGTTTGGAGGCAGATTGTCTGCTCTCCCAATACCATACCCTTCCTATCCCCTCCTATTTGTGCGATCACGGTTAAGTCACGTCAACATTTTATATTCCTATTGCTTTTTGTCTTATTATCTCTATAAAAAATTCAATATAAAATATTGACGTGACTTAACCGTGATCGCATAACATATGAGAGGATGAGAAGGGTATGGTAAAAGCAAGGCAGAGAATCTGCCTCCCTAAAGTTTACCTAATCAAAAGAACTTCATCTAATTTTCTGCACCTACTATGTTTTGAGACAGGCCTGCTTGTTAGTTGTATCATTATATATGATTGATAATTCCAGGCTCCAGCAAATTATAAGCTGTGATGGGTCCTATTACTTTTGAATTTTTGTCACTAAAGTATAGGCTCTTGTGGGCATCTTCTCTTCAGCTTCTGCCCCTCTTTCTAGCATTCCAATTCCAGAGGACCCACAAAATCATATTCCCCAACACATAGTATTCCTTTGGCACCAAGAGTTACATCATCTCTTTTGACTCTCAATTCAATGTTAAGCGGGAAAATGAGAAATTAAACATGAGATCTCGGGTGAGCGTTATGACTCTCTTACTAGTGTTTTCTTGTGTTATAAGTTGGACTTGGGAGTTTTGTGGTGATTGGGGGTTTTTTTTTATGGTGAAAAAAAGTTTAGGGAAGATTAGTTACTTGTACCACCAGCGTCATGCAATACCCATAATTTCGAGTTAGAAAGACTTATGCATGACATTAATTGCCAGGTGCCATCGGTATAGATTTACGTAGGAATTTATAGATCAACACCAACGAGAACTGCTAGCAGTGTGACTCGAACCTTGGGACACACAAGGCATGAACTTTACTAATTGAGTCAACCTTCGCTGGCATGATTGGGCTTTTTTTGGTGGAACATGAGTTTTGCAATATGAGTTGGACTTGGGAGCATTTGAGCATGAAGTTAGCTCTTTTTGGGTCTCTAGTATCCACCAACTTATAACATAAATTAGAACTTATAATTGTTTGATACTTGACTAAGGATTTAACAGTTAAAGATTCAGTCCAAGCTATGAGTTAGTCCCTTCTAGAACGTTTGCTTTCTCTTAATATACGCATTGCAAGGTTTATGAAAATTATGATTTTGGTAATTGTAGGAAGTTTAATTTACCATCACATGTGTTCTTGATATGTTAATTTTGCCTCAAAATTGATAAATTTAAGTTATTGATTTTGAATTGCAACAATTAGTGAACTTCACACCTTAAATTGCGAAATAAAAACTATTGGAACTTCGCTCTATGTACTCCAATTTTCTCCACACACACACATTTATCTTTGAATTCAACAAATTATGACAAAATCAAAGAATAAAAAATAAACAAAAATGTTTAAAAAGAGAAAAAAAAAAAGATGTGGGAAATCATATTCCAAACAACAATTTGGCCAACAAATTATAAATATTTCTGGTGGGGTGGTTGTCCTTTTGATTACTGCTCATGGTTTGGTTGTTCTGCTGACCTAGGTTTGGCACTAATGCAATTTCGTAGGATTGTGTTTCATTTCTTTCTGCATTTTTTGGTATGAATTGATTGATTTCTTGTTTTTTTTTTTTTTTAGTTTAGTTAGTAGGTTTTATTGTTTTAACTCAATAATTATCATCTACAAAAAAATATTATTATTAAGTAGAGTGAAAGGGTTGGAAACTATTACAATAATTTAGAAAATGGAGAGTTTTGAACTTAAAACGCATTGATAAAAACTCAACACGCTATCCACTAAAAATTTTTTAGATAGCATGCAAAAAAATTGTGAATTTGAACCAAAATCAACAGTAAATCAAAACTAGAATCCATATGGGTTAGATATGCCAACCACCTCTGCAATAATATACAACCAAAACTGACAAACCCATCATCAAGGGTGCGTTTGGTACGCAGACGGGACGGAACGAAGGTGTAATTTTTGAAAAAGACATGGGGTATATTTGTCTTAAAATGGTAAAACATTGTGTTCCACAGACGTGGAACAAACCCGTTCCAGGGGGTGGAGGTGGGACGCAAAAACACCCAAAATCTGTCCCGTGGAACAACCCGTTCCACCCATTTTTGGCGCACCAAACGCGGGACGGAACGCCTCGTCCCGTTCCATCCCGTCCCGTCCCACGTACCAAACGCACCCCAAAGTACCTGATTGTCTGCCCTCCCATCCTATATCCTTTTTATCCCCTCTTATTTCTATGGTCACGGTTAAGTCATGTCAACATTTTATATTCTCATTACTTTTTATTTTATTATTTTTATAAAAAAAATTAATATAAAATGTTGACATGACTTAATCGTGACTATAAAAATAGAAGAAGATAAGATGATGGAGGGCAGACAATTGAGGTCCCATCAACAATTGCTTGCAACAATTGAAAGACAAAAAAGATTCATAAGATCACCATGCAATTAAATTAAGATAAAAATAATCAAGGTTGTTGGTGTATCAAATCTTAAATTATGCACCTTTTTGTGGGTGTCTTCTGAAAGTCACTTCATCAATTGGATTAGATTTACATTATTTTACCAAAATTTGTTTTCTTCAAGTAAATAGACTCCATATTTCTTTATACTAAAAGCCAGCTGAAAAATACTGTTCATAAACAGTTTTTTGAGGAAATTTTCCTTCAGTTGCTATCCATTTTTAACTTTTTTTTATGTGTTGCACAGTAGATTTACAAATATGTATGTACTAAAGTTTTGTTGGAGCGGAATCATAAGGTCGGTTAGGGTTGCATTAACTTAAGTTCTGGTTTTTGTAGACATTATTGTGAATTACAAATGTTCGTTAGATCAATTAATTAAAGCCAACGCGCTCGTTTTCTTATGTGGAGTTTGAATTTTTTTCTTTCTTTTTTTGATCTAGTTCTTCCCCTCCTAAAGTGGAGAAAACTTGTTGAAAAAGTATACATAAAGTATTATACGTGTTTTTGAAAGGGTGTTGAGAAGCAAAAACAAGTAAAATCTTACCTAAAAAGAATCTACCCATCTTGGATAAAAATTTCAAAGAATATTAAAGTTGGATGGCAACTTATACCCTTAAGTCCATGTCCTTCCAAAGGGTCATAACTCATAACTTCTCTATCTATCACTGTTTGGGTAGCTTTGTTTATTATTCACTGATTGGCTGTTAATTAAATTGTTTGAGAACTTCCTAGCCATGCAAATAATTAAAAAAAAAAGCATGTATTTTTAGTTTTTACTAGTAGATTTATATACAAATTTTTCAAAATATGAGGTAGCCGAAGACTTTGCTCAAAATCGAGCATAGTAACGTTGGAAGATTCATACTGTCGATCTCATTTAGTGAAACAATGCTTTCCAAAACTCGTCATCCTGTCCCCTTTCAAAAATTGAAATATCAGACAAAGCCAAGGTTTGTGCAGATTAACATAACAAATGTAACATGGAAAGGTTCATGGAACCAAAAGACAAGGAGCCAGAGACACAGCAAAACACAGAAAGATGGCTCAGCTGAATTAATGGCAAACACAATTAATTTTCTTGTTTTCTATTTTTTTCCCGACCAAAATTCACAGATTTCCAAGTACCCTCTAAGTACGGAGCAGTACAAACTACAAAATCCCAGTTATTTATTTATTTTTATTTCATTTTTTATAGAGTAGGGTCATTTACAAGTTATTATTTACCTTCTACGCACTTTTGTTATTTTTTTTATTAATTATTTTCAGTTTATTCAATTCGATTGTCGGAAATCGACAAAATTGTGTAAAAAATAAAAATATAAATGTAGATAATACCTCACTTTTGATAAGTATAAAACAAAGAAAAGTTTTCGGTTCGACCTTCACGGTGTCATGGGATATTAACAATTTCTTCAAATATTTTTCAGTAGGAATGAATTTCCCTCACGTTTAAGTTTATAACGCAAAAATCTATCTATTAGTAACAAAATATGCTAATTTCAATTTATATTATAGTACATAAATAAATAATATCGTGTGACTTAACGGGACGAGGCGTTCCGTCCCGCATTTGGTACGTTTGGTACGTGGGACGGGACGGGACGGAACGGGACGAGGCGTTCCGTCCCGCGTTTGGTGCGCCAAAAATGGGTGGAACGGGCTGTTCCACGGGACAGATTTTGGGTGTTTTTGCGTTCCACCTCCCCCCCTGGAACGGGTTTGTTCCACGTCTGTGGAACACAATGTTTTACCATTTTAAGACAAATATACCCCATGTCTTTTTCAAAAATTACACCTTCGTTCCGTCCCGTCCCGTCCCGTCCCGTCCCGTCCCGTCTGCGTACCAAACGCACCCTGTTTCTCGAGAACAAGAGGTAGAATAGAAATATGCCACAAGAATGACAAAATTTTAAGTGTGTTGAAAACACAGCTCTGTACATCAAATGTTATAATACAATTTGTTGAAATTTTTTTGTTCAAGATTTTGGCAAATTATATTATTATACTTAGTGTGTCGAAATGACACACTGAAAATTCTCTAGAAGAACAATAATTGAATAAATACAATGTATATTATTGCAAATCTTTATCATCTTGCAGACATGAGCATGTGACCCACTTCATAAATAATGGAACCCCATCTCAGGCTGCCAACGGCTGCAAATTCTCACTCACTAAATTAACAAAAATAATAATAAATACTTTGAACAAATTTAAATTAAAAAACAAAACTTGACCAGAAAATGAAAATTGCATTAACAGACATCACCTGTTGCAGCAGTTACAATTTAAAATTTTAAAGAGTTTAAATGTTGTAATAAAGTGCAGAAATTTATTGCTGTCACTCGTCAGATTCCTGGCTACTTTTGGTGAAATATACAGGACAAAGCAAAAGATGAATGTTTACCCAAAAAAATAGAAAAAGCAAAAGATGAATTAAACTTTTCCAATCTGTTCCCATCAGCAAACCCATGTTCCCCTTTCTTCTTTTGTTTTCTTTATTCTGATAGAACCCCCGTTGCTGAAGCAAAAACTGTTTTTTTTTCAAGCTTTTTTCCTTCTTCTGTTGAATTTTCGGTTGCATTGGTGGAGAAATCTGTCACCTTTGCCACCTTTTGTTGCAGTCTTCTTTGCTGTAATCCTTTTTCTCAAGTTCTTTTTGCCTGTTTTTGTCATTGGTTATAGTCTCACTGGTGAAGAAATTTGTCAAATTTGCCACCTTCTGTGACAATTCTTTGCTTTTTGCCCTCCAAATTTTCAAATTTTCTTGCTTCAGATCTGCAAAGAAATTGGGTGTGCTGATTTCTGAGAGTGCAATACAGATTTGCAGAAAAACCAGTCTTTCTTCATGACAGGTTTGTTTCCAAACAAGGAAATTCAAATGCAAAAACATGAGTGATGAAGGTGAAACTTGATGGGGTTTCTCAATATTTTGATGAAATTTGAGAAATTAAAAGTTGGGTTTTTTCATGGTTTTAGTATAATTTGAGCTCTTCTGGAAATTGGGTTGTTCTTGTTTTTCCATTGTGACATCTCTTTTCACTGAAAGATACCACTTTTAGAAATTTGGTGATGGCGCTTCCGGTCAGGGAGATTTTTGGGCTGCTTTTTCTGGTGATTTTCTCTGCATTTGCAAGGATTGCAGAAGCCCAATCAAAATCTTTTCTGATAAATTGTGGCACAAATTCCAGCATCACTGTGAGTGGTAGGAAATGGGTTGGTGACTTAGCCCCCAACAACAACATCACCCTCAGCTCCCCTGCGAATGCTGCCTCCACAACTCCCTCAAGTGTTGATTCAACAACATACGAGCCGCTGTACGCTACGGCGCGAATTTTCGATGGTGGCTTGAACTACACGTTCCCAGGTACTCGGGGGAGCTATTTTGTTAGGCTCCATTTCTGTCCTTTCCCATTTGATCATTACAATGTGAATGAATCTAGATTTGGAGTTGTTGCAAATGGTCTGAAGTTGGTGTCTGAATTCAGTGTTTCGGGTGAGATATCCCGAAAAAATGCGTACTTGCTGAGTTCAGGGAGCAATTTAACTTCTTTCTTGGTTAAGGAGTACATTTTGGCCATCAAGGAGGATGTACTTGTTTTTGAGTTCATCCCGGTTAAGGGGTCATTTGGATTCGTAAATGCGATTGAAATTGTTCCGGCGGTGGATACACTCTTTGCAGGATCAGTTAGTAAAGTGGGTGGAAATGGTGCAAATCAGAGTATAAGTTGGCAAGGGATTGAGACTATGTATAGGTTGAATGTTGGGGGTTCGGAAATTGATCCCGGTCAGGATGCAGATCTTTGGAGAACATGGGAAGTGGATTCTAGCTACATGATCACAGAAAATGCCGGGTTGAAAATCAATAACAGATCAATCATTACCTTTTCGTCCGCAAATGATTCCTCGGTGGCGCCTCTTCTTGTATATGAAACTGCAAGAACTATGGTCAACACTGAAGTATTGGAGAAAAGGTTCAACATGTCGTGGAAGTTTGAAGTTCATCCTGATTTCGATTATTTAGTTCGACTGCATTTCTGTGAGCTGATTTTTGACGAAGCAAAAGAGAGGATCTTCAGAATTTACATAAACAACAGGACTGCAGCAGATAATTTCAATGTTTTTGTCCGTGCGGGGGGCAAGAACAAAGCGTATCATCAGGACTTTTTCGATGTGGTGTCTCCGAAAGTTGACACACTATGGATTCAATTGGGTCCTGACACAGCAGCTGGGGCTGCAGGAACTGATGCTCTCTTGAATGGCTTGGAGATTTTCAAGCTCAGTAGAAATGGGAATCTCGCTTATGTTGAGAAGTATGATTCAGGTGTTACTTCACCACGGAGTTCAAAAAATCAAATGCTTTGGGTGGGAGTTGGAGCAGGTATAGCTTCTGTTGCCATTCTTGCCATTGTCATTTACTGTTTCTGCAATAGACTGAGAGGAAAATCAACTGACACGAAAAACACCCCCGCTGGGTGGAGGCCGTTATTCCTTAATGGCTCCATTTTAAACAGCAATGTCAATGCCAAGGGAGCAGGAAGCCAGAATCCATATGGTTCTGCACCCTCTATCAGAGCTGGCAAGCGGTTCATGTTACCAGAGATTCGTGCAGCAACAAATAATTTTGATGAAAGTTTAGTGATTGGACTTGGAGGCTTTGGTAAGGTGTACAAAGGGGAGACTGATGATGGCACTCTTGTAGCAATCAAGCGAGCCAACCCCCAATCTCAGCAAGGACTGGCTGAATTTGAGACAGAGATTGAGATGCTTTCCAAGCTCAGGCATAGGCATTTGGTGTCATTGATTGGATTCTGTGAAGAACAAAATGAGATGATCTTGGTTTACGAGTACATGGCTAATGGGACCCTTAGAAGCCATCTCTTTGGGAGTGATCTCCCACCGCTGACTTTTAAGCAACGAGTAGAAGCGTGCATTGGTGCTGCACGAGGACTCCATTACCTTCATACTGGAGCAGATAGGGGAATAATTCACAGGGATGTTAAGACAACCAACATACTGCTAGATGAAAATTTTGTCGCAAAAATGTCCGACTTTGGATTGTCTAAAACAGGTCCGGCTTTGGACCACACCCACGTTAGTACTGCAGTTAAAGGAAGCTTCGGATATCTTGACCCTGAATATTATCGACGACAGCAGTTGACAGAGAAATCGGATGTCTACTCGTTTGGTGTAGTGCTGTTTGAAGCTGTTTGTGCCAGGCCTGTTATAAACCCAACCTTGCCAAAAGATCAGATCAATCTTGCAGAATGGGCAATGATGTGGCAACGAAAGAGGTCCCTTGAGACCATCATTGACCGTCGTCTTGAAGGAACTTATTGTCCCGAGGCACTGAAGAAGTTTGGGGAGATAGCGGAGAAATGTCTCGCTGATGGGGGGAAGAGCCGGCCAACAATGGGGGAAGTTCTGTGGCACTTGGAGTATGCCTTGCAACTCCATGAAGCGTGGATGCGTACCAATGCTGGAGACAATTCTTTTACAAGTAGTCAGGCTTTCGGGGGAGAAGCACAAGAGAAGGAAGGAGCTCCAAGTTTTGATGAAGAGGCCGGTTGCAGCGGACAGTCTACCACAAGAGCATCCGATGAATCTGCAGACGGAGGTGAGAGGCATGAAAATTGAGGAAGTGAAATTGTATTCACTATATCATTCCACTATAATTCTTTCATAATTGTTTTATGTAGTTGTATATTAATTTGAAGTTATGTTATATATATATACATTGAGATTCTTCTTAAGACTTCATGTGATTGCTTTGAGGTTTTGGGGCAATTTTGAAATTTGCCTTGTTACCATATCACAAGAAGCCAAAAAATTGTTTAGAAAATGACTAACTGGAATTTCGAACTGGGGTGCATGGGAGCGGACATACTGTCATGACCAACTAACTGACCTAACCCAAATCCGAGGGAAAAGAAAGGGACCTTTTGAGCACATTCGCTATCTCGACTGCTATTGTCAATCATGTGCACATATTAATATGAGAGGATTCCACAGACTCTTCTCAGCAGTACAAGAGAAGAAGGTATAGTGCCGGTCTATGATGACTTCCCTGAACTGGACACCACCAACCGTTGCAATAGTCCGACATAACGATAACTGGATGTCAATCTGTGACCCATCTTGGGCGTATAGGGAAAGCAGAGTTTCCATGTTGCAATAGTCCGAGGTAACGATAACTAGATGTCAATCTGTGACCCATCTCGGACATGTCAAGGGTTTAGGGAACGTAGAGGTTCCATAGCGAATAAATTAATTTCGGAATCATATCATACATCAATAGATTTTACATTAACAAGAAAATATACACTTTCATTTCATCCCAGATTACAGGGTTGTACACTTTCATCGGAATACAGAATTTCATCGACTCTGTTTTTCGTTATTTAGTAACACGGGTAATAATCCAGCTCCCAAATTCAACATACAAACTTGCGCGCAATGCTGCAACAGAGCAACTTCACTGCTTGGAAACCTTTGTCGTCAAGGGAGACGGTACTTAACTGTTTTAGCAGAGCCTGCTCAGTAGCTTGATCAAATTCAGACCTCGATTTAAACAAGAAGTACCCCCCACACTCCCAAGCAGAAAGGGTACACGAGTCTTTTGATGTATGTAGCTGCATAAAACAAATTCGTTAGTACCCAAATCAACTGTGGACGTATTTTATAGACAAAAGTAAGATTTCGTTTAACCATGCTTACAAACAGAAAATCATCTCTGCACAGAGACAAATGTAAGATATTCATTGTACCACTGTCACAGTGAAGAGTGAACACGCACAATAAATTACATGGATGAGGTTTTCAGCTGAAATAAAACCATTAGCCATTTACCTGGAAAAATAAGAATATCCTTTTGCCATGATCAGATATTAGCAGATTGTATGGAATGAGCTTTTGCTGTAAACATGAACATATCTCAGCAAGAACCTCCATCATCGTATTAAAGTGGTTGCTCTCCAATACGAGGGTCTTAATGGGGTAATCTGCAACACAAGAGATGCGCATCCCCTCTTTCCCAGCGCCAAATATTGTACTGAAATGCATGAACTCAACAGGCAAAGGGATTTGAAGGTAGCAAGCCTGCACGCAATTGTATTTTTTAATTATTGCAAGGAGAAAAATAAAGTTTTGATCTGAATTGCAAAAAGAAGAAGAAAAGCAACCGGTATAAGCCATTCTGTACCTGGAAATATAAAGGAGAAGCACTAGGTGAATAGTCATAGAATAGGCGAAAAGAGCAATTATTTATTTCAACGGCAATGCGCAGGACAAGTTCCAATGACTTTTTATCGAGGTACTGGTGAATAATTTTGGAGCCATGTGGTACCAACAAGACATGACCATATTCCACAGGGGATGCCTGAAAAATAAGCAAAGGATTGATTAGTTCTTACCTCAATACATGTTTTCAGGATATCCACAAAACTTTAAGTCCTCAAAACAATTCATCACATACTAAGAGCCTCTAACGCCTCTGTGTCTACATGTCAAGAAAATATAAAATCAAAAGACAAATAAACATCTATACTTGCATGGTTAAGATCATTTGGTATAGCTACTGAACAATCACCAGTTTGCACCATCTGAGGTGACATTTCGAATAGATGATTATCAACTTATGACCATTCCAGGTAACAAAATAGATAAACAGTGCCTTACATTGATAGCAATCAACAAGGCACAATCAGGCACAGCAGCTGAAAGAACAAGCTTAGGGTTCGACTTTTCACCACTTGAAACACAAAAGAGTAACTCCTCCTGCCGTTCCACCCAACTAAACTTGAACGCATCTTCTTGGCGGAATTTCTTGTTCTTGCCCATCCTTGGAATAAAATCCCTACTCCATCCTTCGTTAAACTGAGCAATGAACTTCTTCCTGCCACCGATGACCTGCACAAGCCATGGACCATCTCCAACTATAAGTGCCTTTACTTAAATCATCAATGTTACAAGAATCACCAGGCTATAGGATAACAAAGACCTTGATTTCAGATGTTGTCACATCGTATCTGAACAGACCTTTCCACATTCGATCTTCCCACTGCCAAATTGGGAAAAAACACATAAATCAAGGACAAAAGTCTAGAACTATCAAAGGTTATAACTTATAGTTTGTAATGAACCGTACCTGCGCAAGAAGAATAGAATCCAATACACTCTGTTCTTCTCCTTCTTCTCCTCCTTCTTCTTCGTGCACACACGAAATGCCTCCAACACAACCATTATCCAGTATCGAATTGCTACTAAAACGGTACAAGGGGATTTTTATACCTGTGAAAATTCATTCATCAACACTCGAAAAAAATCCATGGGAAAGACAAAAGTAACAAAATTTGAAGTCCTTCTTATAAAGCGATTGAAAAACAACATGAACAATACACATGTAACAAGAAAAATAAATAAAATGCAGATAAAACCCAATCAAATTCAATCAGAAATATTCAAACCCATCAAATCAAAAGCAAGAAAAATCACAAACCTTGCAGAGAAAATGGAGGGAATTGCGATGTAAAGTTACCATCTTGAAGCTGCTTAACCGTAACCATTGATTACTGCTTAATAAAAAACGAAGTACACTCAAAACCCAGAAGGGGAAACACAGGCGGTCGTAGTTTTCAGAAGCAACCGCCGCCGGCGAGGTAGGTGAGATCGGATGGATGCCCACCGGCGGAGGGTAGGGCACCGCGACCGCCGTGAAACGAAGGGCATGCAAGCAGGGAATTAGGGAAGGCTCTCATGCATTCTCTGCTGCCTCTCGAAATCTTAATACTAGTGATTGCTTTGATTAGAGCCGTGATTGCATCTACGAAGCCAGCCCTCGCCGGACCAGCGATTCCGAGTCTTCAAATTGGTCGAGAATGTCGATGATTGTGCGATCGGAAAATCTGTATCAAATATCTATCTCCGTTTCTCTTTGTGTTCTTCTTCTTCTTCTTCTATCTCGTGACGTCTTTTGATTTCGCGATACAGAGTTCCGATCTACGGTCTGCTACTGGGACGAACGAACACGTGTGTTCTGGTTTTCCGTCTTTTGACCGATCCCAACCGTTCATGTGTAAAGATATTACGCAACTGTTTTTTGATTTTGGATATTCGGTCGGATCTATTTATTGGTTTTTTGGGTACAGAAGGGGCGAATCCTCTTCGGATATTCTTTATCAGACTTGGATTATCTGCTCTTTCCATCTCATACCACCTCCTCATGCCTTCTTATTTGTTTTGTCACGGTTAAGCCACGTCAATATTTTATATTCTCATTACTTTTTATCTTATTATTTTTATAAAAAAATTCATATAAAATGTTAACGTGACTTAACCGTGACTACATAATATAGAAGGGCATGAGATGGGGAGGGCAGACAATCCAAGTCCTTCTTTATGAGAATTTTTAAGATCTTTAAACCGTATTCTTTCACCGTACATCATTTGGCCAAAAATCATTTTAAATACTTTTATTTAAAATTAAACATAAATAATAACTGACGAAAATTGATCACACGATGTACGATAAATGAACACGATTTAAGGATTCTCGATATTCTTAAAAAGAGGATCCGGAGAGGATTCTCACAAAGAAGATCATCGTTCGAGGGGGGCATCAGTCTAAAACAAAAATGACATCACAGAGCCCATTGGTATGTGTTCGTCTTCGAATCTCTAATTTTCATTCTTAATTAATGAAAACATCATTAGCAAACATTTTTGTAATTGTTTGTCTTTCATAAATTCAAGAATTTCACCTCTAATTTTTTGTAACTGTAATTGTTTGTCTTTCATGAATCATTACTCTGAACCCAAAGGTCAACTGAACTAGATAATCAACTTACTCTATGATGTGAATGCCCCTACGATTGATCTATATGTAGCTCGAACTCGGAGCGTAACATTGATTTTATTAAGGGAATTTTAACGAAAAACTTTCAGTACTGTTCACTTTAACGAAAAATCATATTTTTACACTAAAAAGTCAATTATGGTACTATTCACTATATCATTTATTTTGTCATTTTCGTTAAAACTCAAAGTTTTCAAGCCATTTTCATTAGTTTTCATTTTTATTAATAGATTTATATAATTGCTATAATACTACATGTATTTAATACAAACATTACTTTATTTGTTCGTCAATTTATGGGCTAATATTTTTCATAAAATGTGAGAAACTCATGTACGTGAGTGAGATTGAACGGAAAATAGTTAAAGTCGGTAAAAAGAACCAACGAAATACAAGGTTAAATCAAAGTACAGAAAAAACTAATACTGGACTTACTATTTATTTATTCAATTTACCAGTAAGTGAAAGAGTCTACCTGAATGTATTTTCCAAGTAACTAAAAGCTTCAAACCATCAAAAATATTTTTGACAATAATTAGCATTAAAAAAATAAATTAAGAAAACAAATATATTTTTAAATTTTTTTGCAATTTAAAGTGTTTTTGAACAAAAAATAGTTTATTGGCTCGTATGGAAGTACGTTTAAAATAACTGAAACGCTTTTAGATAAAATATTTTTAAGTTCCAAAAGCACTTGAAGTGATCCGTATATGAGACACCAGTTATGTGTTTATCATAGGAGGCACTTTAAATAATTTTTAAAAATTTACTTGTATATTTACTAGGGGTGGATTTTTTTGTCAAATTACCATGTCAACTGTACTATACTGATTTTGTGCCAAACTTTTTATAGCAATCGGTAATGGCACGGTAATGTACTGAACCAAAGTTTTTTGATATTGTATTGGTATTTGATATCACTACCACGGTATTACCATACCGTATCGAAAAATAAATAGATATTATTATATATATTTAGTGTTTAATACATGAAGTATACATATAAAATAAATTGACATCAAATCCACTGGGATTTGTGTTGGTGTGCTGCTGCCTATGCTTCTTGCCTGCAGTTTTTTAACTGCTTCTGCTTGCTACCTGCTGGCTTCATGTATGATTAAATCATCTGAAAGGTATGAATTTGTTACAAAGTTGATGAAAAAAATAGGAATTTTAACGAAAAGTTATTGGTACTGTTCATTTTAACGAAAAATTAAATTTTTACATTAAAAAGTTAATCCTGATATGACACACCCCGTCCCGAATGAGGGCATGCTGGCCGTCACGTGAGAGTGACGTAACCATTTACACAGTTCGGAAGCTTTAAAAAGATACAATTACTAAGATGAAACACCCGAGGGTGAGTTCTACTTTCGTGAATTCTGTCAGAACACCGTTGGATTCCTCGTGGCCACCAAAGCTCTGCTATCTAGAACCTGGAGGGGCGCAAAACAAAGTTGAGTGGGTCAGTAAAACAAAGTTTTTCAAAAACCTTTCGCCAAAAACAATTATAACCTCTCACTGTAAAACCTATATACCTTCCCATAAAATAGTATATAAACGTATATATATACATAAATCATCAAAACCCAGCTCACAATCCATCAACATAACATCTCGGAAGAATATGCCATGCCATGCCAAAATATAATCAGAATGCATCAATATCAATCAGCTGAAATAATAAATCAACCGGAGACCCTACAATGGTCATGTACGGCTGATTCTAAAGCTCAACATCCTACTCAGCCGGAGTCATCACAGTGACCTATACGGCCTAACTCTGCACGTCACTCGGAACTACATAAGGTAGTATGTACGATGAAAGGTGTATAAATACGCTCTAGTGCTTCTCTCATCAATCATCGGCGCGCATAACTAAGGTCACCCACTAGTCGGAATCACATCTAGTGATCTATACGACTAGCATGTCGGAACCCTCACCTGGTCTGTACGACATCCACCTACTTGGATCCAAGACGAGCGTGCGGTGTGGTGAATAATAATATAAGCACTAACACCTAGGGTGCAGGTTATGAGCTTTCAATGCAATTCATATAAAATAACTCATCTGAATAATATAAAAACTCACATGTGCGTCCACCGCGTCAATTCACATATATACGCATCAATTATCAAACCAAATATCTCAACAATTGCATGCATGGCAATTTAAATCATAATTTTCATATAAACGCATTTTCTGGGAAAAACAGTAGTATATAGGTAATACGAAAACAAAACTGCCCACTCACCTGGAGTTTGCCCAACAACTCCCTAGCACAACACATCAAGGCGTCAAGACGATCGGCGCCTAGAACAATAATAAAATCCAACCTCAAAATTCATATCGATAGAATATATAACTTATATAAAATACGTCACTACGTAGTTCGATCTGGAAGATCTGCAACTCATATTTTAAATCCATAACTTCCAGAGGTCCACAATATACCTTTAGGACAACATCCTAAAATTTCATTACCATCCAACGGTCGGATCTCCGTCAATTTCCAAAACCAAGTGACGGTTAACATTCTATATTATGGACTTACAACTCAAATTCCGGAAGATCTGTAAATCGGATTCCCAATCCGTAAGTTCCAATAATCCTCAAATATTACGTATTACAACGCATCAAAGTTTGGTGACGATCCAACGGTCGGATCGTCAATTCACATTTTCACCTATATGCGAAATAACTATAAAACGTTATTTTAAAGCATATAACCAACAATTCGTAATAACTTCTCATACATTGCTCAATTTAGGTATTTGAATATACCAACGTGATCTACACAACTCCACGAACATCCCCAAAATTTTAAAATAATTTTTGGACTGTTCATGCGCCTCCACGCGCCGACACACGCACGGCCAGACGCGCCCCCACGCGCGGCCACGTGCACTGCACACTGACGGCGTCAGTTAACGCCGTCAGGTATATTATGAGAATATTCCGTTTGTCCTTTAATAAAACTTAACGCCGTTAGAATATTCCGTTTAACTTAACGGAATATTCCTCATTCTTCTTCCTTTAGCTCCGGCGACCGTCGCCGTCGCCGGAAACTGGGTAAATTTTCTAAGTTCGATTTCTCACTCGTTTTTCATCCAATTTCTACGAAATTTGCACCAAAAGAAAGCTAGAGAGGAGTAGAATAACATTATACCTCTTCCAAGCTTCAAAACCCACGGGATTTCGTGGGGAAAAATCCAAGAAAACCGGCCAACTTTGAATTTCACGATCCCGACGTCCAATTTCTTCCAACGAACCACTCCGAGCCTCCTTGTGACCTCCTTAAGCTCCCTATGAGCTTAGATTTCCTTAAAACACAACATTTTACGTTTGCATGAATAGTGATCAAAATCGGAGTTGTGATTTCGACGTGATATCGAATGATTCCTCACCTGAAATGGCTACCAGTGTGATCGTGTGGTCTCCAGGAGTATGATGGTGGTCTCAAACACGACGATCTGCGACATTTTGATGCTCTTTGGATCTTGTCCGTGCGAGTTCGAAGGAGAGAGAAAGAGAGAGTGAAACTGAGAAGAGGAGAGAGAGAGCATGGGAAATGAGAGGAAGAGTACAGGTGGTGTGTGGTCCAAACAACCCTAACCACACAAATTTCATATAATTTAATCCATTTCAATTTTCCAAAACTTAGGGAAATATGCATTACAAATATCATGTCACACCCACACCTTATTAATCGTCAAGGGTACTTTCGTCATTTCACAACCTCGATAATAGAATATCGGGACGGGCTGTGACATGATACTTTTCACTTTACTTTTTATTTTGTCTTTATCGTTAAAACTCAAAATTTTCAAGTATTTTTCATTAGTTTTTCTGGAAAAAAAAAAATTGAAAAAAGTGGGCCCTTAATTGGGTTAATGAAAAAAAATTCGGATTTTGGCCTAAAAATGGCCTAAAACAAAGTGGTAATTACCATACCATGTCAACCGAAGTATTTGATGTACCGAACTTCAGTAATACCAAAAGTTTGGCAAGGGTAATTGTAATCAATTTTCCAATACCAAAAGTTTAGTATGATAATTGGTACGAGTTTTAGTACGATAACCGTACCGAAAATATCCCTAATTTTTACTAGTGATTAATTTTAAAAATATTTTTCTCAAAAGCATATTTCGTTATTTAAAAATTTAGTATGTGACTTAGCCGAAATAACTTTCACTTTCATTAGTATAAAAATATCGATATAGTAAAAAAAAAAACTCACTTATAGGCGTTTGGGCAACGCGAGTGCGTGTCAACTTGTCGGACTAGGGTTCGAACCGTTGGGTATAAAACAGCCCGGAGTTGATAGCTGAAACATTTCTCACTCTCCTCCTTGAACTTGAACCACCTCATTACTCGCTCAGTACAAAAACCCTAGAAGTTCTCAGAACCCTCACTCCGTCGTCTGCGTCTTGCTCTCGGGATCCAAAAATGCCTCCGAAATCTGCAAAATCCAAGGAAGCACCAGCTGAGCGACCCATCCTCGGCCGATTCTCTTCTCACCTCAAGATTGGCATTGTAAGCTCACAATCTCTGATTCTCCAGTTTGTTATTTTCTGTTTGTTTCCCGAGAAAATTAGGAACTGAGCTGGAGAAATATTGTACTGAATCGGAGTGAATCCATGTGCTCTGCGATTATTAGTAATTTCGATTCATTTAAAAGGAATTTCGTATTTGATTGGGTCATTTCCGTATCCGTATACTAATTTTTGGGTTTAGGTGTAGTTAATATGCTTTTTATGGAAGTTTAAAGCTTGAAATTAACAAAAATTTATTAATTTTATTGTTTTTAAAGTGAAGTATCGTGCATGGAATGATTGTATCTAAGCTTTTGCTTCTGGTCAGGTTGGATTGCCGAATGTTGGAAAATCTACTCTGTTTAACACTCTCACAAAGTTGTCGATACCTGCCGAGAACTTCCCTTTCTGCACAATTGAACCCAATGAAGCCCGAGTCAATGTTCCCGATGAGCGATTTGACTGGCTTTGCCAGTTATACAAGCCGAAAAGCGAGGTTTGTCCGCTCTCTTGATCTACTGTCGTAAATTGAATTGTGATTTTTTTTCCGCAAGACCATTGTCTTTCTGATTTGGTATGAGCTTACTATTCATGCATCTAGGATTCTTATGTTTTTTTGAACTTTTCTTGGCATGCAGGTCTCAGCTTTTTTGGAAATCCATGATATTGCTGGACTTGTTCGAGGTGCCCATGAAGGACAAGGGTTGGGCAACAGTTTCTTATCCCATATCCGTGCAGTTGATGGCATTTTTCACGTTCTACGTAAGATGTTTATAACTTTGATGTACTTCATGCTTGAATACTGTTATATTAGAAGTTATAGCACTTCTGTAACTTCCAAAATCACTTATTTTGCCCAGACGTTGCCCATCTTCGCTTTTAGTTTCTAGAAACAAGAACTTTTCCTCTATCCTACAGCCAATTCATAAACTCTGATTTATGTTCTCTAGTGTTGCAATTTTATTGGTAATAATCTGGAGAGGTCTCTTTTTTTCTTCTTTTTTCTTTTGGAATTTTCTTCTTTTTATGGTATTATATGAGTGTAAGAGGTCGCACTTGGTGCGATGGCAAGTGCCTTCGCCCATGAGCGGTAGGTCTCGGGTTCGAGACTTGGGAGCAGCCTCTCCGTAAATGGGGGTAAGGCTAGCCGACATTCACCTCTCCCAGACCCTGCGTAAAGCGGGAGCCTTGTGCACTGGGTACGACCTTTTATGGTATTATATGAGTGTAATGCTACTATGAAATTCACTGTTCTCTTTTACCATTTTGTCTAGGTGCATTTGAAGATCCGGATATCATCCATGTTGATGATACCGTGGATCCTGTGAGGGATTTGGAGATTATCAGCGCAGAGTTACGCCTAAAGGTGTGCTTTATAGTCAATAATTCTCTAACTATGATTGATTCTTGATTGCTGCGTATGATCTATTTTCAAAACTATCATTTGTGATTTGGTTATGATCTCATCTTGCTTGGTGTCTATCTTTGCAGTTAAACTTATCCGTCTCCATATAGAATTTTAAGAGAGTTACATCTTATGTTTTGCAGGACATTGAATTCATAGAGAGGAGGATAGAAGATCTTGAAAAGAGCATGAAGAGGAGCAATGAGAAGGCGTTAAAGATTGAACATGAGTTGTGCCAAAAGGTTTGGTGTATAAGATGATCTGTCTAATATTCTTGACTTTCATGTGCAACCTTTCTTTGTGTATATCATAGTTGTAGTGAATCTATTGATTTTCCAATTTCAATAACATTATTTTTGTCAATCAATGTGAAAATAAATAGAGAATGTTTGCTACTCATGGTTTATCTAGTATGAGAAGGTTTATCATACTCGTAGTTTTAGATTTAGTATTTCCTGTACATGCTATATTTATGTTTGATTTTTGAAAAACTGCTAGAAACTAATTGTTTGATTCACCCATACCATTTGAATGGGAGTTCATTACCATTGTGAAAACACTATTAGTGTTTGAACTGATATGACAAGCTGGCTTATATTCCCTGCTAGATACTCAGAAGCATTAACCATTTGAATGGGTATTCACTACCATTGGGAAAACACCATATTAATGTTCAAAGTGATAAGACATGGCACAGATATCATTTATATCCTGCTAGAAACTTAGCTAAAAGCATTTCATACCATTTTAATGGGTTTTCACTATCATCAAATTATTCAGAGCTGCCAGACTTTTAGCTTTTTAGCTAGCATTGTCGGCCGTGATTGTTTGGTTCCCAAGCATTTGTACTCTAATGTTTTGTAAGAGCAAGTCCATCCCTAAGGACTTTGTGCCAGCACCCAACCCATTTATCCACTCAAGTGAACAGTAATAGACCCTAATAAACAGTAATAGGCCAAAGCATCTCCACCCCTAACAAAAAAATAGCCTAGTCAATTTTATTAAACTATTATTATTTTTGATTATAAAATAATAAAAATAATAATTTTATTAAAAAAAAGAAGAAGGATAAGTCAGGTTCCACTATAACTCTCCCTTCCTCACTGCTCCTTCCGATCTCCCTTCCTCTTGTTCTCTCAAAATCCTCATGGAGCAGCCGCAGAGATGCCTCTCCACCCCTCTCTCCTCATCATTGTCATATCCCTCCGTGGCCAAGCTGCTCACTTCTCACCAGATCGTCTCCCAGAGGGTCCAGATTCTCGACTTGGTCCAGACCCTCAACTTCTGAGGCAAGCTTTTGAAGAACGAGGCAGTAGCGTTCAAGCTGGAGACCACCACGGAAAGAAATGCGTCGTCTTTGAAGCTGGAATATTTCCCCTCGGCCAGCGTCGTGGATGGACTGGGCGCAACGCTGTTGGCGGTGTGCGAAATCATGAACCCCCTGGAACGAGACAGGCCAGTCCCAAGGTGGCTGATGTCACGCTGGCGTCAGATAGGCCAGTCCCAAGGTCTGTCAATTCTGGGCTGGCTTGGAGACCAGCTTGGGCTGGGTGCCAGGCAAACACACGGGCTGGAGTGGATCGGCTGAGTCCCAGCTTGTTTTTTCCACTGGGTGCTGGCCTCTTTTTGCTCCGGTGGAACTGCTCTAAGAAAGGAAATGACAGTTTTTTTCTGTAATATTATAATCATGTGATTTTGGTTCCTTTAACTGAGACAATCAATTAAGTTTCTCTGAGGCCTTATGAACAATATATGTCTTCTAGTTTCTACCCATTTGTTTTGCATGCTTCTGATGGTTGGGATGACATAATGTATTAAGAAAAGTTGGTCATAGCAATGCAAAAGGGAGGTGGGAAACAAATCATGTAAAAAAATGAGGTTGTTTCCTATGTTACATTTCATAACTGGAATGTTTCCACATCTTCCTTGATTTCATAGCAGGCTGGGGTAAAGGGGATCATCGGTATACATTGTCTTTTCACGATGCTGTCATCTCTAAAATGGTCTAGCATGCATTTTGATTAATGTTTTATATTTATTTACAATTGCTTACTAATTTGAACAATGATCCTTTATAGATCAAGGCATGGCTTGAGGGTGGAAAAGATGTCCGTCTAGGGGACTGGAAAGCTGCTGAAGTTGAGATCCTGAATACCTTTCAATTGCTGACAGCCAAGCCTGTTGTTTACTTGGTAACTTTCCCTTACCATTTTGGCTTTGCAATTTTTCTGTACATGTTGTACTTTATATTTGTAAGAAAAATTTCTGAAACATGTATAAAATGTGCAAAGCACCAATCTAATTTCCTACATTTTGATTCTAAAATTACATTGTTTGTCAAATTGTAGAAATTGTTTTGCTACAATCCTTTTTGTGCGCTCATGTTTTTTAGCTGGACTTCAAGCCTCAGGATCTCGCTTTTAGCTATTTTAAGTGTGAATGAGGATTTGTCATATCTGTTACTATATTTTCACAGGTTAACATGAATGAGAAAGATTACCAGAGGAAAAAGAACAAGTTCTTGCCAAAGATCCATGCGTGGTAAACTTTTCTGCATGCCGCGTTGTCAGTGTGTTTTCATCGTTGTGCATGTCTATCTGTGTGTGTATGCAGTAGGTAGTTATGTTCATACATGAAAGTGCAACTTTTTTGTGTGTTTACAGTTCACATCCTTTTCAATTTTTACATTTTACTACGGGATTCATACTGTTGGTTGGGCTTTTTCCTATGAAAAGCTTAAAACACATAGATGCTTCATAGATTGATTTAAAGTGTTTACTAATAGCTTTCTTAGGCTTTATTCTACCATTTTCCTTCTAAATGCTCCTAAATATGTTACATCTTGAAACCAATCATATGGTGAAGGTAACATTCCTTTCCATGTCATAGGGTGCAGGAACATGGAGCTGAACCAATTATTCCATTCAGCTGTGCATTAGAAAGGAATCTTGCTGATTTGCCACCTGAAGAAGCAGCAAAGTATTGCGAGCAGAACAACGTGCAAAGGTTAGTGCAACCTTTGATGTGTTGTGTCAATGGAGGAGTGAATGGATGCTAGGATATGGGTTGAATCTTTCATTATCTTAGTAAGGACTAGTAGCTAATGTGTTTTATTTCTTGGAAGAAAATTATATTTATTTCAATACACAGAAACACTAGCACACACTGCTATCTTTTTTTCTTTGGCAATTTTATGTTATCCTGTCCTCGCTGGGAGGGACGTTGCCAATCTTTTATAGTGGGTTACTTAAACCATAGTTTAGCTTACTTCTACTCTGATTCTCCTGAGTAATTTTTGGATATCATTTGGTTATTTGTTGTTAGAGTCCCTTAATGTCTTTCTGCACCGGCAATAAGTCCTTGGTCTTGCAGTGTAGGAACAGAGTGGATATGTTGGATATATACTTATGTAGTATGTAATTTGTATGCTGACTGGATCAAATCTTCTACAGTGCCCTTACCAAGATCATAAAGACTGGATTTTCAGCGATTAATCTCATATACTTTTTCACTGCTGGTCCAGATGAGGTAAAATATTCTAAATATTCGTTGTCATTACCATTCTTTTGAAGTTAAACTTGATGCCACTTGTCTAGGGTTATTCTTTTTTATTAGCTGTTTTTACATGTACTTATCTGAGTCTACCAACTACTATCATATTTGGCAGGTGAAGTGCTGGCAAATTAGGCGGCAGACGAAAGCTCCTCAAGCTGCAGGGGCCATCCATACTGATTTTGAGAGAGGGTTCATTTGTGCCGAGGTTATTTCTTGCTCATATATTAAATCTTATCTGGCAATAGTTCTTCTTTAATAATATTTTTACTAGCTCTAATTCCAATCTACGATAAACAAATACAAGAGATTGCTTGGCTCTCTACACATGCAGTCAAAATTAAAAGAAAAATGGCATTGGTGAATGTCTTTTCTGTTCAAAACTATGCATGAAAAAGAAATTGAAGACAAAAAAAATTAAAAGGTTGATATATGGATAAATTATTATATTTAGTGTGAATGTAGCCTTTTCTTTACCTTGTTTTTCTTTTCTTTCTTGCTTCTAAACAGCTATCACCTTCCATTTGCCATCCGTTTCATTTCTTTCTGAAATATCAGAATGTATCAACAAGCATGATTCCTTGTGTGAACATAATTTCCAACAGGCGATAGCAACTTTTATCATTCCTTTGGTCGTATAATAGCATCCTCATATAATGCCTTATATGTATACGTATATATGGACATATGTTGAAGGCTTGGGGCATTATTAGTGCCTGTTGGTGTGGGCTTGATGAGTTGAGTTTTTTGTTGTATGGTATCACCGTTATATAACTGCTTCTCTGTTATCGTCATTAAAGTGCTCCTGCCTGTTTGGAATAGAGGATGAACTAGATCCCTCAAGTTCATTGACTGGGATTCTTTCTTGATTGGCAGGTCATGAAATTTGACGATCTGAAGGAACTCGGAAGTGAGCCCGCTGTTAAGGTATGGGCTACGTTCTGAACAATGTCTTGTAGGCTTTAAATCTAATTCTCATCATATCATTGCTTTCATGACATGCAAATCGTAGGATCGTATTCCTATGATTCATAATTCCTAGATAGCCCAAAGCTGCGGTCAAGTCGTTGCTCACCCAATGGCTTTTAGCATCCATGGCTTTGCATTATATAAGGAATTAGATTTTGCTGTTTCGGCACAGCTATTTGCTCTACTAGGTGAGGAATTGTCATGGATTTAACTTGCTAACTAATTTCATGTATTCTCTCTGCTTAGGCGGCTGGTAAGTACAGACAGGAGGGGAAGACATACGTGGTCCAAGACGCAGACGTCATCTTCTTCAAGTTTAATGTTTCTGGGGGTGGGAAGAAGTGAGCATCATCGCCAGCACAGCGTATAGTCTTAATTTGCTAATTCTGAGAGTGCATTTCGATGTCATCCATACTATTGTACACTTGCATCGTGAAAATGGCGAAACAAGCGGTAGCGTGTTGTGTTTTGTATCGTCGCTTCGGGGCTAAATTTTTGTTCAGCTGGTTCAGTTGCCACTCTGATATTTGTTGGAAGTTGAATGTAGACTTTGTGGAGAGCAAATAGATAAATACATGATATATCTGAAATTTCCTGTCCATCCAGATTCTAAATTTGATTTCCTTTTACTCCCCCTTATCTTTTACCTCAATGATTGCAACAATCCAATTATCCAAGTTACACCCGCGACCTAGAGGAGAAACTTCCGTGTCCCGGTTCCATTGCCCCTCTTCCTTGATGAGGAGAGGGGATGGAAAAATTGTGGCAAGGAAGTATTTTTCTGGTCCTCTTCAGCCCCTCGATCTTGTTTGTATCCGCACGATTGAATAAATTTTGTATCCGCATGATTGAATAAATTAACGAGAAATCAAGAGACAAACAACTGCAGGAGGACAGTGCATGACAACATGTGAAAGTTGATGTCATATAAAGGTGTTGGTTACCTTCCCGTTACCACTACCAGCATAAAAGGGTGTGCTTTTTGGTTGAGCACCGAGGTTTCCCAATTCCTTTTAGGGAGTTGAGCTTCTTTTCCTCCTCATCCCTTTTTGTTCTTTCCATACGTGTTAATCTAAGTTCTCGTTTGATAGTTAGGATTAGTAGTGAAATTGGATTGGCTTTATCTCCTATGTTTGGTGATCCCCTCATACGGGAAGAGATCCTCTCCGAATCTATACATTCGGAGCTCAGGGATCAAATGATCCTAGCTTTTAAAATTTGATCCTACAACCAAAAGAAAAGAAATTAGTGAAAACTTTTGAAAACTACAATATTTTTTGGCCTTAGGATCAAATCTCTTCCCCCCCTTATACTAACATTCTTGTAAGATTACTAATCCTTTAAAACGAGGCAAGGATAGACAATTCCGCTCCAACCAAGGTTCGAAAAGATGCTAAGCGCTAGTCGGACGGTAGACTGGAAGTTAGTGGCTAGGCTCCTAGATGGACTAGGCGGATCTTACTTAAATTTATTATATATCACATAAATAAGTGCCTATTAAAAGATGTATACTTGTATAGGAAATTTGGAAAATGTAAAATACAAAATAGAAGGTTACATAAAATATAGAATACCAAGATTATACAAGTCGTTATGCACAAATCGGGTGGCGGGTAGGATAACAAGTATATAATGAGTGTTCATCCAAATATTCAACAAGTCTCTTACAATTTATTAAATAAAATAAAGGGAGTTTTAACGAAAAGTCCACGGTACTGTTCACTTTAACGAAAAACCATATTTTTACACTAAAAAGTTAAACCTGATACTATTCATTTTATTCTTTATTTTGTCCTTATTATTAAAACTCAAAGTTTTCAAGCCATTTTCATTAGTTTTCCTTAAAATAAAAGTTATCTATTTTCTATATAAGTGAGAGTTGCGACTTAGGCATATACTTTAGCAGATCAAGGCGGCTAAGTGGATAGCTAAACAGGCCTATGCAATAATTTTTAGAATAGTGACTCCAACACCATGAGTCATGACCAAAAGGGCCAAGAGGCAGGGTAGTTAATGGTAGGGGTGGGTTCAAAAAATCGAAAACCGAAAAAAAAAAACCAGACTGAACATCGAAAAATCGAAAAAGAAACTAAATCAAACCGAACCTTATTGGTTGGGTTTCGATTTTGGAGGTTAAAAAAACGGACCAAACCGAATTCGTTTACACTTCATGAATGTATGCCTATGATGTTTCTTTTGTGAAACTTTGTTGCCAAGTTTGAAACTAACCTAGGGTTTTTTCAAGGGAGTTTTAACGAAAAATCCGCGGTACAATTCACTTTAACGAAAAATCATATTTTTACACTAAAAAGTCAAACCTGGTACTATTCACTTTACCCTTTATTTTGTCTTTATGGTTAAAACTCAAAGTTTTTAAACTATTTTCATTAGTTTTTCCTTTTTCCAAGGAGCATACTTGTTCAATTAGGGAGGATGTTTCATTGGTTATAGAAAAAAGTTTTGGAAAACTTTGGAACTTGAAAAAGTTTCTCTGTTTGTTTGTTTTTTGAGGTGGATACGGTGATAATTTTTCTTTGCAATTGAGGTTGTTGATAGAATATAATTGGTTTATATGATCTTGTATATATACAACTATCTTCCCACTTTTCACTTTCCTCATTTTCTTATTATTAGTCTACCAATGTGCTCTTTCCAAATTACATATTAAATAAAGGTCAAGTTTTATAAAATAAAAAAAAAAACCAAAGCTGAACCGAACAAAACCAAACTGAATAATAAAAAAAAGAAATGAAAAAAATTGAAAAAAAATTGAATCGAACTTAAGTTTTAGTTCAATTTTTATTTCAATAAAAAATCGAACCGAATGAAACCGATTCCATCCCTAATTAATGGTATCCTCTCCAATCTCCCCTGCAAATGTAATACAAGTCTATCGGGCAGGTCACGTGTGCCTAGCTTCCCTACATATCTTTGTGTGATCGATCAGAAATTGGAAATACGGCATCGTGACGTCTCCATGTCGACCGTCGAATTGAAAGATTTCTCATATTTGTGGGCACCTTTCCCACGTGTCATCATCACAATGGTTCTGCTGGTTTGCTTCAGGGTCCCACTCCCACTCCCACAACATATCATTATGCATCCACCTACTCCACCTCTTTGGTCTTATGGGAACTTGAAAGGAGTAAAAGAACCCGAGTCAAAGGGGCAGTGGCGGAGCCCACACTCAGTCCTACCTGGCACTGACCTCACAATCCTCCGTGCCATTAATTTTTCAGACATTTTTAACTCCCCAAAAAGTGAAACCTAAATCTTAAACTGGATTTCATAAATTCTTTTGACGTCCACTAGGAAAGTGAGAGATTCCGTCCCCTGTTTTGGCGGGTAATCCCCTAAAATTACCCCCAAAAAAACCCTCACATTTTCCCGCTTACTTTCCCAATTGCCACCATTAAAAAAAGTTAATCCCCCAAGGGCACAAAAGCTAGTGTTTTTTAGGGTTTTTGTTTAATCCCCCGATGCCACAGAACCCCTTTGGTTTTTTTCTTTAGTGTCTCCACATGCATCTCTTGGTGCTGCCTTTCTGAGATTTTTTGTATTCACTTTCATTAAAAAAAGAGCAAAGTTTTTGGACAGATAAGAAAAGTCTAAAAGTACTTTTTTTTTTAACAGGGTTTTTGTGGGTATATTTCTTCTGGGTCCCTTGATTTATTGCTGTTTGGCTTATGATTTTAAAGACCCACTTCTAGTTTTTGTTCATGGGTTTTCTGTAGCTGGTTGAACTGTTAGGTCTGTGAAGAAGAAATGTGGAAAGGTAAGGCCTTTACATCCCATCTCTAATTTTTTAGCAGTTTCAGATTCTCGGTTTTGCTTCAAAGCTTGAATCTTTGTAGAAAAATAGTTTTTACAGTGCCACATTGTTGCTAAGTTCGGGATCTTTTAGCAGGACAATGTTTCTGGATCTCTAAAGGTGACTCAGTTTTTGCTGCTTATTTCCGGGATTTACTGCTTTCAGTCTGTGTAACTTGATGCTGTGCTGTGTTGGTGAAATCATTTTTGTTGCTCTTTGAGAAGGAGAATCTGGTTCTTTGAAGCTCTTCAAAGCTCAAAGGTTTGGCCTTTTTATTAGGAAAAAGGTGTTATTTTGATGAGCATTTGGGGGTTCGGATTGCATGTTTGATTCCAACTGTGGTGGTTGCAAAAAGTCTGAAAATTTTCTTGTACTCTGAATTTGAGAGCTCAAAAGCCCCCATTTGTTCACAACATTGATAGCTATTTCTCGTTATATTCGAAATCGAAAGCAAGGGTTCTGCGTTGTGCTTTAGTTGGTGTTGGAATATTGTTTTGGTTTTCCTGCTTGAATTTGTTGGTTGTAGAGGCTTAAAGTTTGCTTCTTGTTCTAACATTGAGCTTTCATTTCAACTGGGTGAAGCCATTGATATAGGCCAAGTATGCTCCGTCGGCTTTTTGTGGTGTCCCTTCTGCTTATTTCTGCCATGGGGCAGCTCCCTTCGCAGGATATTTTGGCGCTGCTGGAGTTCAAGAAGGGTATCAAGCATGATCCCACTGGCTATGTCCTCAATTCTTGGAATGACGAGTCCATTGACTTTGATGGCTGTCCTTCTTCTTGGAATGGAGTCGTGTGTAATGGTGGAAATGTTGCTGGAGTTGTCCTTGATAATTTGAGTCTCTCCGCAGATGTGGACTTGAGCGTGTTTGCGAATCTAACGAAGCTTGTGAGACTTTCCATGGCCAACAATTCGATAATGGGGAAGTTTCCCGACAACATAGCTGACTTCCAAAGCCTTGAGTTTCTTGACCTGTCCAACAATTTATTTTCTTCACCTTTACCACCTGGGATTGGTAGGTTAGGGAGCTTAAGGAACCTCTCATTAGCTGGTAACAACTTTTCAGGCTCTATTCCAGATTCGATTTCAGGCCTTTCCTCGGTCCAGTTATTGGACTTAAGTCGCAACTCCTTGTCCGGGCCACTGCCAGCAGCATTGACAAAGCTGCCTAAACTGGTGTCTCTAAATCTGTCATCGAACGGATTTACCAGGCAAATACCAAAGGGGTTTGAGCTAATTTCAAGTCTTGACGTGCTTGACTTGCATGGCAACATGCTCGATGGTAATATGGATCTGGAATTTTTGATGCTATCTGAGGTCACTCATGTTGATTTGAGTGACAATATGTTTGTTAGTTCCAGTTCACAACAGCAGAAATTTCTGCCTCGCCTTTCGGAGACTATAAAATACTTGAATCTTAGCCACAATCAGTTCAATGGGTCACTGGTAAGCGGCGGTGAGCTACAGATGTTTGAAAACTTGAAGGTGTTGGATCTCAGCTACAACCAGTTGTCAGGGGAATTGCCTGGATTTAATTTCGTGTATGACCTCCAAGTCCTCAAGCTGAGCAACAACAGATTTACTGGAGATATTCCTAATGGTCTTTTAAAAGGTGATTCTCTGGTTGTTAGTGAACTAGATTTGAGCGGCAACAATCTCTCAGGTACTTCTATCTACGTACCACTTTTTGCCCTTGTTACAAATATGTTTTTGTATCTTCTACTTTAGTCATTTGTGTATAGTGTGTTTTAGTATGCCTCTCACATCTAAGTTCATCTCTCAGGGCCAATAAATATGATTACGTCAACAAATTTGCGTTTCCTCAATCTCTCCTCAAATGTGCTAACTGGTGAGTTACCCTTGCTGACCGGAAGTTGTGCTGTGCTTGATCTATCGAATAACAAATTTAAAGGAAACTTAACCAGGATGGTGAAATGGGGGAACATCGAATATCTTGATCTGAGTCAAAATCGTTTGACAGGACCCATCCCTGATGTTACCCCACAGTTCTTGCGTTTAAATTATCTCAACCTCTCCCATAACACCCTTAGTAGTTCTATAGCAAGTGTTATAACACAATATCCAAAGATTAGTGTGCTTGATCTCAGTTCCAATCAACTCGATGGAACAATTCTAGCCGAATTGCTAACAATGCCCACTTTACAAGAACTTCACCTTCGTGATAATCTTCTCACCGGGTCTATTAATATCTCATCTCCTGTGTCAAGTGAGTCAAATCTTCAGGTTCTTGATCTTTCTCAGAACCAGCTTAGTGGCTATTTTCCTGATCATTTTGGTTCATTGAAGGGACTTAAAGTATTCAATATTGCTAGAAATAATTTTTCTGGCTCTCTTCCAACTTCAGTCACCAACATCAGCACATTAAGCTCATTCGACATATCGCAGAATCATTTTACAGGTCACTTGCCTGACAACTTGCCTACTAGTCTTGAAAGCTTTAATGCTTCATACAATGATCTTTCTGGAGATGTCCCGGAAAATCTGAGAAAGTTTCCAAGATCTTCCTTTTTCCCAGGGAATGCACGTTTACAATTTCCAAATGGTCCTCCGGGATCCAATGGTACCGAAAATGAAAGTTCAAAGAGGGGACCAATCAGCACAATGGTCAAAGTAATCATTATCGTTTCATGTGTGGTTGCCGTCTTCATTCTTCTTCTGCTTGCTATCTTCGTACACTACATCCGCATGTCAAGAAGAATCCCGTCAGAGCATACTACAAGCAAAGACATCCACAGGCGTGCTCAACCAACTCAATCTGGTGTTCGTGGAACAGCCACCGGTGGCTCTTTGGTTGTTTCAGATGAGGATCTCATGGCTTCACAAAAAGGATCATCATCTGAAATTGTCAGCCCCAACAAAAAAGTTGCGGCTGTAGCTGGTTTCTCCCCTTCAAAGCACAGCCATTTCTCTTGGTCACCAGAGTCTGGAGAGTCAGTCACTACAGAAAACCTTGCAAGACTGGATGTGAGGTCGCCGGATAAATTGGTCGGTGAGTTGCATTTTCTTGATGACACAATCGCATTGACCCCCGAGGAGCTGTCAAGGGCTCCTGCTGAAGTTCTGGGAAGAAGTAGCCATGGGACTTCTTACAGGGCAACACTTGATAACGGGTTGCTCTTGACAGTTAAGTGGTTGAGAGAAGGGGTGGCGAAACAGAAAAAGGAGTTTGCTAAGGAGGCTAAAAAGTTTGCGAACATGAGGCATCCGAATGTTGTAGGTTTGAAAGGGTACTATTGGGGCCCCACACAGCATGAGAAGCTCATTCTTTCCGATTATATCTCACCTGGAAGTCTTGCAAGCTTTCTTTATGGTAAGCTGTTTTTCTATTAGTCTCTTCGGCCTATTTATCTTGCACTGATCAAATACATTCCTCTTAAAGAATGCAGACGTGTATTATGATCTTTATCCCACGTATCTATCTGTGCGCGTGTTTGTATTTAGGTAACTTCCCTATGCATTTCTAATGAGCCTAAACTATTTTCAGATCGACCAGGAAGAAAAGGTCCACCACTGATCTGGGCCCAAAGGCTCAAAATTGCAGTTGACGTTGCACGTGGTCTGAACTATCTCCATTTCGACCGTGCTGTTCCACACGGTAACCTCAAAGCATCAAATATTTTGTTGGACGGGCCAGACCTGAATGCCCGTGTTGCTGATTACTGCCTCCACCGCCTCATGACACAAACTGGCACCATTGAACAGATTCTCGATGCTGGTGTCTTGGGTTACCGTGCACCAGAGTTGGCTGCTTCCAAGAAGCCGCTTCCCTCCTTCAAGTCAGACATTTATGCCTTTGGAGTGGTAATGCTGGAACTCTTAACTGGAAGGTGTGCGGGCGATGTGATTTCAGGTGAAGGAAGTGGTGTTGATTTGACAGACTGGGTCCGGCTGAGGGTATCAGAAGGGCGCGGCTCTGAATGTTTTGATGCTGCATTGGTGCCGGAAATGGGAATGCCAGCAGCAGAGAAGGGAATGAAGGAGGTCCTTGGAATATCATTACGATGTTTAAGAAGTGTTGGGGAGAGGCCAGGTATTAAGAACATCTATGAGGATCTCTCCTCCATATAGTTTGAAGTTAGGGGTTGAGTTAGCTTATTTGTGGGAGGGAAGTTTAATATCTCATTGGCCTCCCTTTTTGTATGTCGTTTGGTTTTTCTAGTGTGATCGGCTAATTGAACTAACCACTGGAAAATTGGAAATGGATTATATTTCAAGGGATGCAAATTTCTGTTTAGTTCTGTATCGCTTCCATGACGATCCACCATCACTGGCCGTTTCAAGTTTACATACATTGCCCCATGTCGTTTATATGTGGTTTAATACGATATTCTAAACTACTCGAATCAAATTGAAGGGGAATTCTTGATCGCAAGCACCATATGATCTGAGGTTGATATTTGGAGGGAGGCTCTAACGACACTTGTTCCGAAAGTGAACTGTGACTTGGCCACGTAGCCAGACTCGCTTCCAAACCGTGTCTATCAGTTGCACCCTTCTACCTCACCAAGACTCCTAAGCCTATTTTACCGCAGCGGACATCCCCGATTCTCTCGTCTCATTATCTATCTCTCCTTCTCTTCCTTCGTACTTGAACGGTTACGGTTAAGTTACGTCAATATTTTATATTAATTTTTTTATAAAGACGATAAGACAAAAAGTAAAGTGTGAGAGGAGAGGATGTACGTGAATAAGAATAGAAAAGGAGAGAGACCTTCCACCAAAAGATATGTATGTGGCGAGGGGCTACTCACATTTACAAGATGACGTGGCCTCATGTAAATCACTTAATAAATATCTCAAGCTCAACAAATATCTAAAGATCAATAAATATCTAATCTTAGTCAAATAGTCAAAGGATCTTCATTTAATGGTAGTCTATAAAAAGCACGCAGACATACCGTCATCCTTAGAGCACTTGGGAGAGGTGGTCTTTCCGGAGTGCTTGCCAATTGGAGTAAATGGTGATACCATTACCAAGTGGTCTTCCAAGGTGCTCATTCGTGGTGCTAACCACTCGAGGATGGTCTTGTGAAGAGCTAACCACTAGAATCAATCACTAGAGAGTTGACCACTAAAGGGCCGACCACAAGAGAGGTTATCACTTGGAAGAGGTGGTCTATCACATGCCAAAAGATCTCGTCTAATGATGATCTAGTTCCTGGCTAAAAAACATTACACTTAACAGTAATCTAGTCTTCGATCAACAAGTCTTGTCTCAAAATTGTGACATGACAAAAGTGGAATCCAATCAGACCAAGATCTACGTTAACACACGTATCTCCTCTATAATAATAATATGTATTTGTAATGAATTCGATACGAACTTGTCAGCTACCTGACTTGTTAGATAAACACCTTAGCAACCAAGGCAAAGGGCAAACGAAGACGAGTCCCCCGGGGTCCCCCAAAACCCCATGTACAAGTTTCATGTCGATATATTATATTCTATTCCTTCCTCCAAAACCTTTCCCTCCTTTCTCTCGCTCTCTCTGCTAAGTCTAACAAAGAAAGATATCTCACAACTCCAAAACCCTCTCTCTCTCTCTCTCTCTCTCTCTCTCTCTCTCTCTCTTGGCCATTGCCGTTGTGAATGTGGAAAGGTACGGCCTTTGCTCTTTACTTGATCGTACTGACCCTCTCTTCCATGCTATTGCTTTATCTCTTCACCTTTTGATGCTTTTTCGTACACATTCCTTGATTTTCTGAGTTGGGTTTGCAAATATCTTCAATTTTAAACAAATTCAAGGTTTTTCCCCAACTTTCTGTGCGAATTTGCTGTTTTATTGTCTCTTGCTTGAGAACCCAGTAATTTTCAGTCACCTTTGTTGCAATTACTTAGCGCATTGCTGTTTATTTATCTGAAAGCTTTTTTTTTTTTTTTTTGTAAATTTATTTAGTATTTTTTATCTTGAATTTCTGATCTTTCGTGTATGATCACCAAGCGACTAAATGTTATTATAATCAAGTTAACTTTTGGGGATCAAAAGTTGGCTTATTGTCTTGTTGTTTGGAGACTTTACTGACGAAAAGAATTAATGAATCTCGGGTTCTAATTTTGTATTTTCATTAGATATATGTCTAAGATGGAAATATGTTTGCTTTCTTTACCAGTTGAATACAAATATTGTCTTTATCTAATGCATTCTGTTTTTCAGTGTCAAGTTGATGGTTTTGATACGATAGTCATTCAAAATGATGACATTATCGTTTTTATGCTTACTCAAATGTATAATTTGTGTTGAGGACGTCCACAGGTTTTACTCTTTTTTGGTCAATCTCGAGACTTGATTTTGACGAACAAGAGCCAGATATTGAATGTTAAGTTGAGGTTATACGGACATTTTCTTGCAGCCTATGTTTTGTTTTCTTAGTGGTGTCATGTTTTTGAGTATTATGGTGTACGGTTTCCTCAAATGTCTGGACTGTGCCATTGGTTTTCGTTCCTTAATATGTGTCCATTTACTGCTTTACAATATAATCACACGAGCAGTAGTTGTTTGGTAGCTGGATGGTAAAGGTTTTCGTCTGATTTCATTGTTGGCTTATACCCGTAACATTTAATTACATAAAGGACATCCTATCTAACGTACATAAAAACTTATAGTTGAAGATCTCTTGGGTACTGGTGGAAACTGAAGGAGCTGCAACTGTTACAATGCGAAACACTTCCGATACACCTAAGGCTATTATACACAAAAAATTTGGTAGCACGGCCTGCTATAAAGTAGAGGAAGTGCATGAGCCTCCTCAAAATGGATGTCCAGGGTTGGCCATTATGCAGAAAGGCCCTTGCCTTTATCGCTGTACCTTGCAACTTCCAGAAGTTGCTGTCGTATCTGGAACCTTTAAAAAGAAGAAGGACGCAGAGCAATCTGCCGCTGAATTGGCCTTAGAAAAGGTTTTTTTGTTCTCCTTTCTGTAATCTATTATTTTGTTTGACTGCCCCAATAAAGATAATGGAAATTTTGCTCAGTGTTCAACAATTATCATTAGAATTGAGATTCCCACATTGGTTTGTCTAATCTTCGTATGGTTGTTGCTTGGACATCACCCATCTCAATCCGGACATTTGATTACCTTATGTTCAATATGATTGTTTGTCAGTTACATATTGACGCTTTAATGTATAACGAGGAGCGTGGACAATTGTTCTGTTTTGGACAGCTAATTATGCTCATAGCTCAGATCCTTCTTAGTCCAGATATGGAAGATAAAATTTTTACTGAAAGTATTTGAGTTTTTGTTACCATAAAACCTTTCTTCCATTGTGTGGGTGTCTGAGCCAAGGGGATCTGGTGTGGGTGGAAAGGAAAATTTTCACATCTAGACAGTGGGCCGAGGGATTGTGGACCTAAATAGTTGGAATTAGGGTGCAAATTATTTTCTGGCTCTGCGATATAAAAATGTTGATGTGTTTGCTCATTTTATAGCATTCTTCTTCGTATAAATATATTTTTCCTTAGTTTTTTTTTCTTCTATGAATATTTGCTGCAGTGGTTGTATGCTGTTACACTAGTGAAGGTTATATTAGCTTACTGCCTCTTTAAAAACTTTGCTAGATTGTCTTCTTTCTTATTTTATGATAATGGTTAGTAAATGTTGTAATTCTTGCAGTTAGGCGTTGATCCAACAAAAGTCCCTACTCTGCAGGAAGCATGGGATAATTTAGTCGCTCATGTCAGTTTCTTATTTTCAGACGAGGTTGGTAAACAGTTAATACATGTTCTGCAACATATAAGTGTGTACATTTAATTTTGCAAAAAGCATATGATGGTTACCTTTCTTAATTGGACAAGAGTGTAAACTTTTTCTTGGACCTAGCATCCTTGTTATCTCCTTGAATTTGATAGCTTTGGAAGCCCTTTCTGCTTATTTATATCACAGTCATGCTCCAACTGTATGCATTAACATGTATGTACGTTGAAACTTTGTTCCTAAATCTATCTGTAGTAACTCATGCTTAAATTCTTGTGCTTATTCAGTAAATTACTCTCTACCTCTCTCTATCTTTCACTTTCTTCTTTACTTGTATTTTTTTTTTCAAGGACTCAATTTGCTTCGACTTTGTGGAGATGGAAGGAATTGTTTTGATATGTTTTATCTTGACCTGGATTGCTTTAGGAAATAAGTTTCTGAGATATTCTTGAAGCCGATTTGAGTTTATTTTCACATTTTCTCTTATGTTTCACTGTTATAGTTTCTTCCAACTCTTCATCCTCTGAGTGGTCACTTCAGAGCAGCTTTGCAGAGAGAAGGTGACCTTTCTGGTCAGATTCCTGCTTCTGTCATTGCCGTCCTTGATGCAAGACTTTTTAATATGTGTAAATCCATTGATCCTGAGGTGGAGTCAAATCCTTTCTTGGTTATATCATATGTTATGAGGGCTGCTGCTAGATTATCTGGACTGCTTGCTACTTGTGAGGAAGAGCTCTGGATTAGGAGGAAAAATCCATACACTCCCGAAATAATAGAGTCATCATCTGTGGAGCAATCAGACTCCAGAGAAAACTTTTCAATTGAAGCCATAAATGTACCACGTTCTGTAGAAAAGAGGGTTGAAAAAGTAATCCTTAATCTCTCATCTTCTGGGTATTTCCTGGATGTTATTGCTAAACAACTTGGGTTATTGAATGCTGCTGACATTCTGATCTCAAGGTATGTTGAAAGGATAATTTGGAAAAATCTGGGAGGACAGTTTGCTGACTCTGTAACCGACTGTGCTTAACGTGTGGTACAAATTCTTTGACAGGCCTATAGGTAAGGCTTCCTCTGAGACAAGACTGTACTTTGCTGCTCCCAAGAAATATCTGTTGGATATTTCTTCTGATCTTCTACATGCCAAGGGAGCTTGCAACTCCAAAGGATCTTTCAATGCAAGAGCAAGTTACTTGTCTGGCCAAGATATATATGGTGATGCTGTTTTGGCATCCATTGGATTCACGTGGAGGTCCAAAGACCTTTTCTATGAAGATGTTTCCCTGCAATCATATCACAGGTCTCTTCTGACTTATACTGTATTGAAATGTTCACCTTTTCAAAACGTTTTTCTTCTTTTACCTTGCTTTCGTGCCAACGGAAAAAATGCTTCCTAATCAAACTCTGTTCCCAACCTTCATATGCATGTTGTCGGACCCACTGTATGTGAGATAGTTGGAAAAATACTTCGGTTCTGTAGTATCATCCTTCTCAAATATAGGACTCGTAAAACTCTTGGAATTTTCTGGCTTGACTACAACAACAACAACAACAAAGCCTTTTCCCACTAAGTGGGGTCGGCTATATGAATCCTAGAACACCATTGCGCTCGGTTTTGTGTCATTTTCTGGCTTGACTAGTTATGAAAAATATAATATATTTGGTTGAATGAAATACTAATCCCAGCTGGGAAAAAAATCTTCTGACTGTCATACTAAAGACCCAATAAGTGTTTAACCTAGACCACTGAGACATATCCATAGAAACCACACAGTACTTACTGTTTTCCAAAATCCACATTTGAAAAGTACATAAAAAGAGGAACTCTCCTGTTTCCTTGCTGCATCATTCAGTAATAGTGTACAACATTGCATAATTCAATCATACTTAAAATAAGTCTACAGGATGGTCATTGGCAAGACACCAAGTGGAATTTACAAGTTGTCCAGAGAAGGAATACTTACAGCTGAGTTACCTTTGGCATTTACTGCCAAAGCAAAATGGAAGGGTTCGATTCCATGGGATATACTATGTACATTCTGCCATCAGCACCGGCTTGAGCCCATGTTCACTCCTTGAAGCACTCTAGAGGAATCATCCGAGTTACCAATATCACACAAGAAGTTAAAGGTGACAGACTTGGCTGGGAAAGAGACACAAAATGCAAATGGCTGTGTTGTTGATGCTGGCGTAAATGAGATAGTTGAATCCAGAGGTAGCTTTAGATGTGAAGTAAAAATAATTTCCAAGTTTCAGGATATTATTTTAGAGTGCTCACCAAAAGAGACTTTTAAGAAGCAGAGTGATGCTATCCAGAATGCTTCTTTGAAAGTTCTGTTATGGTTAAATGCATATTTTGGGGATCCAAATGTGCCTTTAGAGAGACTAAATGCTTCTGCTGATGGCCATGACATTAGATTCGATTCCCAAACCTTTATTAAAACATTTATGCTGTGCCAACATATTCATAATGTTGGGCATAATGAGACTGAAGATGGCAAATTAGCATATTCCAACTCTGTGAATGCGTCATTTGCTCTCCCTGGAATTGAACTTCGTTCTTTAAGTATAGAAGGACCAGATTCTGGTGTTTTACCCTCTATTGGGTCCTTAGCATGTGCGAGTTATTCTGTTTCTTTGGTGACTGAAGGAAAACATATGAAAGAACTTTTGGAAAGTAGTGATGACTTTGAGTTTGAGATAGCATCTGGAGCAGTGATTCCACATCTTGAGTCAGTTATCACACAAATGACTGTTGGTCAATCGGCTTTTTTCAGTAGGGATTTGCCACCTCAAGAGTTGGTTTTTGCTGCAGCTGGCAATTCTGCTAGAATGCTTTCGTTACTGTCTTCAGAAACCTGCTATTTGGAGTACACTATAACTTTGTTGGGGGTAACCGAACCACTGGAGGATAGAATGGAGCAGGCTTTTTTCAGCCCTCCACTTTCAAAACAGCGTGTGGAATATGCAGTGCAAAGCATCAAAAAATCTTGTGCAACTACTTTGGTAAATGAGTTTTTATCATCTTCTGGCTTTACACTGTTTATCAAGCCGAAAAAGTTTACCCCTTTTTATATGACATTAAGTTTCATGTCCTTTGTAATTGGTGCAGGTTGACTTTGGATGTGGCTCTGGTAGTTTGTTGGATTCTTTACTAAACTATCCAACTTCTCTGGAAAAAATTGCTGGTGTTGATATTTCACAAAAGAGTATTGCCCGTGCGGCAAAGGTCGGTATCATAATTCAACTACTGATTTCATTGTGTATATATCTGATTTTTTTTTTCTGCTATTATCTTTTAATTTAAACATTTACAGGAAGAAATGATGTGATAGATATTCCGGGTCCTATACATATAGTTAGTTGCTGGTGATTTTGCCACCAGAAAACTCAGTGGGTGACATCTTGCCTTGCCAGTAGACATGTGATACACTTTGTTAAGACAGAGTTTGTACTAATTTATGGTTGCGAGCATTAATAGTGGTTTTATCTAATTTTAAAGAATCCTTTGTTTGGATGAACCTTATCCGTGTGTATGCTTGATTGCTTGGTCATGGTGGGTACAAGAAACGAAGTAGAACTGTTTCTTCCTTGTGTATAAGTGTGCTGATTGAGATGTTGTTCTTTGTGTTTGCCGTAAAGTTTGTTTAGTTAAACACTTGCCTTGGCCATGAATCTTAATTTTCTGCTAATATTGCAGATACTTCATTCCAAGTTAAACTCAAATTCAGATGCCAGTACGTCAGCCATGAAATCTGCAATTCTTTATGATGGTTCAATTACAAATTTTGATTCCCGGTTGAGTGGATTTGATATTGGAACTTGCTTAGAGGTAATTTCTAACATATTTTTATTTTAAACCCGTCCTTAGAAAGTTCTGCCACAACCCTGTAAATATTCCTGTTTGCACAGAAATGAAGTGCCCTCGTTGTACTGTAATTGGTTTATGATGTTGCTTACTCTGATTGGAAATCATAGGTAATAGAGCATATGGAGGAAGATCAAGCATCTGAGTTTGGCAACGTGGTACTAAGTTTATTTCGTCCAAGGGTTCTTATTGTCTCCACTCCAAACTACGAATACAATGTGATACTCCAGAAATCCAATTTGTCAAGCCAAGAAGATGACCCGGAGGACAAAAGTCAAGCACAATGTAAATTTCGTAACCATGACCACAAGTTCGAGTGGACAAGAGAGCAGTTCAATTGCTGGGCAACTGAATTGGCTGCGAGGCACAATTACAGTGTTGAGTTCAGTGGAGTTGGAGGTTCCGGTGATACAGAACCAGGTTTTGCTTCCCAGATTGCTGTCTTTAGACATGAACTCGTAACTAAAGAAGTCGCTTTTCCAGAGGTTTCAGGTTTGGAACAACCTTACCAAGCTATATGGGAATGGAACAGCAGAGATAGGCCAAGGTCTGCTATCTGACGAACTGAGATATTTATGCAGCATTACCGAACCAATGAAATGGAGGTTTATTTTGACATGGAACTGGATTCGGTGGATCTGCTGACTGAAAACCGGGTTTTGAAGGCGGGGATCCCTACCTCCGGGAGATGATCTTCCTATGTTTCAGATTTAGAACATATAAAAAACTTATATGCGAATGGAATAGTATCAATTAGCAATAGGGAGAATAGATTACCACCATAATATGTGCCATTTGACGATTTTGATTTTTTGATATTCGTATGGCGGGTGGTAAGTTAAATCAAACTCATCAAACGACACATAATGTGGTGGTGATGCTCACCACCAACGGCGAGCAAATCTATTATCAACAATAGGTCAAAGATATTCCGCATCATGACACTTAGGTTTTATTTTCTTCTATCTGTGGCCTTATGAGTTTCAGATTTGTATGAGATTCTTATATGATCATATCTATGGCTGTTCAGGTGCACAATACATTACTTATTCTCATCTCAAATTCTTTTAAGTAATTGCCCGTACAACTCCGACCCCCTTCCCCCCTTTATGTTTGCCCTACTCCGTCGGACAACCAAACTACCCGATTGCGCCAACGGAAAGAAAAATGACGACATAATTTACATTCATCCTTCTCCCACAAAGACTTAGTCTTGGGAATAAACTGACCAGAAGTTGCAAGTCGGCAAATATATGACTGATAATCTGACCATATCAGCTCCAGCCGGAGCAGGATGCTGGAACAAAAACACGGCGGCGCCTTTAATTAGTTGTTTAATTAGTTGTAATTTGAGTTTAAAATTTTCTATAAGCTGCTGCTTCAACTTAACTTTCATGGTTTAGTTATTGATATATATATATATATATATTTTTTTTTTTTTTTTAAATTACAGATTCTTTACACGGTTTCTTAAAATATGAAATAAATTAGACAAGGAATAGAAAATGAACAAAGGATTATCTATGAACAAATTTGGATTTAGTGGATGTACATGTATACATTTTGCTTTAACTCAACGCTCTCAGTCTTTTCCGGTATCTAGAATAATGCAAGGTCGGCCGGCCGGCTGGCCGGCGTTTTTTATTGTATGGTTGTTCTTCGTTGAAAGCCATCACTAATTCCTTCACCAAAAAAAAAAGCCATCACTAATTCTACCTTGTCTACAAATAACCAAGTCCATCCATCAATTGATTCACATCTCCCTCAATCCTTTCCATTTTCCACATCTGCAATAACTAAAATTATACTCTCACACTAGAAGGTGAAAATTTAAGATGGCAAACAAAATCTTGCTGTTAGCTACTTTTCTAGCCATGACATGTTCTCTGGTTGTTGCTTTTGAGCCTGCTCCACTGCAAGATTTTTGTGTTGCTGACGCTGCTAGCTCAGGTTCGTGTCGAAATGTTTAATTATGTTAATTAAGATAAACTTTAATTTCACAATTACGTAACTTTTTGTGTTGGTTTGTCAATTGTAACAGTAACAAGAGTTAATGGGTTACCTTGCTTGGACTCCAAGCTAGCAACAGCTGAGCATTTCTTCTTCAGCGGACTTCACATCCCGGGCAACACCTCAAACCCTGTTGGTGGAAAAGTCACCCCAGTCAATGTGGCTCAGATTCCAGGACTCAACACCCTCGGCATCTCACTCGCTCGCATTGACTACGCACCAATGGGTGTTATCCCTCCCCACACCCATCCTCGTGCCACCGAGATTCTGACGGTCTTGAAAGGCAAGCTCAATGTTGGGTTTGTGACCTCGAACCCCGAGAACAAGCTCATCTCGAAGGTCCTTAAGAAGGGTGATGTGTTTGTTTTCCCTGTTGGACTAGTTCACTATCAGCAAAACCTGGGTTCAGGAACTGCCATTTCTCTATCTTCTTTGAGCAGCCAAAACCCTGGAGTCAACACCATTGCCAATGTTGTTTTTGGGTCCAATCCTGCTATTTCCGAGGATGTTTTGGCCAAGTCTTTCCAAGTGGAACAATCGGTAATTAGGGATCTTCAAGCAAAATTTTAGATGTTTTTCCATGTGGAATTAAATTGGTTTATCATATTTCATATCATTCCTTATTTATACTTGTATTTTTGCAACTCGTGTGTTAGATTTGTAGAAGTGTATACTAAAGTCTCCATGAAATCGAGTGGTCTCGTACGAAATTCTTTGACATCAATCTTGATTTATATCCGATTGCTCCTTATGCTTTGTTTTAATTTTTATCAACATTGTTTACTTTATTGTGATATTTCTTAAGTTTTTCAATATACATGGTAAGAAAATGAATGTTTCAACTCTATATTTCATCTTCAATGCTGTAGCCAATACTGATTTGTATGGAATTAACATGAAATTTTTGGTGATAATTATCACGTGTATAATATTTTAATAACGGCTCGCTGTCTACTTCCTGTCTCATTTTGTAACTTCCTTCTTCCTTTCTGTCTCATTCTGTAACTTCCTTCCCCCGTTTGTTTATGAGGTTGTAAATAGAGAAGGGGTATCTGTAATTTCTCTTCTTCCATCCGTCTACGAGACTGTAAAAAGAGAAAGGGGCAGCTATCCACCAGGAGATAAAAACTTTGTCAGAACAATAAGAATATGTAAAACGCTGATATGCGTGTTAGCTTGAGATGGACAAAGAATTTGTTGGGGTGAAACAGTAACAAAAAGTTAAACATACATTTTGGATGAACTTTAAAAAATCATTTGTTTATGTAAAGATTTAATATAATAAATCATATGCTTAAAATGATTTAAAACTATTTGGTTTATCATGTGATTGTGGTTGAGAATTTATTTTATTTTTTTTATAGTTGGTGCTGTTTTTTTTTTTCTCAATACCACATTCTCTCTATTAAAAAAACCTGCACGGCAACCTCAAAAGTGGGCTCCTTTTGTTCTTTTCTCCAAACAATTCTCTAAATTTCTTTATCATTTCATGATTCTTGATATTGTTAATAGTATCAATCGTAAAAAATACTATCGCTTTTCTATATATGACTTCTGCAACTTTGATTCATTTTTTCTAATAAAAAAATTTGCTTGTAATAGTGTTTGATTTTTTTTAATCACTTTGCGATTTCTTTCAAGGGAAATCAAGAATCTTAGAAACTAAAAATTGTCAACTGGAATTTAAGGATGAAGATCTAATAAGAAAACTGATACCTTTGGTATTGCTCCAACATCTTATATGAATCCAATTAGCTAATATAGAAGCATGCATTCCTCACAAAATATTTAATTTTGGTTAAGCATTCCCACATGATTTTGATCAATCAAATATGAAATTAAGAAAATTGAAACTTTTCCTTCAATCGGCTCCTTGTTCGAAATATATCTTCTTTATGAAAATTAGGAGTGAAATAGACATTCGATCTCTTTGACCATATAAAAAACATGATATCTCTTACCATAAAAATGACATGGTATACCAATATCATGCACGCTACATGCATGCTTTCTCATTATTTGCACAATAATGTCAGTTTGTGGGTATTCTCAGGTCCCATACCACATAGTTATAGAGTCCGGTGACTTTCTCTCTATGTTTCTTGACTTTTGTAGGTCTGGAGACCCAGATGACACCTTGGATACGCCACTGAATGTAACAAGACAACCCTAAATGTAAATATATCAGTTATATTAAAAAATTATTAATTTGTTTAGTTGTATTCCTCCATTTTTTAGTGTAAAATTGTAAACACGTACATGTGTCATTTGTGGATACTTAAAATACACTACGAAATCTCTCCAATTCCCTCTAATTCTTTAACTTTCTCAAATTCTTTAAAATCAATTTCTAATTGAATACACCTGGAATGTTATAAACTTCTTTAAAATCTTAATTGAATACACCTGGATTTCTAAGGATTTTAATAAACTATTTTGAAATTCTAATTGAATACACCTAGAATTTCAGAGAATCACTTAAAATCATAATTGAATACCCCTGGAATTATTAATTTCCTGAAACTCTCTCAAAATCCTAATTTAGCATAAAGCTTTGGCTTGATATGTTTAACACGTACTATATATATGCATGTTGATCAGTACTTTGGAAACCAAAGGGAAACGTTCAATTCCCTCACCTCTCTTCCAATCCTTTCAATCTCTCATTTGCAGTAACTTCATATAGAAGTATATATAATCTCATACAAGAAGTTGAAATACTAAGATGGCAAGCCAAATACTGCTATTGAGTACTCTCCTAGCCATAACATGTTCTCTGGTTGTTGCTTTTGAGCCTAGCCCGTTGCAGGATTTCTGCGTTGCTAATGCTACTAGCCTAGGTTTGTTTCGATATCTTCAGCCAATCATGTGAAGATCATAAGCTTTAATTTGCATATGGAAATATGTACAATTCTTACTGACTTTAATTTGTTGTTTGTAAATCGTATTTGTGCATATATTACAGTAGTAAGAGTGAATGGGCTACCTTGCTTGGACTCCAAGCTAGCAACAGCTGAGCATTTCTTCTTCAGTGGACTTCACATCCCGCGCAACACTTCAAACCCTGTTGGTGGAAAAGTCACCCCTGTCAATGTGGCTCAAATTCCAGGGCTCAACACCCTCGGCATCTCACTCGCTCGCATCGACTACGCACCAATGGGTGTTATCCAACCCCACACTCATCCTCGTGCCACCGAGATTTTGACAGTCTTAAAAGGCAAGCTCAGTGTTGGCTTTGTGACCTCAAGCCCTGAGAACAAGCTCATCTCGAAGGTCCTTAAGAAGGGTGATGTGTTTGTTTTCCCTGTTGGGCTAGATCACCATCAGCAAAACCTGGGTTCTGAAACTGCCATTGCTCTATCTTCTTTGAGCAGCCAAAACCCTGAAGTCTACGTCATTTCTAATTAATGCTGTGTTTGGATCCAATCCTGCCATTTCTGAGGATGTTCTTGCCAAGTCTTTTCAGATCGACAAATCCCTAATAACGATCATCCCTCAGTTTGTACCTTGTGTTTGCATCTTGTGAATTGTAGAAGAAAATGTGTACTACAACCACCGTGAAATTGAATTGTTTTATATAAAATGTTTTCATATTTTGATTCATGTTTAGTGACCCTTGTAAAAGTGCATCGAGAAGGCAGGTGATTCAAATTGCAAGAGAAAATCGAAAACCAAATAAACTCGAAACAACGTAGCAAGAAAATGAAACAGAACAAAAATCATTTGTTTAGATTTAATTTCTTTAGTTTTAGGTTTAGTATCATTACTTTTTGAGTGTTTAAAATTGAGTTATAAGAAAGTTTGCACGATAAAGTACATTTTGTAGAATAGAAAAGTGATAATTTACGGAACTGGATCATCTCGTCAGCTTAGAATGGGGATCTTCATGAGCAACCTATTTGGACCGTTCAAACTTGATCCAATGACTGCATTTATTATAACTTTAGAGGGCCTCCTATTTGGAGCCGTTGGATCAAATTTTAAAGGTCCAGATGAGCTGCTCAGGAGGATCCCCATCATGAGCTCAGGAGAGGATCTAGTTCCATAATTTAGTGTTATGTGAAGATAAAAATCAACTAACAATAATGATCAAAGGAGGATCGGTGGGACACTATCGTTTTTCACACACTCGAGCACATATGACTGATCCTTATCTGAGAAAAGGGATGTGATCTCCACACACCCTATTTTACTTCTCACACACCTTTTTAATTTTCAACCGTCAGATCGGATGAATTGAAGAAAATCAACGACAAAAATTATTAAGGGGTGTGTGAGAAGTAAAATGAGGTGTGTGGATAGCACACTCCTGAGAAAATTGATACCGTCACACCAATTCTCCCTTTCTTTAATCTGTTTTTGGATTTTTGTTTTATTTCTATTTCATTACCATAACATCAAATTATATTTTCGTCATATTCTACGAAATGTATATTTCGGTGCAAAATTTCTTAATATTAGAGACATATTATAAAAGGAAAATTAACGAAAAGTCCAAAAAACTTCTCTTTTAATGAAAAACCTTTTTTAAAGGTATAGTGAATAGTATAAGGAAAAGATATAAATGTGGTTTTTCGTAACAGATGTCGAGAGGTCGTTCTCGTAGTCGGACGCGAAAGGGTGGTAACATGGGGGACAACAAAACCGGAGATCACTCTCGCAGTCAACTGCACATGGAATATCGTCCCATAAAAGATACAACAATACCGGTTAATGTCTTTTGTGGGTCACATGCTTCTGAACCTCTTCAACAGGTTGATCAATTGTTGCCTGCAGGTATTGAGGCAGCAGATGATGGTAATGCTGAGCCCATTCTTCAGTCTCATCTTGGAATAACGCCAACTGTTTCTGGTAATGTCATACCAGAGACTGACACCGCTGATACGCATATTAGTATCCAATCCCCTGGGATTTCGCATATTAGCAATTCTATGACCGGATCGCTGTCTCCAGATGGATCACATCCTCAGAATGGTCTTTCTTATGGTCAGCATTTGGGCAACACCATTGTCCCTAACAATCTTGGCCCACATGATCTCTGTGACGACTCTAGCACTCTTCCTGGCTTTGAGCAGGTCGAGACGGTAGCTCAGAATAGTCAGCAGTTGGGCAACACAGATGTCCCAAATAATTTTGGCATGCAGGATCCTCATGACAACCATAGCATTCCCCCTGGTTTTGAACATGTTGCGACATTAGCTAAGGATGTCATCGATATTGTCAATCACATAGAAGGCTGTGATATGGATGGTTTTACTCCTGTGTTATCTAATAGTCAACGGAAAAAACAAAAACAGCTTGCCAATCTTAATCAACCCCCTGATAAACCATATCCAAGTAGGGTCCGAGGAATACCAGCTCGTTATAAATGAAGGTTCTCTTCTGGAATATCCGTGGCATTGGTAACGATGACTCTCGGACGGAGCTCTCTAACATCTGTCGGTTGCATCACTCGGATTTGGTTTGCATTGCGGAGCCTATGGTGACTTTTAATTCTATTTCAGCTGCTTATTGGGATTCTTTAAATCTATCTGCTCTTACTTTTAATTCTAGAGGAACTCTTGCTCCCAACCTTTGGTTACTAACATCTTCGGCTTGTGCAGACCCTTTAGTTATTTCTATCTCGGATCAACATGTTACGGTTCGCTGTACTTTTGACCATATCCCAAGCCAGTTCACATTTGTTTATGCAAGCACTTCACCTATCAAAAGAAGAGACTTGTGGGCTGATTTTATCTCTCTGCGCCCACAAACACAAGTTCCATGGATGGCTATTGGCGATTTCAATGCTATCCTGGGCGCCCACGAGCAGATGGGAGGAGGCAGACCGTCCCAAGCTTCATGCGCTCAGTTTAGTAATATGTCTGACACTTGTAACTTTACCCACTTAAACACATCTGGGGCAGCCTTTACATGGTCTAATGGCTGGAGGTCACGTGGTCGCACTGAAAGAAGGTTAGATCGCTCCTTGTGTGATATTAGCTGGTTTGATTCTTGGCCCCACTCTAACTGCATAGCATTGCCAAAGGTAGTCTCAGATCACAACCCCCTTATCTTCTCTAGTTCTAGAGTTTTGAGCAGTGGTCATCGTCCTTTCCGTTTTCAATCAATGTGGGTTCAACATCCATCTTTTCGAGAAACTGTAACTCATTGCTGGAGAAATACAGTTGTCTATGGTTGTCCTATGTTTATCATTCTGCAAAAATTGAAAGCTCTAAAAACCTGCTTGCGCCAATGGAATTTTTCGGTCTTTGGTGACGTCCATAATAGAGTGGCTAATGCTCGGCATAATCTTTCTATGATTCAACAAAGAATTTCAACTGAGGGTATAAATAATGATCTTTTCGAGAAGGAGATTGTCGCCAAGACTACAGTAATGGAGTCTCTCCAAATGCAGGAGGCATTTTGGAAAGATAGAGCTCGTGTTAAGTGGTTAACTAAAGGGGATAGAAATTCTTCTTTCTTTCATGCCTATGCTCGTATTAAATCATCCAGCTCTCATATCAGTTGTATTCTTGATGGAAACAATCTTCTTACTGACCCGCTGGCAATTGAGAACCATATTGTTAATTTCTATCAGACTTTGTTCGGCTCTTCTTTCACCCCTTCAGGTATTGATGAGGTTTGTGAAGTCATCCAGCTGATGGTCACAGACTCTGACAATGATCTCTTATCTGCATTACCTACTGATGAGGAAATTAAGGAGGCAGTTTTCTCATTAAGTGCTTCCAGTGCGCCAGGGCCAGATGGTTTTCCAGGTTTTTTCTATCACCATTGTTGGGATATTGTTAGCTTTGATGTTATTCAATTTGTGAAGCAATTCTTTCAATCAAATTGGTTATACCCCAATGCCAATAGTAATTTCTTAGTTTTGATTCCGAAGGTGGAAGACGCTATTTCCATGACTCATTTTAGACTTATTGCTTTGGCAAACTTTCTCTTTAAGATTATTCCCAAAATTTTGGCAGTTCGTCTTTCTCATGTTGTTCAACGCATTATTTCTCCGCATCAAGCTGCTTTTATACCTGGCCGTCGTATCACAGATTGTATTGGCCTTGTTTCAGAATGTTTCAATGTGCTTGACAAAAAAACTCGTGGTGGCAATATGGGAGTCAAAGTTGATATAGCTAAGGCTTTTGATACTTTAGATTGGTCATTTCTTTTGCGGGTGCTTACTAACTTTGGGTTCTCCACTTGTTTTATAGACTGGGTTTCTACCATCTTAAGATCTGCTAAATTGTCCATCCTAATTAATGGTTCCCCGCATGGTTTTTTCTCTTGTTCCCGAGGAGTGCGCCAAGGGGATCCTCTCTCTCCGTTACTTTTCTGTCTAGCGGATGAGGCTTTATCAAGGGGCCTGAGTCGTCTTCAACTTGATGGGCTTACTAAGCCAACTTTTGCTCCAAGAGGTTGTATCTCTCCTTCTCACGTTCTCTATGCAGATGACTTATTCATTTTCTGTCGAAGTGATGGTGTCACTCTGCGTAATTTGCAAGATTTCTTCGATAGATATAGTAGAGCCTCTGGTCAATTTATCAATAAGGCAAAAAGTACTTTCTACTTGGGCTCTACCTCAAGGCATCGCAAAGCTGTGGTTGAGAGTTACTTGGGTTTCAAAGAAGGCAAAGCACCTTTTGTCTACTTAGGAGTTCCAATCTTCTGTGGCAAGCCTAAAAGGAGTTATCTTCAAGCCTTGGCAGATAAAGCTAAAGCTAAGTTAACTGGTTGGAAGGGGAAACTTTTATCTATGGCAGGAAGAGTTCAACTCACTCAATCAGTTTTTCAAAGTATGCTCTTGCATAGCTTTTCTGTTTATAAGTCGCCTTCTTCCTTGCTAAGGCCTCTTTCAAGATGTGCTCGCAATTTTATATGGTCTGGTGACGTAACCTCCAAGAAGTCTGTTACCGTTTCTTGGCATCAGATATGTGCTCCGAAGAATGAAGGTGGTTTGGGTTTGCGTGATCTTGGCTCTCTTAACACTACTGCTCTTTTAAAGCTTGGATGGCTTATTATTACTACTGATTCCCCTTGGAGTATTTATCTTCGGGAACGCTTCAAGCTACATGGTCGCCTATATTCTTGTAGTTATAAGCGATCCTCTATATGGCCTGGTATTAAATCCATTCTTCATATCTTGTTTCAGAATTGTCGTTGGGTGATTGGAAATGGTTCTACTACTTCCCTTTGGGTTGATAAATGGCTGGATAAGCCTATTGTGGACGTCGTTGGTGCAACAGAGATTGCTCATTCTTTATCTCGTACTAAGGTCTCAAATATTATTCGTATGGGAAAATGGGTTATTCCTTCTATTTTTTCTTCTACTTTCCCAGACCTAACTAAAGAGATTTTAGAAATGCCTCTTCCAATTGATGAGGATAAGGACGTTTTAATTTGGGAAGTTTCTACTTCTGGTGTTTTTTCGTTCTCCGATGGCTATGAAATTGTTCGTCATCGGTTTCCTGTTAAGAGTTGGGTTTCCATTATCTGGCGTCCTTTCATCCCACCTCGTTACTCTATTTTAGTTTGGAAGATTCTATTCAACAAGCTCCCAACGGAGGATCAACTTCAGCGCCGAGGCATCCCGCTGGCTCCAATATGCCAACTATGTCACAAGAATTCTGAATCTATTGACCACTTATTTTCTAGCTGTGAATTTGCACAATGTGCTTGGCGTTGGCTAGCTACCCAATTTGGCACTATTATTCCATCTACGGGCTCCCTCTCTGATCTATGGCTTGATTTTCTGTCAAAGCGGTTTTCTCCTCATCTTCGCAATGTCTGGATAGCTTCAGGGTTTTTCTTACTAATGGCTATTTGGAAGATGCGTAATAAAGTGAAGTTTGAAGGCAAACCTCCCTCTTTCTCACGTCTCTGCCGCTCCACCTCGGCCTGGATTAGGCAGGTTGGAGCTCTCACCCCTGGCCATGTACGAGGCATTTTGGATAGGCAACTTTTAGTTTCTCTTGGAATATCGCCTAACTCCTGTAAAGCTCCTTCTATTGTCCCTGTTCTTTGGCACCCCCCTCATTTTTCTTGGGTTAAAGTGAATATTGATGGCCTTGCTAAAGGTAATCCGGGTCCTGCGGCATGTGGCGGGGTTTTTCGTGACTCTGCAGGTTATTTTCTTGGTGGTTTCTCCCTAAGCTTGGGCCATCGTACTTCTTTCTATGCGGAGCTCCATGCTGTCATCCTTGCTGTCGAATTGGCCCACGCGCGGGGCTGGCAAAATTTATGGCTTGAAAGCGACTATTCTAGTGTAATATCATGTTTTGCTTCTGGATCTTTCTCTCCCCCTTGGTCTCTCCAAACACGCTGGAACAATTGTACTCTCCATTTGCAGAACATGGTTTTTCGTTGCTCTCATATTTTTCGAGAAGGGAATGTTGTTGCTGACAAATTAGCCAATTTAGGGCTTCTATCATCTTCACTTGTTTGGCATTCCACTCCCTCTATAGAGATCCTTCCTCCTCTGCACTCAGATTTCTTGGGCATGCCAACCTACAGGTTTGTCTCCTCTTCTTGATGTGTGTTCTCCTTTCTTTTCCTAACCTTTTTGGATTCCCTTTTGTTTTGCAGCTTGTCTTGCAGGTTATTACCTTTTAGGTTTTTAGAGGGGTTTGGGCTTATGTCCGCCCTGTCTTTTCCTTGTATTTTCTTTTCCAAGAGGGGTACGGTCTATGTCCCCCCCCCCCCCTCTTTTGTATTTCCTTTCTCAAAAGGGGTAAGGTGCATGTCCCCCCTTTTTTGTATTTCTTTTCTCTTGTTCTATGAGGGGTTAGGTTTATGTCCCCCCCTGTCTAGGTGTATCTTCTTTTATCTTATCAATAAATTTCCCTCGTACCGCAAAAAAAAAAAAAAAAAAAAAAAAAAGTAAACAATACCGGAAATATTTTGTTAAAACACCCTAATATAAATGATACTATCCACGTATTAGGTAAGAGACTAAGGGTGGCATTACTCAACCTTCATATGTGCGCCAAATACACGTGTGAACCGTCCCTAATCCCAACGGCTAGTAATTATAATTAAACGGCTAATTTTCCTTTTTATTTTCTTTTTGAAAACGAATAAACGGCTAAATTTCTTTCACTTTCTCTCAATTCTCAATCCATCTGCTCTCACCTTTCTGCTTTTTTCTTTCACTTTCTCTGTGATTTTCTCTCACTTTCCCATCGATCCCCAGGTAACCAATAACAATATAAACAGTTCACCGCAAGGCAAACTAACTGGTTTTCCTCGCCTCTCTCTCTATCTCTCCAAACCGATTTCTCGCTCTATCAAGAAACGCGTCTGAAAATTTTCCCAAGAAAGTGACGCGTCCTTCCGGCTACCAAAAACCCTTTCTTGGAGGTATTCACGAAAAGGGTCTCAAGACTTTCCCGAGAAAGTGATAACTTTTCTGGGTACTTTCATAGATTTTGTTTCGTAGTAATACTGTAATAGGACAATGTGGACCAGAGACAAGAACTTTCGCACAAGAGGCTTCTCGACGCCGCCTGCGACATGGAAGACGGCGCCGCCAACCCCTCCGGCGGTGCCGATGTCAGAAGGGAAGAGAATGTCGCCTTCGAACAGAGATGATCTTTTTCACGTTGTGCATAAAGTACCTGCCGGCGATTCTCCCTACGTCAGAGCCAAACAAGTTCAGGTAAGAAAGTTTGAACTTTTATTATGCGTAATTTGGTATAAATTTTCTTATGGGTTTTATTTTTCAAAATTAGCTACTGTTCTTCTTTCTTGTTCATTGGTTTCCCCTAATGATTTTTTTTCCTGGAAAATTCTCCTTTTTCCTGGAAAGTAAGAACTTTTAGATGCCAATTTTGTTCCTTAAATTAGTGGAAATTATATTGGAATATCTTTCTTGCAATTTGTTAAGATAAAAAAAAAAAGTGAATAATTAAGTTTTTTGTTCTTGTGAAATTGGTTGTTCTGTTACTGTGGTTACCTTGAGTTGCAGACAAAAGTTACTAGGTTTTGGGTATACAAAGTAGAAAGTAGCCGTTTTGATTTTTTCGGTTGATAAAAATTGCATGATCAAGGTTCTTTTATTTTTCCTCACTGTTATATGTATTTGGTTGACTTGCATTTCTTCGAATGCAGTTGATAGACAAGGATCCAGGCAAAGCCATATCCCTCTTCTGGGCAGCTATAAATGCCGGAGATCGAGTTGATAGCGCCTTGAAAGACATGGCAGTTGTGATGAAACAATTGGATCGAGCGGAGGAGGCTATTGAAGCTATCAAATCTTTTCGTCATCTCTGCCCGTATGATTCTCAGGAATCTCTTAACAATGTGTTAGTTGAACTGTACAAGGTAAAGCACCTCCATTTCTACGACAAATTACTTATCTTTTGTTATCTCCTTGTTTGAATACGCGGTTTTAACTCCATCATCGTAGGAGATGTAAACGTATTTTACACGTGATATTCAAGACTTTGAGAAAGATTCGTGCTCGAATGTGAGTCGAAAGTAGGAACTACTAGAAGTCTAGAACCAGGTTACAATTTTTCTTGTGATATGTTGAGGCAACTAAGAGGCTAAAAGTAGGCCTTCTTGTAACTTTTCTAGGCAGACTTGCAGTGTAAATTAAACATCGGAAATTCCTCTCTCGTGGCCCTTTTATTTGCTCTCTTTCACTTTTCTCTCCTGTTTTATATCAGTAGAATATATGTATGGTAGTTTATCGACAATGTATTTATTTCCGAATATTTGTTTCTAGAATGCCTTAGCCCATGAGCGGTAGGTCTCGGGTTCGAGACTTGGGAGCAGCCTCTCCATAAAATGGGGGTAAGGCTAGCCGACATTCACCTCTCCCAGACCCTGCGTAAAGCGGGAGCCTTGTGCACTGGGTACGACCTTTTATTTGTTTCTAGAATGCCTTAGCATCTATTTCTACATCGTACTGCTGAATGTTCTATCGTAATTTCGAGGTATATCAACCTGTTGCAATAACGTTGTCGCAATTGCATATGCTTCTCTTTGTGCGTGTCTGTGTATGTTTATCATTTATAGGTTTTGCAGAGGTCAGGAAGGATTGAAGAAGAGATTGAATTGCTCGAGTCCAAATTGAAACACATTGACGAAGGTATAGCTTTTTGTGGAAGGAGGACAAAGACTGCAAGAGCTCAGGGGAGGAAGGTTCAAATTACTGTTGAACAAGAGAGAGCAAGGTGAATTTCGCTGCCTTTCTTGTTCTTCTTACTAATTGGTCCCCAAAGTTCTGCATAATTAGATGACTTTGGTTCTCTATCAATGCAGAATACTAGGGAACTTGGCCTGGGCTTACTTGCAGAAAGGTGATTACAAAACTGCCGAAGAGTATTACCTGTAAGTTTCTGCACATCCTGCTTTATATTCCTACATGTGAAACGATGTATTTTTATATATGTATATGATCTGTTCTGTAAAAAATCTCAGGAAAGCTCTGTCATTGGAACCGGATAAGAACAAGCAATGCAATTTAGCAATCTGCTTGATGCACATGAACAGATTTACAGAAGCAAAACATCTGCTTCAAGTTGTAAGAGATTCATCTGGAAATAAACCAATGGATGAATCTTATGCCAAGTCTTTTGAGCGTGCTTATCAAATGCTGACCGAACTAGAGGCACAATCAGTTTTAAGACCAATTCAACAGGATGGAAGATCTTACATGTTCTCCAGAAGGCGGGCAGATGGACGCGAAGAAGAAAATCTATCCGTTGATCAATGGAAGAAAGATCGTTCTTTCAAAAACCTGTGTGAGAGCAGGTCTAGTTTTTCCAGCAGAATGAAGGATAATCAGGGTGATATAGTGGGAGCAGAAACAACTCCAAATGCAAAGACATATTTTTCTCCAGGTCCTGCTATATGGGATCCAGAAGTTCAATTTTCACAACCAAGAAGATCTCCTTGGGGATTTAATGGTGGACATCCGAGGAGGGAACTCTCATTCGTCCGATGTCCAAAAACAGAAAACGTGAGAGCACATGCTGTTCGAAATCTCAATGAAGATTTGCCTGCTTCGACTGTTGGAAAGTCAGAATTCCCAGTTCACAACTCGGTGTCTAGTTTGTCTTCACCAATTAGCAGAGATTTGAGGAGGCCCCAAGGAGGTGCAGCGGTACGATCTGTTCTGCAACCTATATCAAGTGGAAATTGGAAGGGTACCTCTCGGGGGAGTGATGGCTGTTTCCAACTGAAAGATAAAGCCACTGTGGTCGGTTCTTCCCAGAATACTGTGAACGGAGACTGGAGAAAGGGCAGCTGGGAAAACGGCGGTATCAAGAAATCTGCAGAACCACAAATGGCAGGTGAAAATGCAGAAGCACTGGATATTGTCATTGATGGAGGTCAGAATCAGAGCTCTGATACAACTGTTTTAGTAGGCAGCATGGAACCGATCGTTGTGGAAGGCTGCTTCCGAGAGAACAGTTCTGGTGAAATAGATGAGGTCCAGCAAACCGTAGCAGAAAATCAAAAGCAGGGTCCTGATCCTTCAATGTACAGTTGTGGTAAGAAAAGTTGGGCAGATATTGCTGAAGAAGAAGAACTTGAGTTGTTTAATGGAAGCACCGAATACTTTGACTTTAACAATGAAAACCTGAACTGTAACATACCCTCTGAAATTCCTTGTCTGCAAACACAAGTGAAAAGTCTGGGCTCAAAGCTTGAATCAGTTGATCTTAAGGACAAAAATGTTATATCCGGCAATGCTGGTTCACCAAGGAATTCTGCAGTGCGCCGTTCTTTGCGATTTGATCAGCAGCAGGATCGAGAATCAGTAGATTACATCAGTTCATCATCCCCAGTTCCGAAGGCGGGCAGGAGAAAAAGGTTGCAGAGTTTCCAGGACATAACTGAATTTCAGGATAGTCCATGAGGAATCAGAACCAGTCTTATAATATAGCAGTACTTGGAGGATTTTTGGAAAAATTTTCAGTCTCTTGTTTCCATCTCAGTGTGATTTTTTTGCTTCAAGATTTGTATATGTAAAATGGTTTGTTTTGATACAAAGTATAAAGGAAGGAAGGTATCAATAACTTGTTGCTTCTTCAATTACTTTGGAGTTATAAATTTTGATATGGATTTACTGCATTCATTATTTCTTTTGAGTCAGCTAGTGCAACGCTACGGATAATCATTTTGTTTTTTGTTTTTAGTTTTCTCTTTTTTTTCTTAAAACCACACCGGAGTTAAGTAGTAGAAATTCATATAGCATAATATACAAAATTTATCATTTGACAAAAAAAAAATACAAAATGAAAATCGAAAAAAAAAAATTGAAAACAAACTTTTAAGTTTTTGCTTTATACATTTGCCTCCATCTCTCTCTTTTCCCTTTCTCTACTCTTGTCAGCCCTCATTTTCTCTGTACTTTCCATTTATCTCTTAGAGATAAAATAAAATAAAAATGGTTATCAAACATACCTTATGTTTGAACCCAATTATTTAAGAGCAATGCTCTCCCGGCATTTTGTCCGCACATTAATCTGAACCGCCTTGAATTAAATTGACTGTCTAATAACATAACACAACTGTTTTCTTTAATTTCGGTCCAGTTCCGGTTGGTTTGGGCTGAACTCTTAACCCAATATCTGGTGAGGGACGTTTGGGCCTGTGGCCCATTAAAACTAAAACCCGGTTTTGTTCCAGCCCACTCCCACTCCGGATTAGCCAGCAGAACCAGTGGCCGCGCATACGCTCGCAGTCAGTCAGCCACCGCCGTCGCGCGCGCTTACTTTCCACTTTGCAGGTAAATCTTCAACTTCTACTCCCTCCCTCTGCCACCATGTGCGTAATTTCAAAACTGCCAATTTTCTTACATTTATGTATTTATTTAGCTGGTCTGAGTGAAGGTGGTGACGATGGACAGTCAGATTCTGTGTTTTAATCGCAGCATCAGCAGCAGCTGTTTCATCAAACGACAATTTCATCCGCTCATTGCCGCCCCGAAAACCCGAAATCTTTTTCTCCGACGAGGTATGAATCCATCATTGCTCGGTTTCTTTCACTGAATTGCAGTTCGCGATTTTGATTTTGGTGTCAAATTATACTCAAGTGAAGGATTGACGTTTTTACTCACATTGGATTGAATGTAATTCTGTGGTTATTTTCACCATGTGTGTTGAATTTCGAGCCAATTCGGTATCTCTGAGAGTTCTGTCTGTATTGTATCAAAGTAGGTATTTTTCTTAAACATTTTTGTACTAGAGATTGGCCCTTCTTGATCGAGTTTCGATTTCTGTAACTTTTCCATCTGCATTGTATTTGAGTTAGTATAGTGCTTGTTGGTATTGAGTTGACTCGAAATTTGGTAAAATTGTTGTGCATGATTAGAGAATTTTTGAAAGTTGGATTGATAAATACGAATCCTACATAAAGTTATTCAGTGGTGTGAAAACTAAAGAGTTTAAATTTGTTTCGTTTGAACCGTTTATGTGCATATGTGCAAATAAAGTGTGCGAAATGTAAGAAATTTATATAGTTAAGAGGAATTACTAATTCGTTTCTAGATTTACTAAAGTGGGACTCTTTGCTCAGGGTTTGCTTGTAAGGGTATAACTTGCTCAATGAAGTCTTACAGGTTATCTGAACTATCCCCACCTGAGGTTGAAAGCCTAAAAGCTCGTCCTCGAATAGATTTTTCTTCAATTTTCAGCACGGTGAGCCTTTCTTTTGTTCCCAAATCCTGACTGTTCTTTAAGAACTTGACAATATTTCTTTTTTCGGTTGTATTCATACATGAACTCACAAAATGTAGTAGCTATTCTTGGTCAGGTCAACCCTATAGTTGATGAGGTTCGTAAAAGAGGTGACGCTGCGGTTAAGGAGTATGTACTTCATTAATCCCTTTTTATCATTTTATTGATTTATTATGACTTTATATTTATTAACATCCCTTTCTACTCAGCAATTTTACTAATGATTTTGTTGTTGTTTTAATATGCTTTATATATTTTTCTCTCACACAGGTATACTGCAAAGTTTGATAAAGTTGTACTGGATAATATAGTTGTAGAAGTATCCGAGCTTCCAGATCCTGAGGTATCTCTATGTAGACATATATTCTGGATACAAGATATTCATTTTATGTATTGAATTCTGATATTTTTCTTATGCAGCTTGATGCAGTTATTAAAGAAGCATTTGACGTGGCATATGACAATATATATGCATTTCATTTTGCTCAGAAATCAGCTGAGAAAAGTGTCGAGAACATGAAGGTAAGTCCATAATGCAGCTTGCTTTTTTCTATATACCCAGAGTCTTTAAGCATCTTTAACCGTTCAGGGTGTCAAATGTAAACGGGTGGCAAGAAGCATCGGTTCTGTGGGTGTTTATGTTCCAGGAGGAACTGCAGTTTTACCTTCAACAGCTCTTATGCTTTCTGTTGTAAGTTTATCATTTTCGTGGCAAAAGTTGCTTTTGGTCATGTATCATCCTTTGATCTTTATCATGGTTCTCACTTCTCAATCAAGTCATAAAGATTTGATGGACATATGGTTTATCGTGTATGCCAGCCAGCACAGATTGCTGGGTGTAAAACTGTTGTTCTTGCAACTCCCCCAAGTCAGGATGGCACCATATGCAAGGTATATGCAAGGTGATTCTTTACTTTGGAGGAATGAGAGGGTTCCAAAACGAGAGCTGATCATTTATGGTTTGCCCCTCAGGAAGTACTATATTGTGCTAAGAAGGCTGGTGTGACTCACATCCTTAAAGCTGGTGGCGCTCAGGTCTGTAAACACTGAAAACCTACTTATATATATATGTGTATATATATATATATATATTTTATCGCATACAGTAATCTGATAATTCTTGTGTGTTACAGGCAATATCTGCTATGGCTTGGGGTACGCAATCTTGCCCAAAGGTGTTAGTTTTTAACTGGTTATTGTGTTGTTCGGAACTTGTCCAGATATTTGTACTATGCCTTATATTTGTTAACAAATTATTATCTCATATATTCTGAGGATGATTTGTTTTGAAAAAATAGAGGATCAACTATTATAAGAATAAGCGGAGGACTGAAGTTAGCTTAGCTATTATGTTGTAATGTTTTTTTAGAAATTTCACTTATCTTCTCAATTTTTCTCAAAAACTGTAATATTTTGGTCTTCTTTATCTAAATTTTGTTTTCAAACAATTTTCAGGTTGAAAAAATATTTGGCCCTGGAAATCAATATGTCACTGCAGCAAAAATGATTCTCCAGGTACATATACAGTTACAAGTTCTTTGTATAACTTCTAGTGAAGCTGAAACATTGGAGTTAAGGGAGATTCGTTGAATTTACCATCTTGATTTGACCGCTCCACTTCCCTTTCTGATTTTGTTAACAGAACAGCGAAGCCATGGTTTCAATTGACATGCCTGCAGGCCCTTCAGAAGTTTTGGTCATTGCTGACAAACATGCCAGCCCTGTTCATATAGCTGCTGATTTGCTTTCTCAGGTGCTTCCTTTTTCTGCAATGCATCTGTTTGTTTGTGATTGATCACTTTCATAATTTAACATTTCATAAGAGAACTAGATATTAGTTGCAACTTGCTGCATAATCATACCGGATATTTTAACTCAATACAATTTACACCCTTACAGTTTTAAAGATTGAGGCTTTGATTCAACTTTACTCGACTGAAGTGGCTTCAAGCTTGATGTTATTTGTTGCAGAGCTTTTAGTGCATTATGTGAAATCTAGATGCTTGATATAGTATTTGGGAATGTTTGTGGCCCGCGGGATGCATAAGTAACTAATGCAATTTCAGGCTGAGCACGGTCCTGATAGCCAAGTTGTTCTTGTAATTGCTGGGGATGGTGTGGATGTTAAAGCTATAGAAGAGGAAATCAGCAAACAGTGCCAAAGCCTACCGAGGGGAGAGTTTGCTTCAAAAGCACTGAGCCACAGTTTCACAGTGTTCGCTCGGGATATGGTTGAGGTTTGTCCTTGCATCCTGACATGATATGCCTATCACCAAATTTAGGAAGGCCCCTTATGTACATCATTGGAATCACATGTGGAAATCGGTATAGTGACTAGTGTCAGGGTATATGTAGCATACAATTCATGTCATCAAATGTTAAACTACCTTGGAGAGGTTGCAGTGTCTACAGAACTAAACAAAAATATCATAGTATGGATACAGTCTTGCTCTAGTAAGGAGTTAGTAATGTGGTAACTTAAGAAAGTAATCTTGGGTTGTTAGATCTTTATACACTCGCACTTTAATCTTGGCAGAGAAAGGAGAAATAACGGCCTAGGGTTAAGTCCTTAAGTTGCCTCTTTATATTAGTCACCGGAGCTGAATTTTATGTGATTTGTGGAATGGTGTCCAAAAGTGCAATTTTTGTTTTAGCATTTCCTTTCCATGGACAATTAGAATTGCACTGTTGCTGTCTATTGGTTCAGTTTATTTCGCTCTTAACATTAAAGGTCCTCATTATTTGTCCATATTTTATTATCTCAATTGGTGCATTTGATTAAAAGTGTTTCTTTTTAGTATTTTTATGACAATTATTTTGTTCGCTATCGCTTCTTATAAAACAAAAATGACAACTATTTTTGTATCTGCATGTCTACAAAGCAACATTTTTGTTTACCTGTATGTTGTTTGAGATGTTCTGCGTGATCCTGAAATTAGACATGATGATGGCTGTCTCAGGCAGTCTCTTTTTCAAACTTGTATGCACCCGAGCATCTGATCATCAATGTCCAAGATGCAGAAAAGTGGGAGAGTTTCATAGAAAATGCAGGTATAGTTCTCTTAGCTTGTTACTTTACAGTTGTCCTCCTTTTTGTCTTTCAATTGTGTATCACAATGCTGATCTTTGCTGCCATTTTCCCGATGGTTCCAAACGTTGGTCTGCATGAGTGAGTAGTGGTCACTCATTTATACTTGTAGTTGTATAGATGAACTTGCTAGCTTCAGCCTTTTGTCCTGTGCCACTATAAATTTTTTAATTTGTTTCTGGCCGATATAAAATAAGTAGATATCTGAACTTTGATATCTTTCGCATGCAGGTTCTGTTTTTTTAGGGCAGTGGACGCCAGAGAGTGTAGGAGATTACGCAAGTGGGACGAACCACGTCCTTCCAACATATGGTTATGCGAGGATGTATGGTGGTGTGTCCTTGGACTCATTTGTCAAGTACATGACAGTGCAATCTTTGACAGAGGAAGGTTTGCTAAAGCTCGGCCCATACGTGGCAACCATGGCCGAAGTTGAGGGACTAGAGGCGCACAAGAGAGCTGTAACCCTTAGACTTAAGGATATCGAAGCCAGGCAGGTCCTAACGTAAGGCAATTTCGGCAGGAGACCATTTGCCAAATTTGTTCTCGCCTTCAGGTAAATTGCTCTTTTTCGGAAACACGTACCAGCTAGCATTCGAAACTCCACAATGGTGAAATTTTGATTGTTGTACCATACTGAGGAAAACTGGTGGGTGGAATGAGGGGGGACAAAAAAATAGGGATAGAACATTGAACTTTGTTGTAGGTTGGTAATGTAAAACAATTGAATTATCTTTTCTTCCTTTTGAAGCCATTCCCTTTTCTTTTGTTCCAAATTTGCAATAAATGGTATTAAGACTTTTGATAAATGGAATAATGTTTTACAAGGCTTGTTGCTGTTGGACGTGATGCAAACTGTTCAATGTTTATAACGCTTTTCTTTTTCGTTAGTTGGAGGAAATCGAACCCTTAACTAATTAGTCATGGTCTAGATTCATTGTCGATCGTTAATGGGTTGTTTGAATAACTATTTCGTTATCAGTTTTTAGTTTTTAAATTTGGCTTTTTCACCTGTTTCTTTTAGTCTTCATTTTTGAAAATTGAAAGCAGCTGCGAAACAAGATTTCAGTTTTTAATTTTCAAAAGCGTGAAAACAAAATTGAAAATAAAATGGTTATCAATCAGCTCATAAATTAATAAGCACATTTTTAATTTGAAAGAAACACATCCCATATTGTAAAATTCCATATATCAACAAAGTGCGAACAAAATGTTTCACATATCATTTCCAATTAATCACATTGTTTTCTTTTTAACTCTAGGAAGACTTTGGGTGAAAAAAAAACAATTGAAACGACACAATATTATGCCTTGCTTCAACCGTCTTGATGGCAGGAATTCCAACATCTCATATACATTACTAAACATTTTAAACCCGTTTGAATTACAAGTTCCTTGATTTGCTCTAAGAGTTGAAAGAAGATTCAATTCAAAGTAGTTTCTTTTTAGAGAGATTCCAATTTTTGTACATCATTTGCCCCCATAAAATGAAATAATAAACCCCTAAAAATCAGTATCAAAAGAAACTAAACGTGACCATTGGTCACCTTGTCAAATATATATATATATATATATATATAAATTAAAGTAAAAATTAAAACGTAAATAGAAAACAGGAAACAACGAGCAGAACGAAAGAAATAAAATAAAACTAATGAAAATGATTTAAAAACTTTGAATTTTAACGATAAGGAAAAAATAAATGGTAAAATGAGTATTATTAAGATTTACTTTTTAATATAAAAATATATTTTTTTGTTAAATAAATAGTAGCATAAACTTTTCGTTAAAATTTTTAAAAATTAAAAAGAAGGAAATAAAAAAGCCTTTGCTTGAATTCCAAAACGAAAACAGATCTGCGACAAGGTCACTCACTGCTGCTGCTAGTGACCTCTCTCTCTCTCTCTCTCTACCTGTCTATCTACGCATTGCATTTCGATGTCACCGGCCTTTGAATAATTTCACATCTGAATTCCCAGATCTGAATCTCTCTCTCTCTCTCTCTCTCTCTCTCTTCCTGAATTTCTTACGCCTGCTGATTGGTTTCCGAGAAAATTTGAGTGGATCATTGGACGATTTGCTAATCCAATCCACCGTATCGTATCTCTGGTTTGCTAATCAAGAATCCGCATTCCCAGATCTGAGGTATGTTCGCTTTCTCTCTCTGTACTTTCACATTCTGATTGGCTGGTGAGAAAATTGATTAGGAAAAAAATGGATAGTTGGATCGAAAGCATTGTAAATTGGGGAAATCTGTGGGGTGATTTGTACTCTTGAATTGAGTTTAAATCAATTAGATTGTGCTTGTTTGTTTGATCTTTGATTTCAATTAGGGGCGTTTCGATTGGGATTCGAGATGCTGACGAAATTCGAGACCAAGAGTAATCGGGTGAAAGGGCTGAGCTTTCACCCCAAGCGGCCATGGATCTTGGCCAGTCTCCACAGCGGTGTGATCCAGCTCTGGGATTACCGAATGGGCACTCTCATCGACCGTTTTGACGAGCATGATGGCCCTGTGCGTGGCGTCCATTTCCACTCCTCTCAGCCGCTTTTCGTCTCCGGAGGTATAACATCACAATTCAATCTTATTTTTGTCTGTTCGTTCGCTATGTGTAGAAATCTGCAAATTTCAGGCACTTGATGTTATAGATTCGATATGAAATGTGAATAATGTAGTTTATACTGCCGTGTTATTTTGTCACATTGTGTAATGTATGGTCATCTTGCTGTACCTTGCCCGATGCATCCGTTAGAATGGTAGTGTAGTTCATTAGGTTCTTCTTGATGCCATGTAGAATGAATCAGATCTGAACTATTTACTCTTATATTCTTAATCTGAAAATCAGTACCTCTGTTTTTCCTTACTCTATCAACCTGAGAAGCATTTACTTGTTTGTGAAGTCTTAAGTTATTACTTATAATGATGGCACTGCCAATTTGGAAGAGAGTCTAGAGAGAAGTAATTGATTGTTTATGCTTAAATGGCAGGGGATGATTACAAGATCAAGGTGTGGAATTACAAGTTGCATAGGTGTTTGTTTACACTTCTTGGACACCTTGATTACATCCGAACTGTTCAATTCCATCATGAGTACCCTTGGATTGTCAGTGCAAGTGATGACCAGACAATCAGAATATGGAATTGGCAGTCCCGAACTTGTATTTCTGTGCTCACTGGACACAACCACTACGTCATGTGTGCCTTATTCCATGCAAAGGAGGATCTTGTTGTCTCAGCATCATTGGATCAAACTGTTCGTGTTTGGGATATTGGTGCCCTTAGGAAAAAGACGGTTGCCCCAGCAGATGACATCCTACGCTTGAGTCAGATGAATGCGGATTTCTTTGGTGGAGTTGATGCTGTTGTAAAGTATGTTTTGGAAGGTCATGATCGGGGTGTGAATTGGGCATCATTTCACCCTACACTCCCTCTAATCGTCTCTGGAGCAGACGATCGACAAGTGAAACTTTGGCGGATGAATGGTATGTCTTTTTTCTTCTATTTCAGTTTTCATGTGAAATAAACAATTTTTAACTATGCACCTCTCTTAGATTGGTTTTTAACAAGAAACGAAAAAATATTTCTGCATCTGCTTCTTGCTTTCATGTACCAAAATCTCTTTTTTTTTTTTTTTTTTTTTTTTTTTATAAGAAGAAACGAGAATAATTGAAAGACAGTTTGTTATAAAAAAAATTTCTTTAAATTTAAATAGTTGGGAATATTTAAATCGAATTAATTATTTAATTATATTCTTTTTAGATAATAGATCCAGTTGTCGTTATGTCAAACACAACATGTGTTGGGAAAATATATACCTAAAGACTGGTCTTTTAGTCTTTAATCGTCATACTCAGTATCTGCCTTTCTGTAGCAACCAAGCACATGATATAGCAACCGAATTGTGATTTAATTTTTTTTCTATTATTATTCTGTCAAATACCAGACATCTATACATATCATTCCCCCTTCTCCTCACCCAAAAGAAAAAAAAGAAAGAAACTGAAATTTTTATAGGGTTTAGTTTCACCTCATTAGCTTCTAGAAATTAGGTATGCTAACTTTTGTAAAATTAATTGATGGCCAGTTTCACAAATAATATCATTACCACTGAAAAAAGCCACACAATTGCTTTTGGAGATACAACAACAACAAAGCCTTATCCCACTAGATGTACTATGTATTTCTTGCGAAATAGTATGCATATATAGATTCAGATAATTAAATCATATAGATTCAGATAATTAAATACTCTTGCAGTGTGTTCGCATTAGAAAGATGGAAATAGAGTTACGGAATCCTGTTTGGTTGAACTGCCAAATGGTAACCTGTTAATCTTTCTGATTTCAGATACAAAGGCTTGGGAAGTGGACACTCTAAGGGGGCACATGAACAATGTATCCTGTGTTCTATTCCATTCAAGGCAGGATATTATTGTGTCCAATTCAGAGGATAGAAGTATCCGAGTCTGGGATGCAACAAAACGGACTGGTCTTCAGACATTTCGCAGGGAGCATGATAGATTCTGGATTCTTTCAGCACATCCTGAAATGAACCTCTTGGCTGCTGGCCATGATAGTGGCATGATTGTCTTTAAATTGGAGAGGGAGCGTCCTGCCTTTTCTGTTAGCGGTGATTCAATATACTATGTTAAAGATCGTTTTCTCCGCTTCTATGAGTTCTCTACCCAGAGAGACACTCAGGTTATCCCTATTCGAAGGCCTGGTTCTTCCAATTTGAATCAAGGGGCAAAGACACTATCTTACAGCCCTACAGAAAATGCTGTTTTGATTTGTTCAGATATGGAAGGGGGGTCTTATGAACTATACGTTATACCCAAAGATAGCTTTGGTCGGGGTGATACTGCGCAGGAGGCAAAAAGAGGAATTGGAGGCCCAGCTGTGTTCGTGGCTCGAAATAGGTTTGCAGTGCTTGAAAAGAGCACCAACCAAGTTATAGTTAAAAATCTGAAAAATGAGATTGTCAAGAAGAGTGCCCTACCAATTGTTGCTGAAGCAATATTTTATGCTGGAACTGGAAACTTGCTGTGCAGGGCAGAGGACAGAGTCATTATTTTTGACCTGCAGCAGAGAATTATTGTTGGGGAGCTTCAAACTCCTTTCGTAAGGTATATTGTTTGGTCAAATGACATGGAGAGCATTGCTTTACTGAGCAAACATTCAATTGTGATAGCAAATAAGAAGCTAGTGCATCAGTGCACTCTCCATGAGACAATTCGTGTAAAGAGTGGAGCTTGGGATGACAATGGCGTCTTCATATATACAACCTTGAACCACATCAAATACTGCCTTCCTAATGGGGATAGTGGAATCATCAGGACCCTCGACGTTCCCGTATATATAACAAAAGTGTATGGAAACACCATACATTGCTTGGATCGAGATGGGAAGAACTGTGCCATTGTTGTTGATGCAACAGAATATGTTTTCAAGTTATCCTTACTGAAGAAGAGGTATGACCAGGTTATGAGCATGATAAGGAGTTCTGAGCTGTGTGGCCAGGCCATGATTGCATATCTACAGCAGAAAGGTTTCCCTGAGGTTGCCCTTCATTTTGTGAAGGATGAGAGGACTCGCTTCAACTTGGCACTAGGGAGCGGGAACATCCAGATTGCTGTTGCTTCTGCCAAGGAAATTGATGAGAAAGATCACTGGTATCGATTGGGAGTGGAGGCCCTTCGTCAGGGTAATGCAGGCATTGTAGAATATGCATATCAGAGGACAAAGAATTTTGAGAGGCTATCATTCTTATATCTTGTGACTGGAAACTTGGATAAATTGTCCAAAATGTTGAAAATTGCTGAAGTCAAGAATGATGTGATGGGCCAGTTCCACAATGCTTTGTATTTGGGTGACATCAGAGAGCGTGTTAAGATCTTGGAGAATGCAGGTCATTTACCTCTTGCTTATAGCACAGCTGTAATTCATGGGCTCCATGATATTGCCGAACGTTTGGCGGCTGAACTGGGAGATAATGTTCCTGTTTTACCCAAGGTGAAATCTCCTTCTCTTTTGTTACCACCAACACCAATCATCTGCGGAGGAGATTGGCCCTTGTTGAGGGTCATGCGAGGAATATTTGAGGGTGGTCTTGATAATGTGGGCAAGAATGTTGAGGAAGATTATGAAGAGGCTGCAGATGCTGATTGGGGTGAGGAGTTGGATCTTGTTGACGTGGACAATATTCCTAATGGAGACATCAGTGCAGTGCTGGATGATGAGGAAGCACACGAGGAAAATGAGGAGGGAGGATGGGATCTTGAAGATCTTGAACTTCCACCTGAGATTGATACTCCAAAAACTACAAGCAATGCCCGTTCTTCTGTGTTTGTTGCCCCAACTCCAGGTATGCCTGTAAGCCAAATCTGGTCCCAGAAATCATCTCTTGCTGCTGAACATGCTGCCGCTGGGAATTTCGATATTGCAATGCGTTTGTTGAGCAGGCAGCTGGGTGTAAAGAACTTTGATCCCTTGAGACAATTATTTCTCGATTTACACATGGGCAGTCATACGTATCTACGTGCCTTCTCGGCAGCTCCTGTGCTCACCGTGGCCATTGAGAGGGGATGGAGTGAATCAGCAACACCTAATGTTAGGGGTCCTCCTGCTCTTGTATTTAAATTCTCAGAGCTAGAAGAGAAGCTTAAGGCAGGTTACAAGGCCACAACCCAAGGGAAATTTGCTGATGCTTTACGTCTTCTCCTTGGTATTCTGCATACTATTCCTCTGATTGTAGTTGATTCAAGGAGAGAGGTTGATGAAGTAAAAGAATTAATTATCATTGTAAAGGAGTATGTTCTGGGTTTGAAGATGGAGATTAAGAGGAAGGAACTTAAAGGCGATCCGGTTCGCCAACAGGAGCTAGCTGCTTACTTCACCCACTGCAACCTTCAGATGCCTCACTTGAGACTTGCATTACTAAATGCCATGAGTGTTTGCTATAAGGCTGGTAATCTCAACACGGCAGCTAACTTTGCCAGGCGACTTTTGGAAACCAACCCCACCATTGAAAACCATGCAAAGACTGCAAGACAAATCCTGCAAGCTGCCGAAAAGAACATGACTGATGCAACCCAGCTAAACTATGATTTCAGAAACCCATTTGTGGTTTGTGGGGCAACATATGTGCCTATTTACCGTGGACAGAAGGATGTGTCATGCCCATACTGCAGTTCTCGGTTTGTTCCGGACCAGGAAGGGAAGCTCTGTACTGTTTGTGATCTTTCAGTGGTTGGATCAGATGCATCTGGTTTGCTCTGTTCTCCTACCCAGATAAGATGATCTCCTGCTGCTCAAGTGGGAGCAATTTTTCCAACCTTCAAGTCCGACAACGGTTATGTTAGTTTTCTCATCTCCTTGAGCAGGGTTTTATGTTAAAGAGCGCAATTTGATTAGGTTGTGTGCTTCTCTTGTATTTCTATTTCAAATTTTATTTCAAGGTACGTGATCATGATTTCGCTGTAATGAACAGGTTGAGCATTTTGGTCTAGGCGATTCTTGTGACTTTTGAAAATAAACAAATTAGATTGAGTTGGTAAATTACTTGCTTTTCCAGAGATTTGTAACTTTGAAATCTCATATATTGTAGACACCATTTTCATGTTAAAACGCTTTTTTGAATTCCATCCGAGAAATGTCAATCTGCCTGGATTTTGAATATGTTGTGTTTGGAATGTATTTCATTTCTTGTGTGCCTGAGTAACTTTGTGCTAATTATATTCACATCTTGGTGTATGATTGGCATGGAGGTGGAGGAGTGTAAGTACGCCAGTGCTCCGGCAGTTTCTGCTGCGATCTTCAGTCGTAACTCCCATGAAAGCGATGATTCTTTGCTCTTTATGCTATGAAGATGATCAAAGAGTTCCCCTGCTGATGAACTCATGAACATGGCACCGGTTTTCGACTTTTCTATGGCAACCACTGCATTAAGTTCTGCTCTCATGGTAGTTGTCTGTGGCCTTCTCAAGTCCTTCTGCTGTAAAGATTGTTGTTGTCTCCATCGATCCCTCCTCGTCGAATCGTAGTCGTTGTTGTAACAAGAAGCCACCATTTCCTTTGAAATACTTTGGTACCAGATAATTAAAAAAAACACTTAAAAAGCCAAGGAAAATAAAAGTTCACTTTTGCACTCAACTGTTGCACTTACCTATTACTTCACCGACTTTAGTAGTTGATATACGGGGATTTTTCCTTTCTTTCTACAACTTTAATTTTTGAAATATTTCTCACAACCATGTTAACAATTAATTATCATATACACTAATTAAGTACGGAATGTCATAAACATGTAACTCAGGATCTTCCAAACTCGTACTTATTTTGAAGAAGAAATTAGCCATAGTTTTTGGTGTTGGGCCACTTCTTACGTGCAAGGTTGGGATCTTCACCATTTAATGCTCTGATACATACCCTAAATAAAAACTGTCAAAATGATGAAAATTAATATTTTATTTTATACAAGCGATACTTTACTTTCAACTAAATCTAAACTGTAGCAAAAGAAAAATTCAAACTCGAGGGTACAGAGGAAGGACATCGGCTACACTTATAGTCTGTGATGAAAAATAATACTATTTCACTATGGCTAGAATGATGAACAATGTTGATTATATGAAGTAGTGAATTATCTTCCATCATCATATGGAATTAACATCTGGATCTGCATGCTGTCATACCCAATAGTTGTACCAGTACTAGAACCAGCTCTAACATCCACAGGATAAGCATCTGAGTTACTTGGCCCAAGTAAGCACTCAGTCTCTTCTGAACAAATTTCAGCTTTTCCCCATGCATGCTTTTCTGTAATTCTCATTCCTTCCAGCTCCATGGCAACTTCTTTCATTGTTGGCCTGTCCTCCCCTTTTAACCTTACACATCTTTTTGCCAGATTGGCCACTGATTTTAATGTCTCGATGTTCCTCTCGTTAAGTATGTCATCATCGAGAATTTCATTCAGGCGATCCTCTTCCATTAAACAAAGAAAGAACCTTGCCAGGTTTTTCTCTCCCTCAGGCCTATGAGAATCAAGTGCCAGTTTACTTGTTAGTAGCTCCATAAGGACAACTCCAAAGCTATAGACGTCACTCTTATCTGTTAGTTGACTCGTGTGGAAGTATTCAGGGTCTAAGTATCCGATTGTTCCTTGCACTAAAGTTGCAAGTTGGGCTTGATCAAGAGGAATCAATCGTGAAGCTCCAAAGTCTGACACTTTTGCCGTGTAATTTTCATCTAACAGTATATTTGTCAGTTTCACATCTCGATGTATGATTTGCATCAGAGCTGAGGAGTGTAAGTATGCTAGTGCTCCAGCAGTTTCAGCTGCTATCTTGAGTCGTAATTCCAATGAAAATGATGATCCTTTCCTCTTTTTGCCATGTATGTGCTCAGAGAGAGTGCCGTGAGCGACAAACTCGTAAACTAGTAGAGGAACTTCTAACTCCAAACAACAACCCAATAACCTCACCACATTTCTATGGTTGATTTGAGAAAGAACAAGCAACTCGTTGACAAACTGCTCCTTCTGCGTTGGGACACAAATTTTAGACTTTTTTATGGCAACCACTTTATTGTTATCTGCTGCTAATATTCCTTTGTAAACTATTCCATAGCCTCCTTCACCAAGGATTCCACTTTCATGGTAATTGTTTGTTGCCTTCTCAAGCTCTTCTGCCGTGAAAATTTTTGTTGTCTCCACAGAGCCTCCTTGACTAGCGATTTTTTGTTGTAACAATAAGCCACCATTTTCTTTAAAGTATTTTTCTTTGAGTTTGAGGAACTTTCTTCTCTGCATTCCCCAATATATCCAAGATCCACTTAGTAAAAGCAAGAAGCCTCCACTGGCACCTGCAAAGATGATTACATGAATTACAAGAAATTATACAGAGCAAATCATCAATGTATTAATCTTGTTTTTGTCGTCTGGTGAGTACTTTTCTTGTTTTAGAGCAAAGTGATATTTTGTAACAAAACATGACATATGCTACACAATGAGAATATTTAATCATTTTGTACATGCATGGATCTTTCTAAGCCACATATATGAAGGTATTAATCATTCTTTGGGCAAGACAGACTCTTCGTATATATGTTATTGACAATGTGCCCATATGAGTTTTAATATCATGTCAATAACAAAGTGTACGTACCAATTTCGATTGTCACATTCTTGATAATATTGATTTGAAAACCTGTCTTTCAAAGAGCACTTCTGATATATGTTTGAAAGTTTTGGTTCTAAAAGTGGGTAAAATTTGAGTGCAATTGTTCAAAGGAAAATTAGCAAGTTCAGAATTTTAGACTAGGGCTGTATGATGTGACATATGTAAATTATTTCTGTACTAAAACCTAGAGTAGGATTATCTTCCCTCCTATTCTCATTCTCTTCTCTCTCCTCCTCTCACACATTGTTTTTTGTCTTATTATATCTATAAAAAAATCAATATAAGATGTTGACGTGACTTAACCGTAACCGTTCAAATAGGAGGGGAGGGAAGGGGAGAGAGATTAGTAACTCTCGGTTACTGTTCACTAACAGTGGAGTGGCGAAAAGGAGATGGATTCTCTACTCTCCCACTTCCCATACAATTCCATCATCCCCTGTTTGTGTGGTCACGGTTAAGCCACGTCAATATTTTATATTAATATTTCTTTTTGTCTTATTATCTTTATTAAAAAATTAATATAAAATGTTGACGTGGCTTAATCGTAATCACATAAACAGGGAGATGATGGAAGTGTATTGAATATTTTGTTGAACATTTTTTTTTTTTTGGGTTTTGTTTGTGCGTTCTGATTTTGATTGTGGGTGTATGATTTGGTATGCTTCCAGTCCACTGTTGACAAAATAGCAGCGTTTCTTATGATGGGTTTTTATATAATGAAGTGGAGGGATTCATGATAGTTTCTTATATTTGATAACAAAATTTAATATGGAGTTTGAATGGATCGAAGCTTTGTTTCTGATGGTTTATATTTTGATTTATTTCCTGTAATTTGAATACACATTGTTTTATTATTCTTTTCATATTAGAGTTTTTAAATTTTTATAGGCTTAATTATTAGGTTGCTGAAGGAGGATTTGAATTCGATTTTGTTTTCACAATTCAGACCATTCATTAGTGAACACAAAGCAAGGTTTTGATTGTTTTAGAAAACTTCCGTCTCCTCGCTCTAGAAGAGAACTGAGAAGATTCTGAAAGGTAATTGCTTTCCAATAGTTCTCTCTCTGTTTACTTATTTTTTGTTTGGATCTCGAGATCATATGGTGCAACGACGCAATATCTTATATTTTCTTGATTGTAACAACTCTTCCTATAATACAGTTGCTTTCATTCTTTTCAGATTGTGTGTAAATTCCATCTGGGTTCTTCAAATTCAAGCCCCCCAAATTTGAGCAGTTTGTGTTACCCGGTTAGTCATTTTCATGCTCATTGTTTAATCGCGGACATTACTCTAACGTGTTCAATCGGTATCATAATTTCTGATAAGTGTATATGCCCGTTGAACGCATCAACTTAAATATAAATATATATATAAAAAAATATATATATATATATATATGTGACTGCTTGAATCAGGACTTATCGAATCAAGGCAGCTGCAAGGAAATTTGAGCCTTGGCCTGTAGAGATACGATTTTGCAAGGAGGCCAGGTACCTTCTAGACTTATTGGATGTGAAGATTTGTTTGATCGAATTTGTGATTAATATACTTGGATTTTATTAAATTTTTCATGATTTTATAGAGTTTTTCGTTTAAATTTGTGGGTTTTAGTTTAAATTGTGGGTTTTGGAAAATTCTTCATTAAATTTCTGGGTTCTTTTGATGTGGATTTATGTGAGATTAATCAACTGCAATGTCAGATATGATAATAGGTGGGCATGCTCATATGTTTTCCAATGTTCTCTTATCAACTCTTAGTATTGAAATAGTCAGCAACTAATTATGGATTAATCAAAGTTGGGCATGAGTTCATATGTTTTTCAATGTTTTTATAAAAACAATGCAATTTTCACTAAGTTTTGAGTAGAATAATGGTGTTTTAAGTAGAATAGTGGGAGATTCATTTGTGATCATTTGAAAATAAATTTTGAATACTACACTACCATTCTGCTTAAAGCGCCCCAATACATGCATAATTTGAATGAATATGTAAAGGTTACTTGAGAAACTAACAGCATACAAAATTTAAATGATTCTATTTGTTTCTATGTTTTTCTGGATTTGTCTGCGGTTGGCTATTATGATTTTCTCTGGCTAATGGACTCTCTGAAAATGTGTTTTGGCTTTTTTAATTCAAAAAACTTAAAACTGATTTTGTTTGCCGACGATTTGTTATGAGGTATTGCTATAACATGGAGAAATTGACACTGATTCTAGTAATAAACTAACAATCCAATCAAGAGATTTGTAACTAAGGTCGCATACAAGACCCGAGTTCAACTTTTCCCTTCACCCAATATCCATTGTATATGCAAAAACACGCTCTTAAAGAAAAAGTAAAATAAAACTAACATATGCATACCTAGTGAGATAATAACCAGGAGACTGAGCTTTGCTCGACCGTTGTCCTTGATGCAACTTTTTTTATCCGGATCGTCATTTTTGTACCCTTTCGGACATTTACAAGTATAATTTCCCGCTGTATTTATGCAGGTTCCAATACTGCAGGAGTCTGGAGCCTTGCACTCATCAATATCTGAACAGAAAAAGAATGAATTAAATCCATGAACAACAGGTAAAAATTAGATCCCACTTTTGAGACTTTTTGTTAACAACTTGCTACTAAAAAAATGCTGAAGGAAACAGTTCATGAACCCACAGATTTGATAATCCACGGCAAATTTAGTAATTGGGTACAATTACTATTAGCTTGTGGGCATTATATCTTCGCTGAGCAACAGCATCCGTGGCTAATTGGTGGCTACTTTGGCATCGTCAGCTAAGCTTACATGTTATTTTAATGATAAGGGTCATTTTGATTCTGATCTCTAGTCAACTTAATTGTTATATTAAAACCTTGTTTATTTAAATATTTTGATTGAGGTTCCTAGCACTATTTAAGGGATTTAACTCCTGCTTCTATTACATTATATATGCAAAAAAGTCAAGCAAATTGGAAATTTATTTGTTTAACCATAATAAAAAAAAGTAGACCTACATACATATACATATACATATACATACAATATGTTTTGATGAACGCAAATTTTTTTATGATAATAATCAAATGGTCAAATGCTGTCTAGATTTATTTACCTTGGCAACCACCTGGGAGGTATGGGTTCCCTTCGTAACCTGACCGGCACCGGCATATGTAGCCCCCTGAAGACCGATTATGGCAGTAGCTATTTGCCTTGCATGCAAAAGTGCTCTCGTTTTTAGCTGCAATATCACATGCCTCATTCCCAATTACCCAATCAATAATTGCCGGAACCCGGGTTGCATCGTTTAGTTCTCGAAAACTCGTGCTGTTAAAGTTGAACTCGCTTTCTTGCACAAGGAACGCGTAGCTGCATCGGTGGGAGTCCCGCACATCCGTATAATTGTAAAAACTTCCCAAGGTCACAGTCCGATTTTGCAGCCCACTGGGGATTTTAGTTTGGCAACATCCAATGCCAGAGCAAGTATCCCGCTGATCGATAGCGTTGCCAAGATTGTCACATATGGACATACACCCAGTTGTGTACTTTTCTTCACCCCGGTAACCTATAAAAAACGCATATGTGTCGCATCCAACTGCAACGAACACGTTTTTGGTTTTGGAGATGGTGTAAGGAGGAGGCACACTGAGCTCGGGACGGGTCCATCCGGTCGAGTTGCCTTGAGCATTGTAACAATCAAAGGCCACGAGCTGTAGTATTTGGAGCTCACCGTCATATTGAGATATGTTGGTAATTTTGACATTGCTCGTCATCATAAATGCTGTTGGCTGTTGAGTGGAAATGTTACAAGTGATCTTAAACCGGTCGTCGAGGTAGCAACCATCGCCTATGCCAAATGGGTATGGAATTGTGAGATTACCACAATGGTCAAGGCAGCCAGGCCGTGCCTGAGGCGGAAGGAGAGATTTAGCTGTTGTTGCAGTTGGAGTTGCTAGTAAAATTGTAACAACCACCACCATTACTAAAGAGAGATGCAAAATATGCATCCTCCAATGTAACGCCATATAGTATTAACTGAAAAGGGTCGAGCAGATCCTAGCAATAGCAGAGAATAAAATCCAAGACGGTGATGGATCCAAGAAATTAAGGAACTGCTAATTAAGAAGGTTGGCCTTCCGTAGGAATATATATATGGAAGGGATTAAAACGCGTGGTGGAATATTTTGCGTTGGGAGAAAATGTGTCCCTACTCTTAATTGTCTGTTATTGTTTTAGTCCACAATTCGCCTTTGTCCGATTTATTTCCAGGAAATGCACAAGAAAACATCCACCTGACTTAGTATTAGTCATTAGTCGACACGCGTTGCCTTGAGCATGGTTATAAGCAAACATTATTTCCGAAACCGTCCTTACGTATCAAAATTTAACTCAATCAAACTTCTTTTTACACCCAACTCAATCTACTTAAAAATAAAACCCTAACTAGTCCATCATCTCCATGGAGCAAATCCCATTCTCTCTCTTTTTTTAAAAAAAATCCTTCCATCTCCCATGATTATCATTATGCACCCCCATCTACTCGTCTGTAGTCATCCAAACCTCTTCCTCTTCCTTTTCTTCATCATTTAACATCTCTAAATTTCTAGAACACTAATTAGCTTAATAATCGGTATGAGCTTCTGGTTAGAGTGTTTAATGAGTTTGGTATGTTTCAATTAAATGAGAATCTTCTAACCTCTATATTGGGTTGGGGGAAAATGTGTCCCTACTCTTAATTGTCTGTTATTGTTTTAGTCCACAATTAGGCTTTGTCCGATTTATTTCCAGGAAATGCACAAGAAAACATCCATCTGACTTAGTATTAGCCATTAGTCGACACGCGTTGCCTTGAGCATGGTTGGCCTTCTGTAGGAATTAATATAAATGGAAGGGATTAAAACGCGGACTTGGATTCTCTGCCCTCCCAATTCGGTGCCCTCCCCGTGCTCTCCTGTTTGTGTGGTCACGGTTAAGCCACGTCAATATTTTATATTATTATTTTTTTTTGTCCTATTATTTTTATAAAAAACAATATAAAATGTTAGCATGAATTAACCGTGACCACACAAAACAGGAGGGCACGGGGAGGGCACCGAAATGGGAGGGCAGAGAATCCAAGTCCTTAAAACGCATGGTGGCATATTTTGTGTTCCTCATCTTGGCTGATTTGTCTGTTATTGTTTTAGGCCACCATTAGGCTTTGTCCGGTTTATTTCCAGGATGAGCACAAGAAACTATCGATCTCACTTAGTACTGAGTTCTGACCAAACCAAAAAAAATAAAAAAAAACCTAGTACCGAGTCATTAGTCAATAAGCGACGGGAGTGTGCAAGGTCAAGCCAAGTTTATTTAATTATTTAAAGTTAAGTCAAGAAAGATTACTTAATTACCTTAATCAACTTGGAATATACAAATAAATAAATAAATAAAGCGATGTGAATCTATGTATTTACACCTGAAGTGAATTTATTGATTATTTTCTTTCTTTTTTCAGTAATGATACTCTTACCATGTTTTTATATCACATTAATATACCACCTTATGTGGTATTTGATATGTACAGTCACATCATTTAAATTAATCAGTATTTAATTTAAATTAAAAATCATTTAATAAATCAATAATTAAAACAAAATCTGGAATTAAACGGTGATTGTGGCATACGAGGAATCTTCTCCTCCCTTCCCCATTCAATCATGCTTCTTCTCCCGTTTCTTCGCCATATTTTTTCACTCAAATTTTTTTCACGTTAGTGCGGACTACCACAATCTCAACTAATTCTCATACGGAAAAGATTCATCGACGCTCCCCTGTTTGGATTATTGGTAAGCATTTACCATTATTTTTCAATGAATTTATATTTTTTTAGTCTGTTTATTCTTCTTCTTTCTTTCGATCTCCATTGGACTATTTACCTAAACCCTTTTGTTCATAGAAAAATGACACTTGGGGGTTGAAGATTTAACACTATGAGTCATTAAGGACTCCATCTTGTTCCTACTTATAATCAAATTAAAGGAATCTCAAGTACGTATCGTCAGGAAACCTTCATCCCTCACCACAACACCACTAACGTCAACTCTGATCAAGACCCGAAGAAGAATTTATCTTGCTACACAATGGAGATTGAGAGAAAGAAGAAGAAATAAACAGACTAAAAAAATTAAATTCATTGAAAAAAATGATAGATGCGTACTAATAATCCAGATAAAGGAGCGAAAAAATATGGCATGAAAGAATTGGCGTGGAAGAAGAAACAGGAGACGAAGCAAGATTGAATGGGGAAGAAAGAAGAAGACTACTCGTATGCCATAATCACCATTTAATTCCAGCTTTTATTTTAATTATTGATTTATTAAATGATTTTTAATTTAAATTAAATTCTGATTAATTTAATGATATGGTCGTCCACATAAAATGCCACATAAGGTGATATATAAATGTGGTATAAAAACATGGTAAGAATAACATTACTGTTCTTTTTTTAAAAAACTAGTTGTTGAAAGAGAAATCTTATTTGAACATATATTTTGTATCTCAACACTCAGTTTACTTTTTATATCTACATTGTATTTTATTTATCTTTCATTATCTATTTACACCCAACATTATTTCCAAAACCGCTCTTACTTATCAAAACTCAACTTAATCAAACTTCATTTTACACCCAACTCAATCTACTTAAAAATAAAACCCTAACTAGTCCATCATCTCCATGGAGCAAATCCTTTTCTCTCTCTCTTTAAAAAATCCTTCCATCTCCCATGGTTATCATTATGCACCCCCATCTACTCGTCCGTAGTCATCCAAACCTTTTCCTCTTCATTTTCTTCATCCTTTAACATCTCTAAATTTCTAGAACACTAATTAGCTTAATAATCGGTATGAGCTTCTGGTTAGAGTGTTTAATGAGTTTGGTATGTTTCAATTAAATGAGAATCTTCTAACCTCTATATTCCTATATGTGGTAAAAAAATGAGTACGTCCATGATAATTTTTGGTAGATCAATGAATATTTTAACCGTGGATATTTATTAGATATAAAAGTTGCAGACAACAATTCACTTTCCATTGAACTGTGGCTAAAAAGTATATCGCATTTGCACGTTTTATAGGCAAACTCATAGCTAAGCAGTTTTTATTGTGGAGCAAACCTTCGAGAATTGATCTAACCTGGATGTGTAATGGAGTTTATAGATTTTAATAATTAAACTGATAAATATTTCAACCATATATGGATTTAATATGTAGTATCTTTTAGCCTCTATATGCCACAAAAGTTGTGAACAAAAATTCACAATACATAGAATTGTGGTGAAAAAGTATATCGCCTTTGCACGTTTTATAGGTGAACTCAACTCATAGGTAAGCAGTTTTATTGTTGACCAAAACTTTGGGAATTGATCTAACTTGAATGTATAATTGAGCTTATGCATTTTAATGATTAAATTCATAAATATCTCAACCACATATGAATTTAATATCGTATTGTCTTTTAGCCTCTATATTGGTATCTGTGGCAAAAAAATGGGTACCTCTATGAGAAAATTTTGTAAATCGATGAATATTTTCAATCTAGATATTTATTAGATACCAGAAATTATAAGTCTATTCGCGAAAGTCTAAGTCAATGCCACGTACAATATTTGTTAAGACATATTTAGGGAACTGTTATTAGCACTCCAAAAATCTCATTTTACACTTCACACAAATGTATTTTTCTTTTTAATTATAAAAAGTTTGGAGTGCCAAATGAGATTTTTGGAATGCTAATAATAATTTTATATATTTATATACATTTTATTTTAGTTTGGAAGTCGACGTCCTTTTTTTTCTTCTTCTTTCTTTATCAGGTTGGGAGTATCACTGACTGTGACACTGTGCAACTAGTTGTTTATTCGTTTTGAATAATCAATATTATTTCTCACAATGTCTTGGGCGTATGAATAACAGAAAGAAAACGGTCATGATACAAGCTAAATAGTAGTAATACTAATTAGTAAACAACTTGTGCATGATGTTTGCTTATAACCAAGTAGCATGAAGGGACAAATGTGTAGGTTTCATGCATGACTTGGAATAGTATTAGTAAATGCATGATGTTTGCTTATAACCAAGTGGCATGAATGGACAAATGTGTATGTTTCATGCATGACTTGGAATAGTATTAGTCGTCAGGAGATTTTGCATCAATTTGTTTTTGTTTTTAATATGTATATATTAAGTTCTATTTTAATGAGATTGCTCACCACCCCTATGTTGTGATAATGCCTTTATTTATCGTTCTTATATGACTTTAATTAAATTTTGAGATTGTGTTTATCCATTACATACATTTCAAATGTTTTTTTTTTGAGTCGAGCGATAGTATTAGTAAGTTAGATGGTAGACTAGTCACCAATAGAATTCAAACTCACGCCGTCATTTAATTGAAGCATACCAAACTCATTAAACACTCCAACTAGAAGCTCATTTAATTGAAAAGAAAAAGGAATCAATACGTAAAAATTGAACCAATCGATTGAACACATACCAATTATTAAGCTAATTAGTGCTATAGAAATTTAGAGATGTCAAATGATGAAGAGAAGGAAGATGAAGAGGTTTGGACGACTACAGATGAGTATATGGAGGTGCAGAATGACAACCATAGGAGATGGAAAATTTTTTTAAAGATAGAGAAGGGCCTTTGCTCCATGGAGATGATGGACTGGTTAGAGTTTTATTTTTTTAATTTTTAAGTAGATTGAGTTTGGTGTAAAAAGAAGTTTGATTGAGTTGAATTTTGATAAGTAAGGACGGTTTTGAGTGTAAAGAGATAATGATAGATAAATCCAATACAATATGGGTATAAAAAATAAGCTGGATGTTGAGATACAAAATATGGGTTCAAATAAAATTTTCGTTGTTGAAATACTTTCGTGAAGGTTGCATAGTTTGTGTATTTTGAGTAAAAACAGGAAAGAAAAGATAGATGGTTGAGCAAGAACTTTTCAAATTTGTATTGGTTTATAAAAAAATGAAATTGAAGATATTGTTTTCTAGAAACGTATAGAAGGTTGATAAGGTCTTTGTACTACGATCTAACTTTTCCTTCTTGTTTTTAATCTTAAAACACAAACTTACACTGTTCTCAGAGGGATTTTTCAGTATGATCGGAATACGGGATGATACACCGCTTGTCACTATACTAATGGTGTGATATGTGTATTAAAAAGTTAATAATTTAAAAAATAAAATTTTTCACCACTTGCATAAAAACACTTGATGTACCTCTCATGTTTCCGCGACAATGAAAAATTTCTCCTTACATTAAGAAGTTTAATAAATCATTACTTTAGTCTGAAGTAAGAAATCCAATTGCACTGTTCAAATGAACACTGAATTTTGCCAGATTTCATTTTATTTACAAAATTGCCACCGTCTGTCCTTTTTGATATATTTACGTCTATGCCACTGTGTAAATTTGGTTACATTTACGGTTTTGCCATCATCTTAAAAACCGGTTTTAAGCGTTTGGGCTGCATCTGGGCTTTTGGCTTTTGCTTCGGCTTCGGTAGGCCTGTTGTTGTTGGGGAAGAAGGACAGAAGGACTGACAGGTTGGAGAGAGACGAGAGCTGCGAATGGACAGCGGCCTGCTTGCACAGAGAGAGAGTAGGGGACGAAATTGCCCTGTGCGAATGGACAGCGTTTTGGACTCTCTCGACCGCTGCTCTTGATGCACACGTGTTGATAATCGTGGAAAAGGAAGAAGGGATGGAAAAGGCCTTCTCAAACCCTCGTTTCTTACTGAAACCCGAAGAGAGAGATATGGCGGGATTTCGATGGCTACGAGATTCAGGGAATTGCAGAGAGAGATGGGGGCAAGGGTGTCCGTTATGGGAGGATTTCTGCGATTGCGCTTGGGGGGGGGGTGGGTGGCTGGTGTTGGTGTCATTCCGAGTGGTTGAGGAGAGGGTTTGCATGTAGACAGAGTCACATGGGGCTGTACGGTTCGAGGGAGAGAAAGAGAGGGGATTGAGCGGTGATGCTCTCTTTGGGGAGAGAGGGAGAGCGCGATTTGGAGTTTAGGTGAAAACAAAGCTGCTTCGAACCGAAGCTGACGGCGGGAGAGAGGGCGGGTTGTTGCATCCGTGTTATTCAGAGTGGGTTTTGAGAGTGTGAGAGTGCTGCGTTAAGGTTTGAGAGTGGATTTCGAGAAAGTGAGCGGCTGCGTTCTAGGGTTTGCGCAGGGTGAATGTGGGTGCACGATTTGGGGGATTGTATCTCTCCCACTCTCTCTTCCTCCGTCCATGACATCCACGATAAAACCTAGGCGCTCCTCTTATATTTGAAAAACCCGAGAGGCTCTCTCTCATTTTTCTGCTATATTAGCCAAACCCAAAGATCAAGCTAGATTTCAACCGTACCCTTATTTCTGTAATCTCCATTGAGATTTTTTTTTTCTTCTGGATTCTCAACTGCGGACTGCTCTGCCTGTTGTTTGCAGTGTATATGTTCAGTGATTTTCTCAAGAGTAAAAACGTTTTGGATTTGAATATGCGGCAATTGATGCTCCAGGAGGATTCCTCTTCAATGGTGGTGCTCTGTCTTTGCATCTGAGTATATTTGTACCGTAAAAAAGTTGAGGTCTGGGTCTGGGTCTACCAATTCCAGCGAGCTGTTTCTGTACAAACGCCGGCGCACTGTGTACCGTGCCGTCGACCACAATCCTCTCTGTATTCGAGAAAAAATGCTGCATATAGTAATGAAATTTAAGACATTTCTGTGATAGTAATGAGATGAATGCTAAGATGGATGACTAAATGTGCTACGGGAAGAGATTGCTTATTTTGTTAGTAATGGGAAATTATTCAAGTAGAAATGATTTTGTTGAGCCGGCTGCTCTTGATTGTTGGCCATGATAGATTCTGGATTCTTTCAGCACATCCTGAAATGAACCTCTTGGCTGCTGGCCATGATAGTGGCATGATTGTCTTTAAATTGGAGAGGCAGCGTCCTGCCTTTTCTGTTAGCGGTGATTCAATGTACTATGTTATAGATCGTATTCTCCGCTTCTATGAGTTCTCTACCCAGAGAGGCACTCAGATTATCCCTATTCGAAGGCGTGGTTCTTCCAACTTGAATCAAGGGGCAAAGACACTACCTTACAGCCCTACAGAAAATACTGCTTTGATATGTTCAGATATGGAAGGGGGGTCTTATGAACTATACGTTAGCTTTGGTCGGGGTGATACTGCGCAGGAGGCAAAAAGAGGAATCGGAGGCCCAGCTGTGTTCGTGGCTCGAAATAGGTTTGCAGTGCTTGAAAAGAGCACCAACCAAGTTATAGCTAAAAATCTGAAAAATGAGATTGTCAAGAAGAGTGCCCTACCTATTGTTGCTGATGCAATATTTTATGCTGGAACTGGAAACTTGCTCTGCAGGGCAGAGGACAGAGTCATTATTTTTGACGTTCCCGTATATATAACAAAAGTGTATGGAAACACCATACATTGCTTGGATTGAGATGGGAAGAACTGTGCCATTGTTGTTGATGCAACAGAATATGTTTTCAAGTTATCCTTACTGAAGAAGAGGTATGAGCAGGTTATGAGCATGATAAGGAGTTCTGAGCTGTGTGGCCAGGCCATGATTGCATATCTACAGCAGAAAGGTTTCCCTGAGGTTGCCCTTCATTTTGTGAAGGATGAGAGGACTCGCTTCAACTTGGCACTAAGGAGCGGGAACATCCAGATTGCTGTTGCTTCTGCCAAGGAAATTGATGAGAAAGATCACTGGTATCGATTGGGAGTGGAGGCCCTTCGTCAGGGTAATGCAAGCATTGTAGAATATGCATATCAGAGGACAAAGAATTTTGAGAGGCTATCATTCTTATATCTTGTGACTGGAAACTTGGATAAATTGTCCAAAATGTTGAAAATTGCTGAAGTCAAGAATGATGTGATGGCCCAGTTCCACAATGCTTTGTATTTGGGTGACATCAGAGAGCGTGTTAAGATCTTGGAGAATGCAGGTCATTTACCTCTTGCTTATACCACAGCTGTAATTCATGGGCTCCATGATATTGCCGAACGTTTGGCGGCTGAACTGGGAGATAATGTTCCTGTTTTACCCAAGGTGAAATCTCTTTCTCTTTTGTTACCACCAACGCCAATCATCTGCGGAGGAGATTGGCCCTTGTTGAGGGTCATGCGAGTAATATTTGAGGGTGGTCTTGATAATGTGGGCAAGAATGTTGAGGAAGATTATGAAGAGGCTGCAGATGCTGATTGGGGAGAGGAGTTGGATCTTGTTGACGTGGACAATATTCCAAATGGAGACATCAGTGCAGTGCTGGATGATGAGGAAGCACACGAGGAAAATGAGGAGGGAGGATGAGATTTTCAAGATCTTGAACTTCCACCTGAGATTGATACTCCAAAAACTGCGAGCAATGCCCGTTCTTCTGTGTTTGTTGCCCCAACTCCGGGTATGCCTGTAAGCCAAATCTGGTCCCAGAAATCATCTCTTGCTGCTGAACATGCTGCCGCTGGGAATTTCGATATTGCAATGCGTTTGTTGAGCTGGCAGCTGGGTGTAAAGAACTTTGATCCCTTGAGACAATTATTTCTCGATTTACACATGGGCGGTCATACGTATCTACGTGCCTTCTCGGCAGCTTCTGTGCTCACCGTGGCCATTGAGAGGGGATGGAGTGAATCAGCTACACCTAATGTTAGGGGTGGTACACCCAATCGGCTCAGATTAGCTAAAATGGTAACTTGAACAAGAAATAGTGCAGGAAATAGAAAGAGCAAGAAGGAAACAGAGAGTTTTGAGAAAAAGAGGCTGTTTAATTCATTTCATTCATAAAGTGTTCTTCCTCTCTATTACATATTTATACTCCTGGTAAGGGAGAACCCTAGTTACTTAGACATGAGGATAAAGGGACTGATATGGGCCGGTTGCAAGGAGGGAAGTAGTGGGCTCCTGTAAATGGGCTTAACAACTCCCCCGCCCTTGAAAAGAGGCCTGTCCTCAGGCCTGGAAGTCGGGGTAACGGGCCAAGATGTCGTCAGCCACCTCCCAGGTAGCGTCTTCGCTGGGTAGGCCAGCCCACTGGATGAGCCATTTGGTCACAGGTTTGTTTTTCTTCTTGAAGAGGCCTCTGTCAAGGACTTTTTCTGGCTGCCATTGGAGGAATCCTGTGGAGTCGATGGGAGGCAATTGTGGGAGTGGCGTAGCAGCATCACCAATCTTCTGTTTGAGGAGAGACACGTGAAAGACTGGATGGATCTTGGAATCTGAAGGTAGGAGAAGGCAATAAGCAACAGACCCAATGCGTTGAGTAACTTGGAAAGGTCCATAGAACTTGGGTGCCAATTTGTTGGCTGATCTTGTAGCTACTGATTGTTGGCGATAGGGTTGGAGCTTGAGATAAACCCAATCACCAACGCTAAATTCCCGCTCGGTTCGCTTTTGATCATAGACTTGTCGCATTCTGTTTTGTGCCATCTGCAAGTTTGTTCGCAGCAGCCGTAGTAACATATCTCTGTCGTGGAGTGCAGCATCAACGGAGTGAACCGCAGTAGAGCCGGGCATATACATGCGGATAGATGGTGGTTCAATACCGTAGACAGCCTGGTATGGAGACATTCTTATGGCCGATTGGAAAGTGGTGTTATACCACCATTCTGCCCAGGGAATAAGAGAAGACCAGTGGGAGGGTTTGTCAGCGGAGAAGCAGCGAAGATAATGTTCCAAAGTGCGGTTGAGAACCTCTGTTTGACCATCCGTCTGGGGGTGGTAAGCTGAACTTGGGCACAGTTTGCTGCCTTGGAGTTTAAAAAACTCTTGCCAAAAATTGCTGATGAAAATGGGATCGCGATCAGACACAATCGACTTAGGCATGCCGTGTAGGCGGAAGACTTCTTTGATGAAAGTGTCTGCGATAGAGGCTGCAGTATATGGGTGTTTCAGGGGGACAAAATGGCCATATTTGGATAAACGGTCGACCACCACAAGGATGACTGAGTACCCGCTGGAGAGGGGCAGGCCTTAGATGAAATCAAGAGATATATCTTGCCAGATACCAGTGGGAATGGGCAGGGGCTGCAGCAACCCAGGGGGGTGTATATGTTCGATGTTTTGGCGCTGACATTCTGTGCATTCAGCCACAAAGGTTTTGATGTCCTTCCGTATACCGGGCCATAAAAAATTTCTGGAGAGCCTTTTGTAAGTTCGAAGGAAGCCGGAGTGACCCCCTTGAAGAGAGGCATGGAATTCTTCCAAAAGTTTAGGGCGCCAGTGGGATGTGAGTGGGACAAAGATTCGTTGTTTGTAGTGCAGCACATCATTGAGAAGGGAGAAACCTTTGATGGTAGTGGTGGGTGCTCGGGATAAAAGAGGCCAGATTTCTTGCACTTGCGGATCCTGTGGATAGGACTGTTGTAATTGCGGTATGCAATCAAAAATAGGCGTGGACAGCCCCATTAACGGCAGTAGGTCCTGTTGTCTCGATAGAGCATCTGGTGCACTATTTTGAGGACCGGGTCTATACTCAACTGAGTAGTTATACCCCAGTAATTTCACTAACCATTTTTGCTGTTGAGGGGTTGTTATGCGCTGCTCCAGAAAATGTTTGAGGGGTTGATGGTCTGTGATAATGCGAAAATGTTGTCCCAAAAGATAATGGCGCCAGTGTTGCACAGCAAAGACGATGGCTAACATCTCCTTGTCATAAGTGGAGAGCCCAAGTGTACGGCCGGAAAGTGATTTGCTTAAGTAAGCAATGGGGTGCCCCTCTTGGCTTAAAACAGCTCCTATTCCACTGCCGGATGCATCCGTTTCAACGACGAATGACTTTGTAAAATCTGGTAGGGCGAGCACTGGTGTTGTGGATAGCACCTGCTTTAAAGCTTCGAATGCCTTAAGGGAGTCAGTTGACCACAAGAAGCTGCCTTGTTTCAACATGTTGGTTAGGGGTTTGGCAAGTAGGCCGTAATGCTTGACAAATTTTCTGTAGTAACCGGTTAAACCGAGGAAACCACGCAGGCCTTTGAGAGATGTTGGTCGGGGCCAGTCCTTGATAGCCTTGATCTTAGATGGATCCACAGAAACCCCCGTGCCAGAGATGGTATGACCCAAATAAGCAATTTGATCTTGGCCAAATGAGCACTTGCTCAGTTTCACCTTCAAGCTGTGCTTAGACAAAAGTTCGAAAATTGTCTCCAAATGGGAGAGGTGAGTAGCAAGGGAAGGACTATAGACTAATATATCATCAAAAAAGATCAAAACAAATTTCCGTAAGTACGGACGGAAAATCGAATTCATTAAGGATTGGAAGGTTGCAGGTGCATTGGATAAGCCAAAAGGCATTACCGTGAATTCGTAGTGTCCGTCGTGGGTGCGAAAAGCAGTCTTGGCAATGTCCTCAGTACTCATTCGAATTTGGTGGTAACCGGACCTGAGGTCCAATTTTGAAAATATGGTGGCGCCCGACAGTTCATCAAGAAGTTCATCCACTACTGGTATAGGGAAGCGATCCTTTATAGTTGCAGCATTCAAGGCTCGATAATCAATACACAATCGCCAAGTGTCGTCTTTCTTCTTAACAAGGAGGACCGGGGAGGAAAAGGGGCTGGAGCTGGGTCGGATGACACCTGCATTCAAGAATTCCCGCACTTGTTTTTCAATCTCAGCCTTTTGGTAGTGGGGATAGCGGTAGGGGCGAACATTGATGGGGTTGGTATGGGGCAGAAGGGGTATTTTGTGGTCGATGGAGCGTTCAGGTGGAAGACTTGATGGGTTGGTGAATAAGTGCTGGTATTGGTGGATGAGGGAGAGAAGGGCGGGATGACTATCTGTAGGTGGGGTAAGGGTAGTATCTGTGGAAGCAATGGAAGCGAGTAGAGAATAAGGATTGTGTAGTAATTGATCCATCAGGTGACATGGAGGAAATAAAGATGCTGAGGGCGTCAGGCCTTGGAGTGTGTAAGTTTTGTCGTCCACGGAGAATATCATTGTTTTCTGCTTGAAGTGCCAACCAATAAAGCCCAGGGATTCCAACCATTCGGCACCCAATATGAGGTCACATCCAGGGACATCCAGTAAGAGGAAAGGTCCGTGCAAAGTATAATCTTGTAATTTTATAGTCACATCAGTAACACGTTTGGAGGAGTATCGATCATGGGATGCGGTTGTGAACTTCACAGGAGTAATGGACTCCATCGGGAGGCCTAACTGTTCAGCAATGTGGGGATGCAATAGGTTGCACGCGGCGCCGGAGTCGATCAACACGGTGATAGGCTTAGATGAAATATAGCCTGTCAGTCGCATGGGTCGTCCAATATTAATACCCGGAAGAGAGAACAGTTCAAGCATATGACAAGTATTGTCCTCGATGGTAGGGTTGTCTTCGATGCAATCATGAAATTCTGGAGGATCTTCCTCAGGCAGAGTAGGTTCAAGCAGAATGAGCAGTGGTGTTTTGCATTTGTGGGTGGGAGAATATTGTTCATGACAACCAAAACATTCGTTTTTTCGTCTTTTGTCCTGCACTTCGGCTGGTGATAAGCGTTTAATGGTGGTATGAAGCTGGGAGGTTGGTTTTGTATGTGGTGGTGGTGTTGGGTTGGGAAAAGAGGAATTGGGAGTGGGTTGATAGGTTGTGGAAGACCGGGGAAAATAGGGACGGGTTGAACGTTGAGCTTGTAGTTTAGTTTCAAAAATTTTGGCTAGTTTCTGGGCTTGATGGAGGGATTCGGGTTCGAGAGTGAGGACATCATGACGGATGTCCTCCTTTAGGCCACCCACGAATACATGTTTTAATTGGTTTTCAGTCCAATCTGTTACCCTGCAAGAAAGCCGGGTGAATTCAGCTAGATAATCATCCACAGTAGTCTTTTGTTGAATGTGAGTAAGTCGGGACTCCATGTTTGCGCGATCGCCCCCACCAAAACGTTGGAGCAATAGATCCACAAAGAGTCCCCAATTTTCGCGACCATGTCTTTGTTCAAAACCCCGCATCCAAATGGAGGCATCTGCACCAAAGTTACAGGCTGCTACAAGGACCCATTGGTGGGGGGGGACCTCGTAGTAGTCGAGATATCTTTCGGCCATGGCCAACCAACCGTAGGGGTCTTCTCCATTGAAACGAGGGAGGTCCAATTTAATGGGTTTGAAGGTAGAGGCAGGGGTTTGGGCCGTATAAGGTGGCGGGTGGGTGTGAATAGGGGAATGAGGGGTGGATGCGAGATGGAAGGAGTGGGAGAATGAGGGCCCGGGTGTGGAAAGGTGAGGTGAAAAGTTTGAGGATGAGGCTTGGTGGGTGTGAGGTTGGTTAATGGGCCTGGGTGTGATGGTTGTAGTGGGCCGGCTGGAGGGGGTGTAAGTGGGGATGGGTTGTAAAGTGGGTGGGGTGGGTGAGATAGACCCAAACCCGTGTAGGATGTGGTTGGTGGAGGAAAGAGGGAGCGGAATGAGGGTTGGGGATTGGGTGTAGAGGCACGGAGAGGGGTGGGTGTAGCGGTGGGGGTGGGTTGGACAGTGGAGGGTGGGGTGGGTGTAGGTGGGACGGCTGATTTGAGGCGGCGAAGCTCGTCTAGGAGTAATGTCTGGAATGAAGCGAACTGGGAGGTCATGGTGGTTTGGAAGGCAGTGTTGGAGTCGCTGAGGAGGTCTAGAGATTTCTGGAAAGAAGCTTGTTGGGATTCTAAGAGGTTGATGGTGTCGCAGACATCCTCAACTTGGTTACGGAGGTGTTCGTGACGAACGTCCACCGCCGCAGCCACAACATCGGGATCAGAGCTAGCGGCTTGCATGTTTTTGCCCATCGGTCGACGGGCTCTGATACCAATTGGTACACCCAATCGGCTCAGATTAGCTAAAATGGTAACTTGAACAAGAAATAGTGCAGGAAATAGAAAGAGCAAGAAGGAAACAGAGAGTTTTGAGGAAAAGAGGCAGTTTAATTCATTTCATTCATAAAGTGTTCTTCCTCTCTATTACATATTTATACTCCTGGTAAGGGAGAACCCTAGTTACTTAGACATGAGGATAAAGGGACTGATATGGGCCGGTTGCAAGGAGGGAAGTAGTGGGCTCCTGTAAATGGGCTTAACAAGGGGTCCTCCTGCTCTTGTATTTAAATTCTCAGAGCTAGAAGAGAAGCTTAAGGCGGGTTACAAGGCCACAACCCAAGGGAAATTTGCTGATGCTTTACGTCTTCTCCTTGGTATTCTGCATACTATTCCTCTGATCGTAGTTGATTCAAGGAGAGAGGTTGATGAAGTAAAAGAATTAATTATCATTGTAAAGGAGTATGTTCTGGGTTTGAAGATGGAGATTAAGAGGAAGGAACTTAAAGGTGATCCAGTTCGCCAACAGGAGCTAGCGGCTTACTTCACCCACTGCAACCTTCAGATGCCTCACTTGAGACTTGCATTACTAAATGCCATGAGTGTTTGCTATAAGGCTGGTAATCTCAACACGGCAGCTAACTTTGCCAGGCGACTTTTGGAGACCAATACCACTGTTGAAAACCATGCAAAGACTGCAAGACAAATCCTGCAAGCTGCCGAAAAGAACATGACTGATGCAACCCAGCTAAACTATGATTTCAGAAACCCATTTGTGGTTTGTGGGGCAGCATATGTTCCTATTTACCGTGGACAAAAGGATGTGTCATGCCCGTACTGCAGTTCTCGGTTTGTTCCCAACCAGGAAGGGAAGCTTTGTACTGTTTGTGATCTTTCAGTGGTTGGATCAGATGCATCTGGTTTGCTCTGTTGTCCCACCCAGATAAGATGATCTCCTGCTGCTCAAGTGGTAGCAAATTTTTCAACCTTCAAGTACGACAACGGTTATGTTAGTTTTCTCATCTCCTTGAGCAGGGTTTCTATGTTAAAGAACGCAATTTGATTAGGTTGTGTGCTTCTCTTGTATTTCTATTTCAAATTTTATTTCAAGGTACGTGATCATGATTTCGCTGTAATGAAAAGGTTGAGCATTTTGGTCTAGGTGATTCTTGTGACTTTTGAAAATAAACAAATTAGATTGAGTTGGTAGATTACTTGCTTTTCCTGAGATTTGTAACTTTGAAACCTCATACATTGTAGACACCATTTTCGTGTTAAAACTCGTTTTTGAATTCCATCTGAGAAATGTCAATCTGCCTAGATTTTGAATATGTTGTGTTTGGAATGTATTTCATTTCTTGTGTGCCTGAGTAACTTTCTGCCAATTATATTCACATCTTGGTGTATGATTGGCATGGAGGTGGAGGAGTGCAAGTACGCCAGTGCTCCGGCAGTTTCTGCTGCGATCTTCAGTCGTAACTCCCATGAAAGTGATGGTTCCTTGCTCTTTATGCTATGAAGATGATCAGAGAGTTCCCCTGGTGATGAACGCATAAACTAGTAATGGCACTGGTGTCTCTAAACAGTGACCCAATAGCTTCACCACATTTGGGTTGAAGCTCCGATTTTCGACCTTTCTATGGCAACCACTGCATGAAGTTCTTCTGCTCTCATGGTAGTTGTCTGTGAACATTCACGGATCTATGAACAATAGTTTCAGATCTAATGGTTTTGTTTTCGAATTTTCCTAGGTGTGTAGTTCTCCATTTTTTTTTTTTGCTTCTGAATCTGAAAAATTGATTGAAATCATTTTTTTTATTGCTGTAGACATAAAATGGGAGCAGCCTCTCCATAAAATGGGGGTAAGGCTAGCCGACATTCACCTCTCCTAGACCCTGCGTAAAGCGGGAGCCTTGTGCACTGGGTACGACCTTTTTTTGTAGACATAACCCGCCGACCCCACTTAGTGGGAAAATGCTTTGTTGTTGTTGTAGACATAACCCAGAATTTTTTATTTTTTATTTTTTTTTTCATTTTGTGAATAGGGTTGTAGTTCAATTGATCTTTAATCATGTAAATATGTTGCTTTTTTGTGTTTATTTTTTCTTTGTAGATGGAGAGAGATTACCTTTGGCTGTTAACGAGTTGGGCACATGTGATCTTTACTCTCAAGTGAGGCTTTCTTTAATTCTTATTTTTTTCAATCATGTTCCTTTCTTGAGAGCTACATCTTTCAGTTTGATAATTTCTGCTGCAACCTATCATTTTAACTTAGATGTACTTGAAGTAAGATATAAATATTGTCATCTTGACATCATGTGTCTCCGGACAATCCTGTTTTGAATGGATGGTGAATCCGTGATAGACTTTCAAATCTGCTTTTGTAGTCGAAAGAGGTTGGTTATTCAATATTTTAATTTATGCCCTTTTAGACTTTTAGTTGTTTGAATGGACTTTCTATAATCTAATGACGCTAAATTTAATAGCTGTCTTTGTATATTGTATTTGCATTGTCAAATTGCATTTTTTTTTTGCTGGAAAATATAAATGATCACATGTAACAAATTTACAAGTTAACTACTAACATTAATAATTTAATGAACGTTTAATAGATACATCACAACTTTGTTCATAAGATTTGTACAAGTATCTCAACCCTATAAATTCTATTTTTGTTAAACAGAACAAAAGTGCTCCGAATGCTACTCACCAAGGTGCAAAATCATCAGGACACATTTTTCCGACTCTTTCAAAGCCCCTCTGGTAAGATTCCAAGTTTTACCCCCAATTTATTTTCTCTGTTTCAGTGCTTTTGAAAAGTTTTAGTTTTTCGTATTTCTCTAACCCATCAAACACAGTACTCATGTACACACACACACACACACACACACACACACACTTACACATACGTATATGCACCTTCTTTAGTTTCTCTGTGAAACATGTACTCTCTCTGTTATTGTAAAGAATGTTTGATTTCGTGACTTAATTAATCTCAACTAGCCTACTGTAGTTGAAGATTTGGATTTTACTTTAGTTTATTTTAAATGAATGGTTTGCAATCCTAATTCCATGTTTTACTTATGTTCATGGTTTTGATTAAGCTTTGTGACCGTGAGGCAGTGTGTCAAACTTCAGTTGGTATTTCTTAATGAAAGAAACTAATACGATAATCAAGGGTCCGGTTGGGACCCTTTTTGCGCGGGTTAGAATCACTTCCGAGAACAACACCTCCCACTTTTAAGCATAGAATCACCTCCAAAACAGGCCATAAGCAATACAAAATCCAAAAGCTTTAATTAGTCATCCACCTGCTTAGCAATTCATAGGTTTTAAAATTTGTCTTTTCATGCATAAGGTATAAAAGATAATTTGCTGTTTTCCATTATTCTGTGTCCCTTGTATGATTGAATTATCAATTATCATATATTAAGTTCAGCCTATATTCTGCAGTGTTTCTCTAACATTTATATTTTATTCCAGATGCTCTCTGTTTCAGTGTATCATGCTAATTAGTCAAATTAATTTTTTATCACAATGGTTATAAACATGATGATTACCACAAGGATTTGCCAGGTTAATGGTGACAATGAATCAGTTACCAAGAAACCCTAATTTTAAAAGCTATGATAAGCTTATTCGGGATCATCTTATGCACAGCCAGTTCTTTTATTTGCACTGCATATTGGTTGATGTACTGGTAAGAAAAATATCGTTTTACACTTCAAATTTAAATATTACTTAACTACATGTGAAACTTTGTTTTTCTTTAAGTTTTGCTTGCAATTCTGTTTCGTTTCTTAATCTTAGGGATTTGCTGACAATCGGGGGAGGGATACAGAGGGAGGGGGTGATGTAGGGCCCACATGTGGGGTTTAGGGGTTTCATGGGGAGGGTTCAAGGTATTAAATATTGGTAATATCGGAAATATCGGTAGTCCGAAAACACGGAAATATCGATGGAAATATCGGGATAATATCGATATCGATAAAAATTACATGGAAACCACGGAAATTGTAAGAAAAACTTGGAAATTTTTATTGAAACTTTGCAGGATGTTTATTTAGTCAATTATCTATTAGTTCATCACAAAAAATTGGAAGGAAATGCATTTCATGATGGATTTAACATTATCAAGTTGATTATATAGTGAGCTGACAAACATTGTGAGTGTAGAAAATATGTAGTAATTAATGAAAGAAGTCTAAACACACCATAATCATTTATATATAATGAATTAGTACAATATTTTACACTTTAGTACCACATAGAGTTCCTATGAGGTTCAAAATTTTCACTATCTTCATCATCTCTATGTGTAGAGTGAGTGTATTGTGAAGAGTAGTTATCAAATGATAAATCCCCAAAATAGTTTTGCATGTAATTGTTAACATGCCACCCATATGGATCCGAGATTGGTTGAGGTTGTCCATAAGCAAAATCATTTGAAGATTGAGTCTGGGATTGTTTCCATGAGTCGCTCGATTCCATCCCAACAGGAATGGGATATGAAGGGTAGGAAAATGGTTGGTTATGAGTATAACCATAGTTACTATTTCTCATTCCAACAGAGTCCGAAGTTCTAGATAACGAGTCATCTTCTTGACTTGACAAAATCCCCTTGCCTCTTTCTCTACGAGTATAGTCATTCCCTATGGCACCAATTCCTGGTCCTGCCCGCCTACTGCCATGGTCATCATCCTGTGTTGCATGCGTGAAGTTTGCCTCACCAGTGAATGGGGTCATAAATCCGGGAGGTGGTCCATAATAGTTTCCATATCCAGCTCCACTGTATCCTTCATCATTTCCACCTCCGATGGTAGGTGAGTCTCCTGATCTTGTACTAGAGCTATCATTAGTATCAGCACGATGTTGTGGTTGTGTAGGATTGGAAGAAGGTGAAATTCCAGTGCTTCTTGGTCTTGGGCGCAAAAGTTCTTCCAAAGAGTCAGCGCTGCTAGATCCCACCTCCTCCTCTAATACTCTTTCTACATTTATCCCTTCATTACGTGCTTCTTCAGCAACTCTGGGAGCTGGTTGCCTTCATCATCATCTAAATGAAGAGGTCTAATCCATTGATAAAGTTAGTTACCCTCTGTATCATCATCTTCACCAACAATATCAAACATATCTAGTGGGTCACCACGGTCACCACGGTCGACATGATCTATTTCTGCTTCCTTATCTCGAATTTGAAGCTTCATGTTGTAGTAGCAATAAACTAATTTTTCCAACCTACTATAAGCCAACCTATTTCTTTGCTTTGTGTGTATGAGTGCAAATGTGCTCCAATTTCTTTCACAAGCAGATGAGGAAGCTGTTTGTGATAATACTTTGATTGCTAACTTTCTCACAGTTGGTGCATCGGTCCCATACATGATCCACCATTCAGCTACAATGAAAAACAATGTTGATAAGCCTAATAACTCGAACAAATTCTATTATAAACTTATAGTGAAATATGTTTACACTCACTAGGAGACATTGTTGTTCGAGCAGCAATTGATGTTGGTTCTCCAAAAGTTCTTCTTGCATCTTTAAACCATGTTAGCTGAATTCAATAAATCGTGTTAGTTTAATCCAACAAAGTAATTATTATAATTTAAGTAATTGTGTACCTCATTTCCAAATTGGCCAACTGTTGGTGATGCAGGGTCTAATTTAGAGTATACATTATGTACATCACGTATAAGGGTACCATTATCTCCAACATCGGGTCTGTATTGGTATCGAGGATTCAAATAATATGTTGTTCAAAGAAACACATACTCTAATAAGAGAAATAATACTTATGCAACTAAAGAAATGAATTGCAAATTATGACATAATTTATACCTGCTGCATGCAAATTGTGGTATAATGTTTTATACCATCGGTCTTCAATTATCTTTATGACCCACCTTGCACCATGTTTTCTTTCCAATTCATCCTTCACTACACGCATCAACTCATATACTGCCCCCATAGTAGGATACACTTCTGTGTCAACGATCCGTAAAACTTTGTAAAAAGGTTCAAACACTTGGCACACATGTTCTGATTGAGTCCAAAAAGCATGATCAAGCACTATACTTTCCACCATACGACCTGTATTTGAGCGGCTGAAATTGTGGTTGGCCCAATCGTCACTAGTGAATAGTTGCTTCAACCCTGCTTTCTTTTTAAGTAGGCTGTCTAATGCAATATAGTTGGTGGCGAATCGAGTGGTAGCTGGACGAATAATTTCTTCTTTGCAAAATTCACGCATCTTTGCCAACAACCAACCGTGATTGTAAATATAATTTGTGATCGTTCTAGCTCTTTTTACTACAGTAGCAACATTCTCTCTCTTCCATATTACCTCAAACATGAGATCAATACAATGTGCTGCACATGATGTCCAAAACACATTATGATGCTTCATTAACTTTTTTCCAGCTTTGACAAATGCAGAACCGTTGTCGGTCACGACTTGGACAACATTATGCTATCCCACATCCATGATTACATCCCTCAATAATTTGTAAATATACTTGTAGTTCTTTATATGGTCTGAAGCATCAACAGACTTAAAAAAAATTGTCTTTCCCTTGGAGTATACCATGAAGTTTATGATAGACAATCTGGTCGGGCCAGTCCATCTGTCACACATGATTGTGCAACCATTAGTTTCCCACTTTGACCTCAACTTGTTAACATACTCGCCAATGTCTTTATACTCCATATCCAAATATTTGTTTCTTATCTCATAGGGAGTGGGAGGTTGTACTCCAACACCGGCATGTTGACATCCCACTACCATATTTTTGAAATGATGTGATGATGCTTTCTCAGTAGGGACATTTTCATAGATAAAGAACTTGCTAATTAGACGCTCCATTCCCTCCTTCACATTACCTCCAGTGAAATAACTCCAAACACTCTTTTGACGTGCTTTGGATGACTTATATAAACTTGCGGCTATTGGTGGTGTTGGTTGTGATTCTCTAAGACTGCCTCCCCGTCTAAGTTGTGCACCACCACTTATCCCGGAACCTTGTGCTCTATTAGGAATTTTATGAAGGTGTTCTCTTTCCCATGCTGACTGTTTGGAGGCACGTAATGCTTGTTTCAAACTGCGTCGTTCTTCAGGTCCCATGTCATCATCACATTCGTCCTCATCGTCATCATCATCACTGTCAACCGCTTGGCCAATGACTTCTCCTCGTAGCCCAGCTCAAATATTTTCCATTCCATGTGTTATCTTTTCCTTCTGCTGTTTTTTATTTTTTAATAATGTGCTGATGAATGCCTTCACTTATGGGGGGACATTATCGCATCGTTGGACATTTTTTGCTGGATCTAATCCACTAAGATGGTACTTAAGTCGTGTCACTCCGCCACTCTTCATTACCCGACCACAATATTTGCAAATTGTGCCATGTTTGTTTCCGTCTATTGGGTCTCCATGTTCCCAAGCTGGATCACGTTTAGTAACTCCACTGGACATCTTAAACGTACCTATATTTATTTTTCATGAAAATTAGACAATTATTTTTTGATAAAATAAGAGAACCTAAATAATAAAGTTATTCTACAGAAGAATTAAATACGAAGTAAAGAAAATGATTGTAAAAATTTAAGTAATTATACAAATAATATGGAATAATAAAACCTAATATTAATGAATAATAATCCAATTTGATAAAAAAATAATCCTAATATAAAACATGGTGATGAATAATAATCCAATTTGATAATAATCCAATTTAATGAATAATCCAATTTGATAATAATCCAATTTAATGAATAATCCAATTTAATGAATAATCCAATTTGATAATAATCCAATTTAATGAATAATCCAATTTGATAATAATCCAATTTAATGAATAATCCAATTTAATGAAGAATAATCCAATTTGATAATAAAAAAAACCTAATATCAATGAATAATAATCCAATTTGATAATAAAACCTAATATTAATGAATAATAATCCAATTTGATAAAAAAATAATCCTAATATAAAACATGGTGATGAATAATAATCAAATTTGATAATAATCCAATTTAATGAATAATCCAATTTAATGAATAATCCAATTTGATAATAATCCAATTTAATGAATAATCCAATTTAATGAAGAATAATCCAATTTGATAATAAAACCCAATATTAATGAATAATAATCCAATTTGATAATAAAAAAACCTAATATTAATGAATAATAATCCAATTTGATAATAAAACTTAATATTAATGAATAATAATCCAATTTGATAAAAAAATAATTCTAATATAAAACATGGTGATGAATAATAATCCAATTTGATAATAATCTAATTTAATGAATAATCCAATTTGATAATAATCCAATTTAATGAAGAATAATCCAATTTGATAATAAAACCTAATATTAATGAATAATAATCCAATTTGATAAAAAAAATAATCCTAATATAAAACATGGTGATGAATAATAATCCAATTTGATAATAATCCAATTTAATGAATAATCCAATTTAATGAAGAATAATCCAATTTGATAATAAAACCTAATATTAATGAATAATAATCCAATTTGATAATTAAAAAAAAACCTAATATTAATGAATAATGACACACCCCGTCCCGAAGGAGGGTATGCTGGCCGTCACGTGAGAGTGACGTAACCATTTACACAGTTCGAAAGCTTTAAAAAATACAGTTACTAAGATGAAACACCCGAGGGTGAGTCCTACTTTTGTGAATTATGTCAGAACACCGTTGGATTCCTCATGGCCACCAAAGCTCTGCTAACTTGAACCTGGAGGGGCGCAAAACAAAATTGAGTGGGTCAGCAAAACAAAGTTTTTCGAAAACGTTTCATTTAAAACATTTCTAACCCCTCGCTGTAAAACCTGTATACTTTCCCAGAAAATAGCATAATAGCATAATACTTTTCATAAATCTCAAATCATCAATTTTTCTCAAAAACCAGAAAGTATGCCATGTTTTAATTTCGAAAACAGAATGAATCATGCATCAATGTAACAGGTGAAATGATGAATTAACCGGAGACCCTGCAGTTGGTCCTGTACGGTTAATTCTATAGCTCAACATCCAATCCAAACCGGAGTCACCTTGGTGACCTGTACGACACTACACTGCAGATAAGTCGGAACTACCTGAAGTAGTCTGTACGACATGAATGGTGTAATAATACGCTCTAGTGCTTATCTCATCAATCATCTGTGCACATAATCTAAGGTCACCTATCAGTCGGAACCCTCTCATGGTCTGTACGACATGTCGGAACCCTCTCATGGTCTGTACGACATGCACCTACTTGGATCCAAGGTGAGCGTGTGGTGCGAGGTGAATAATATAAGCACTAACACCATGGGTGCAGGTTATGAGCTATCAACATAATTCACATCATCAACAATGCACATGAATAACATAAAACTCACCTGATACTTACCTGTGCGTCCACATCACCAATTCACATATATATATGCATCAATTATCAATTCATATAACTCATATCATTCATATCATTCAAATCATGCATGCATGGCATTTTAGAAACATACTTTCATTAAAAACTCAATTTCTGGGAATTTCAATAGCATATAGGTAAATACAGAAAATACTGCCCACTCACCTGGAGTTCGCCCTACAACTCCTTAGCACAATACATCAAGGCATCATGACGATCGGCTCCTAGAACAATAATCAAATCCAACCTCAGAAATCATATCGATAGAATATATAACTTATATAAAACACGTCACTACGCAGTTTGATCCGGAAGATCTGCAACTCAGATTTCCAATCCATAACTTCCAGAGGTCCACAATATACCTCTAGGACAACATCCTAAAATTTCATTACCATCCAACGGTCGGATCTCCGTCAATTTCCAAAACCAAGTGACGGTTAACGTTCTATTTTATGAACTTACAACTCCAATTCCGAAAGATCTGTAAATCGGATTCCCGATCCGTAAGTTCCTATAATCCTCAAATATTACGTATTACAACGTATCAAAGTTTGGTGACGATCCAACGGTCGGATCGTCAATTCACATTTTCACCTAACCACGAATCGTAACGAACTTAGGTTCAATTATTCAATTTACGTCCATCAATTATCAAAACTGAACCTAGAGCATTAAACACATGCTAAGAATGACATTGGCGGGCCATTGTCCATGCGCCGCCGCACGGGCCGCCGCGGGTGGCGGTTGGCCGCCCCGGCTCGCCGGAAAATCTAACTATTTCAAAAAATTACCAAAATTTGCAGATTTGAAGATCTCAATGAGTAGAGTAACTTTCATACCTGTGGCCAAAGCCAATTTGGCTTGGAAGCACTTCAATTTCACCAAAACCGTGAAGAACCCTAGAATTGGGTGTTTTCAATTCGACCTTCAAATCAACTCCACCGTCCAAATCAATGCTTGGGCTTTGTTCCAGGTCCTAAGGGAATGCTAATGATGTTATTAATTGAAAGAAAACGTTTCAAGTTTTGAAGAAATTTCACACTAACCTACCGCACACCCCTCACGGTTTTAATCAAATTTCAAGGCTAAACTCCTTGATTTTTGGGGTGTAATAGGAAGAGGGAAGATCATAGAGGGTTTTCCAAGTGATAGATTGATGTAACTCACCGGAAAAATGATGAAATTTCGACGGAAATGGGTGAAGAACACCTGCGGGTCGCGCGGGTCACGGGTTCTCCCAACCCATTTCTCTCCTCTCTCCTCCGCTTCTCGCCCTCTCTCCTTTCCTCCTTTCCTTCCTCTGGTTGGTCAGATTCTTCCTCTCTCTTCTCCTGATTCGCTGGACTCCCTCATTTCTCTCCCGGAGCTCCGGCTCTCTTCTTCTGGTTGGGCAGTTTCTGCCCAATCCTCAATCTTCTTCTTCTTCTTCTTACGCACACCCACACACAAATCTTCTTCTCTCATCCCAACCATCCATTTAATTCTTCATTAAATCTGGGCCATCCAAATTTTAATAATAAAATTTATAAAATGTCCAAACTTCAAACTTTAAAATCTTTTTCGTTATAACTCCAAATAACGAACCGTCTGCGCCCACGCGTCCGTATCGACGAGTACTACGAGGATATGTCAAGAAAACAAATCTTAGGTGGCACGACATGACGATTAACCTCGCATAATGCACGTACCTCAAAGGGCACTTTTGTAAAATCCTTTATTAAAACTTTAAAAATCTTAAAATCAGGGACAGGCTGTCACAAATAATAATCCAATTTGATAATAAAACCTAATATTAATAAAATAATAAATAACATTAAACATATTAAAATTATCCTAGGGAATAATTATACAACATTACTTAATTACTTAAAAAAATTAACATGTAATTGTTAACATTACTTAATTACTTACAAAAATTAACATGCAAGTATTAATTACTTAAAAAAATTAACATACGAGTCCACACAAATTTATTTGTTGTTGTATAAATTACAATAATATAAATATAAGTTTGTAAACTTACCTTAAATATGGAACCCTTTGTGTTCAAGCTTTGGAATGGATCTGGAATGGCTTTGAAAAGGGTAAGGGAAGAAGAAGAAACGAAAATGCTCTGAATGCCTCTGATAGTGATACTCCACCTCTGATAAGGTGAAAGAATATAATAGACAATGGCACACTGTTCTGCATGTGAAAGAATATCACGGACTCACAGTGGCACACGGTTTCATTATAAAAGCAGTATTATTTGATGTCCATGGTCTGAAACTGCAAAAAGTTATTGACATATTGTGAAATCAGTCAGGCATCACAGATGAGATGACCCAACCACACACACACACAGACATGACACCACACACGCACACTCACCTCACACGCATACAGTCTCTCTCTCAGACTCTCGAACCTTCTCTCTTCTCTTCTCTGACTCTGAGCTCCCTTCTCCCCCTTCTTCATTCTCCCACGGGCCACAACAAACACAGATCTCCCACGTCTCTCGATCCTTCTCCCCCCCCACACACACGCACAGAGACCTAAGGTCTCTCGATCATTCTCCCACTCCCACACACACGCACAGAGACCCACATCGGCAGATCGGCTTCTGCTTCTCCCTCATCGCCGCCGTCGTCTCTCTCCTTTCTCTCTGCACCAAGGGTCCGAGACCCACATACACACACGCACACCCATCATCATCAGCAACCTCGTCTTTCTCCCTCTCCTTCTCGTCTCTGCAACTCGGCGAACTCCGGCGAGGCCGTGGGCTTCTGCTTCTCCCTTGTCGCCGCCGTCTCTCTCCTTTCTCTCTGCACCGAGGGTCCGAGACCCACATACACACACGCACACCCATCATCATCAGCAACCTCGTCTTTCTTCCTCTCCTTCTCGTCTCTGCAACTCGACGAACTCCGGCGAGGCCGTGGGTGTCGACTCACTTTCCGAACACCTCCGACGGTTTCACGGCAAACTTCATATATAAAAACGTTCATCTCGTCTTCTATTTCATTTTCATACCTAGATCGGAGTCTAGGGTCCTGTTTTACAGTCGGCTGGAGCTTCTACAGCTCCGACGTTCTTCTCCGAGCAGGCCAGTTCCGAAATTATCGATAATTTCGATAATATCGTGATATTATCGATATTATCCCGAAAACCATTTGGATATTGAAAAAAAAAATCGGTTCCCCTAAAAACCGATAATATCGGCGATATATCGCCGATATTATCGGCATTTCGGACCATGGGAGGGTTATAGAGGAAGGGGGTATAGGGACGTGCGCATAGGGTGTAGGGGTTTCACGCAGCCGGGGTTTTTTTTTTGGGGGGTGGGGGGGGTGTCTTTAAAAACATCTAATTTCATGTTTCCTTTCTATTTTGATTCCGACAGCATGTTTGGGATAGATTACGGTTGAAATTTTGCTTTAATCTGCAATTAATTATCCATACAAGCATCAGTTTTGATTTCGGTTTCAATTTTTGCTTTAATCTGCAATTGATTCTCCATGCAAACATCAGTTTTCGTATTTGAGACACTGTATTAGCGTCATTCAAAGAAATTTGAAGACAAGGCCTTGCTCGCTCATGAATTGAAGAAATTTTGGGGTTTGTTTCTTAACTAATTTCGTGTAATTTGAGAATTCAAATGGTTAAGTTTTGAACATGTAGGAGAGTGCAAATTTTTTCATACGGAGGTATTCCTCATTTTGGTTTTAGGTACTGAATCAGGAGACATTTTCTGGTGAGAAAAAATCACAGCGCAGAGGAAAATCAAGTTTTTCTTTTGCAATTTGCACCACCAAAATATGGTTGACTTATTCATCTTTGTTCTGTGTAAAAACCAATGTATTAAAAGCGTGAGGCGTGGGTGAGGCGTCCGAGGTGAAGCCCGGCCTAGACGTGAGGCGAAGCCTGATGGGATTAAATTTATATATATATATATATATGATTTATATATTATACATAAATGTATAAAAAAAATAATACTTCGTAAAATAAACATCCATTATCAATTTATCATTCAAATCCAATCATTCAAAAGATAATATCATCTAAATTCATCATTCAAAGGTAATATCATCTAAATTCATCATTCAAAATGTAATACAAACAAAGAAATCAATCATTCATTCAAAGGGTAATTTATCACCAACAATTTATTAATTTATACACCAACCATTCTGAGTCAAATGTCGCCCCAGATTTATGGCACTAGACAACTGGCGTCAGAAGCACTTTTCAAGAGCTTCCCCAGTACAGATGGTGAGAGCAGGTTTATTTCAGTAATATTATTTAGAGTTTAAAAAGAAATAAAATAATTAAGACCTGCCTCTATCCTTGACTGCTCCATATCTCAGACCCAAAACTACTGCATCGCAGTATCGCACCCAGCCCTATCCCATAATGCTCCATCTTTCCTACCCCTACCCCAAATTGCTCCTCAACTCCCATATCAAGCCAAAAGTATTACATCACAGACTCATAGTTCACACCACTGTTCGACGACAGCGTGGCAACCGTTGCTGCTCCAAGTGGGCGGCGGCTGCTGTTCTAGCGCGCCAGAAAAGAGGGTGAAAAAGGCAGAGGACGATTGAAGGTATGTATGGTCCTCATTTGGTGGATTTCTGGAATTAAAACTCAAAACCCTTACCCGTGTTTTGGGTTTGGGTGGTTTAAAAAAAAATAATAAAAAGAAAGAGGGCAGACAAGGCGCCTGGATGCCTTGAGGCGCCTGGACGCCTTAAGGCGCGCCTCCGCCGCCGCCTCAGCATCTCCGGCGAAGCCTTTTGCGCACTCCATCAAAACAGAGGCGTTAGCCTTCACGCCCAGCCTCAGAAGCGCTCTAGGCGTGCCCCGAGGCTAGTTTTTTAAAACATTGGTAAAAATAAATCGTGACCTCTTTATATTTGTTTCTCTTTCTGCACTTTTTCACCAAACAAACAGATTATAAGCAACATTTTTTTTCCAATTTTTTCTTGCTTTTAATGATCATAAGGTTTGTAGATTGAAGGTATAAGAGTATTGCATCTTTCGTAATATATAAAATTACTAAGTCGTGTTACATTTCCCCTTCTATTTTTTTTTCATCAACTTGCTTCTGATTCAACTCCGCCGTGTAAGTTTATCTTACATTGCCGGTCCCAAGCCTGGATAAAGGAGGAGGGGGAGGGCGTCAGGTAGTCGACAACCGGCACTCCATGATCACGTCGAATCCTTATGAAAATGAATCCAGAACGAAATCGTGCTAAAGCTAGGGCGTCACCCGTAAGTGGCGCGCTGTGTGGCCTGAGCACAGTGATAAGTGAGCAAGGGTCGCTGTATCTCCATCGGCACCCGGATGCAGTGTTAAATGAGCAAGGGGGCTATAGAAACTTCTTTTCGAACGACTCCACTCAAAGTTGTTTGGGAGCATATGCTCCTATCAACTTTACACGGGACACACAAAAGAAGTACTTTGATCCTATTAGACGAGGAAGGGTGAAGAAGTTAGGACAGAAGGGTAGAGTTCAAGAGAGCAAAATGCGTTTAGGAACGTGGAATATAGGAACCTTGACGGGAAAATCTATGGAAGTAGTAGAAGTTATGGTGAGGATAAGGATAAATATTATGTGCCTACAAGAAACTAAGTGGGTTGGTCGTAAGGCAAAGGATCTAGAAAACTCAGGGTTTAAACTATGGTATTCGGGCACAAATAGAACGAGAAACGGTGTTGGCATCATCGTGGACAAGACCTTGACACAAGATGTTGTAGATGTCAAGAGGGTAGGAGATAGAATCATGGCAATCAAGATTGTAATAGGACAAGAACTTATCAATGTGATTAGTGCGTACGCACCTCAAGTAGGGTTGGATACGAGTTCGAAGGAGAAATTTTGGGAAGACCTTGGAGACTTGGTGCAAGGAATTGCTCAGACGGAGAAGTTATTTATAGGAGGAGATTTAAATGGACACGTGGGCAGGGAGACAGGCAACTATGGAGGTTTTCATGGTGGCCATGGTTTTGGGGAGAGAAACGAGGATGGGGAAGCTATCTTGGATTTTGCAATGGCATATGATCTCTTCTTAGCCAACACCTTCTTTAAGAAGAGAGAAGAACATGTGATCACCTACAAGAGTGGGTCGTCAAAAACACAAATAGATTTTCTTCTAATGAGGAAATGGGATCGTATAACTTGTAAGGATTGCAAAGTTATACCAGGAGAGAGCGTGGCTAATCAACATCGCTTGTTGGTGATGGATGTACATATCAAAATAGTGAGAAAAAAGAACAAGACTTGGAAGTGCCCAAGGACTAGATGGTGGAATCTAAAAGAAGAAAAACAAGTCATTTTCAAAGAGAAAGTAATCACCCAGTGTGTGTGGGATAGAGAGGGGGAATCTAACCAAATGTGGGATTCCATGGCTAGTTGTATCCGAAAAGTAGCAAAAGAGGTATTAGGAGAGTCCAAGGGCTTTGCCCCACACCAAAAGGAATCTTGGTGGTGGAATGAGGAGGTACAAACAAAGGTGAAGGCTAAGAAGGAATGTTGTAAAGCCTTATACAAGGATAGGACCGATGAAAATGGTGAAAGGTATAGAAAAGCGAAGCAAGAGGCGAAGAAAGCTGTGAGAGAAGCTAAGTTAGCGGCTTATGACGATATGTATAAGCGACTAGATACCAAAGAATGAGAGTTGGATATCTATAAACTAGCTAGAGCAAGGGAAAAGAAGACAAGGGACCTAAACCAAGTGAGGTGCATCAAGGATGAGGATGGAAAGGTCCTTGCTACAGAGAACGCGGTTAAAGACAGATGGAAAAGTTATTTTCATAATCTTTTCAATGAAGGACATGAAATGAGTGTTTCTTTAGGGGAGTTGAGTAACTCAGAAGAGTGTAGAAACTACTCTTTTTATCGTAGAATCCGGAAGGAAGAAGTGGTTGTAGCTTTGAAGAAGATGAAGCATAGAAAAGCAGTAGGCCCAGACGATATACCAATCGAAGTGTGGAAAGTTTTGGGAGAGACAGGTATAACATGGCTCACTGACCTTTTCAATAGGATTTTGAAAACGAAGAAGATGCCAAATGAGTGGCGAATGAGCACTTTGGTGCCTATCTACAAGAATAAGGGCGATGTACAAAATTGCATGAACTATAGGGGTATTAAGCTAATGAGTCATACAATGAAACTCTGGGAGAGAGTCATTGAGCATAGATTGAGGCAAGAAACACGGGTTTCGGACAACCAATTCGGGTTCATGCCAGGGCGCTCAACCATGGAGGCAATCTATCTCTTACGAAGATTGATGGAAAGATATAGAGATGGGAAAAAGGATTTATACATGGTCTTTATAGATTTGGAAAAAGCGTATGATAGGGTCCCAAGAGACATTCTTTGGAGGATTTTAGAGAAGAAAGGAGTACGAGTAGCATATATCCAAGCTATACAGGATATGTATGAAGGAGCAAAGACTGCCGTAAGAACTCATGAAGGACAAACCGAAAGCTTTCCCATAACTGTAGGATTACATCAGGGCTCATCCTTAAGTCCTTACCTTTTTGCGTTGGTAATGGATGAGTTAACAGGACATATTCAAGATGATATTCCTTGGTGTATGCTTTTCGCAGATGATATAGTGTTGATAGATGAAACTCAGGAAGGGGTAAATGCAAAGCTTAACCTTTGGAGAGAAGTGTTGGAATCTAAAGGTCTTTGCCTAAGCCGATCAAAGACTGAATATATGGAGTGCAAATTCAGTGCAAATGGAGGCCAAAACGAGTTAGGGGTGAGGATCGGAGATCAAGAAATACCAAAGAGCGACCGTTTTCGTTACCTAGGATCTATCTTGCAAAAGAACGGAGAATTAGATGGAGATCTCAACCATAGAATACAAGCTGGATGGATGAAGTGGAAGAGTGCATCCGGCGTGTTGTGTGACCGCCGTATGCCACTGAAGCTCAAGGGAAAATTTTATAGGACGGCAATAAGGCCGGCGATGCTGTATGGCACAGAATGTTGGGCGGTGAAGCATCAACACGTACACAAAATGGTGTAGCGGAGATGAGGATGCTTCGTTGGATGTGTGGGCACACGAGAAATGATAAGATTAGGAATGAGGATATCCGGGGTAAAGTAGGAGTAGCCGAAATTGAAGGAAAGATGAGAGAAAATCGGTTACGGTGGTTTGGACATGTGCAAAGAAGGCCTACTGACGCTCCGATTAGAAGATGCGACTATGGGACAGAGGTTCAGGGCCGAAGGGGTAGAGGAAGACCTAGGAAAACTTTGGAAGAGACCCTAAGAAAAGACTTAGAGTATTTGGATCTAACGGAGGACATGACACAGGACAGAACACAATGGCGTTCTAAGATTCATATAGCCTATCCCACTCAGTGACTTGGATTTTCCAAGTCTCCAACCGAGAAGTTTTTTTCACTCGGGAAATTAAGGGAACACTACTTCAACCTACATGCTCCACTCACAAAGCTTCAACATACAAGCTTCAACAAAAGAAAATTCAAAGAACTTAGCGAAGAAGGTTTTGGTGTATTTAACACAATACGTTGAAATGAAGGAAAGCTTATTTATTGATATCCCTGATAAGTTACAAATATGTACATATACTTGAGTCAAAATAAACAAACAAGAGGGAGCCTTCACAAAGGTTGCTTAGGAGAAGTCTCAGCAGTTGGTAGAGCCCCAGAAAGAGAAGGCACCGGAGGGGGATCATTCGGAGCCTCAGTACTGGACAAAACCCTAGAAGGAGGAGGCATCAGAGGTTGATCATTTGGAGCTTCATTATGCGGTACAGCCCCAGAAGACGAAGGCAATAAATGCCTTTGGAACAAACCCACAAATCTCTGATGATCAAGTAAAACCTGACCATCAGATTCCTTCATCTGGTCAAGCTTCCTCTTCATGTTTGTAGCATAGTCATGTGCGAGCCGGTGCAACTGTTTATTCTCATGCTTGAGCCCTCTAATCTCCTGTTTGAGACTCATCCCTTCAGCCGCCAATGATTCAACTTGGCGGGTTCGAGCAAATAGGCGTTGGGCCATATTAGACACAGAACCTGCACACTGAACACTGAGAGCCAGAGAATCCTTAACAGCCAACTAATCAGACCGTTTGGAAAGTAGTCTGTTATCTTTGGGAGTGAGAAGGTTCCTGGCCACTACCGCAGCGGTCATATCATTCTTCATCACGGAATCCCCAACGGTAAGATGACCAGTAGGGGAGACGAATGATGGGCGCTATATGTTGTCTGGAGAAGGCGGGGTTGCCTCTTCAACAAGGTTCAAGTCAAAACGACGGTCGGAGGGGCCAGACATTTTCAAAGGTGTTGAAGAGAGAAGAGGTCGGACAAATCAAGATCTTAGAAGTGCAAGAATGGAGCTTCTACTGGTGGATATTCAAGTGTGCTTTGGAACTTAATGTCAGCCCCTATAAAAATCTGCACTCGACGAAGCTTCAGAAATCGAAGAGGCGCCTGCTCAGAAATCGAAGAGGCGTTTGCTTTCTCAAAAGCTGGGCTGCTCAGAGACCACGAGGGTCGATCTCAGAAATCGAAGAGGCGTTTGCTTTCTCAAAAGCTGGGCTGCTCAAAGACCACGAAGGCCGATCTCAGAAATCGAAGAGGCTTGCTTTCTCAAAAGCTGGGCTGCTCAGAGACCACGAGGGCCGATATCAGAAATCGAAGAGGCACCTACTTTTCCAGCCTTGTCAGCACCTGTCACACGCACACTCAGCTTTGTGGAAATTATGGGCATTCTGTCGAAGATTTCTGGCGAAGTAGAAAGCACATGAATCGTACTGTTCAATCACCCACTTCCCACACGCAACAGTAACTCATGGGTACCACAGATAACTTTGCCAAAGTTCTCTGACAAAGTTGAGACACGTGAAGCTTGCAGCTCCCGCTACATCTCTGACCAAGAAGGGTAAAAGAATTGCAAAGAAACAAAACTAACAAAGTTTAGACACATAAATTTTGAAGGTCTAGCTACCATATTATTACCCACAAGGGTAAAGGAACAGTACCACTGCTGGATAATTGGAAAGTCCCGGTGTGTCAACCTCTGTGCTTCGTGGCAAGGTAGACTAGCAAACATGCCCAACCTTTACTCACATTCGAGAATACACTCCCAACAGGATTGCTTGCTCCAAAATCGAAGAGGCACCGCCCTCCGAATCTCAAGAACCAGACTCCCAACATGATTACTTTCTCAAAAATCGAAGAGAGGGTAAAGGAACAGTACCACTGCTGGATAATTGGAAAGTCCCTGTGTGTCAACCTTTGTGCTTCGTGGCAAGGTAGACTAGCAAACATGCCCAACCTTTACTCACATTCGAGAAAACACTCCCAACAAGATTGCTTGCTCCAAAATCGAAGAGGCACCGCCCTCCGAATCTCGAGAGCCAGACTCCCAACATGATTACTTTCTCAAAAATCGAAGAGACACCGCTCTCCAAATCTCGAGAGCCAGACCCCCAGCAGGATTGCTTTCTCAAAAATCGAAGGGGCATCGTTCTCCGAATCTCGAGAGCCAGATCCCCGACAGGATTGCTTGTTCTAAAACCGAAGAGGCACTACTTTCCCAACTTCAAGAGCTGGATCTCCTTGGATAAAGCTTGTCTGTAATCTTCATACGCAACATCAGCTTTCCAGATACCACAGACCACTTTTTCAAAATGCTCTGACAGAGTTAAAACATGTGAAGCTGGCAGCTCCCACTACCGTGCTATGACCAAGCAGGGTAAAGGAATATCATTATTACTTGATGTTAGGGAGACTCCTATATATGTCGACTTCCATCCCTAACGGACAGGCAGACCTGCAAAAATGCTCAACCCTTTCTCTTATCTGAGAGGGCACTCCCAACGAAGCCTTTCGAAATATTCAGCTTTCTTTCCCCCCGATAATACCTCTGTAAACAAGCTATACTAGAGCAAGAATATCTCATATCATCAGGGTTAAAAGCAAGAGTATCTCATATCATGCTTTTTCCCTGTCTTTTCCTTTGGCCTTGTTCTTACCTGCAAGACAAGGAGAAAGAGAGCAATGAAGATACCGCATCTGCCTAAGGAACAGATAGGGCAAGTGAGAAAGATACAAGGAAGCATATGGAGACAAGCGTAACAGCACACGTGCCGATACATCCACTATTCTGTCAAAAGCAAAAGTATCCCATATCAGCAGGGTCGAACGTACTCTAGATTTGATGGACTTGTTTTGACCCTCAAATTCTTCAGTCGGCCTTATACTCTGGAGGAAACCAGAAAACCCTCCAGCCCGGTTCAAGAATAAGCCTGTGGAAAGTTACTTCTTCAAAAGCAAAAGTATCCCATATCATCTCTTCTCATTTTTCTTCTCTTTATCCTTCATGCTGCCTGCAAGATAGGGAGAATGTGAACAATCAGCCGAAGCTTTGATTGTTTACCTTGTCTGTCACCTCTTTCAGCAGATCCCTTAGCCCGGCGACTTGGGGGACTCTTACTACATGGTTTGTATCGCGCTTGACCAAGCCTGAAACTACAAGTAAGCTTCAAGTGAAATTGATACATTACCTTGTGCATCTCCACCAGTTACCCCTGGATGGAGGAAGAGTACTTCCAAAGAAGATGCCACATCTACCTATGAGACAGATAAGGCAAGTCAAGACAATACCACACTCCGGTACTTAGAAGTTTCGTGGTTACGAGATCATTCTCCCACAATATTTCCTAATGTCATTTGTACTAAATCATTCACTTGTACTCACTAAAGGAGAGCTTGAACCTATGTACTTGTGTAAACCCTTCACAATTAATGAGAACTCCTCTATTCCGTGGACGTAGCCAATCTGGGTGAACCACGTACATCTTGTGTTTGCTTTCCTATCTCTATCCATTTGTATACTTATCCACACTAATGACCGGAGCAATCTAGCGAAGATCACAAAAAGTGACCGTTTTCGCTACCTAGGATCTATCTTGCAAGAGAACGGAGAATTAGATGAAGATCTCAACCATAGAATACAAGCTGGATGGATGAAGTGTAAAAGTGCATCCGGCGTGTTGTGTGACCGTCGTAGGCCACTGAAGCTCAAGGGAAAATTTTATAGGACGGCAATAAGGCCAGCGATGTTGTATGGCACAGAATGTTGGGCGGTGAAGCATCAACACGTACACAAAATGGGTGTAGCGGAGATGAGGATGCTTCGTGGGATGTATGGGCACACGAGAAATGATAAGATTGGGAATGAGGATATCCGAGGTAAAGTAGGAGTAGCCAAAATTGAAGGAAATATGAGAGAAAATCGGTTCCGGTGGTTTGGACATGTGCAAATAAGGCCTACTGACGCTCCGGTTCGAAAATGTGACTACGGGACAGAGGTTCAGGGCCGAAGGGGTAGAGGAAGACCTAGGAAAACTTTGGAAGAGACCCTAAGAAAAGACTTGAGTACTTGGATCTAACGGAGGACATGACACAAAACTGAGCGCAATGGCGTTCTAGGATTCATATAGCCGACCCCACTTAGTGGGAAAAGGCTTTGTTGTTGTTGTTGTTGTTGTTATTGCTTCTGATTCATGTTTTAACACGTATTGAATCATTTCCAAGTTAAAGGCTGGTTCTTGCAGCCACGTGAAGAGACTGACTATTCAAGCTTCGCAAGTTAATTCAAGGGCCTTAATCACTATATAAGGTTTCCATTTCTAATGCTTATTACTTGCGCTTCTAGCTTTCCCCTTATTAAGAAAATTTTACTGATTGCAATTGTTAAATGTTATTAGGGTGAGAAAGGGATCCTCGATCTGAAATGAGCTTTTTGTGGAAGCAATTTATCCACTCATTCACCTCATATTCTTTTTCTTCATAGATTGTTATGGTACCTGCTCTCTCATTTTTTTTCATAGGCACAACTCTTTAATTCTTCTGCTTCTTCATCATACTTTGAACTTCATTCCGTTTCCAGCTTTGAATTCTGGATGACAAGCTATACGCAAGAAGGTAAGATATTTTAGTTTTTTGTCCATATTCGGAATATCCCCACTTTTGAAATTTTAGGGATTTGATTCATTTTCATGTTGCATGTTTAACGTTGGTCTCGGTGATGATCATTTGAGGATGTACGAACTTGAATGGCTTTGAGTATGCTTGAATGTGGCCAAATTTGGGTAAGAACCGTGAAACTCCAATCCTAATTTTGTCCTCTTTTGAATTTAAGAGCGAAAATTGGTGTATTTGTACCCTTTTTGCTGTGAATCATGCAAATTAAGTGTCTTTGGACGTATTATGGGTATTTTCTTGGAATTAGGGTTTAAGGTTGATGAATTTTGTGTTATTAAACTTGATTGTGCCTTCTTTTCGGACCTTGCTGTAATTTTTTTTTCATATCTCAAATAAAATTGTATTTGCTTATTTTGGTTTTCAAGTTCAAATGAAAACATAAGTTTTGTTGGTGTTAGTCCAACCGGGGCATTAATTGACACAGAAGTATGCCTATGACAGAAAGGCCACAATGGTAATGATGTGACTCAATGACAAGCTATTAGTTGATAGGCCAATTTGGAAGTGTATTTGCTTAAAAGGATATTAATCATACACCGAAATATAGATTGTATGTTTTATACGGTATTGTATCTACATTACAGTATTATACACTACAAGTCTATTTGTATAGAAGTCATTCAACTGGTGATTCAAGTTGTATATTGCTTATTTTATTTTGTTTGTATATATATTTGAACAGATAAATCTTTAGTTTAGTCTATATGCTTTTCTCCAGCGAATCTTTTCATGATTCCGCATCTGTACATAAAATAATTGAGTTTTAGTTTGTCTGCTTCATGAGATCTTTCTATATAGTAATCTTTTGTACTCTTTATTATTATTATTATTATTATTATTATTTTGTTTGAGTTCATATGATGTGCTTTCAGGATCCTGAGGTTTTAAACAAAAGAAAATATTTGACTTCAAGCTTTCTGTATGGATATGGTTTGATCTTCATAGCTGATGTCATGAGCAGGCACACACAGAGAAGGAAGAGGTAGAAAAAAAAAAACGATTTAGATATTTTCTTTACTGTTGAGTTAGGTTGGAGAACAGGCTTTTGTGGTTTCTAGAGTTGATTTTCTTTCTTTAATGCTAGACCGACTGACTTATTTGCTCTCTCTCTCCCTAAGTTCTAACCAGCTCTCGCATTTTCACGTTTTTCTCACTGATTGCTCAAGATTTTCAACTCTCAAACATCTCAGATCACACACATGGAATAATGATGGATTTTTTCTTGAGGTGGTCTCATTGTTTCCTCTTTTGAAATTTGTCTATGTTAGATTATTGTTTTTCAGTTTAAATTTTACTCTTTTCCAACTTAGGGCGCTTCACTAAAGAAATGATAGAGATTTTTCTTGAAGTCATTTCGTTGTTTGTTTTCCTTTGAAGGATTGTTGTGATTTGGTTGGTACCGTTGAGGTCTGCCCATGTGTCAATGGGCACTACTCATTTTTGTGAATGTGAAGCAAGCCATTGGTGATCAGTGGCGAAGCCAGGAATTTAAAACGATGGGGTCAAAAAATAGCTTTAAAAATTCCATCATACTTTCATTTATAATTGTCCACGGTGTGTTCTCATATTTTAGAAACATAGAATCAGAACATTTTTATCAATAGAACCAAAAACATCTTTCTCAATGTACACAACCAAACTATCATTCAACCCATCTTATTAAGATGTGGATTCTTCATAATTTTCATCACCGAAAAAACTATTTCAACTGAAGCAGTCGCAACAGTTAAAATCAATGTTAATTTCACTAGCAAGTACACCAAGGGATATTGTCTGTCCCTCTTTGTCTCCGTCAACTTTTGTGCAAGGTTCAACGCAGAAAACTCATTATGCAAACGACGTAGCTTTGTTAAATTAGAAAGGTATTAATTTTTTATTTTTTTTAAGGGAAGTTTAGAAAATGATAAGTTTACAAGTAAAAGGTTATTGGGATAAGTTTACAAAGCAACGTGCTGCTGCAAAGCTGCTGTTGCAGTGCTACTATACGGGTTCATAAAATTTTCAAAGGGATAACTTGACAAGGTTATTGGGGTCAAAGGATGCCAATGCCCCCGCATTGGCTCCGCTAGTGTTGGTGATGCAATATGTCTAGGCAAGATAGAGATGGTCTTTTAAAGTTAAAGATGGTCCACTTTCTGCAAAATATTTTTTAGCAAAATGGTTAACCGTCTGTTGGCTAAAACCAAATTAGTGACCTCTTGATCAACCTGCACAGATTGCTATTTAGGCACCGAGCATTATGTTTGAATCAAGAGGCATAGCTGGGAGAGAAAATAGAGAGAACCCAGAATGCGTATTTGCTTGGGTGTTTGAGTGTTGCGTATTATCATTGGGGAGTGTTCAATCTCCTTCACTACATAAATTGCTTTTCATATCAAATGATGTGAGGTAGTATGAGGTAGTATGTTCTTTTTTTAATGTTAAGCTAATTTGTGCACCCTAATTTGCTCAAGAGCGTCTCATCATCGTGGGAAAAAAGAAGAAAGAATAAATCAGAAAATTAAAGAGGGGGACTTGATCATGACTTTATTTGATAAATTATTCATAACACTTTAATTTACATGAACAACTTTTACATTTCCTGTTAAATATTTGTTGGTGTTGGACCTCATATTACATGTAAAATGTGATGTTCTTTTTGTGTGAATTATCCTGGTTTAAAAGTGAGTTATATTATTGATTTTGTAATTTTATTTTATAATGTTTTGTTGTATTTTATATAGGGAGGATTTCAGAGTGAATTACAAGAAGAGCTTCCTAACAACATATATGTTGCTGCTGTTAGTCAATTTCAAATTCTCGATTTCTCAGATTATTTTTTTTGCTTATTTCTATTGATGTGGAATCTTAAGGCTAGCCGACATTCACCTCTTCCAGACCCTACGTAAAGCGGGAGCCTTGTGCACTGGGTACGACCTTATTTCTATTGATGTGGAATCTTCAAATTTTATTGTTCACAATGTGAAATGTATCCTCTAAATCACTGTGACTTCCCCATGCAAAAGTAAAATGTTAAAATTAAATATTTTATTTTTAAAAGCAATTGTGATCCGACATATTTTACATTTTGGCTAGAATTCTAAAAAGCAGTAACATGAGTTAAGGTCATAGTGAATACGTTGCGTGCATGTTTAACCCCTTTTTTTTCGCACCCGCCCTGTTATGTTCGCCCAAAAGTATGGAAGGTTACAGGGCTGGTCAATGTGGAGAGGGGTTCCTGATTCGAACTTTGAACTCTCCCATTGTTGAACCACATGTTGGGGGCAGAAAAAAAAAAAAAGAATAATTTGTTGGGTGTACGTAGAGTATAAGGTGTCATAATGGGTGTGAACAATAACTGGCTCTATAATGTTAAACTTATGATACTTCTGGTCATAAAATTTCTTAAATAATTGGTCCTGAGAATTTATTACTTGGAATAGGATCTTAGTTTTTTTGTGTTACCTTAATTTATGTGCAAAACATACAACATTTGTGATCTGAAATGTTTTAAGTTCGTCCAGTAAATTGTACAATGCCTTTTTGTCAGCTGAATTAAATTTATATGAAAACCAAATTGTTGAATTTAGCAGCCCAGTTCACCCATCTGTTGCTTATTTAAATTATTTGAAGATTCCTATGTTGATTTGTGATTTTGTTGGATTTACTTGGGTCAAATATTTGTTATCTGCATCGCTACATTTGAGGATGTGATTCTGTTCCTACCACCCTTTTGGTTACTTTGTGTGGAAATTAGTCATGCATGTTGTGAATAATACATTTGAGGATGTGATTCTATTCCTTGAAAACAATATTTATATTTCTCTGTAAACTGCTAAATTTGGAATATACTATCGTTTCCTTGCAGGTACATTAAAATGAAAATATGAAAAGAAGTTTCAATCTCGCCGGGGGTGTTGCAGGCCAATTCGATGCTACGAGGCACTTCGTTTAGGGCTATCTAAGGGAGAGAGGTGTTGGGTGTCTGAGACAAGGGGTTTCAAGGATTAGGTTTGGGTGGGATTTCAAGGATTAGGTTTTGGTGGGATTTGAATGATTAGGTTTGAGTTTTTGTATGTGCGATTGGCAGAGAGATGAGGTGGTCCAAGATAGAATTAGGAGATTTGGTTTAGGGTTTGCAGAGTCAGAGATGAGGGGTGTCCAAGAGAGATGTGGAAGGATTTAGGCGAGGAATTTCAGGGATTTGGTTTAGAGTTTGTTTTTTGCGATTTGCACAAACAAAGAGATGGGACAATGGTGAGAGAGATGGGAGGATTTTCTGCAAAAGTTGAAGGGAACGGGTAAGGGAGGTATGGGTATGGGTTTGTTGTGATGGTGTTTAGTAATTTTCAATATTCTTCGACTCTTTTTAATGTGCAAAATCTAATTATCTATGGAATTTATAACATGCAATCAGTTTCTTTTTAGTTGAGTTCAAATAATGTTGATTGCGCTGTTATAAAGCTATTTTTTATAGTTAGGTTGAAAATCATATCGATATATTCTTTATTTAGTTGGTCCAATTTGTAACAGATGAGATTGTTTTGTTTGATGTTTCAATCAAAATTTGATCTGTTTTTGTATTGGATGAATTTTTATATTGTCTGAGATTCTTGGTTGCATACTCACCTTCCCACAACTATTATATTGTCTCTTGACTGGATGAATTTTTATAATTTCCTGGATCTACGGTACAATGCTTTTTATAATTTCATAGATCTATCCTTTTTGTTCGTTCATGATTATGTTGAATGTTTTTCAGGTTAAATGTGTCTTATTCATGTAGTTAAGGCTCATGCATTCAAGTTCCGCGGCATCGCGCGGGCATGTTACTAGTATAAACCTAATCCCATATCACCATTTTCTCAGATGTTGATGCTAAAATCTGGGGATTTAGTTCGGTCCGAGGCTAGCTTAGGAACAGGGTAATTCTATAACTTTGACATAGTTTTGTTTGGGGTGGTTTCGTTGAGACTATAAATCTCATGTCGGGGAATTGAAATCCTTGCACCACTCTATCTATAAGATGTTGAGACTCTTCCCCTATTCCTTTTAACAATATCAAGATCAAAAACGTGCAACACATGTCTTTAGCTTTCAACAAAGCTCATTTCACATATTGCCATTTCAAGCCACATTAAGAAACAAAGTTTTTGCTTTAACTCTAATGGACTTGCAGTTCAGTTGGTTAAGATCATTCAACTCCTGCACTTGAGGTCCCAACTGTTGAATAAGTGGCCAAGTGGCCAAGTGGAGAACAAAACAAAAAAGCTTTTGGCTATTAAACAAATCAAAAGAAAAAAAGGACAACATGATTATGTTTCTTCCTTGTTTTGGGGAAAAGAAAATGATGATGTTTCTTTGGCTTTTTTTAAAGGAATGAATAAGGGGTTCGGGAAGAGAAGAATAAAAGAAGAAAATGGGCTCATTTTTTTCTGAAGAGAGAAGTGAGAGCTGCTGAGAGCAAGGAAAGTTGCAGAGAGCCCAAAAGGAAGATGAGCTGCTGCTTCATTGGTTAGTAATCATCCACCAAAGTAGTGTTGTTGTAATAGCTTTGAGCTATATGTATAGAGAATAAATTATTCATTATATTTCTTCCTCTATTTGTTTCTTTGGTGTGTGAGAGCTATTGGGTGTATTGGGTTATTTGGGTTGTGAGATTGCCAACACTTTGTAAACTCCCATTTGGTTGATACTGAATTATTGGGTGAGCTCCTACTGCTCCGAGGATGTACTCCAGTTACACTGGCTGTTGAAGAACTTCGTTAAAATCTTGGTGTCTTTAATATTTTGTTCTTGCATTTCATTTGATATATTTCCTGTGGGTTAGCTTGAGTTGGTTCCAATTGGTTTTGGTGTTATCCTAGCACAACAATTGGTATCAGAGCACTGGTTGCTCTTGGGTATTGTCTAGTTGCCAAAGATGTCAGACGGGCAAGATGAGAATCCTTTTGGAAACAGCTCCGGGTTTGCAAGAACTACGGTGCAAAATGCAAAGTTCGAAGTAGAAAAGTTTGATGGCACAAACAACTTCGGGATGTGGCAATGTGAGGTCAAAGATGTGTTGGCTCAACAAGATCTACTTGCCGCTTTGGGAGAGAAGCCGGAAGCTATGTCGAAGCCGAAATGGGAGAAATTAAATTTGTGGGCTTGCTCTTCAATTCGGTTGTGCCTTGCAAAAACTCAGAAGTATTGTGTGATGCGGGAGACATTAGCAAGTGTGTTGTGGCAAAAATTGGAAGACAAGTATATGACGAAGAGTGCAGAGAATCGGCTACACTTGAAGAAAAAGCTCTACCGCTTCTAATACAAAGAAGGTACAAAAATGATTAGACACCTTGATGCTTTTAATAAGTTGATTGCCGACTTGTTAAATTTAGATGAGGATATTAAGGATGAAGATAAGGCCTTAATATTGTTGAATTCCTTGCCGGACTCTTATGAGCATTTTGTTACCACTATTATGCATGGTAAAGAAACTGTGAAATTTGAAGATGTGTCAAATGCCTTGATGAATTATGCAATGAGGCATAGAGATAAAAATCATGATAGTACCTCTGAAGCTTTATTTGTTAGAGGTAGATCATCGAAGAGAAGATCATCTTCTAGTAGGAAAAAAATCACAGTCTCGACCTAGAGGAAGCTTTAAAGGTAGAAAACCTTTGGAAAAGGGATGAATGTGCCTTTTGTCGTAATAAGGGCCATTGGAAGAAAGATTGTCCTAGATTGAAGACCAAAGGCAAAGAAAGTTCTAAAGCTAATGTTGCTGAGGTTGAAACAGATTTTTCTGATTTTGCTTTAACAACTTCTTCATCATTTGATTGTGCTACTAAGTGGGTGTTGGATACGGGTTGTACTCATCATATGACTCCTCACAAGGATTGGTTTTCAAGCTTGAAAGAGTTTGATGGTGGTGTTGTGTTCATGGGAGATGACAATCCTTGCACAACAAAAGGGATTGGTACAGTTCGTTTGAAGTTGCATGATGGCATGGTTAAAGAGTTGACAGGTGTTCGGTATGTACCGAATTTGAAGAAAAATCTTATTTCTTTGGGTACTTTGGAATCCAAGGGCTTCAGGTTTCATTCAGATGGACAGACATTGAAAGTTACTTATGGTGCACTTGTTGTGATGAAAGCTCCTCGATGTGGCCATTTGTATTTATTGCAAGGAAGCACCGTGACAGGTGAAGCATCTGTAGTCTCAGAAAATATGGGCACATCCGATTCTGATACTACTAGACTGTGGCATATGAGATTAGGCCATGCTGGTGAGAAAGCTCTACAAGGGCTTGTGAAACAAGGTCTTCTAAAAGGTGCCACGACTTGTAAGCTTGATTTCTGCGAGCATTGTGTCTTGGGAAAGCAAACTAGAGTGAAGTTTGGTACTGCAGTACATCAGACGAAGGGCATTCTTGATTATGTGCATTCGGATGTTTGGGGTCCCACAAAGACTCCCTCTTTAAGTGGTAGACATTGGTTCGTGACCTTTGTTGATGATTATTCAAGAAGGTCTTGGGTCTACACTATGAAGCACAAAAGTGAGGTATTGAGCATTTTCTTGAGTTGGAAGAAAATGGTTGAGAACCAGATTGGGAGAAAGATTAAGATTTTGAGATCGGATAATGGTGGTGAATACACATCCGACCCTTTATTTAAAGTTTGCAAAGAGGAAGGGATTATGAGACATTTTAGTGTCTGGGGAACTCCACAACAAAATGGAGTTCCAGAAAGATTGAATCGAACCTTGCTTGAGAAGGTTAGATGTATGTTGTCTCAGTCGATTTTTTAAGCAAGTCATTTTGGGCAGAGGCAGTTAATTATGCATGTCACATCATCAACCGGTTATCCTCAGCTGCTATTCAGGGTAAAACACCAATGGATGTATGGACTGGAAAACCTTCTTCTGATTATGACTATATCCGTATTTTTGGTTCACCTGCTTATTTTCATGTGACTGAAAATAAACTTGATCCTAGAGCCAAAAAGGCTATCTTTCTTGGCTTTAGTAGTGGTGTCAAAGGTTACAGGTTGTGGTGCCCAAAGATGAAGAAACTTGTAATCAGTAGAGATGTGACATTTGATGAAGAAAGTATGTTCAAAAACTCTGAGAAGAATGTGAAAGATGTCCAACAGGTGGAGCTTGAGAAAATTGCATCTGGTACTTCAAATCCTATTTCCACTGATGTCGAAGCCACTACAAGTGAAGAAGTTGGAGACCATGAGGATGTTGAAGAAGTTGAACTTGAAGATTCTATTCAAGTTGAAGAGGAAGTTTCACCTCAAAAGTCTATTGCCAAGAACAGAGGAAAGAGACAAATTACCAAGCCAGCTCGGTATAGTGACTATGTTTCTTTTGCTCTTCCTATTATCACTGATGAGATTCCATCCAATTTTGAGGAAGCTATTAAGAGTGAAGAAAATGAGAGGTGGTGCAATGCCATGGGTGATGAGATGAATTCTCTCTTGAAGAACAAGACTTGGGAGTTAGCTAAATTGCCTAAGGGCAAGAAAGTTATCGGTTGCAAATGGGTGTATGCCAAGAAGGAAGATGCTGATGAGAAAAGCAATGTGAGATTCAAAGCAAGATTAGTTGCTAAAGGGTATGCACAAAAGGAGGGCATTGACTACAATGAAATATTTTCTCCGGTTGTGAAGCACTCCTCAATTCGCATTATGTTAGCTCTTGTTGCACATTATGATCTTGAGCTTGTGCAACTCGATGTGAAGACGGCTTTTCTACATGGTGATTTGAATGAAGAGATCTATATGTGTCAACCGGATGGGTATACAGTGAAAGGGAAGGAGAATTTGTTTTGCAAATTGAAGAAATCACTTTATGGCTTGAAGCAATCTCCAAGGCAATGGTATTTGAGGTTTGATAAATTTATGAGAGACCAAAATTATTCTAGAAGTCAATATGATCGTTGTGTGTACTTCAAGAAGTTGCAAGATGGGTCTTTCATTTATTTGTTGATATATGTTGATGATATGTTGATTGCCTCAAAGAATGTTGAAAAGATTGAGAAATTGAAGAAGCAAATGAAGAATGAGTTTGAGATGAAGGATCTTGGTGAAGCAAAGAAGATCCTTGGCATGGAGATCACTAGAGATAGAGAGAAGGGTTTGGTCAGTTTGAATCAAAGAATACCTTGAGAAGTTGATCCGGAAGTTTGGAGTTCATGATTCAACCAAACCGGTTAGTACCCCTTTGGCTCCTCATTTTAAATTGAGTTCTCTACAATGTCCTGAAACTGATAAAGAGAAGCTGCAAATGAAAAATATACCATATGCAAATTTGGTTGGTAGTTTGATGTATGCAATGGTATGCTCTGGACCGGATATTGCTTATGCAGTTGGCATGATGAGTCGATATATGCATAATCCAGGTAAAGAGCATTGGCAAGCAGCTAAGTGGATATTGAGGTATCTCCACGGTACTCGAGATGTTGGTTTATGCTTTGAGAGAGATGACTCTGGTATTGGTCATTTTGCAGTTGGTTATGTTGATTCAGATTATGCAGGTGATCTGGATGGAAGAAAGTCTACTACAGGCTATGTGTTTACTATGGCTAAAGGGCCAGTTTGTTGGAGGTCCATTTTGCAGTCGTCTGTTGCCCTGTCTACTACAGAGGCTGAATATATGGCAGTTGCTGAAGCTATAAAGGAGGCCATTTGGATACATGGGCTGATTAGAGATTTAGGGTTGATCAGAAGCAGGTGGAGGTACATTGTGATAGTCAGAGTGCCATTTATTTGGCTAAGTATCAGGTTCATCATGCGAGGACCAAGCACATAGATGTGCGTTATCACTTTGTGCGTGAAGTCGTTGGTGAAGGAGAGATTATTCTCCAGAAGATTCTAACTAAAGACAACCCCGCTGATATGTTGACTAATGTTGTTGGTGTAGCCAAGTTTGTTCATTGCTTGAACTTGGCCCACATTTTGCCTATATAAAGAAGGAGATGAGCAGTAGGAGTTTTGGAGCATTTGGCTCGGCATGAGTTGTTCTCTTGCTAGTGTTTGGGAGTGATGTTGTGTGTTAATTGTGTTGGTTGGCTTATCATGGTGTTTTTCGGAACTTGGCAAAGGTGGAGATTGTTGAATAAGTGGCCAAGTGGCCAAGTGGAGAACAAAACAAAAAAGCTTTTGGCTATTAAACAAATCAAAAGAAAAAAAAGGACAACATGATTATGTTTCTTCCTTGTTTTGGGGAAAAGAAAATGATGATGTCTCTTTGGCTTTTTTTAAAGGAATGAATAAGGGGTTCGGGAAGAGAAGAATAAAAGAAGAAAATGGGCTCATTTTTTTCTGAAGAGAGAAGTGAGAGCTGCTGAGAGCAAGGAAAGTTGCAGAGAGCCCAAAAGGAAGATGAGCTGATGCTTCATTGGTTAGTAATCATCCACCAAAGTAGTGTTGTTGTAATAGCTTTGAGCTATATGTATAGAGAATAAATTATTCATTATATTTCTTCCTCTATTTGTTTCTTTGGTGTGTGAGAGCTATTGGGTGTATTGGGTTATTTGGGTTGTGAGATTGCCAATACTTTGTAAACTCCCATTTGGTTGATACTGAATTATTGGGTGAGCTCCTACTGCTCCGAGGATGTACTCCAGTTACACTGGCTGTTGAAGAACCTCGTTAAAATCTTGGTGTCTTTAATATTTTGTTCTTGCATTTCATTTGATATATTTCCTGTGGGTTAGCTTGAGTTGGTTCCAATTGGTTTTGGTGTTATCCTAGCACAACACCAACTTCAATTCCGCCTCCCCATTTGCTTGAACGAAGAAAGAAGAAAACCAGAGTTTAATTTGAGCTTATTATTTTTATCTTTTGCTTATATAACAAAAGCAGGCCAGGTAGAGGTTTGGTTAAAGGACAAGTAATTGTTGATATGTGTGGGAAAAAAAAAACCAGTTAATCAGCCAGACATCACCGATATGTGGCCTAAGGATCCGAAGGTTCAAACTGCAGTCTCATTCACTCTAACAGAAGAGTTTAAGAAAAAATGAAAAACATAAATATATGAAAGTGGAACATTCAATACAATATTTAAAATTTAGAAATATAGGATTATTGTTCACCGTGACTTGAAAGGTACGAGTGGGATTTCATGCATGTGTGATGAAGCAGCACCACCATCCACTGCAGGCCCTGTATCAGTTGAGCTTGAAATAACATCCCATGGCTCAACTGATTCAGTCCTCACATATTCAACCTCTTCATAATTCTTTCCACCATGAGAAGTAGCCTTTCCGGCCATTTGAACCCCCTCCAGCTCTGCCGTGACCTCTCTCATTGTAGGGCGTTTTCGTCCACTTAAACAAGCACCTCCTTGCAAGGTTAGCAACTATTGCGATATCCGCTTTAGACCCTCCCTTCACAACTTGAGCATCAAGAATGTCAAACAGACGATCTTCCTGCATCGAAATAATGAAGTATGTAGCAAGACTTCTGCCTTGTTCTTGTGACCGGCTAAAAGAAATTGGTTTTTGTCCCGTTAATAGCTCAACAAGGACCACTCCAAAGCTATACACATCACTTTTATCCGTAAATCGGCTTGACTGGAAGTATTCCGGGTCCAAGTAACCAAATGTGCCGTGTACAAGTGTGGTAAGGTGAGTTTGGTCAATGGCAACTGATCTCGAAGTTCCAAAATCGGCAACTTTCGCTCTGTATTTTGTATCCAAGAGTATGTTGGTAGACTTGATGTCCCTGTGATAAATGGGAAAGGCAGCTGAGGCGTGTAAATAGAAAAGGGCTCCTGCAATTTCTGTGGCAATTCGTAAGCGAATTTCCCATGTAAGTCGAAACTCCTCATTCTGCTCATGGATATACTGGGAAAGTGTTCCATTCGGAATAAATTCATAAACCAAAAGCGGAAATTCAGTCTCCAAGCAGCAACCCAATAGTTGAACAACATGTCTGGTTGATTTGTGAAAGAATTACAACCTCATTGATGAAATCTGAAAGTTGGCTTTCATCAATAATTGTGGACTTTTTTACGGCAACAATTTTACCATCAGCCAACATGCCCTTGTACACAGTCTTGGCCTCCATGCCCAAGAATTCTATCGACGTTGAAATTGTCGGTAGACTTCTCCAACTCCTTCGACTTGAACAACTTGATTTTCTCCACATTAACTTCACCTGAAGATAATTGTTGCTCTAATAATAAACCACCATTTCGTTTGAAGTAAATTTGCTTGCGTTTTATGTTCTTCCTTTTCTTCAGGACTTTGTGTATCCACCATGCGCTGATAAGCAGTAACCATAGTCCCACGCTCGCACCAAGACCTGCGTAACGTTAAATTCAAGTTTTATAGATTACTCTAAGATAATTCACTTCCACATCGGTACCTTCGAGTCCTCTTGGTGTAGGGCTCATTCTTTTATTTATTCAATTTTATATTATTTCTTTTAGTGTTCTAGATTAGATGTGTGCTCTGAACACGTTCTTTAAATGCATATTCATTATATTCTAAATTTATAAATCTTATTTATTTCTTGTAACTAAACGATAAAAGAAATAATTAAAAAAATAAAAGAAGAGTGGACGATTATCATCAAGATGAGTGGGTGGAAAAAGGGAGGAAAAAGGGATCAATCTGGGGAAAATGGGAGCGCAGAAGAGGAATAAAAAAAAAAGAATAAGGGGGAAAAAGGAGCAGTCAAAAGACAAAAGGGGGTAAAAGGGAGAGAGAACAGGGAAGAAATTGCGGGACGAATTTGGTATACATTTATGGTTAAGGTTTTTTAGTAGTAGACTTCTACCATGCCCATACCTGGCCATTATCATTGGAGTAAACCAAGAACACCATAAGTAAAGTAGTAGACCAAGTCACATGAATAAAGCAATAGAGACCATTTGATTTGGTATTGTCCAATAATTTATCTATTTCTATGTTCATTCTGTTACAATGTTGTTATAGTAGTTTAATCAGATACAATATAAGCTTGCATTTTTTATAGGTGGTGTGTAGGTGATACTTAAAATAAAACAAACTAATATTTTAACTATAGTTAACACTAGAAACTATTTCATGTGTTTATCCAGGATTTTAATCTTTGGTTTACAATTTGAAATTTGTGCTTTTCAAGTTTTTGGCTCAAAAAATTATGCCTAAATGAAATCAGTATTGTTCTATAGTGTATTCGGTATTCATTTCTTCTTAATCATAAATTTAATTAGCTGAATATTAATTACCTTAACACTTTCCTACGTGTTAACTAACAATTTACAAACTTAACAACCCTTCACAAACTCACATTTCAACCAACGTTTTTTGACACCCTAGAGGACAACTTTAACATTTGAATTACAACTACATTGTTTCTTACAATTACTACATTACCAGGTCAAAAATGAACCATCTGTTATCCCTATATGTTTGTACCTTGCTGTAAATATGATGGATACACATACATGTCTGTAAAACTTTTTACAACTTTTATACATACACTTTTAAAACCCGCAACAATGCCCGGGCACAATTACTTAGGGGTGGAATTTTTTCCCGAAAATCCCTAACCGTCCCGAACCCGTCCTGAAATTTGACCGAAAAATGCTCGAACCGAATTTCCTGAAAAATTCGGTACCCGAAACCGAACCTGTCCCGAAAGTTTCGGTTTGGGATTCGGCCACAGCTTTGAAAGCGTTGGGTAATCCTGAACCGAACCGAATATTATATATATATATATATTTAATTTTTAATTAGAATTTACTTGAACTGTTGGATTTGTTAAGATCTAATCCAATCGTCCATTGAGTTAGGTCATTTGTTAGGTCTCTCAGTCGTTCTCGCTCACTCTCTCAGTCGCTCTCGCTCACTCTCTTAGTCTCACAGTCTCACTCACTCACTCACTCACACTTAGACACTCTCACAGTCTCACTCACAGTCTTGCCGCTCCGTTCCTCCGTCGAATCCATGCCGCTCCTTGTCCTCCATCGACTCACGCAGACGCAGGAAGGAAGACTCGAATCCGACACCAATCGAGTCCCAAAATCCAGGTAAGGGTTTCTGATTTTCACTGGGGTTTTGTTCTTTAGTGTTTAAGGTCAAATTTCATGTTGATTAACTTGATTTCTGAGTATTTTGTCGAATGTGTGAGGGTTTGAGGACTGTGGGTTTCGAATTAGGGTGGGTAAGTGTAGGACCTGCATGCAGGATATGGTTCTATGTGTTTTGTCAAAGTATCTTCTCTCCAAATGTTTTGCAATGGAAAATGTATAAGATATGGTTCTATGTTAATTGCAGGAGCATTCTCACCAATATTCAAACGACTTGAGGAAGATCTAAAACATAAATTTTGTAGAAGGAAGTAGACCATAGTAGAGTTTTCCTTGTCTAATTCCAGCAACATAGCAGCATCAGATATACATGTATATTTGAAGTGGTTAGGGATTCCAGCAACATAGCCCAATCCCGAAGTGACCCGAAAATCCCGAATTTCGGGAAATGAATAGTTTCGGTTCGGTTTCGGGATATAAAATCCCATCCCGAAATGTTTTGGTTTGGGATTCGGGTTAGGGGTTTCGGTTTGGGATCCTGACCCGAACCAGCCCTACAATTACTAGTAATAAACTAACAATCCAAGCAAGAGATTTGTAACTAAGTTCGCACACAAGACCCGAGTTCAACTTTTGCCTTTACCCAATATCCATTGTATATGCAAAAACACGCGCCTAAAGAAAAAGTAAAATAAAACTAACATATGCATACCTAGTGAGATAATAAGCAGGAGACTGAGCTTTGCTCGACCGTTGGTCTTGATGCATCTTATTTTATCCGGATCGTCATTTTTGTACCCTTTCGGACATTTGCAAGTATAATTTCCCGGTGTATTTATGCAGGTTCCCATACTGCAGGGGTTTGGAGCCTTGCACTCATCAATATCTGAACAGAAAAAGAATGAATTAAATCCATGAACAACAGGTAAAAATTAAATCCCACTTTTGAGACTTTTTGTTAACAACTTGCTACTAAAAAAATGCTGAAGGAAACAGTTCATGAACCCACAGATTTGATAATCCACGGCAAATTTAGTAATTGGGTACAATTACTATTAGCTTGTGGGCATTATATCTTCGCTGAGCAACAGCATCCGTGGCTAATTGGTGGCTACTTTGGCATGGTCAGCTAAGCTTACATGCTATTTTAATGATAACGGCCATTTTGATTCTGATATCTAGTCAACTTAATTGTTATATTAAAACCTTGTTTATTTAAATATTTTGATTGAGGTTCCTAGCACTATTTAAGGGATTTAACTCCTGCTTCTATTACATTATATATGCAAAAAAGTCAAGCAAATTGGAAATTTATTTGTTTAACCATAATAAAAAAAAGTAGACCTACATACATACATATACATATACATACAATATGTTTTGATGAACGCAAATTTTTTTATGATAATAATCAAATGGTCAAATGCTGTCTAGATTTATTTACCTTGGCAACCACCTGGGAGGTATGGGTTCCCTTCGTAACCTGACCGGCACCGGCATATGTAGCCCCCTGAAGACCGATTATGGCAGTAGCTATTTGCCTTGCATGCAAAAGTGCTCTCGTTTTTAGCTGCAATATCACATGACTCATTCCCAACTACCCAATCAATAATTGCCGGAAGCTGGGTTATATCGTTTAATTCTCGAAAACTCGTGCGGTTAAAGTTGAACTCGCCTTCTTGCACAAGGAACGCGTAGCTGCATCGGTGGGAGTCCCGCACATCCGTATAATTGTAATAACTTCCCAAGGTCACAGTCTGATTTTGCAGCCCACTGGGGATTTTAGTTTGGCAACATCCAACGCCAGAGCAAGTATCCCGCTGATCGATAGCGTTGCAAAGATCGTCACATTGGGACATACACCCAGTTGTGTACTTTTCTTCACCCCGGTAACCTATAAAAAACGCATATGTGTCGCATCCAACTGCAACGAACACGTTTTTGGTTTCGGAGATGGTGTAAGGAGGAGGCACCCAGAGCTCGGGACTGTTCGATCCGATTGAGTTGCCTTGAGCATCATAACAATCACTGGATGCGAACTGTGGTATTTGGAGCTCACCGTCATAAAGAGATATGTTGGTAATGTCGATATTGGTCGTCAACAAAAATGCTGTTGGCGGTTGAGTGGAATTGTCACAAGTGATGATAAACCGGTCGTCGAGGTTGCAACCATCGCCTACGCCAAATGGGTATGGAATTCTGAGATTACCACAATGGTCAGGGCAGTCAGGCAGTGCCTGAGGCGGAAGGAGAGATTGAGCTGTTGTTGGAGTTGGAGTTGCTAGTAAAATTGTAACTTCTACCACCATTACTAAAGAGAGATGCAAAATATGCATCCTCCTATGTAACGCCATATAGTATTAACTGAAAAGGGTCGAGCAGATCCTAGCAGTAGCAGAGAATAAAATCCAAGCAGGTGATGGATCCAAGAAATTAAGGAACTGCCAATTAAGAAGGTTGGCCTTCCGTAGGAATATATATATGGAAGGGATTAAAACGCGTGGTGGAATATTTTGCGTTGGGGGAAAATGTGTCCCTACTCTTAATTGTCTGTTATTGTTTTAGTCCACAATTAGGCTTTGTCCGATTTATTTCCAGGAAATGCACAAGAAAACATCCACCTGACTTAGTATTAGCCATTAGTCGATACGCGTTGCCTTGAGCATGGTTGGCCTTCTGTAGGAATTAATATAAATGCAGCGGATTAAAACGCATGGTGGCATATTTTGTGTTCCTCATCTTGGCTGATTTGTCTGTTATTGTTTTAGGCCACCATTAGGCTTTGTCCGATTTATTTCCAGGACGAGCACAACAAAAAAAAAAAAAGACTTAGTACTGAGTCATTAGTCAATAAGCGATGGGAGTGTGCAAAGTCAAGCCAAGTTTATTTAATTATTTAAAGTTAAGTCAAGAAAGATTACTTAATTACCTTAATCAACTTGGAATATACAAATAAACAAATAAATAAAGCGATGCAAATCTATGTATTTACACCTGAAGTGAATTTATTGATTATTTTCTTTCTTTTTTCAGTAATGATACTCTTACCATGTTTTTATATCACATTTATATACCACCTTATGTGATATTTAATGTAGACAGTCACATCATTTAAATTAATCAGAATTTAATTTAAATTAAAAACCATTAAATAAATCAATAATTAAAACTAAAGCTAGAATTAAATGGTGATTGTGGCATACGAGGAATCTTCTCCTTCCTTCCCCATTCAATCATGCTTCTTCTCTCGTTTCTTCTTCCGCCAGTTCTTTCACGCCATATTTTTTCACTCATAGCTAAGCAATTTTTACGATTTAAAGGCGAACTCATAGCTAAGCAATTTTTATTGTGGAGCAAAACTTCGGGAATTGATCTAACCTGGATGTGTAACTGAGTTTATGCATTTTAATGATTAAACTGATAAATATTTTGACCATATATAGATTTAATATTGTAGTATCTTTTAACCTCTATATGCCACAAAAGTTGCGGACAAAAATTCACAATACATAGAACTGTGGTTAAAAAGTATATCTCATTTGCACGTTTTATAGGTGAACTCATAGGTAAGTAGTTTTATTGTTGACTAAAACTTCAGGAATTGATCTAACTTGAATGTATAATTGAGTTTATGCATTTTAATGATTAAATTCATAAAAATCTCGACCATATATGAATTTAATATCGTATTGTCTTTTAGCCTCTATATTGGTATTTGTGGCAAAAAAAATGGGTACCTTCATGAGAAAATTTTGTAGATCGATGAATATTTTCAATCTGGATATTTATTAGATACTAGAAATTATAAGTCTATTCGCGAAAGTCTAAAATAATGCCACGTACAATATTTGTTAAGACATATTTAGGGAACTGTTATTAGCACTCAAAAAATCTCATTCTACACTTTGCAAAAGTTTATTTTTCTTTCTAATTATAGAAAGTTTGGAAAGCCAAATGAGATTTTTGGAGTGCTAATAACAATTTTCTATATTTATATACATTTTATTTTAGTTTGGAATTCGATTTCCTTGTTTTTCTTTCTTTATCAAGTTGGGAGTATCACTGACTGTGACCATGTGTAACTAGTTGTTGATTCGTTTTGAATAATCAACATTATTTACAATGTCTTGGGCGTATGAGTAACAGAAAAAAAGGGTCATGATACAAGCTGAATAGTAGTAATACTAATTAGTAAATAACTTGTGCATGCATGATGTTTGCTTATAATCAAGTGGCATGAAGGGACAAATGTGTAGGTTTCATGCATGACTTGGAATAGTACTAGTAAATGCATAATGTTTGCTTATAATCAAGTGGCATGAAGAGACATGTGTATGTTTCATGCATGACTTGGAATAGTATTAGTCGTCGGGAGATTTTGCATCAATTTGTTTTTGTTTTTAATATATATATATATATATATATATATATATATATATATATATTAAGTTCTATTTTAATGGGATTGCTCACCACCCCTAAGTTGTGATAATGCCTTTATTTATCGTTGTTATGTGAGTTCAATTAAAGTTAGAGATTGTGTTTATCCACTACATACATTTCAATTTTTTTTTTTTTTTTTTAAGTCAAGCGATAGCAAGTTAGATGTAGGAACAAATGTGTATGTTTCATGCATGACTTGGAATAGTATTAGTAAATGCATGATGTTTGCTTATAACCAAGTGGCATGAAGGGACAAATGTGTATGTTTCATGCATGACTTGGAAGAGTATTAGTCGTCGGGAGATTTTGCATCAATTTGTTTTTGTTTTTAATATGTAAATATTAAGTTCTATTTTAATGGGATTGCTCACCACCCATAAGTTGTGATAATGCCTTTATTTATTGTTGTTATGTGAGTTTAATTAAATTTTGAGATTGTGTTTATCCACTACATACATTTCGATTTTTTTTTGTTTTTTGAGTCGAGCGTTAGCATTAGTAAGTTAGATGTTAGATTAGTCATTAATAGAATTCGAACCCATGCCGTCATGCAAGAGCACAACACTTTTTCACCACTGTGGTAAGTGGCCACTTGACTTTAGTATTAGTCATTAGTCGATACGCGTTGCCTTGAGCATGGTTGGCCTTCTGTAGGAATTAATATAAAAGGAAGGGATTAAAACGCATGGTGGCATATTTTGTGTTCCTCATCTTGGCTAATTTGTCTGTTATTGTTTTAGGCCACCATTAGGCTTTGTCCTGTTTATTTCCAGGACGAGCACAAGAAAATATCGATCTCACTTAGTACTGAGTTTTGACCAAACAAAAAAAAAAGACTTAGTACTGAGTCATTAGTCAATAAGCGACGGGAGTGTGCAAAGTCAAGCCAAGTTTATTTAATTATTTAAAGTTAAGTCAAGAAAGATTACTTAATTACCTTAATCAACTTGGAATATACAAATAAACAAATAAATAAAGCGATGCAAATCTATGTATTTTCACGTGAAGTGAATTTATTGATTATTTTCTTTCTTTTTTCAATAATGATACTCTTACCATGTTTTTATATCACATTTATATACCACCTTATGTGATATTTGATGTGGACAGTCACATCATTTAAATTAATCAGAATTTAATTTAAATTAAAAACCATTAAATAAATCAATAATTAAAACAAAAGCTAGAATTAAATGGTGATTGTGGCATACGAGGAATCTTCTCCTTCCTTCCCCATTCAATCATGCTTCTTCTCTCGTTTCTTCTTCCGCCAGTTCTTTCACGCCATATTTTTTCACTCCAGTTTTTTTTATGTTTTAAAGGCGAACTCATAGCTAAGCAATTTTTATTGTGGAGCAAAACTTCGGGAATTGATCTAACCTGGATGTGTAACTGAGTTTATGCATTTTAATGATTATACTGATAAATATTTTGACCATATATTGATTTAATATCGTAGTATCTTTTAGCCTCTATATGCCACAAAAGTTGCGGACAAAAATTCACAATACATAGAACTGTGGTTAAAAAGTATATCTCATTTGCACGTTTTATAGGTGAACTCATAGGTAAGTAGTTTTATTGTTGACTAAAACTTCAGGAATTGATCTAACTTGAATGTATAATTGAGTTTATGCATTTTAATGATTAAATTCATAAAAATCTCGACCACATATGAATTTAATATCGTATTGTCTTTTAGCCTCTATATTGGTATCTGTGGCAAAAAAAATGGGTACCTTCATGAGAAAATTTTGTAGATCGATGAATATTTTCAATCTGGATATTTATTAGATACTAGAAATTATAAGTCTATTCGCGAAAGTCTAAAGCAATGCCACGTACAATATTTGTGAAGACATATTTAGGGAACTGTTATTAGCACTCAAAAAATCTCATTCTACACTTTGCACAAGTGTATTTTTCTTTCTAATTATAGAAAGTTTGGAAAGCCAAATGAGATTTTTGGAGTGCTAATAACAATTTTCTATATTTATATACATTTTATTTTAGTTTGGAATTCGATTTCCTTGTTTTTCTTTCTTTATCAAGTTGGGAGTATCACTGACTGTGACCATGTGCAACTAGTTGTTGATTCGTTTTGAATAATCAACATTATTTACAATGACTTGGGCGTATGAGTAACAGAAAAAAAAGGGTCATGATACAAGCTGAATAGTAGTAATACTAATTAGTAAATAACTTGTGCATGCATGATGTTTGCTTATAATCAAGTGGCATGAAGGGACAAATGTGTAGGTTTCATGCATGACTTGGAATAGCATTAGTAAATGCATAATGTTTGCTTATAATCAAGTGGCATGAAGGGACATGTGTATGTTTCATGCATGACTTGGAATAATATTAGTCATCGGGGAGATTTTGCATCAATTTTTTTTTGTTTTTAATATATATATATATATATATATTAAGTTCTATTTTAATGGGATTGCTCACCACCCCTAAGTTGTCATAATGCCTTTATTTATCGTTGTTATGTGAGTTCAATTAAAGTTTGAGATTGTGATTATCCACTACATACATTTTGATTTTTTTTTTTTAAGTCAAGCGATAGCATTAGTAAGTTAGATGTAGGGACAAATGTGTATGTTTCATGCATGACTTGGAATGGTATTAGTAAATGCATGATGTTTGCTTATAACCAAGTGGCATGAAGGGACAAATGTGTATGTTTCATGCATGACTTGGAAGAGTATTAATCGTCGGGAGATTTTGCATCAATTTGTTTTTGTTTTTAATATGTAAATATTAAGTTCTATTTTAATGGGATTGCTCACCACCCATAAGTTGTGATAATGCCTTTATTTATCGTTGTTATGTGAGTTTAATTAAATTTTGAGATTGTGTTTATCCACTACATACATTTCGATTTTTTTTGTTTTTTGAGCCGAGCGATAGCATTAGTAAGTTAGAGGTTAGATTAGTCACTGACAGAATTCGAACTCACGCCGTCATGCAAGAGCACAACACTTTTTCACCACTGTGGTAAGTGGCCACTTGACTTTAGTATTAGTCATTAGTCGATACGCGTTGCCTTGAGCATGGTTGGCCTTCTGTAGGAATTAATATTAAAACGCATGGTGGCATATTTTGTGTTCCTCATCTTGGCTGATTTGTCTGTTATTGTTTTAGGCCACCATTAGGCTTTGTCCTGTTTATTTCCAGGACGAGCACAAGAAAATATCGATCTCAATTAGTACTGAGTTCTGACCAAACAAAAAAAAAAAAAAGACTTAGTACCGAGTCATTTGTCAATAAGCGAGGGGAGTGTGCAAAGTCAAGCCAAGTTTATTTAATTATTTTAAAGTTAAGTCAAGATTACTTAATTACCTTAATCAACTTGGAATATACAAATAAATAAATAAATAAAGTGATGTGAATCTATGTATTTACACCTCAAGTGAATTTATTGATTACTTTCTTTCTTTTTTCAGTAATGATACTCTTACCATATTTTTATAATCAATAATTAAAACAAAAGCTGGAATTAAATGGTGATTGTGGCATACGAGGAATCTTCTCCTTCCTTCCTCATTCAATCATGCTTCTTCTCCTGTTTCTTCTTCCGCCAGTTCTTTCACGCCATATTTTTTCGCTCCAGTTTTTTTTACGTTCGTGTGGACTACACAATCTCAACTAATTCTCATACGGCAAAGGTTCATCAACGCTCCCCTATTTGGATTATTGGTAAGCATTTACCATTATTTTTCAATGAATTTACATTTTTTTAGTCAGTTTATTCTTCTTCTTTCTCTCGATCTCCATTGGACTATTTACCTAAACCTTTTTGTTCATAGAAAAATATGACACTGGGGGTTGAAGATTTAACACTTTTAATCATTAAGGACTCCATCTTGTTCCTACTTATAATCAAATTAAAGTAATCTCAAGTACGTATCGTCAAGAAACCTTCATCCCTCACCACGACACCACTAACGTCGACTCTGATCAAGACCCGAAGAAGAATTTATCTTGCTACACAATGGAGATTGAGAGAAAGAAGAAGAAATAAACAGACAAAAAAAAAATTAAATTCATTGAAAAAAAATGATAGATGCGTACTAATAATCCATATAGGGGAGTGAAAAAATTATGGCATGAAAGAACTGGCGTTGAAGAAGAAATGGGAGAAGAAGCATGATTGAATGGGGAAGGAAGGAGAAGACTCATCGTATGCCACAGTCACCATTTAATTCCAGCTTTTATTTTAATTATTGATTTATTAAATGATTTTTAATTTAAATTAAATTCTAATTTAAATGATGTGGTTGTTCACATCAAATGCCACAAAAGGTGATATATAAATGTGATATAAAAACATGGTAAGAATAACATTACTGTTCTTTTTTTAAGAAACTAGTTGTTGAAAGAGAAATTTTATTTGAACCCATATTTTGTATCTCAACACCCAACTTACTTTTTATATCCACATTGTATTTGATTTTTCTATCATTATCTATTTACACCCAACATCATTTCCGAAACCGCCCTTACTTATCAAAACTCAACTTAATCAAACTTCTTTTTACACCCAACTCAATTTACTTAAAAATAAAAAATAAAACCCTAACCAATCCATCATCTTTCCATAGAGCAAATCCCCTTCTCTCTCTTTAAAAAATCCTTCCATCTCCCATGGTTGTCATTCCGCACCCCCATCTACTCCTCCGTAGTCATCCAAACCTCTCCCTCTTCCTTTTCTTCATCATTTGACATCTCTAAATTTCTAGAGCACTAATTAGCTTAATAATCGGTATGAGCTTATGATTAGAGTGTTTAATGAGTTTGGTATGTTTCAATTAAATGAGAATCTTCTAGCCTCTATATTCCTATATGTGGTAGAAAAATGGGTACGTCCATGATAACTTCTAATAGATCAATGAATATTTTCAACCGTGGATATTTATTAGATACAAAAGTTGCGGACAACAATTCACATTACATTGAACTGTGGCTAAAAAGTATATCGCCTTTGCATGTTTTATAGGCGAACTCATAGCTAAGCAGTTTTTATTATGAAGCAAAACTTCGGGAATTGATCTAACCTGGATGTGTAATTGAGTTTATGCATTTTAATGATTAAATTGATAAATATTTCTACCACATATGGATTTAATATCGTAGTATCTTTTAGCCTCTATATGCCACAAAAGTTGAGGATAAAAATTCACAATACATAGAACTGTGGTTAAAAAGTATATCGCTTTTGCACGTTTTATAGGTGAACTCATAGGTAAGCAGTTTTATTGTTGACTAAAACTTCGGGAATTGATCTAACTTGAATGTATAATTGAGCTTATGCATTTTAATGATTAAATTCATAAATATCTCGACCACATATGAATTTAATATCGTATTGTCTTTTAGCCTCTATATTGGTATCTGTGGCAAAAAAATGGGTACCTCCATGAGAAAATTTTGTAAATCGATGAATATTTTTAATCTGGATATTTATTAGATACTAGATATTATAAATCTATTCGCAAAAGTCTAAGTCAATGCCACATACAATATTTGTTAAGACATATTTAGGGAACTGTTATTAGCACTCAAATAATCACATTCTACACTTTGCACAAGTGTATTTTTCTTTCTAATTATAGAAAGTTTGGAGTGCCCAATGAGATTTTTGGAGTGCTAATAACAATTTTCTATATTTATATACATTTTATTTTAGTTTGGAAGTTGATTTCTTTGTTTTTCTTTCTTTATCAAGTTGAAAGTATCATTGACTGTGATCCTGTGCAACTAGTTGTTGATTCGTTTTGAATAATCAACATTATTTACAATGTCTTGGGCGTATGAGTAACAGAAAAAAAACCGGTCATGATAGCTGAATAGTAGTAATACTAATTAGTAAATAACTTGTGCATGCATGATGTTTGCTTATAATCAAGTGGCATTAAGGGACAAATGTGTAGGTTTCATGCATGTTTGCTTATAATCAAGTGGCATGAAGGGACATGTGTATGTTTCATGCATGACTTGGAATAGTATTAGTCGTTGAGAGATTTTGCATCAATTTGTTTTTGTTTTTAATATGTATATATTAAGTTCTATTTTAATGGGATTGCTCACCACCCATAAGTTGTGATTATGCCTTTATTTATCGTTGTTATGTGAGTTCAATTAAAGTTTGAGATTGTGTTTATCCACTACATACATTTCGATTTTTTTTTTAAGTCAAGCGATAGCATTAGTAAGTTAGATGTAGGGACAAATGTGTAGGTTTCATGCATGACTTGGAATAGTATTAATAAATGCATGATGTTTGCTTATAACCAAGTGGCATGAAGGGACAAATGTGTATGTTTCATGCATATTTCGACAAAAAAAATAAATATATATCAACAGTTTAAAATATTCATTAATCTACCAAAAGTTATCATGGACGTACCCATTTTTCTACCACATATAGGAATATAGAGTCTAGAAGATTCTCATTTAATTGAAACATACCAAACTCATTAAACACTATAACCAAAAGCTCATTTAATTGAAAAGAAAAAGGAATCAATACGTAAAAATTGAACCAATCGATTGAACACATACCAATTATTAAGCTAAGTAATGCTCTAGAAATTTAGAGATGTCAAATGATGAAGAAAAGGAAGAGGAAGAGGTTTTGATGACTACAAAGGAGTAGATGGGGTGCAGAATGACAACCATGGGAGATGGAAGGATTTTTTAAAGAGAGAGAAGGGGATTTGCTCCATGGAGATGATAGACTGATTAGGGTTTTATTTTTTATGGGTGTAAAAAGAAGTTTGATTGAGTTGAGTTTTGATAAGTAAGGGCTGTTTTGGAAATAACGTTGGGTGTAAAGAGATAATGATAGATAAATCAAATGTAATATGGGTATAAAAAATAAGATGGATGTTGAGATACAAAATATGGGTTCAAATAAAATTTCCGTCGTTTAAATACTCTTGTGAGGGTTGCATAGTCTGTGTATTTTGAGTAAAAACAGGAAAGAAAAGATAGATGGTGGAGCAAGAACTTATCAACGTTTTATTGGTTTCTGAAAAAATGAAATTGAAGATATTGTTTTCTTGTTTTCTAGAAACGTATAGAAGGTTGATAAGGTCTTTGTACTACGATCTAACTTTTCCTTCTTGTTTTTAATCTTAAAACACAGACTTACACCGTTCTCAGACAGATTTTTTAGTGTGATTGGAATACGGGATGATACACCACTTGTCACTATGCTAATGATGTGATATATGTATTAAAAAGTTAATAACTTAAAAAATAAAAATTTTCACCACTTGCATAAAACACTTGATGTACCCCTCATGTTTCCGTAACAATGAAAAATTTCTCCTCACATTAAGAAGTTTAATAGATCATTACTTTAGTCTAAAGTAAGAAATCCAATTGCATTGTTCACCTGAACAGTAAATGCATGATGTTTGCTTATAACCAAGTGGCATGAAGGGACAAATGTGTATGTTTCATTCATGACTTGGAAGAGTATTAGTCGTCGGGAGATTTTGCATCAATTTGTTTTTGTTTTTAAGGGATTGCTCACCACCCATAAGTTGTGATAATGCCTTTATTTATCGTTGTTATGTGAGTTTAATTAAATTTTGAGATTGTGTTTATCCACTACATACATTTCGATTTTCTTTTGTTTTTTGAGTCGAGCGATAGCATTAGTGAGTTAGATGTTAGATTAGTCACTGACAGAATTCGAACCCATGCCATCATGCAAGAGCACAACACTTTTTCACCACTGTGGTAAGTGGCCACTTGACTTTAGTATTAGTCATTAATCGATACGCGTTGCCTTGAGCATGGTTGGCCTTCTGTAGGAATTAATATAAAAGGAAGGAATTAAAACGCATGGTGGCATATTTTGTGTTCCTCATCTTTGCTGATTTGTCTGTTATTGTTTAATAGATCATTACTTTAGTCTAAAGTAAGAAATCCAATTGCACTGTTCACCTGAACAGTGAATTTGGCCGGATTTCATTTTATTTACAAAATTGCCACCGCCTGTTCTTTTGATATATTTACGTCTATGCCAATGTGTAAATTTGGTTACATTTACGGTTTTGCCATCACCTTAAAAACTGGTTTTGAGCGTTTGGGCTGCATCTGGGCTTTTGGCTTTTGCTTCGGCTTCGGTAGGTCTGTTGTTGTTGGCGAAGAAGGACAGAAGGACTGACAGATTGGAGAGAGACGAGAGCTGCGAATGGACAGCGGCCCTGCTTGCAGAGAGAGTAGGGGATGAAATTGCACTATGCGAATGGACAGCGTTTTGGACTCTCTCTATGCACACGTGTTGACAATCGTGGAAAATGAAGAAGGGCCTTTTCCATTTCCTTCTCAAACCCTCATTTCCTACTGAAGCCCGAAGAGAGAGATATGGCGGGATTTCGATGGCTACGAGATTCAGGGTTTTGCAGAGAAAGATGGGGGCAAGGGTGTTCATTATGGGAGGATGACTAAATGTGCTACGGGAAGAGATTGCTTATTTTGTTAGTTAGGGGAAGCACCTAGTGGAAGCAGGATGGGAAAATTATTCAAGTAGAAATGATTTTGTTGAGCCGGCTGCTCTTGATTGCTGGCCATGATAGATTCCGGATTCTTTCAGCACATCCTGAAATGAACCTCTTGGCTGCTGGCCATGATAGTGGCATGATTGTCTTTAAATTGGAGAGGGAGCGTCCTGCCTTTTCTGTTAGCGGTGATTCAATGTACCATGTAAAAGATCGTTTTCTCCGCTTCTATGAGTTCTCTACCCAGAGAGGCACTCAGATTATCCCTATTCGAAGGCGCAAGGACACTATCTTACAGCCCTACAGAAAATGCTGCTTTGATATGTTCAGATATGGAAGGGGGGTCTTATGAACTATACGTTATACCCAAAGATAGCTTTGGTCGGGGTGATACTGCGCAGGAGGCAAAAAGAGGAATCGGAGGCCCAGCTGTGTTCGTGGCTCCAAATAGGTTTGCAGTGCTTGAAAAGAGCACCAACCAAGTTATAGCTAAAAATCTGAAAAATGAGATTGTCAAGAAGAGTGCCCTACCTATTGTTGCTGAAGTCAAGAATGATGTGATGGGCCAGTTCCACAATGCTTTGTATTTGGGTGACATCAGAGAGCGTGTTAAGATCTTGGAGAATGCAGGTCATTTACCTCTTGCTTATAGCACAGCTGTAATTCATGGGCTCCATGATATTGCTGAACATTTGGCGGCTGAACTGGGAGATAATGTTCCTGTTTTACCCAAGGTGAAATCTCTGTCTCTTTTGTTACCACCAACACCAATCATCTGCGGAGGAGATTGGCCCTTGTTGAGGGTCATGAGAGGAATATTTGAGGGTGGTCTTGATAATGTGGGCGAGAATGTTGAGGAAGATTGCGAAGAGGCTGCAGATGCTGATTGGGGAGAGGAGTTGGATCTTGTTGACGTGGACAATATTCCAAATGGAGACATCAGTGCAGTGCTGGATGATGAGGAAGCACACGAGGAAAATGAGGAGGGAGGATGGGATCTTGAAGATCTTGAACTTCCACCTGAGATTGATACTCCAAAAACTGCCAGCAATGCCCGTTCTTCTGCGTTTGTTGCCTCAACTCCGGGTAAGCCTGTAAGCCAAATCTGGTCCCAGAAATCATCTCTTGCTGCTGAACATGCTGCCGCTGGGAATTTCGATATTGCAATGCGTTTGTTGAGCAGGAACATCCAGATTGCTGTTGCTTCTGCCAAGGAAATTGATGAGAAAGATCACTGGTATCGATTGGGAGTGGAGGCTCTTCGTCAGGGTAATGCAGGCATTGTAGAATATTGCAATGCGTTTGTTGAGCAGGCAGCTGGGTGTAAAGAACTTTGATCCCTTGAGACAATTATTTCTCGATTTACACATGGGCAGTCATACGTATCTACGTGCCTTCTCGGCAGCTCCTGTGCTCACCGTGGCCGTTGAGAGGGGATGGAGTGAATCAGCTACACCTAATGTTAGGGGTCCTCCTGCTCTTGTATTTAAATTCTCAGAGCTGGAGGAGAAGCTTAAGGCGGGTTACAAGGCCACAACCCAAGGGAAATTTGCTGATGCTTTACGTCTTCTCCTTGGTATTCTGCATACGATTCCTCTGATCGTAGTTGATTCAAGGAGAGGTTGATGAAGTAAAAGAATTAATTATCATTGTAAAGGAGTATGTTCTGGGTTTGAAGATGGAGATTAAGAGGAAGGAACTTAAAGGTGATCCAGTTCGCCAACAGGAGCTAGCGGCTTACTTCACCCACTGCAACCTTCAGATGCCTCACTTGAGACTTGCATTACTAAATGCCATGAGTGTTTGCTATAAGGCTGGTAATCTCAACACGGCAGCTAACTTTGCCAGGCGACTTTTGGAAACCAACCCCACCATTGAAAACCATTGAAAGACTGCAAGACAAATCCTGCTAAACTATGACTGATGCAACCCAGCTAAACTATGATTTCAGAAACCCATTTGTCGTTTGCGGGGCAACATACGTGCCTATTTACCGTGGACAGAAGGATGTGTCATGCCCGTACTGCAGTTCTCGGTTTGTTCCCGACCAGGAAGGGAAGCTTTGTACTGTTTGTGATCTTTCAGTGGTTGGATCAGATGCATCTGGTTTGCTCTGTTCTCCCACCCAGATAAGATGATCTCCTGCTGCTCAAGTGGTCGCAAATTTTTCAACCTTCAAGTACGACAACGGTTATGTTAGTTTTCTCATCTCCATGAGCAGGGTTTCTATGTTAAAGAACGCGATTTGATTAGGTTGTGCTTCTCTTGTATTTCTATTTCAAATTTTATTTGAAGGTACATGATCATGATTTCGCTGTAATGAACAGGTTGAGCATTTTGGTCTAGGCGATTCTTGTGACTTTTGAAAATAAACAAATTAGATTGAGTTGGTAAATTACTTGCTTTTCCAGAGATTTGTAACTTTGAAATCTCATATATTGTAGACACCATTTTCGTGTTAAAACTCGTTTTTGAATTCCATCCGAGAAATGTCAATCTGCCTGATTTTGAATATGTTGTGTTTGGAATGTATTTCATTTCTTGTGTGCCTGAGTAACTTTCTGCTAATCAATTCACATCTTGGTGTATGATTGGCATGGAGGTGGAGGAGTGCAAGTACGCCAGTGCTCCGGCAGCTTCTGCTGCGATCTTCAGTCGTAACTCCCATGAAAAGCGATGATTCTTTGTTCTTTATGCTATGAAGATGATCAAAGAGTTCCCCTGGTGATGAACTCATAAACTAGTAGTGGCACCGGTGTCTCTAAACAGCAACCCAATAGCTTCACCACATTTGGGCTGAAGCTCCGATTTTCGACTTTTCTACGGCAACCACTGCATTAAGTTCTTCTGCTCTCATGGTAGTTGTCTGTGGCCTTCTCAAGTCCTGCTGTAAAGATTGTTGTTGTCTCGCAAGTCGTTGTAACGAACAGCCACCATTTCCTTTGAAATACTTTGGTATCAGATAATAAAAAAACACTTAAAAAGTCGTTGTAACGAACAGCCACCATTTCCGTTCATATGTGTGGGAAAAAAAATCACCAGTTAATCAGCCAGACATCATCGATATGTGGCCTAAGGATCCGAAGGTTCAAACTGTAGTCTCATTCACTCTAACAGAAGAGTTTAAGAAAAAAATGAAAAACCTAAATATATGAAAGTGGAACATTCATTACAATATTTAAAATTTAGAAATATAGGATTATTGTTCACCGTGACTTGAAAGGTACGAGTGGGATTTCATGCATGTGTGATGAAGCAGCACCACCATCCACTGCAGGCCCTGTATCAGTTGAGCTTGAAATAACATCCCATGGCTCAACTGATTCAGTCCTCACATATTCAACCTCTTCATAATTCTTTCCACCATGAGAAGTAGCCTTTCCGGCCATTTGAACCCCCTCCAGCTCTGCCGTGACCTCTCTCATTGTAGGGCGTTTTCGTCCACTTATATACAAGCACCTCCTTGCAAGGTTAGCAACTATTGCGATATCCGCTTTGGACCCTCCCTTCACAACTTGAGCATCAAGAATGTCAAACAGACGATCTTCCTGCATCGAAATAATGAAGTATGTAGCAAGACTTCTGCCTTGTTCTTGTGACCGGCTAAAAGAAATTGGTTTTTGTCCCGTTAATAGCTCAACAAGAACCACTCCAAAGCTATACACATCACTTTTATCCGTAAATCGGCTTGACTGGAAGTATTCCGGGTCCAAGTAACCAAATGTGCCGTGTACAAGTGTGGTAAGGTGAGTTTGGTCAATGGCAACTGATCTTGAAGTTCCAAAATCGGCAACTTTCGCTCTGTATTTTGCATCCAAGAGTATGTTGGTAGACTTGATGTCCCTGTGATAAATGGGGAAGGCAGCTGAGGCGTGTAAATAGAAAAGGGCTCCCGCAATTTCTGTGGCAATTCGTAAGCGAATTTCCCATGTAAGTGGAAACTCCTCATTCTGCTCATGGATATACTGGGAAAGTGTTCCATTCGGAATAAATTCATAAACCAAAAGCGGAACTTCAGTCTCCAAGCAGCAACCCAATAGTTGAACAACATGTCTGTGGTTGATTTGTGAAAGAATTACAACCTCATTGATGAAATCTGAAAGTTGGCTTTCATCAATAATTGTGGACTTTTTTACGACAACAATTTTACCATCAGCCAACATGCCCTTGTACACAGTACCTTGGCCTCCATGCCCAAGAATTCTATCGACGTTGAAATTGTCGGTAAACTTCTCCAACTCCTTCGACTTGAACAACTTGATTTTCTCCACATTAACTTCACCTGAAGATAATTGTTGCTCTAATAATAAACCACCATTTCGTTTGAAGAAAATTTGCTTGCGTTTTATGTTCTTCCTTTTCTTCAGGACTTTGTGTATCCACCATGCGCTGTTAAGCAGTAACAATAGTCCCACGCCCGCACCAAGACCTGCGTAACGTTAAATTGAAGTTTTGTAGATTACTCTACGATAATTCACTTCCGCATCGGTACCTTTGAGTCCTCTCGGTGTAGGGCTCATTCTTTTATTCATTTAATTTTATATTATTTCTTTTAGTGTTCTAAATTAGATGTGTGCTCTGAACACATTCCTTAAATGCACATTCATATATTTTAAATTTATAAGTCTTATCTATTCCTTGTAACTAAATGATAAAAGAAATAATTAAAAAAATAAAAGAAGAGTGGACGATTATCATCAAGATGAGTGGGTGGGAAAGGGAGGAAAAAGGGATCAATCTGGGGAAAATGGGAGTGCAAATGGAAGAAGAGGAATAAAGAAAAAGAATAAGGGGGAAAAAGGAGCAGTCAAAAGACAAGAGGGGGTAAAAGGGAGAGAGAACAGGGAAGAAATTGCTGGACGAATTTGGTATACATTTATGGTTAAGGTTTTTTAGTAGTAGACTTCTACCATGCCCATAACTGGCCATTATCATTGGAGTAAACCAAGAACACCATGAGTAAAGTAGTAGACCAAGTCACATGAATAAAGCAATAGAGACCATTTGATTTGGTATTGTCAAATAATATATCTATTTCTATGTTCATTCTGTTACAATGTTGTTGTAGTAGTTTAATCAGATACAATATAAGTTTGCACTTTTTATCGGTGGTGTGTCGGTGATACTTTAAAATAAAACAAACTAATATTTTAACTATAGTTAACACTAGAAACTATTTCATGTGTTTATCCAGGATTTTAATCTTTGGTTTACAATTTGAAATTTGTGCTTTTCAAGTTTTTGGCTCAAAAAATTATGCCTAAATGAAATCAGTATTGTTCTATAGTGTATTCGGTATTCATTTCTTCTTAATCATAAATTTAATTAGCTGAATATTAATTACCTTATCACTTTCCTACGTGTTAACTATCAATTTACAAACTAAACAACCCTTCACAAACTCACATTTCAACCAACGTTTTTTGACACCCTAGAGGACAACTTTAACCTTTGAATTACAACTACATTGTTGCTTACAATTACTACATTACCAGGTCAAAAATGAACCATCTGTTATCCCTATATGTTTGTACCTTGCTGTAAATATGATGGATACACATACATGTCTGTAAAACTTTTTACAACTTTTATACATACACTTTTAAAACCCGCAACAACGCCTGAGCACAATTACTTAGGGGTGGAATTTTTTCCCGAAAATCCCGAACCGTCCCAAACCCATCCTGAATTTGACCGAAAAATGCCCAAACCAAATTTCCTGAAAAATTCGGTACCCAAAATTGAACCTGTCCCGAAAGTTTCGGTTTGGGATTCAGCCACAGCTTTGAAAGCGTTTGGTAATCCCAAACCGAACCGAATATTATATATATATATATATATTTATTTATTTATTTTTAATTTTTAATTAGAATTTACTTGAACTGTTGGATTTGTTAAGATCTAATCCAATCGTCCATTGAGTTAGGTCATTTGTTAGGTCTCTCAGTCGCTCTCGCTCACTCTCTTAGTCTCACAGTCTCACTCACTCACTCACTCACACTCAGACACTTTCACAGTCTCACTCACAGTCCCGCCGCTTCGCTCCTCCGTCGAATCCATGCCGCTCCTTGTCCTCCATCGACTCAGCAAGATGCAGGAAGGAAGACTCGAATCCGACACCAATCGAGTCCCAAAATCCAGGTAAGGGTTTCTGATTTTCACTGGGGTTTTGTTCTTTAGTGTTTAGGGTCAAATTTCATGTTGATTAACTTGATTTCTGAGTATTTTGTCGAATGTGTGAGGGTTTGAGGACTGTGGGTTTCGAATTAGGGTGGGTAAGTGTAGGACCTACATGCAGGATATGGTTCTATGTGTTTTGTCAAAGTATCTTCTCTCCAAATGTTTTGCAATGGAAAATGTATAAGATATGGTTCTATGTTAATTGCAGGAGCATTCTCACTAATATTCAAACGACTTGAGGAAGATCTAAAACATAAATTTTGTAGAAGGAAGTAGACCACAGTAGAGCTTTCCTTGTCTAATTCCAGCAACATAGCAGCATCAGATATACATGTATATCTGAAGTGGTTAGGGATTCCAGCAACATAGCCCAATCCTGAAGTGACCCGAAAATCCCGAAACACTTTCGGGAAATGAATAGTTTCGGTTCGGTTTCGGGATATAAAATCTCATCCCGAAATGTTTTGGTTTGGGATTCGGGTTAGGGGTTTCGGTTTGGGATCCCGACCCGAACCAGCCCTACAATTACTAGTAATAAACTAACAATCCAAGCAAGAGATTTGTAACTAAGTTCGCACACAAGACCCGAGTTCAACTTTTCCCTCCACCAATATCCATTGTATATGCAAAAACACGCGCTTAAAGAAAAAGTAAAATAAAACTAACATATGCATACCTAGTGAAATAATAACCAGGAGATTGAGCTTTGCTCGACCGTTGTCCTTGATGCAACTTTTTTTATCCGGATCGTCATTTTTGTACCCTTTCGAATTTGTGATTAATATACTTGGATTTTATTAAATTTTTCATGATTTTATAGAGTTTTTCGTTTAAATTTGTGGGTTTTAGTTTAAATTGTGGGTTTTAGTTTAAATTGTGGGTTTTGGAAAATTCTTCATTAAATTTCTGGGTTCTTTTGATGTGGATTTATGTGGGATTAATCAACTGCAATGTCAGATATGATAATAGGTGGCCATGTTCATATGTTTTCCAATGTTCTCTTATCAACTCTTAGTATTGAAATAGTCAGCTATTAATTATGGATTAATCAAAGTTGGGCATGAGTTCATATGTTTTTCAATGTTTTTATAAAAACAATGCAATTTTCACTAAGTTTTGAGTAAAACAATGGTGTTTTAAGTAGAATAGTGGGAGATTCATTTGTGATCATTTGAAAATAAATTTTGAATACTACACTACCATTTTGCTTAAAGCGCCCCAATACATGCATAATTTGAATGAATATGTAAAGGTTACTTGAGAAACTAACAGCATACAAAATTTAAATGATTCTATTTGTTTCTATGTTTTTCTGGATTTGTCTGCGGTTGGCTATTATGATTTTGTCTGGCTAATGGACTCTCCGAAAATGTGTTTTGGCTTTTTTAATTCAAAAGACTTAAAACTGATTTTCTTTGCCGACGATTTGTTATGAGGTATTGCTATAACATGGAGAAATTGACACTGATTCTAGTAATAAACTAACAATCCAAGCAAGAGATTTGTAACTAAGTTCGCACACAAGACCCGAGTTCAACTTTTCCCTTCACCCAATATCCATTGTATATGCAAAAACACGCGCCTAAAGAAAAAGTAAAATAAAACTAACATATGCATACCTAGTGAGATAATATGCAGGAGACTGAGCTTTGCTCGACCGTTGGCCTTGATGCATCTTATTTTATCCGGATAGTCATTTTTGTACCCTTTCGGACATTTGCAAGTATAATTTCCCGGCGTATTTATGCAGGTTCCCATACTGCAGGGGTTTGGAGCCTTGCACTCATCAATATCTGAACAGAAAAAGAATGAATTAAATCCATGAACAACAGGTAAAAATTAAATCCCACTTTTGAGACTTTTTGTTAACAACTTGCTACTAAAAAAATGCTGAAGGAAACAGTTCATGATCCCACAGATTTGATAATCCGTGGCTAATTGGTGGCTACTTTGGCATCGTCAGCTAAGCTTACATGTTATTTTAATGATAAGGGTCATTTTGATTCTGATCTCTAGTCAACCTAATTGTTACATTAAAACCTTGTTTATTTAAATATTTTGATTGAGGTTCCTAGCACTATTTAAGGGATTTAACTCCTGCTTCTATTACATTATATATGCAAAAAAGTCGAGCAAATTGGAAATTTATTTGTTTAACCATAATAAAAAAAAGTAGACCTACATACATACATATACATATACATACAATATGTTTGGATGAACGCAAATTTTTTTATGATAATAATCAAATGGTCAAATGCTGTCTAGATTTATTTACCTTGGCAACCACCTGAGAGGTATGGGTTCCCTTCGTAACCTGACGGGCACCGGCATATGTAGCCCCCTGAAGACCGATTATGGCAGTAGCTATCTGCCTTGCATGCAGAAGTGCTCTCGTTTTTAGCTGCAATATCACATGACTCATTCCCAATTACCCAATCAATAATTGCCGGAAGCTCGGTTGCATCGTTTAGTTCTCGAAAACTCGTGCTGTTAAAGTTGAACTCGCTTTCTTGCACAAGGAACGCGTAGCTGCATCGGTGGGAGTCCCGCACATCCATATAATTGTTAAAGCTTCCCAAGGTCACAGTCTGATTTTGCAGCCCACTGGGGACTTTAGTTTGGCAACATCCAACGCCAGAGCAAGTATCCCGCTGATCGATAGCGTTGCCAAGATTGTCACATATGGACATACACCCAGTTGTGTACGTTTCTTCACCCCGGTAACCTATAAAAAACGCAAATGTGTCGCATCCAACTGCAACGAACATGTTTTTGGTTTTGGAGATGGTGTAAGGAGGACGCAACCTGAGCTCGGCACCGTTCCATCTGGTCGAGTTGCCTTGAGCATTGTAACAATCACTGGCTGCGAACTGTAGTATTTGGAGCTCACCGTCATAAAGAGATATGTTGGTAATTTCGATATTGCCCGTCAACAAAAATGCTGTTGGCGGTTGAGTGGAAATGTTACAAGTGATGTTAAACCGGTGGTCGAGGTAGCAACCATCGCCTATGCCAAATGGGTATGGAATTGTGAGATTACCACAATGGTCAGGGCAGCCAGGCAGTGCCTGAGGCGGAAGGAGAGATTGAGCTGTTGTTGGAGTTGGAGTTGCTAGTAAAATTGTAACTTCTACCACCATTACTAAAGAGAGATGCAAAATATGCATCCTCCAATGTAACGCCATATGGTATTAACTGAAAAGGGTCGAGCAGATCCTAGCAGTAGCAGAGAATAAAATCCAAGCAGGTGATGGATCCAAGAAATTAAGGAACTGCTAATTAAGAAGGTTGGCCTTCTGTAGGAATATATTATATATGGAAGGGATTAAAACGCGTGGTGGAATATTGTTGACCCTAAAAACTACCAAGCCTACGTGGCGCGCAGGCCGAGTAATCTATAAGCTAACTACGTCCTTCGATGAATGCAAGGCGTGCCAACTCGTCGGCTGAGCTCGGCCAAGGAGTAAATTTTGTTGATGTTGCGTTGGGTGCGCGGCTGACTTCTGCGTCTTGCGATTGCGGCCGAGAAAGGAACACATCTCAGCCTCTTGGGCTCTCGAACCTGAAGACAAGGTTACTATTCTTACGAAGTTCAATATCAAATTCGGCTTTCAATGTGCCGAATGTAATAACTGTAACACCTCACTTTGCCGAGAAGGCTGATGAGATGACCTCGATTAATAAGGATTCAAAAATCCTTCTCGACCGAGACTTGGATAGGTAATCAACCGTCCTCGCCGCAGTGCTGTTGATGCCAACGGAAGATGCTGCGAGATCGGCTGATTCTACAGTGACAGAGCTATCTATGCCGACTTAAGATATCACCGGTTGCTTTCACAGTGCTGTTGATGTCAACGGAAGATGTGTCAGCGAAAAGAGAAAATAAAAAACTCAAAGTTGTTGAGAGAGTTTGCGCAGGGCAGTTTTTTGTGTGTTGAATTGGAGGTCCCTTTTGTGTTCCACGACCCCTTGTATTTATAGTGGCTGCATATCTGCTCACAGCCTGATTCTCGAGTAGAGTCTTATTTCAAATTCTCATGTATCTGACGTGACTTGGATAACCTTCTGTAAACAACCACCAATTATATATATATATATATATATATATATATATATATATATATATATATATATTAATAGTTTGCACTTTCCCATGCCATGCAGACTGCCAAGACTTCTACCAAATATATATATATATATAAAATAGCCTTTCACACGGCATCAGGCTAACCTTCTGCCACTTCCATCTAGGCTTATCACATCACATTCCTAATCCACCTAGGCTTCTCTCTCATCACCAAAACTCCATCAGTAGCCTTTATCTAACCAACAATTAATTTGCACGCAAATGGCTGCTTAACTAGATAAGAGTCCCAAAGCTTGAGATATAGTTTGCATCCCATTTATCTTGTATAAAAATAATTCTTTACTAAAAGATAATTATTATGATAAAACCATAATAATATCTTTTAATAATAAAATTATCTTCACCTTCTCATCCATCGGTCTAACACTACGCTCAACCAACGGCCTTGATTGCACGGGCCGATGGTGTAAATTTGGGTCCAAACAAATATACAAATAAATAAAGCGATGCAAATCGATGTATTTACACCTGAAGTGAATTTATTGATTATTTTCTTTCTTTTTTCAGTAATGATACTCTTACCATGTTTTTATATCACATTTATATACCACCTTATGTGGTATTTGATGTGGACAGCCACATCATTTAAATTAATCAAAATTTAATTTAAATTAAAAACCATTAAATAAATCAATAATTAAAACAAAATCTGGAATTAAATGGTGGTTGTGGCATACGAGGAATCTTCTCCTTCCTTCCCCATTCAATCATGCTTCTTCTCCCATTTCTTCTTCCGCCAGTTCTTTCACGCCATATTTTTTCACTCCAGTTTTTTTTACGTTTTAAAGGCGAACTCATAGCTAAGCAGTTTTTATTGTGGAGCAAAACTTCGGGAATTGATCTAACATGGATGTGTAACTGAGTTTATGTATTTTAATGATTAAACTGATAAATATTTTGACCATATATGGATTCAAGACCGTAGTATCTTTTAGCCTCTATATGCCACAAAAGTTGCGGACAAAAATTCACAATACATAGAACTGTGGTTAAAAAGTATATCTCATTTGCACGTTTTAAAGGCGAACTCATAGCTAAGCAGTTTTTATTGTGGAGCAAAACTTCGGGAATTGATCTAACCTGAATGTATAATTGAGTTTATGCATTTTAATGATTAAATTCATAAATATCTCGACCACATATGAATTTAATATCGTATTGTCTTTTAGCCTCTATATTGTTATTTGTGGCAAAAAAAAATGGGTACCTCCATGAGAAAATTTTGTAGATCGATGAATATTTTCAATCTGAATATTTATTAGATACTAGAAATTATAAGTCTATTCGCGAAAGTCTAAAACAATGCCACGTACAATATCTGTTAAGACATATTTAGGGAACTGTTATTAGTACTAAAAAAATCTCATTCTACACTTTGCACAAGTGTATTTTTCTTTCTAATTTTAGAAAGTGAATGTCAAATGAGATTTTTGGAGTGCTAATAACAATTTTCTATATTTATATACATTTTATTTAGTTTGGAATTCGATTTCCTTGTTTTCTTTCTTTATCAAGTTGAGAGCACTGACTGTGACCATGTGCAACTAGTTGTTGATTCGTTTTGAATAATCAACATTATTTACAATGTCTTCGGCGTATGAGTAACAGAAAAAAAAGGGTCATGATACAAGCTGAATAGTAGTAATACTAATTAGTAAATAACTTGTGCATGCATGATGTTTGCTTATAATCAAGTGGCATGAAGGGACAAATGTGTAGGTTTCATGCATGACTTGGAATAGTATTAGTAAATGCATAATGTTTGCTTATAATCAAGTGGCATGAAGGGACATGTGTATGTTTCATGCAAGACTTGGAATAGTATTAGTCGTTGGGAGATTTTGCATCAATTTGTTTTTGTTTTTAATATGTATATATATTAAGTTCTATTTTAATGGGATTGCTCACCACCCCTAAGTTGTGATAATGCCTTTATTTATCGTTGTTATGTGAGTTCAATTAAAGTTTGAGATTGTGTTTATCCACTACATACATTTCGATTTTTTTATTTTTTTTTAAGTTGAGCGATAGCATTAGTAAGTTAGATGTAGGGACAAATGTGTATGTTTCATGCATGACTTGGATAGTATTAGTAAATGCATGATGTTTGCTTATAACCAAGTGGCATGAAGGGACAAATGTGTATGTTTCATGCATAACTTGGAAGAGTATTAGTCGTCGGGAGATTTTGCATCAATTTGTTTTTGTTTTTAATATGTAAATATTAAGTTCTATTTTAATGGGATTGCTCACCACCACTAAGTTGTGATAATGCCTTTATTTATCGTTGTTATGTGAGTTTAATTAAATTATGAGATTGTGTTTATCCACTACATACATTTCAATTTTTTTTGTTTTTTGAGTCGAGCGATAGCATTAGTAAGTTAGATGTTAGATTAGTTACCGACAAAATTCGAACCCACGCCGTCATGCAAGAGCACAACAATTTTTCACCACTGTGGTAAATGGCCACTTGACTTTAGTATTAGTCATTAGTCGATACGCGTTGCCTCTTGAGCATGGTTGGCCTTCTGTGGGAATTAATATAAAAGGAAGGGATTAAAACGTATGGTGGCATATTTTGTGTTCCTCATCTTGGCTGATTTGTCTGTTATTGTTTTAGGCCACCATTAGGCTTTGTCCGGTTTATTTCCAGGACGAGCACAACAAAATATCGATCTAACTTTGTACTGAGTTTTGACCAAACAAACAAAAAAAGACTTAGTACTGAGTCATTAGTCAATAAGCGACGGGAGTGTGCAAAGTCAAGCCAAGTTTATTTAATTATTTAAAGTTAAGTTAAGAAAGATTACTTAATTACCTTAATCAACTTGGAATATACAAATAAATAAATAAATAAAGCGATGTGAATCAATGTATTTACACCTGAAGTGAATTTATTGATTGTTTTTTTTTTCAATAATGATACTCTTACTATATTTTTATATCACATTTATATACCACCTTATGTGGCATTTGATGTGGACAGCCACATCATTTAAATTAATCAAAATTTAATTTTAATTAAAAACCATTTAATAAATCAATAATTAAAATAAAAGCTAGAATTCAATAGTGATTGTGGCATACGAGGAGTCTTCTCCTTTCTTTCCCATTCAATCATGCTTCTTCTCCCATTTCTTCTTCCACGCCAGATCTTTCACGCCATATTTTTTCACTCCAGTTTATTTTAGTGTGGACTACCACAATCTCAACTAATTCTCATATGGCAAAGGTTCATCAACGCTCCCCTGTTTGGATTATTGGTAAGCATTTACCATTATTTTTCAATGAATTTACATTTTTTTAGTCAGTTTATTCTTCTTCTTTCTCTTGATAAGGGAGCGAAAAAATATGGCGTGAAAGAACTAGCGTTGAAGAAGAAATGGGAGAAGAAGCAGGATTGAATGGGGAAGGAAGGAGAAGACTCCTCGTATGCCACAATCATCATTTAATTCTAGCTTTTATTTTAATTATTGATATATTAAATGATTTTTAATTTAAATTAAATTCTGATTAATTTAAATGATGTAGTTGTCCACATTAAATGCCACATAAGGTGATATATAAATGTGGTATAAAAACATGGTAAGAATAACATTACTATTCTTTTTTTAAGAAACTTGTTGTTGAGGGGGAAATTTTATTCGAACCCATATTTTGTATCTCATCACCAGCTTAATTTTTATATCTACATTGTATTTGATTTATGGGACTTTTTGATCTAGGTCCAAAAACATAGGTAGTTTTTGAACTAAGTCCAGTTATCCAATTACATATTTTTATACCAATTTTGCCCTTTTAGATAAAAATATTTAAATTCTTTAATTTTTGTATCATTTATTCAGTTTTTAATTTTGAATATTTAAATACTCAAAGTAAAATATTATCTAGTAACCACCTAATGATGTTTACCTACAAAACCGATATAGTTTAGTAACTACCTATTGTATAGGAAGAAAAATATTGTATACCAACAAAACAGATGTAATCTATCTGCAAAACAAAAATAAACTACCTATTGTATAGGAAGAAAAATGCTTTATACCTACAAAACAGATATAATCTACCAACAAAATAAAAATAAACTACCTATTGTATAGAAAGAAAAATGCCGAACCTCCATGGCAGAACATTAGAATAGAAATATGATATAATATACCTCCATTAAAAGAACAAATACTAAACAAAAAAAAAGGAACAAATACTAAGCTTCAGTTTACCTTTATGATACACACAAAAATATAATAGAGCAAATATAAATGCATGATACTGTTGTGAACACGAAATTTTCCTGAAACGAAAGAGACAAGAACAACGTGCACAAACAAATATTTGTATTTTTTATGATTTTGGGTTACAATCTCTCTCAAATTTGATCCTCTAATTCGATCTCCGTAAGGTGTTGATTTGCGGATGTTTCGTTGATCCAAGGGCCGTCGAGGCTTGATCTTGGATGAACTGTTGGAAGTTTCTTCAAGGGGGCCGTGGGCTTGATCTTTGAAGGTGGATTTGAGCGAATCTTCAAGGAGCCGTTGGGGCTTGATCTTGAGGATGAGTGTTTCTTCAAGGGCCGTTGAGGCTTAATCTTGAATAACGGTGATGAGCGGATCTTCAAGGGCTTTTGGGCTTGATCTTGAAGAACAGTGATGAACGGATCTTCAAGGGCTTTTGGGCTTGATCTTGAAGAACAGTTGGATGTATGGATTTGTCGACGTTTGTTGACCCAAAAGGCCGTTAGGGCTTGATCTTAGGATGAACGATAGTGTTTTCTTCAAGGGCCGTCGGGGCTTGATCTTGGAAGAACGATGAACGAAGAACGAAGAACACTTTCTTCGAGGGCCTTCGGGGCTTGATTTTGAAGAATAATGATGAACGGATCTTCAAGGGCTTTTGGGCTTGATCTTGAAGATGGATGATTGTTGATCCAAAGGCCGTCGGGGCTTGATCTTGGGATGAACAGTTGTGTGGATTTATTGATGTTGTTGATCCAAAGGGCCGTTGGGGCTTGATCTTAGGATGAACAGTTATGTGGATTTGGTGATGTTGTTGATCCAAAAGGGTCGTCGGGGCTTGATCTTAGGATGAACAGTTGTATGGATTTGTTGAACACTTTCTTCAAGGGCCGTCGATGCTTGATCTTGAATTGGTGGAAGTTCTTCAAGGGCCGTTGGGGCTTGATCTTGAAGGAGGAATTTCTTCAAGGGCCGTTGGGGCTTGATCTTGAAGGAGGATTTGACGAAGAACGAAGAGGGCTTTCTTGATCCTTCGGGATTTGCTTGAATTTGGGAGGTTGGATGCTTGAAAGCTTTAGAGTTTCAAAGCTTCAAGGATTTTGGATGTGTGGGGAGTATTCTCTTCCATTTTGGGAGTAGATAAATGTATTTGTGAATTGTTTTTTTGATTCTTTGATGGAGGAGCCTATTTATAGGCTTTGGGAACGAATCACCACCATCCATTTGTTTTGGTGGATGTTGTAGGTGAATTTTGGTGGATGTTGTAGGTGAAACTTGGTGGATGTTTGTAGGTGAAACTTGGTGGATGTTGTAGGTGAAACTTGGTGGATGTTGTAGGTGAACTTGGTGGATGTTGTAGGTGAACTTAGTGTATGATGTAGGTGAAGTGAATGAAGGTTGTAATTTTAATACAATGGTCAACATTTATTTCACCAAAATTTCAATGTTTACAAATGTAATCTTAATGCAATGGCTAACATTTATGCCACCGAAATTTCAATGTCTACAAATGCCCCCACTTCAAGGCGCGTTGTATACATGTGCTTGTTACATGTAGGAGATGCGTTTTGAAGTCCCTTAATGTAGTTGTCAATCCAAGGGCCATCGATGCTTGATCTTGAATTGGGCTGGAGATTTCTTCAAGGGCCGTTGATGCTTGATTCTTGAAGGTTGACTCGAACACATGGCAAGCAGGCACGAGGTGAAGGTGACGACTTGTTGCTTTGTTCAATCTTTCTAATTCACACCTGAGCAGTTTGGTCAATGGTATGATCTTCAAGATTGATGGGCTCTTCTTCCAGTTGGTGACTTGATCTTTAAGGACTTGATTCAAGGGTGGTGAAACGGCACATGTAGCCCACAACGCCTAGCAAGTCGACCCAAGAATTTGAGGGTCAAAACGAGTCCTCCACCCAGAGTGATTGCAAACCTGATGATATGAGATACTTTTGATTTTGAAGAAGTAGCGGATGAATCGACACGTGCTTTGTTGTGCTTGTCTCCACATGCTTCAATGTATAATTTTCCCTTGTCTTATCTATTCTTCTGGTAGAATGTAGCATCTTCTCGAGTTCTTCAGCTCAGACTCCTTCTGCTGAGCTGACTGTGCAGGCTGCATTCTTCTCTGCTTGTTTCTTCAGGCAGATGTGGCAGCTTCTTGAGTTCCTCAGCTCGGACTCCTTCTGCCGAGCTGACTGTGAAGACTGCTGTAACGACCCGAAATTTCTAATTCGGAAGCCAATTACTAAGATAGGCCCGAAATAAAACATAGCTAAACTCTACGCTAATAAGCTTAATAAATTTCTTTCCTTAAAGAAATCAAGTACAATACTAAATTTGGGTTGCTTTATGGTTTGACGGACTGGGGTCGTCGAGATTCCTCCTGTGATGTCTTCTAATAGCCTTGACTCGCTCAGCGACGCCGGGTGGCTCCTCGATGCTCCGACGACGGCGCCGAGCTTTACTGAAGCTCCGATGACGGCCCTGCTTGCCCATTCACCACGTACCACGTGTTCCCCGCAGAGGGGAATGCCGCCGGGATCTGAAGACTTTCTTTGGCCGGTGATGTCTGCTTCTTTTCTTTGGCCTTGACTTCTCAAGCTCCTTTAGAAGGAAGAAATTTTGAGAATCATGGAAGATCTGAAGCATCTTCTCACTCTTGGCATGCCCAACGGGCTGTTTCTAGAACCTGTTTCTGAATGTGGTTTTGGAAATTGATTTTTGGGCTTTTTGAGTTTGTTTGGTAGCTGGAAATGGAGATCCGTAGGTGTTTTGGATTCTTGGGTTGCAGATTCAGTTTGCATAGCTGCCTGCCTGTGAATATGTTGCCATTTGCTCGTTGCTGTGGATGAAGGCTGAGCTTCGCATGCTGCAAGAGGGGTGCTGCTTTGTGAGCATGATGTTCATGGTGTTCTTGGCGCGGAGCAAGGAGGAGAATGTGACTTGGGCTAAGGAGCTGCAGATGCTGTTGCTGCAATTGTGGCTTAGTACTAGCGCTCGAAGAGGTAATATGGGTGTTGCCTAGGATCGAAGGGACATTCCTCCCGCCAACAGGAGACGACTTCTGACTGGGCACTGATGGTGAGTTCTTGGCCTGCTGAGATGACAAAGAAGATATTTGGCCAGCTTTATTTCCTGTGGAAGTCAAAGTAGTTATCCTGGGGCTTCCACCAGCATTACTAGACATTGATGACGTTGTGGTTATGGGAGAACCAACCATTACAGGAGGAGATGGGCCTGATTTGTACATGCACACACACATACGTATATATTTCCTTTTTTTTTTTTTTCTAAATACATAATAACATATGTATTCATTTTTTTTTTCAAAGAAACTGTAATTTAATTTTGTACAAAGAAAATTGCAAAAAATAAATTTTTAATAAAATTGACCTTCTTTAATAAAACATTTATTCTTTTTATTTTGATGTGACTGAACTCGAAAAATTGAACATTCGAGCTGCCTACGTACCCTTCCAAAGAAGAGATCAAGTCATAACGTAGTTCAAATACATACATATATTTTATTATTATTTTTTTTTTGGTATTTTCTTTTTGTGCCGTTTGCAGTTTTAACTTATGCAGGCAAGGAGTGTTGGTGTCGTTTGCAGTTTCAACTCGTGCAGACAAGGAGCATTTGGTGTCGCCTTTTATGCTCGTGCAGGCAAGGAGCGTTTGGTGTCGCCTTTTATGCTCGTGCGGATCAAGAGCGTTGTGCCATGCAGTTTAGGCTCGTGCGGGCAAGGAGCATTGGTTCGTGCAGTTTAGGCTCGTGCGAACAAGGAGCATTGGTGTTGCCTTTTATTCTCGTGCAGACCAGGAGCTTTGTGCCATGCAGTTTAGACTCGTGCGGGCGAGGAGAATTGGTTCGTGCAGTTTAGGCTCGTGCGAACAAGGAGCATTGGTGTTGCCTTTTATGCTCGTGTAGACCAGGAGCTTTGTGCCATGCAGTTTAGACTCGTGCGGGCGAGGAGAATTTGTGAATTTTGTCAAGCAATTTTGGAGAGGCGTTCATCACAATCTTCATAGCAAGAAGCCTTGACCGAGTGATTAAAGAAGTCTTCGGGAAAGAAATCGCGCATTGTGATGGCAACAGACGATCTTTGTGTCGCAATTTCATCATCCTCAACACTTTCACGTTGCTTTGAAGGTTGACAAGAGCTGTTTTGCCCCCTTTTCGATTGGCGGACTTGTGGAGGAGACGTATGCTTCTTGTGCAATTTCTTAGGAGTGACTTGAGTCCATCCTTCAACTTTGTTTGTCTTGGAGGATGCCCCCGGAGGTTGAGGTAAAAACTTTGAGTAGGAAGAGCCAGAAGTGATGGTGGTATAGTTTGACTTCACCACATCGTCAAGATCTAGCTCGATGATTCCTTTCTGAGCCAGCTTCATGATGAGATCTTTCAGCACGAAGCACTTTTCTGTCGGATGACTGATGAAGCGGTGGAATTTACAGTACCTTGGACTGTTGGTGCGATTCATCTCTTCTGGCCGTCCGCACTCAGGCAAGCAGATCACCTTCTTTTCCAGCAAGTCTTCTAACATGGCAACCACATCAGAGTCGGGGAATGGATATGTTTTCTCCTCAAGCTCCTTCAAAGTGCGTCTACGCATCTCTTGATTACGAAAGGCTTCGGCTTGAATCGCCTTGCCTCGTGTAGGGATTTTGACGAGAGCTGTGTTGACTGTCATTGCTTCCTTGGTGGATTTCCCCGTAACCTTCTCCATCTTTGTCTCAAGAATTTTGTCGTTCTTGTAGTCGGCGATCGGTTCCTTCTTCCCATGATGGGCGATGCTCAACTCCATGTCATGGGCGCGGGTGGCCAATTCCTCGAAGGTCCGTGGTTTAATACCTTGAAGGATGTATTGCAAACCCCATTGCATGCCTTGGATGCACATCTCGATTGAAGAGGTCTCCGAGAGCCTGTCTTTGCAGTCGAGGCTTAGAGTGCGCCATCTGTTGATGTAGTCAATGACCGGCTCATCTTTCCATTGCTTCATACTTGTGAGCTCTAGCATGCTCACAGTGCGGCGGGTGCTGTAGAAGCGGTTGAGGAATTCCCTTTCCAATTGCTCCCAGTTGTTGATGGACTCGGGCTCTAGGTCTGTGTACCACTCAAAGGCGTTTCCTTTCAGCGAGCGCACAAACTGCTTGGCGAGGTAGTCTCCCTCCGTCCCCGCATTGTTGCAAGTTTCGACGAAATGTGCAACGTGCTGCTTTGGGTTTCCTTTTCCATCAAACTGCATGAACTTTGGTGGTTGATATCCCATCGGCATCTTTAGGGCATCAATCTTCTTTGAATAAGGCTTTGAGTACAACCCAGAGGTATTTGAGCTCCCTTCGTATTGTGCCTTGACGGTGCTGGCGATCATCTCCTGCAGTTGCTGGATAGAAAGAGATCCCATGAGTGCCGCTGCTTGATCTGGCTCCGGTTTTACATCGATATTCTCCACCAGAGGCTCCTCTTCTGGGTTAGGGTTATCGCCGTCCTGTGGCTCCAGTCGACTGACGAGTGCAGCGATTTGCAAGTCTTTTTCTTCCACAGTTCGGGTTAGCCTTGCGATTGCTTCATTCATTTGAGCCAGCTGCTCATCGATTGAAGTTGCTCCAATGGTCATGACTTGCATGGCTGAACTGCCACTCGAATCGGCATCGGAGAGCATGGATTCGGAGTATTTCCTTGGACTTTCGCCCTTTGGTGCCTTTGGTGAGGCTAAGGTGATGCCTAAAGTGACACCACTTGCGACGAGGACACTCTTGTTCTTTGCGCCAGTTGCGGGAACAGTTTAAGCCTTCCTTGAAGCCATTAATTTTGGAAGTGTGCTCGAATTTCTTGAACGGAGAAAGAGATGAGAGGTAGAGATTATCCCACCGGGCGTGCCAATTTGTGAACACGAAATTTTCCTGAAACGAAAGAGACAAGAACAACGTGCACAAACAAATATTTGTATTTTTGATGATTTTGGGTTACAATCTCTCTCAAATTTGATCCTCTGATTCGATCTCCGTAAGGTGTTGATTTGTGGATGTTTCGTTGATCCAAGGGCCGTCGAGGCTTGATCTTGGATGAACTGTTGGAAGTTTCTTCAAGGGGGCCGTGGGCTTGATCTTTGAAGGTGGATTTGAACGAATCTTCAAGGAGCCGTTGGGGCTTGATCTTGAGGATGAGTGTTTCTTCAAGGGCCGTTGAGGCTTAATCTTGAATAACGGTGATGAGCGGATCTTCAAGGGCTTTTGGGCTTGATCTTGAAGAACAGTGATGAACGGATCTTCAAGGGCTTTTGGGCTTGATCTTGAAGAACAGTTGGATGTATGGATTTATCGACGTTTGTTGATCCAAAAGGTCGTTGGGGCTTGATCTTAGGATGAACGATAGTGTTTTCTTCAAGGGCCGCCGGGGCTTGATCTTGAATTGGTGGAAGTTCTTCAAGGGCCTTTGGGGCTTGATCTTGAATTGGTGGATTGTTGATCCAAGGGCCGTCGGGGCTTGATCTTGGAAGAACGATGAACGAAGAACGAAGAACACTTTCTTCGAGGGCCTTCGGGGCTTGATTTTGAAGAATAATGATGAACGGATCTTCAAGGGCTTTTGGGCTTGATCTTGAAGATGGATGATTGTTGATCCAAAGGCCGTCGGGGCTTGATCTTGGGATGAACAGTTGTGTGGATTTATTGATGTTGTTGATCCAAAGGGCCGTTGGGGCTTGATCTTAGGATGAACAGTTATGTGGATTTGGTGATGTTGTTGATCCAAAAGGGCCGTCGGGGCTTGATCTTAGGATGAACAGTTGTATGGATTTGTTGAACACTTTCTTCAAGGGTCGTCGATGCTTGATCTTGAATTGGTGGAAGTTCTTCAAGGGTCGTTGGGGCTTGATCTTGAAGGAGGAATTTCTTCAAGGGCCGTTGGGGCTTGATCTTGAAGGAGGATTTGACGAAGAACGAAGAGGGCTTTCTTGATCCTTCGGGATTTGCTTGAATTTGGGAGGTTGGATGCTTGAAAGCTTTAGAGTTTCAAAGCTTCAAGGATTTTGGATGTGTGGGGAGTATTCTCTTCCATTTTGGGAGTAGAGAAATGTATTTGTGAATTGGTTTTTTGATTCTTTGATGGAGGAGCCTATTTATAGGCTTTGGGAACGAATCACCACCATCCATTTGTTTTGGTGGATGTTGTAGGTGAATTTTGGTGGATGTTGTAGGTGAAACTTGGTGGATGTTTGTAGGTGAAACTTGGTGGATGTTGTAGGTGAAACTTGGTGGATGTTGTAGGTGAACTTGGTGGATGTTGTAGGTGAACTTAGTGTATGATGTAGGTGAAGTGAATGAAGGTTGTAATTTTAATACAATGGTCAACATTTATTTCACCAAAATTTCAATGTTTACAAATGTAATCTTAATGCAATGGCTAACATTTATGCCACCGAAATTTCAATGTCTACAACTGTATTATTGTATTGCCCAACGAATATGTAAAAAAATTGTGAAAGCTATGTAAAACCTGAAATTGTCATGAAGGAATTTGGAGGGAGGAACACAAAATATCACCCATGAAAGATGAGAGAAGAAAGAGGAGGATTGATTCCATGATCTAACAAAGGGAATCTTTAGAAGGAAAAAAAAGGAGGGATGACACGGACTGGGGGTTAAGATTTTATTGCTATAATTAATCCTACAATTAAGGGATTAGTTAAACCACAAATAATCATATAATTAAGAAATTTTGAATATTTACTACAATTTATAAGTCTAAGGGATAAATATGGTACAAATTATAAATAAGCTTACGTGGAATATCAATTATTGGACCCATTTCAATGCAGTGGACTAATTCTAGTAATGGCTCACAAAATTGGATCTATATCAAATTATCCCTTGATTTATATATCATTATCTATTTACACCCAACATTATTTCCAAAACCGCCCTTACTTATCAAAACTCAACTCAATCAAACTTCTTTTTACACCCAACTCAATCTACTTAAAAATAAAAAATAAAACCCTACCCAGTCCATCATCTCCCCATAGAGCAAATCCCTTTCTCTCTCTCTTTAAAAAATAATTTCATCTCCCATGATTGTCATTCCGCACCCCCATCTACTCCTCCGTAGTCATCCAAACCTCTTCCTCTTCTTCATCATTTGACATCTCTAAATTTCTAGAGCACTAATTAGTTTAATAATCGGTATGAGCTTCTGGTTAGAGTTTTAATGAGTTTGGTATGTTTCAATTAAATGAGAATCTTCTAGCCCTTATATTCCTATATGTGGTAGAAAAATGGGTACGTCCATGATAACTTCTGGTAGATCAATGAATATTTTTAACCGTGGATATTTATTAGATACAAAAGTTGCAGACAATAATTCACATTATATTGAACTGTGGCTAAAAAGTATATCGCCTTTGCATGTTTTATAGGCGAACTCATAGCTAAGCAGTTTTTAGTGTGGAGCAAAACTTCGGGAATTGATCTAACCTGGATGTGTAATTGAGTTTATACATTTTAATGATTAAACTAATAAATATTTCGACCATATATGGATTTAATATCGTAGTATCTTTTAGTCTCTATATGCCACAAAAGTTGCGGACAAAAATTCACAATACATAGAACTGTGATTAAAAAGTATATTGCCTTTGCACGTTTTATAGGTGAACTCATAGGTACGTAGTTTTATTGTTGACTAAAACTTCGGGAATTGATCTAAATTGAATGTATAATTAAGCTTATGCATTTTAATGATTAAATTCATAAATACCTCGACCACATATGAATTTAATATCGTATTGTCTTTCGGCCTCTATATTGGTATCTGTGGCAAAAAAATGGGTACCTCCATAAGAAAATTTTGTAGATCGATGAATATTTTCAATCTGGATATTTATTAGATACTAGAAATTATAAGTCTATTCGTGAAAGTCTAAGTCAATGCCACATACAATATTTGTTAAGACATATTTAGGGAACTGTTATTAGCACTCAAAAAATCTCATTCTACACTTTTCACAAGTGTATTTTTCTTTCTAATTATAGAAAGTTTTGAGTCCAAATGAGATTTTTGGAGTGCTAATAACAATTTTCTATATTTATATACATTTTATTTTAGTTTGGAAGTCGACTTCCTTGTTTTTCTTTTTTTATCAAGTTGGGAGTATCATTGACTGTGACCCTGTGCAACTAGTTGTTGATTCGTTTTGAATAATCAACATTATTTACAATGTCTTGGGCGTATGAGTAACAAAAAGAAAACTGTAAGATCCCACATCGCCCAGGGGAGTGATCCTTATATGTATAGCATTAGTAAGTTAAATGTAGGGACAAATGTGACAATTTGGTATCAGAGCCTAACCCTGGCCGCATGTGTGCTGCCGAAGACGTCGGGCCCTTTAAGGGGGGTGGATTGTATGATCCCACATCGCCCAGGGGAGTGATCCTTATATGTATATTCTCATCCCTACCTTGCATGAGGCCTTTTGGGAGCTCATTGGTTTCGGGTTCCATTGGAACTCCGAAGTTAAGCAAGTAGCGCGCGAGAGCAATCCCAGGATGGGTGACCCACTGGGAAGTTCTCGTGTGAGTTCCCAGAAACAAAACCGTGAGGGCGTGGTAGGGGCCCAAAGCGGACAATATCGTGCTACGGTGGAGGCGGGGCCCGGGATGTGATGGGGGCCCGGACTGGGAAGTGACAAAAACGGTCATGATACAAGCTGAATAGTAGTAATACTAATTAGTAAATAACTTGTGCATGCATGATGTTTGCTTATAATCAAGTGGCATGAAGGGACAAATGTGTAGGTTTCATGCATGACTTGGAACAGTATTAGTAAATGCATAATGTTTGCTTATAATCAAGTGGCATGAAGGGACATATGTGTATGTTTCATGCATGACTTGGAATAGTATTAGTCGTCGGAAGATTTTGCATCAATTTGTTTTTTTTTAATATGTATTTATTAAGTTCTATTTTAATGAGAATGCTCACCACCCTGAGTTGTGATAATGCCTTTATTTATCGTTGTTATGTGAGTTCAATTAAATTTTGAGATTGTGTTTATCCACTACATACATTTCGATTTTTTTTTTAAGTCAAGCGATAACATTAGTAAGTTAGATGTAGGGACAAATGTGTATGTTTCATGCATGACTTGGAATAGTATTAGTAAATGCATGATGTTTGCTTATAACCAAGTGGCATGAAGGGACAAATGTGTATGTTTCATGCATGACTTGAAAGAGTATTAGTCTTGATTTTGCATCAATTTGTTTTTGTTTTTGTTTTTAATATGTATGTATTAAGTTCTATGTTAATGGGATTGCTCACCACCCTTAAGTTGTGATAATGCCTTTATTTATCGTTGTTATGTGAGTTTAATTAAATTTTGAGATTGTGTTTATCCACTAGATACATTTCAATTTTTTTTTTTTGAGTCGAGCAATAGCATTAGTAAGTTAGATGTTATATTAGTTACCGACAGAATTCGAACCCACGCCGTCATGCAAGAGCACAACACTTTTTCACCACTATGGTAAATGGCAACAAGTTGATTGGCATGTGTGACTTTACTAATACTATTCCAAGTCATGCATGAAACATACATATTTGTCCCTTCATGCCACTTGGTTATAAGCAAACATTATGCACAAGTTGTTTACTAATTAGTACTACTCTTATTCAACTTGTATCATGATTGTTTTCTTTTTATTATTCATATGCCCAAGATATTGTAAGAAATAATGTTAATTATTCAAAACGAATCAACAAATAGTTGCACAGGGTCACAGTAAGTGATACTCCCAATGTCGACTTCCAAATTAAAATAAAATGTATATAAATATAGAAAATTGTTATTAGCACTCCAAAAATCTCATTTGGCACTCTAAACTTTCTATAATTAGAAAGAAAAATACACTTGTGCAAAGTGTAAAATGAGATTTTTAGAGTGCTAATAACAGTTCCCTAAATATATCTTAACAAATATTGTAAGTGGCATTGACTTAGACTTTTGCGAATAGACTTATAATTTTTGGTATCTAAGATTGAAAATATTCATCGATTTACAAAATTTTCTCATGGAGGTACCCATTTTTTTGCCGCAGATACCAATATAGAGGTTAAAGGATACTACGATATTAAATTCATATGCGGTCGAGATATTTATGAATTTAATCATTAAAATGTACAAGCTCAATTATACATTCAAGTTAGATCAATTCCTGAAGTTTTGGTCAACAATAAAAACTGCTTACCTATGAATTCACCTATAAAACGTGCAAATGCGATATACTTTTTTTACCACAATTCTATGTATTGTGAATTTTTGTCCACAACTTTTGTGGCATATAGAGGCTAAAAGATACAACGATATAAAATCCATATGTGGTTGAAATATTTATCAGTTTAATCATTAAAATGCATAAACTCAACTGCACATCCAGGTTAGATCAATTCCCAAAGTTTTGCTCCATAATAAAAACTGCTTAGCTATCATGAGTTCGCTTTTAAAACGTGCAAATGCGATATACTTTTTAGCCACAGTTCAATGTAATGTGAATTGTTGTCCGCAACTTTTATATCTAATAAATATCCACGGTTTCGTCAAAAATAAAAAATAAATAAATATCCACGGTTAAAAATATTCATTTATCTACCAAAAGTTATCATGGCCATACCCATTTTTCTACCACATATAGGAATATAAAGTCTAGAAGATTCTCATTTAATTGAAACATACCAAATTCATTAAACACTCTAATCAGAAGCTCATTTAATTGAAAAGAAAAATGAATCAATATGTAAAAATTGAACCAATCGATTGAACACATACCAATTACTAAGCTAATTAGTGCTCTAGAAATTTAGAGATGTCAAATGATGAAGAAAAGGAAGAGGAAGATGTTTGGATGACTACAGGGGTGCAGAATGACAACCATGAGAGATGAAAGGATTTTTTAAAAAGAGAGAGAGAAGAGGCTTTGCTCCATAGAGAAGATGGAATGGTTAGGGCTTTATTTTTTTATTTTTAAGTAAATTGAGTTGGGTGTAAAAAGAAGTTTGATTGAGTTGAGTTTTGATAAGTAAAGGCAGTTTTGGAAATAACGTTGGGTGTAAAGAGATAATGATAGATAAATCAAATACAATGTGGGTATAAAAAATAAGTTGGGTGTTGAGATACAAAATATGGGTTCAAATAAAATTTTCCGGGTTCAAATACTTTTGTGAGGGCTACATAGTCTGTGTATTTTGAGATTGTATTTATCCACTACATACATTTCGATTTTTTTTTTTAGTTGAGCGATAGCATTAGTAAGTGAGATGTTAGACTAGTCACCGACAAAATTTGAATCTACGCTATCATGCAAGAGCACAACACTTTTTCACCACTGTGGTAAAGTGCCACTTGTCAACAAGTTGATTGGGCTGTGTGACTTTACTAATACTATTCCAAGTCATGCATGAAACATACACATTTGTCCCTTCATGCCATTTGGTTATAAGCAAACATCATGCACAAGTGGTTTACTAATTAGTACTACTTTTATTCAGCTTGTATCATGGTCGTTTTCTTTCTGTTATTCATATGCCTAAGACATTGTAAGAAATAAATTATTCAAAACGAATCAACAACTAGTTGCACAGAGTTACAGTAAGTGATACTCCTAACTTGATAAAAAAAGAAAAAAAAAGGAAGTCGACTTCCAAACTAAAATAAAATGTCTATAAATATAGAAAATTGTTATTAGCACTCCAAAAATCTCATTTGGCACTCCAAACTTTCTATAATTAGAAAGAAAAATACATTTGTGCAAAGTGTAGAATGAGATTTTTGGAGTGCTAACAACAGTTCCCTAAATATATCTTGACAAATATTGTACGTGGCATTGACTTAGACTTTCGCAAATAGACTTATAATTTTTGGTATCTAATAAATATTCAAATTGAAAATTTTCATTGATCTACAAAATTTTCTCATGGAGGTACCCATTTTTTTAACAATAAAAACTGCTTACCTATGGGTTATAAAACGTGCAAAGGCGATATACCTTTTTACCACAATTATATGTATTGTGAATTTGTGTCCGTAACTTTTGTCGCATATAGAGGCTAAAAGATACTACAATATTAAATCCATATGTGGTTGAAATATTTATCAGTTTAATCATTAAAATGCATAAACTCAATTACACATCCAGGTTATATCAATTCCCAAAGTTTTGCTCTACAATAAATACTGCTTAGCTATGAGTTCGCCTTTAAAATGTGCAAAGGCGATATACTTTTTAGCCACAGTTCAATGTAATGTGAATTGTTGTCCGCAACTTTTGTATCTAATAAATATCCACGGTTTCGTCAAAAAAAAAAAATATCCACGGTTAAAAATATTCATTGATCTACCAAAAGTTATCATGGACGTACCCATTTTTCTACCACATATAGGAATATAGAGTCTAGAAGATTCTCATTTAATTGAAACATACCAAACTCATTAAACACTATAACTAGAAGCTCATTTAATTGAAAAGAAAAAGGAATCAATAAGTAAAAATTGAACCAATCGATTGAACACATACCAATTATTAAGCTAATTAATGCTCTAGAAATTTAGAGATGTCAAATGATGAAGAAAAGGAAGAGGAAGAGGTTTTGATGACTACAGAGGAGTAGATGGGGTGCAAAATGACAACCATGGGAGATGGAATGATTTTTTAAAGAGAGAGAAGGGGATTTGCTGCATGGAGATGATGAGCTGGTTAGGGTTTTATTTTTTTTATTTTTAAGTAGATTGAGTTGAGTGTAAAAAAAAAGTTTGATTGGGTTGAGTTTTGATAAGTAAGGGCGGTTTTGGAAATAACGTTGGGTGTAAAGAGATAATGATAGATAAATCAAATACAATATGGGTATAAAAAATAAGTTGGATGTGGAGATACAAAATATGGGTTCAAATAAAATTTCCGTCGTTTAAATACTTTTGTGAGGGCTGCATAGTCTGTGTATTTTGAGTAAAAACGGGAAAGAAAAGATAGATGGTGGAGCAAGAACTTATCAACGTTTTATTGGTTTCTGAAATTATGAAATTGAAGATATTGTTTTCTTGTTTTCTAGAAACGTATAGAAGATTGATAAGGTCTTTGTACTACGATCTAACTTTTCCTTGTTTTTAATCTTAAAACACAGACTTACACTGTTCTCATAGAGGCTTTTCAGTGTGATTAGAATACGGGATGATACACCACTTGTCACTATACTAATGGTGTGATATGTGTATTAAAAAGTTAATAACTTAAAAAATAAAAATTTTCACCACTTGCATAAAAACACTTGATGTACCCCTCATGTTTCCGCAACAATGAAAAATTTCTTCTCACATCAAGAAGTTTAATAAATCATTACTTTAGTCTAAAGTAAGAAATCTAATTGCACTGTTCAACTGAACAGTGAATTTGGCCGGATTTCACTTTATTTACAAAATTACCACCGCCTGTTCTTTTTGATATATATATATATATATATATATATATATTATACCATATGATAATCTTACTTATGGACATATCATAAGTACTATACAAAAAGAAGGATTAAAGATGTGCATAGATATGAAAATATCTAGACAAGCACAAAATTCGTAAGGGTCTTGAGAATCAGGCGGGAAAATATTTCCTTGTTTAGCTACTGCGCACTGGGATGAAGCATCTGAAGAATTGTCGGAGTCCGAACTGTCTTCATTTTCTTCTTGCAATTCTTTCATGAGGATCTTGGCTAGAGCCTTAAGCTTTGAAGTCTTCTTCTTTTTCGAACTGCTCGAAGATTTGGATGATTTGGCCTTGCTTTTGAGGGAGGAAGAAGGACTAATGTCCGATAATGATTCGATTTCTTCCTTGGTTGGTTCAGGTAAAGCTTCGGCAGAAGGTGTTGCGACTGCAGGTAGCGGAGATGACTGCTGGATTCAACCATGCCAAGTATGCTATCACTGAAGTCAGTGAATCCATCTCACTGAAGAATCCAGAAATCTAATAAGAAATGCAGTAAAACAAGATGAAGAAGGAATACCTATCTTCGATGAACATCTAGGACGTGGTGTCCCAGATGCAGTCAATACCCTACTCTATACTATCATACAACATTTCATAGGAATCCCTTCCAACATCACATCCAGAATCCATGACCAACTAAGCAACTTAAGGTGTCCTATGAACATCTAGGACGTGGTGTCCCAGATGCAGTCAATACCCTACTCTATACTATTATACAGGATGTGATGTTGGAAGGGATTCCTATGAAATGTTGTATGATAGTATAGAGTAGGGTATTGACTGCATCTACCATCACCTTAAAAATCGGTTTTGAGCGTTTGGGCTGCATCTGGGCTTTTGGCTTTTGCTTTTGCTTCGGTAGGCCTGTTGTTGTTGGGAAGAAGAACAGAAGGACTGACATATTGGAGAGAGACGAGAGCTGCAAATGGACAGCGGCTCTGCTTGCAGAGAGAGAGAGAGTAGGGGATGAAATTGCACTATGCGAATGGACAACGTTTTGGACTCTCTCTACCGCTGCTCTTGATGCACACATGTTGATAATCGTGGAAAAGGAAGAGAGCATTTATTAAATATAGCAAAAAATTAATCCCTAATTTCAAAAATGTCATTTTTTATAACATCTTTCAAATATATCCAAAATTTCACCTAAATAGACACAAAAACCCTCAAATTTAACAATCAAATAAATTAAAGGCCTTTTAGCCAAAATAATTCGTGACATTGATGTAACTCCTTAATCTGGTCTTTAATCATTAATGATAATCAATTGTAGTATTCTTGAATTTATCTGTCGTAAATCATTTTAGTCTTTATTTGAATTTGTCCATCGTGATCATTTTAGTTTTTTTCGTGAAAAATCTGTCAATTGCTCTGTTAGTGTGATGATGTGGCACGAAGTGGGTCTCACAAATACAATCATATAGCGACATGTGGTTTAACTTTAAAAACTATTTTTATATTTAAAACTAAAAATGATACTAGCAAGAAAAAAAGGCGCGGAAGACATGATAGAAATTCTGGTGCTCCCATTTGTGGTAACCGCATCGGCACTCAATGTCGGTAATGAGGGGTCGAAGGGGATAGGGTTGTGATGGTGGAGTGTAGAAGCGAAGGTGAAGTTGGACCAGAGTTTGAGATGACAATAGTTAAAAAGGAAAACTAATGAAAATGGCTTGAAAACTTTGAATTTTAACGATAAGGACAAAATAAAAGGTAACATGAATAGTACCAGAATTGACTTTTTAGTGTAAAAATGTGGTTTTTCGTTAAAGTGAACAGTAATGGGAGCTTTTCGTTAAAATTTCTTAGTTAAAAAGCCTTTAATTTATTTAATTGTTAAATTTAAGAATATTTGTGTCTATTTAAGTGAAATTTTAGATATATTTGAAAGTTTTTATAAAAAATTACATTTTTGAAATTAAGACTTAATTTTTGGATATATTTGATAAATACGCAAAGGAAGAAGGGATGGAAAGCCGGCCTTTTCCATTTCCTTCTCAAACCCTCATTTCCTACTGAAACCCGAAGAGAGAGATATGGCGGGATTTCGATGGCTACGAGATTCAGGGATTTGCAGAGAGAGATGGGGGCAAAGGTGTCCGTTATGGGAGGATTTCTGCGAATGCGCTTGGGGGGTGGGTGGCTTCTGTTGGTGTCATTCCGAGTGGTTGAGGAGAGGGTTTGCATGTAGACAGAGTCACATGGGGCTGTACGGTTCGAGGGAGAGAAAGAGAGGGGATTGAGCGGTGATGCTCTCTTTGGGGAGAGAGAGGGAGAGCGCGATTTGGAGTTTAGGTGAAAACAAAGCAGCTTCGAACCGAAGCTGACGGCGGGACAGAGGGCGGGTTGTTGCATCCGTGTTATTCAGAGTGGGTTTTGAGAGAGTGAGAGTGCTGCGTTCTAAGGTTTGAGAGTGGGTTTCGAGAAAGTGAGCGGCTGCGTTGTAGGGTTTGGGGGAGAGAGAGGGCGGGTTGTTTGCAGGCTTCCACCAGAACTCGGTCCGGAAACTGGGTTATGTCTTCCCCGATCCGATAGTATGTATTTTTTTTCTTCCTTTTTCTAAAGATTTTTTTGCTAATATTTTACAGTATATATGTTCAGTGACTTTCTGAAGAGTAAAAAGCTTTTAGATTTGAATATGCGGCAATTGATGCTCCAGGAGGATTCCTCTTCAATGGTGGTGCTCTGTCGTTGCATCCGAGTATATTTGTACCGTAAAAAAGTTAAGGTCTGGGTCTGGGTCTTCCAATTCCAGCGAGCTGTTTCTGTACAAACGCCGGCGCACCGTGTACCGGGCCGTCGACCACAATCCGCCCTGTTTTATCTCCAGAGTTCCAGCCATTTAAGGTAAGCAATTTCACCATTTAAGGTAAGCAATTTCATAATTAATAAAACGAATTAGGGATCACAAGCTTTTGAATTAGGTTTCGAATTATGATTTACAAACTGGAGATTTGGAGATTAGTTTTTTATTAGGGTTTTAATTTTGAGAAATGAATAGGTAGGTAGGAGATAAATTTGATTGCATCAGAATTTGTGATTTGGGATTGTTGATGTGTGTTTTTTTTGTTATTCTGTTAAAAAGTCGGAGAAAATGACATGGCTAAGATCGGCGGTGAGCAAGGCGGTGGAGTTTGGCAACAAGAACAACCTCACCCGCACCGTCAGGAACTAGGCCGACTCCGTTGTCCAGCACACCGGCCAAGCCGTGGCAGAGGGCGCTAAACGGTTCCAGGCCGAATGGTAATTTCACAATTTCCAAAAATTTTCACATTTTCCGCCATTTTTTCTCATTCGCATTTGTTTACAGGGAGGTCGGAGTTTTAGGAGTGTGAAAGAGTATACAGAGATGGGAGGAAGCAGCTGTTTCCTGCAGGGGACCCGAAAGACTTGAGATGAGAAGGTGGGTGCTGCTGCTTAAAGAGGTCAAGAGGCTGAATCTTTCTCAGGGTTCTGTGGAAGAGAAGGAAAATGTGCTGAAACAGCCTCTTGCTGCTGATGACATGAATGAGATTCGAAAAAGAATTTCTCTGGTTCAATTTTGTCTGGTTTTTTTTCAATTTTATTTCATTTCATTCGGTTTTATGGGTTTTGTTGGAATGTAGTTTGCTGTTGAAACTTATGATTTTTGGTAATATAATTAGGTTTTGTATTATCACTCTGTTGTTGGCGGTAAACCGATGAATTTCTGCGAAGTTTTTCTTCAAAGTCAGGCTCTGGAGGGCATAACACTATCTATGGTATGTATTCGAGAAATGAATGCTGCTACAGGAAGAGATTGCTTATTTTGTTAGTTAGGGGAAGCACCTAGTGGAAGCAGGATGGGAAAATTATTCAAGTAGAAATGATTTTGTTGAGTCGGCTGCTCTTGATTGCTGGCCATGATAGATTCTGGATTCTTTCAGCACATCCTGAAATGAACCTCTTGGCTGCTGGCCATGATGGTGGCATGATTGTCTTTAAATTGGAGAGGGAGCGTCCTGCCTTTTCTGTTAGCGGTGATTCAATGTACTATGTTAAAGATCGTTTTCTCCGCTTCTATGAGTTCTCTACCCAGAGAGGCACTCAGATTATCCCTATTCGAAGGCGTGGTTCTTCCAACTTGAATCAAGGGGCAAAGACACTATCTTACAGCCCTACAGAAAATGCTGCTTTGACATGTTCAGATATGGAAGGGGGGTCTTATGAACTATACGTTATACCCAAAGATAGCTTTGGTCGGGGTGATACTGCGCAGGAGGCAAAAAGAGGAATCGGAGGCCCAGCTGTGTTCGTGGCTCGAAATAGGTTTGCAGTGCTTGAAAAGAGCACCAACCAAGTTATAGCTAAAAATCTGAAAAATGAGATTGTCAAGAAGAGTGTCCTACCTATTGTTGGTGATGCAATATTTTATGCTGGAACTGGAAACTTGCTGTGCAGGGCAGAGGACAGAGTCATTATTTTTGACCTGCAGCAGAGAATTATTGTTGGGGAGCTAGGGATGACAATGGCGTCTTCATATATACAACCTTGAACCACATCAAATACTGCCTTCCTAATGGGGATAGTAGAATCATCAGGACCCTTGACGTTCCCGTATATATAACAAAAGTGTATGGAAACACCACATCAAATACTTGCTTTTCCTGAGATTTGTGACTTTGAAATCTCATATATTGTAGACACCATTTTCGTGTTAAAACTCGTTTTTGAATTCCATCCGAGAAATGTCAATCTGCCTGGATTTTGACTATGTTGTGTTTGGAATGTATTTCATTTCTTGTGTGCCTGAGTAACTTTGTGCTAATTATATTCACATCTTGGTGTATGATTGGCATGGAGGTGGAGTGTAAGTACGCCAGTGTTCCGGCAGTTTCTGCTGCGATCTTCAGTCGTAACTCCCATGAAAGCGATGATTCTTTGCTCTTTATGATATGAAGATGATCAAAGAGTTCCCCTGCTGATGAAGCTTCACCACATTTGGGTTGAAGCTCCGATTTTCGACTTTTCTAGGGCAACCACTGCCTTAAGTTCTTCTGCTCTCATGGTGGTAGTCTGTGGCCTTCTCAAGTCCTTCTGTAAAGATTGTTGTTGTCTCCATCGATCCCTCCTCGTTGACTCGCGAGTCGTTGTTGTAACAACAAGCCACCATTTCCATAGAAATACTTTGGTACCAGATACTTAAAAAAAAACACTTAAAAAGCCAAGGAAAATAAAAGCTCACTTTTGCACCCAACTGTTATTGCCCTTGCCTATTACTTCACCGACTTTAGTAGTTGATATACGGGGAATTTTTTTTTCTTTCTATAACTTTATTTTTTGAAATATTTCTCACTACCATATTAACAATTAATTATCATATACACTAATTAAGTACGGAATGTCATAAGCATGTAACTCGGGATCTTCCAAACTCATACTTATTTTGAAGAAGAAATTAGCTATAGTTTTTGGTGTTGGGCCACTTCTTACGTGCAAAGGTTAGGATTTCCACCATCTAATGCTCTGATACATACCCTAAATAAAAAACTGTCAAAATGATGAATAATAGTACTTTATTTTATACAAGCGATACTTTACTTTCAACTAAATCTAAACTACAGCAAAAGAAAAATTCAAACTCGAGGGTACAAAGGAAGCACATCGGCTTTAGCTAATGCGGCTAAACTTATCTGTGATGAAAAATAACACTATTTCACTATGGCTAGAATGATAAACAATGTTGAGTTGATTATATGAAGCAGTGAATTATCTTCCATCATCATATGGAATTAACAGCTGGATCTGCATGCTGTCATACCCAATAGTTGTACCAGTACTAGGACCACAATCAGCTCTAACATCCACAGGATAAGCATCTGAGTTAACTCGCCCAAGTAAGCACTCAGTCTCTTCTGAACAAATTTCAGCTTTTCCCCATGGATGCTTTTCTGTAATTCTCATTCCTTCCAGCTCCATGGCAACTTCTTTCATTGTTGGCCTGTCTTCCCCTTTTAACCTTACGCATCTTTTTGCCAGATTGGCCACTGTTTTTATTGTCTCGATGTTTCTCTCGTTGAGTATGTCATCATCGAGAATTTCATTCAGGCGATCCTCCTTCATTAAACAAACAAAGAAGTTTGCTAGGTTTCTCTCTTCCTCAGACCTGTCAAAAGCAAGTGCCACTTTGCTTGTTAGTAGTTCCATAAGGACAACTCCAAAGCTATAGACGTCACTCTTATCTGTTAATTGATTCGTGAGGAAGTATTCAGGGTCTAAGTATCCGAATGTTCCCTGCACTAAAGTTGTAAGTTGGGCTTGATCAAGAGGAATTGATCGTGAAGCTCCAAAGTCAGACACTTTTGCAATGTAATTTTCATCTAACAGTATATTTGTCGCTTTCACATCTCGATGTATGATTTGCATCAGAGCTGAGGAGTGTAAGTATGCTAGTGCTCCAGCAGTTTCAGCTGCTATCTTGAGTCGTAATTCCAATGAAAATGATGATCCTTTCCTCTTTTTGCCGTGTATGTGCTCAGAGAGAGTGCCGTGAGTGACAAACTCGTAAACTAGTAGAGGAACTTCTAACTCCAAACAACAACCCAATAACCTCACCACATTTCTATGGTTGATTTGAGAAAGAACAATCAACTCGTTGACAAACTGCTCCTTCTGCGTTGGGACACCAATTTTAGACTTTTTTATGGCAACCGCTTTATTGTTATCTGCTGCTAATATTCCTTTGTAAACTATTCCATAGCCTCCTTCACCAAGGATTCTACTTTCATGGTAATTGTTTGTTGCCTTCTCAAGTTCTTCTGCCGTGAAAATTTTTGTTGTCTCCACAGAGCCTCCTTGACTAGCGATTTTTTGTTGTAACAATAAGCCACCATTTTCTTTAAAGTATTTTTTTTTTAGTTTGAGGAACTTTCTTCTCTGCATTCCCCAATATATCCAGGATCCACTTAGTAAAAGCAAGAGGCCTCCACTGGCACCTGCAAAGATGATTACATGAATTACAAGAAATTATACAGAGCAAATCATCAATGTATTAATCTTGTTTTCGTCGTCTGGTGAGTACTTTTCTTGTTTTAGAGCAAAGGGATATTTTGTAACAAAAAATGACATATGCTACACAATGAGAATATTTAATCATTCTGTACATGCATGGATCTTTCTAAGCCACATATATGTAAGTATTAACCATTCTTTGGGCAAGACAGACTCTTCATATATATGTTATTAACAATGTGCCGATATCAGTTTTAATATCATGTCAATAACAAAGTGTATGTACCAATTTCGATTGTTACATTCTTGATAATATTGATTTGAAAACCTGCCTTCCAAAGAGCACTTCTGATATTTTTTTTTTTTTTTTTTTTTTTGAACAGCAAGGCAAAGAAGCCACAGAACAAGAGAGCCTACAGAGAGGCTAACACAAAGCAGGAAAACAAGCAGTGAACGGGGATACAACAGAGACATCGCCACCAAGTGAAGACGTCACCCCATACACCACCTCAAGGAATCAATGAGGACACGGAAGCCCATCATTGTTCAAGACAAAAACCAACGAAGATGGAGGCCTCTCGACCCAAACAAACTCACGCATCTCCGTAAAACCAACTGACGCCAGCTCATGCGCCACACCATTTGCTGATATAGGAACCCATGACCAGCGACAGAACTGGAAAGCCTCCCCAAGCTGCTTGACCCGAGCCAACACAGGAAAAGACTCCCAACTGCCCATCTCAAGAGAATCAGAGAGACAATTAACAGCATCACGACAATCAGATTCAATAATCACCTCATTGATACCTAAAACTACACCCAAATCACAACCACGAAGCAAAGCTAGAGCCTCAGCTGCAGCAGCTGAGGGAGCAGAAATGGGGTACCTGGCAGCGGCAACAAACCTCCCCTCCGCAGCCCTAATAACCACCCCAGCAAAACCCAACTTTGAGACCTTAGACCAGCTAGCATCAACGTTTATCTTGAAAAGAGGAGAGGTAGGAGCACACCACCGCGAACCAAGGTCCACCCCACCAGAACCCGGCGACCTGGACACACCCAAACTAACATTCGCAGCCAAAAAAGAGCCAACCGCCGTAGAAATAGCAAACAACACTTTAGAAGGATAAATGGGCACCTTATTAAAAACAAAGTCACAGCGAGTCTTCCAAATTACCCAACAGGTATAAGCAATATAAGACCACATCCAATCAGCATGGTTAGAAGGCACTAAAGAAGAAGACCACACAGCCGATAACCACTCCACCCAAGAGTGAATAGCAGCTCGATCAATTTTGTAGTTTAGGGCACCTCCAAACCAAACAGGCTCAACCCACGGACAAGTAAAAAACAGATGCTCAATAGTCTCATCATGGGAAAGGCAAATAGGACAGGTAGGGGAAAGGGAGGACCTTCTGCGAAAAAGAGCCTCACAAGTAGGAAGGCAATTGTGCAAAGTCAGCCATAGAAAATGGCGCAACTTCAGGGGCACCTCAAGCTTCCAGATAGCCTTCCATAACACCGACGGAACCCTACGGGCAGTAGAAAGCCTACAATCCCTCCGAGCAAGCGATCTACTTTGAATCCACCTGTAACCCGACTTGACCGAGTAGATACCATTCTTACTACTGCCCCAAATAATCCGATCCTTGCGACTCAAATCACCAATAGGAGTATCCTCAATAGCCTGTTTATCCGAATCCGAGAGGAAAGGCAGCAGGAAATTCAGATCCCACCTTCTAGAATCCGGACAAATAAGCGAGCTCACACGCAAATTCAAGGTAACCGGAACCGACCCAAGAGGCATAGGATGACCCATAGGCAGCGACGGTAACCACTTATCCACCCACACCCGTACATCCTGGCCTCCCAAGATTTGCCAATGGGACCCAAGTTTCAGCAAATCCCTTCCAGTTAGAATACTAGACCAAGCCCAAGAAGCACGACCACCTTTCGTCGCTTCCCAAATGTTACAACGAGGGAAATAACGGGCCTTAATAACACGAGCCCACAAAGAGTTAGGGTCCGAAACCAAGCGCCAACATTGTTTAGCTAACAAAGCATCATTAAACTCCAGGAAATTTCGAAAGCCCAATCCACCTAAATCTTTTGGAAGACCCAATACATCCTTGGAAACCCAATGCATTTTGCGAGCTCCATCCTTGTTGCCCCACCAAAAAGCCGCCACCAGAGTATCAAGCTCCTTGCAAACAATGGCAGGGAATTTAAAGATACTCATGGGATAAGCCGGAATTGCTTGAACAACAGCTTTTATCAACACCTCTTTTCCGGCACGGGACAAAGAACTCTGTTTCCACCCTTGCATTTTCTCAAGAATTCGGCCCTTCACATAGGACAACCCCCGCTTCTTAGACCGACCCCAAATAGCAGGAACCCCCAGATAGGTCCCAGGATTACAAACCACAGCCATACCAAGAATACTCCCCAGGTGGGCGGAAAGTGAAGTCGGAACATTTGCCCCAAAGAAAACGTTGGATTTCATCAAGTTGACCTTTTGCCCTGAGGCCTCACAATAAGTTGCAAGAATATCGCTCAGAAGCTGACAGTTTTTCTCATCAGCTCGCAAGAAAATTAAGGTGTCATCAGCAAAGAAAAGATGGGAAATAACCGGTCCCGAGACATCCATCCGCACACCATCCAACCGCTCATGATCCACCTCACCCTGAATCATACGGGAGAGAACCTCCCCAACCAAAATGAATAAATAAGGAGAAAGAGGATCCCCCTGACGAAGGCCTCTGGAAGGAGCAAATTTAGTCCCAGGTTGCCCGTTTAATAGAACATTAAACTGAACCGAATTAACACAGCCCAAAACAAGCTGTCTCCACATCTGACAGAACCCCATCTTTTCCATCACCGCCTCCAGAAAATCCCATTCAACCCTGTCATAAGCCTTCTGCATATCGAGTTTAATGCCCAACTCAAATTTAGTCTTAGCTGTCCTCCCTTTCAAAAAATGAAATATTTCATGAGCAATACCAATACTATCCTGGACATGTCGACCCGCCACAAAAGCATTCTGAGAGGGAGAGATAATGTTCGGCAATAACACTCTCAGTCTATTGGCGAGAACCTTTGACAGAATTTTGTAGGAATAGTTGCATAAACTGATAGGCCTGAATTGAGAGACAGCTTCAGGATTAGCCACCTTCGGGATAAGAACAATATGAGTATCATTCAAAGTGCCTGGGATGGTAGAGTCCTGAAGCAGAGCTTTCACCAACGCAAGAACATCCGCGCTGATAGTCTCCCAAAAAGATTGGTAAAACACCCCTTGAAATCCGTCCGGGCCAGGAGCCTTCAAGCACCCCATTTCCAAAGCAGCCTCCTTAATTTCGTCATCCGAAACCGGCGCAACCAAACCCATATTCATAGCATCAGAGACCACATGAGAGATACAGTCCAATAAGGAACCCCAGTTCCGAGACCCAGCCGAGCTGAAACTTTCAGCAAAGTGGTGCTCCACCAAGCGGCGAACCAGAGCACTTCTGATATATGTTTGAAAGTTTTGGTTCTAAAAGTGGGTAAAATTTGAGTGCAATTGTTCAAAGGAAAATTAGCAAGTTTAGAATTTTAGATTAGGACTGTATGATGTGACATATGTAAATTATTTCTATACTAAAATCCGAAATAGGATTCTCTCCCCTCCTATTCTCATCCTCTTCCCTCTTCTCCTCTCACACATTGTTTTTTGTCTTATTATATCTATAAAAAAAATCAATATAAGATGTTGGCGTGGCTTAACCGTGATCATTCAAATAGGAGGGGAGGGAAGGGAAGAGAGATTAGTCAATATAAGATGTTGACGTGGCTTAACCGTGACAGTTCAAATAGGAGGGGAGGAAAGGGAAGAGAGATGGGGGGAGAGAGAGAATCCTCCTCCCTAAAACCCAAACTCTTGGTTACTGTTCACTAACAGTGGAGCGGCAAAAAGGAGATGGATTTTCTACTCTCCCACTTCCCATACACTTCCATCATCTCCTATTTATGTGGTTACGGTTAAGTCAGATTAATATTTTATATTATTATTGTTTTTTATCTTATTATCTTTATTAAAAAATTAATATAAAATGTTAACGTGATTTAACCGTGACCACACAAACAAGAAGAAAATACCCTCCAAATTTTTTCTGTCAGCGTTTTATGACGGTTATGCCCTTTTATTCCACCTGTCCGTCATCGGTGCACGGTTTGGCTTTAGTTGTTCTGGACCTTTCTTTTAGCTTTTCACTTTCCTCTCGCGCATACATGGGGTTCCTTCCTTCCGTCTCCGATTTGTTTTCTCTACCCGTACCGCTTCATCTTTTTGGTTGTTCAAATTATTCAGCCTCTTGCTTTGTTGGTCGCGAATTAGTTATCAAAGTTGTTTTCTTGAAATCAATAAGGGGTTAGAAGCTTCTACCCATTTATAATCCGATTAGAATTTGTTCTGGGCTGATCTAATCCAACGTTTTCAGTTCAGAAGGCTTGCTTAAATTTCGATTTTTATTGAACTCAAGAATGCTTCTTCAGTTTCTCAGGTTGATTTGAAGGAACTTTTTTACCCAAAAAAGCTAGGGTTTCCTGGTGAGTTTTTCGTGCCCTTTTTGAATTCGATTGGAATCCGTTTTTCGCACACAAGACCCGAGTTCAACTTTTCCCTTCACCCAATATCCATTGTATATGCAAAAACACACGCCTAAAGAAAAAGTAAAATAAAACTAACATATGCATACCTAGTGAGATAATAAGCAGGGGACTGAGCTTTGCTCGACCGTTGGCCTTGATGCATCTTATTTTATCTGGATCGTCATTTTTGTACCCTTTCGGACATTTGCAAGTATAATTTCCCGGTGTATTTATGCAGGTTCCCATACTGCAGGCGTTTGGAGCCTTGCACTCATCAATATCTGAACAGAAAAAGAATGAATTAAATCCATGAACAACAGGTAAAAATTAAATCCCAATTTAAAGACTTTTTGTTAACAACTTGCTACTAAAAAAATGCTGAAGGAAGCAGTTCATGAACCCACAGATTTGATAATCCGTGGCTAATTGGTGGCTACTTTGGTATTGTCAGCTAAGCTTACATGTTATTTTAATGATAAGGGTCATTTTGATTCTAATCTCTAGTCAACCTAATTGTTACATTAAAACCTTGTTTATTTAAATATTTTGATTGAGGTTCCTAGCACTATTTAAGGGATTTAACCCCTGCTTCTATTACATTATATATGCAAAAAAGTCAAGCAAATTGGAAATTTATTTGTTATACCATAATAAAAAAAAAGTAGACCTACATACATACATATACATATACATACAATATGTTTCGATGAACGCAAATTTTTTTATGATAATAATCAAATGGTCAAATGCTGTCTAGATTTATTTACCTTGGCAACCACCTGGGAGGTATGGGTTCCCTTCGTAACCTGACGGGCACCGGCATATGTAGCCCCCTGAAGACCGATTATGGCAGTAGCTATTTGCCTTGCATGCAAAAGTGCTCTCGTTTTTAGCTGCAATATCACATGACTCATTCCCAATTACCCAATCAATAATTGCCGGAAGCTTGGTTGTCTCGTTTAGTTCTCGAAAACTCGTGTTGTTAAAGTTGAACTTGCCTTCTTGCACAAGGAACGCGTAGCTGCATCGGTGGGAGTCCTGCACATCCATATAATTGTTAAAGCTTCCCAAGGTCACAGTCCGATTTTGCAGCCCACTGGGGATTTTAGTTTGGCAACATCCAACGCCAGAGCAAGTATCCCGCTGATCGATAGCGTTGCCAAGATTGTCACATTCGGACATACACCCAGTTGTGTACTCTTTTTCACCCCGGTAACCTATAAAAAACGCATATGTGTCGCATCCAACTGCAACGAACATGTTTTTGGTTTTGGAGATGGTGTAAGGAGGAGGCACACTGAGCTCGGGACTGTTCGATCCGGTCGAGTTGCCTTGAGCATCATAACAATCACTGGCTGCGAACTGTAGTATTTGGAGCTCACCGTCATAAAGAGATATGTCGGTAATTTTGATATCGCTCGTCATCCAAAGTGTTGTTGGCTGTTGAGCGGAAATGTTACAGGTGATTTCAAACCGGTCGTCGAGGTAGCAATCAGAGCCTATGCCAAATGGGTATGGAATTGTGAGATTACCACAATGGTCATGGCATCCAGGCCGTGCCTGAGGCGGAAGGAGAGATTGAGCCGTTGTTGGAGTTGGAGTTGCTAGTAAAATGGTAACAACTACCACCATTACTAAAGAGAGATGCAAAATATGCATCCTCCAATGTAACGCCATATGGTATTAACTGAAAAGGGTCGAGCAGATCCTAGCAGTAGCAGAGAATAAAATCCAAGCAGGTGATGGATCCAAGAAATTAAGGAACTGCTAATTAAGAAGGTTGGCCTTCCGTAGGAATATATTATATATGGAAGGGATTAAAACGCGTGGTGGAATATTTTACGTTGGGGGAAAATGTGTCCCTACTCCTAATTGTCTGTTATTGTTTTAGTCGACAATTACGCTTTGTCCCACTTATTTCCAGGAAATGCACAAGAAAACATCCACCCGACTTTAGTATTAGTCATTAGTCGATACGCGTTGCCTTGAGCATGGTTGGTCTTCTGTAGGAATTAATATAAATGGAAGGGATTAAAACGCATGGTGGCATATACAAATAAACAAATAAATAAACTTGGAATATACAAATAAACAAATAAATAAAGCGATGCAAATCGATGTATTTACACCTGAAGTGAATTTATTGATTATTTTCTTTCTTTTTTCAGTAATGATACTCTTACCATGTTTTTATATCACATTTATATATCATCTTATGTGGTATTTGATGTGGACAACCACATCATTTAAATTAATCAGAATTTAAGTTAAATTAAAAACCATTAAATAAATCAATAATTAAAACAAAAGCTGGAATTAAATGGTGATTATGGCATACAAGGAATCTTCTCCTTCCTTCCCCATTCAATCATGCTTCTTCTCCCGTTTCTTCTTCCGCCAGTTCTTTCACGCCATATTTTTTCACTCCAGTTTTTTTTACGTTTTAAAGGCAAACTCATAGCTAAGCAGTTTTTATTGTGGAGCAAAATTTCAGGAATTGATCTAACATGGATGTGTAACTGAGTTTATGCATTTTAATGATTAAACTGATAAATATTTTGACCATATATGGATTCAACATCGTAGTATCTTTTAGCCTCTATATGCCACACAAGTTGCGGACAAAAATTCACAATACATAGAACTGTGGTTAAAAAGTATATCTTCTTTGCACGTTTTATAGGTGAACTCATAGGTAAGTAGTTTTATTGTTGACTAAAACTTCAGGAATTGATGTAACTTGAATGTATAATTGAGCTTATGCATTTTAATGATTAAATTCATAAATATCTCGACCACATATGAATTTAATATCGTATTGTCTTTTAGCCTCTATATTGGTATCAGTGGCAAAAAAAAAAGGTACCTCCATGAGAAATTTTTGTAGATCGATGAATATTTTCAATCTGAATATTTATTAGATACTAGAAATTATAAGTCTATTCGCGAAAGTCTAAAACAATGCCACATACAATATATGTTAAGACATATTTAGGAAACTGTTATTAGTACTCAAAAAATCTCATTTTACACTTTGCACAAATGTATTTTTCTTTCTAATTATAGAAAGTTTGGAATGTCAAATGAGATTTTTGGAGTGCTAATAACAGTTTTCTATATTTATATACATTTTATTTAGTTTGGAATTCGATTTCCTTGTTTTTCTTTCTTTATCAAGTTGGGAGCACTGACTGTGACCATGTGCAACTAGTTGTTGATTCGTTTTGAATAATCAACATTATTTACAATGTCTTCGGCGTATGAGTAACAAAAAAAAAGGGGTCATGATACAAGTTGAATAGTAGTAATACTAATTAGTAAATAACTTGTGCATGCATTATGTTTGCTTATAATCAAGTGGCATGAAGGGACAAATGTGTAGGTTTCATGCATGACTTGGAATAGTATTAGTAAATGCATAATGTTTGCTTATAATCAAGTGACATGAAGGGACATGTGTATGTTTCATGCATGACTTTGAATAGTATTAGTCGTCGGGAGATTTTGCATCAATTTGTTTTTTGTTTTTAATATGTATATATTAAGTTCTATTTTAATGGGATTGCTCACCACCCCTAAGTTGTGATAATGCCTTTATTTATCGTTGTTATGTGAGTTCAATTAAAGTTTGAGATTGTGTTTATCCACTACATACATTTCGATTTTTTTTTTAAGTCAAGCGATAGCATTAGTAAGTTAGATGTAGGGACAAATGTGTATGTTTCATGCATGACTTGGAATAGTATTAGTAAATGCATGATGTTTGTTTATAACCAAGTGGCATTAAATGCACAAGAAAACATCCACCTGACTTAGTCCCATTTTATGTGGCATTTAATGTGGAATATATATATGTATGGAAGGGATTACAACGCGTGGTGGAATATTTTGGGTTGGGGGAAAATGTGTCCCTACTCTTAATTGTCTGTTATTGTTTTAGTCCACAATTAGGCTTTGTCCCATTTATTTCCAGGAAATGCACAAGAAAACATCCACCTGACTTAGTATTGGTCATTAGTCGATACGCGTTGCCTTGAGCATGGTTGGCCTTCTCTAGGAATTAATATAAAAGGAGGGGATTAAAACGCATGGTTGCATATTTTGTGTTCCTCATCTTGGCTGATTTGTCTGTTATTGTTTTAGGCCACCATTAGGCTTTGTCCGGTTTATTTCCAGGACGAGCACAAGAAAATATCGATCTCACTTAGTACTGAGTTATGACCAAACAAAAAAAAAAGACTTAGTACTGAGTCATTGGTCAATAAGCGAGGGGAGTGTGCAAAGTCAAGCCAAGTTTATTTAATTATTTAAAGTTAAGTCAAGAAAGATTACTTAATTACCTTAGTCAACTTGGAATATACAAATAAACAAATAAATAAAGCGATGTGAATCTATATATTTACACATGAAGTGAATTTATTGATTATTTTCTTTCTTTTTTCAGTAATGATACTCTTACCATATTTTTATAATCAATAATTAAAACAAAAGCTGGAATTAAATGGTGATTGTGGCATACGAGAAATTTTCTCCTTCCTTCCCCATTCAATCATGCTTCTTCTCCCGTTTCTTCTTCCGCCAATTCTTTCACGTCATATTTTTTTCGCTCCAGTTTTTTTTACGTTAGTGTGGACTACTACAATCTCAACTAATTCTCATACATACGGCAAAGGTTCATCAACGCTCCCCTATTTGGATTATTGGTAAGCATTTACCATTATTTTTCAATGAATTTACATTTTTGTAGTCAGTTTATTCTTCTTCTTTCTCTCGATCTCCATTGGACTATTTACCTAAACCTTTTTGTTCATAGAAAAATGACACTGGGGGTTGAAGATTTAACACTTTGAATCATTAAGGACTCCATCTTGTTCCTACTTATAATCAAATTAAAGGAATCTCAAGTACGTATCGTCAAGAAACCTTCATCCCTCACCACGACACCATTAACGTCGACTCTGATCAAGACCCGAAGAAGAATTTATCTTGCTACACAATGGAGATTGAGAGAAAGAAGAAGAAATAAACAGACAAAAAAAAATTAAATTCATTGAAAAAAAAAATGATAGATGTGTACTAATAATCCAGATAGGGGAGCGAAAAAATTATGACGTGAAAGAACTGGTGTTGAAGAAGAAACGGGAGAAGAAGCATGATTGAATGGGAAAGGAAGGAGAAGACTCCTCGTATGCCACAATCACCATTTAATTCCAGCTTTTATTTTAATTATTGATTTATTAAATGATTTTTAATTTAAATTAAATTCTAATTTAAACGATGTGGTTGTCCACATCAAATGCCACATAAGGTGATATATAAATGTGATATAAAAACATTGTAAGAATAGCATTACCGTTCTTTTTTTTAAGAAACTAGTTGTTGAAAGGGAGATTTTATTTGAACCCATATTTTGTATCTCAACATCCAACTTACTTTTTATATCCACATTGTATTTGATTTTTCTATCATTATCTATTTACACCCAACATCATTTCCGAAACCGTCCTTACTTATCAAAACTCAACTTAATCAAACTTCTTTTTACACCCAACTCAATCTACTTAAAAATAAAAAATAAAACCCTACCCAGTCCATCATCTTTCCATAGAGCAAATTCCCTTCTCTCTCTTTAAAAAATCCTTCCATCTCTCATGGTTGTCATTCCGCACCCCCATCTACTCCTCCGTAGTCATCCAAACCTCTCCCTCTTCCTTTTCTTCATCATTTGACATCTCTAAATTTCTAGAGCACTAATTAGCTTAATAATCGGTATGAGCTTATTTATTAGATCAATGAATATTTTTAACAGTGGATATTTATTAGATATAAAAGTTGCGGACAACAATTCACATTACATTGAACTGTGGCTAAAAAGTATATCGCCTTTGCATGTTTTATAGGCGAACTCGTAGCTAAGCAGTTTTTATTGTGGAGCAAAACTTCGGGAATTGATCTAAACTGGATGTGTAATGGAGTTTATGCATTTAATGATTAAACTGATAAATATTTCGACCATATATGGATTTAATATCGTAGTATCTTTTAGCCTCTATATGCCACAAAAGTTGAGGACAAAAATTCACAATACATAGAACTGTGGTTAAAAAGTATATCGCTTTTGCATGTTTTATAGGTGAACTCATAGGTAAGCAGTTTTATTGTTGACTAAAACTCCGGGAATTGATCTAACTTGAATGTATAATTGAGCTTATGCATTTTAATGATTAAATTCATAAATATCTTGACCACTTATGAATTTAATATCGTATTGTCTTTTAGCCTCTATATTGGTATCTGTGGCAAAAAAATGGGTACCTCTATGAGAAAATTTTGTAGATCGATGAATATTTTTAATCTGGAAATTTATTAGATACTAGAAATTATAAGTCTATTCGCGAAAGTCTAAGTCAATGCCACGTACATTATTTGTTAAGACATATTTAGGGAACTGTTATTAGCACTCAAATAATCTCATTCTACACTTTGCACAAGTGTATTTTTCTTTCTAATTATAAAAAGTTTGGAGTGCCAAATGAGATTTTTGGAGTGCTAATAACAATTTTCTATATTTATATACATTTTATTTTAGTTTGGAAGTTGATTTCCTTGTTTTTCTTTCTTTATCAAGTTGGGAGTATCATTGACTGTGACCCTGTGCAACTAGTTGTTGATTCGTTTTGAATAATCAACATTATTTACAATGTCTTGGGCATATGAGTAACAGAAAAAAAAAAGGGTCATGATAGATGAATAGTAGTAATACTAATTAGTAAATAACTTGTGCATGCATGATGTTTGCTTATAATCAAGTGGCATTAAGGGACAAATGTGTAGGTTTCATGCATGTTTGCTTATAATCAGGTGGCATGAAGGGACATGTGTATGTTTCATGCATGACTTGGAATAGTAAAAATATGTATATATTAAGTTCTATTTTAATGGGATTGCTCCCCACCCCTAAGTTGTGATAATGCCTTTATTTATCGATGTTATGTGAGTTCAATTAAAGTTTGAGATTGTGTTTATCCACTACATACATTAAGATTTTTTTTAAGTCAATCGATAGCATTAGTAAGTTAGATGTAGGGATAAATGTGTAGGTTTCATGCATGACTTGGAATAGTATTAGTAAATGCATGATGTTTGCTTATAACCAAGTGGCATGAAGGCACAAATGTGTATGTTTCATGCATATTTCGACAAAAAAAAAATATCAACGATTAAAAATATTCATTAATCTACCAAAAGTTCATGGACGTACCTATTTTTCTACCACATATAGGAATATAGAGTCTAGAAGATTTTCATTTAATTGAAACATACCAAACTCATTAAACACTATAACCAAAAGCTCATTTAATTGAAAAGAAAAAGGAATCAATACGTAAAAATTGAACCAATCGATTGAACACATATAATTAATGCTCTAGAAATTTAGAGATGTCAAATGATGAAGAAAAGGAAGAGGAAGAGGTTTTGATGACTACAAAGGAGTAGATGGGGTGCAGAATGACAACCATGGGAGATGGAAGGATTTTTTAAAGAGAGAGAAGGGGATTTGCTCCATGGAGATGATGGACTGGTTAGAGTTTTATTTTCTATGGGTGTAACAAGAAGTTTGATTGAATTGAGTTTTGATAAGTAAGGGCTGTTTTGGAAATAACGTTGGGTGTAAAGAGATAATGATAGATAAATCAAATACAATATGGGTATAAAAAAATAAGCTGAATATTGAGATACAAAATATGAGTTCAAATAAATTTTCCGTCGTTTAAATACTTTTGAGGGCTGCATAGTCTGTGTATTTTGAGTAAAAACAGGAAAGAAAAGATGGATGGTGGAGCAAGAACTTATCAATGTTTTATTGGTTTATGAAAAAATGAAATTGAAGATATTGTTTTCTTGTTTTTCTAGAAACGTATAGAAGGTTGATAAGATCTTTGTACTACAATCTAACTTTTCCTTGTTTTTAATCTTAAAACACAGACTTACACCGTTCTCAGACAGATTTTTTAGTGTGATCGGAATACAGGATGCTACATCACTTGTCACTATATTAATGGTGTGATATGTGTATAAAAAAATTAATAACTTAAAAAATAAAAATTTTCACCACTTGCATAAAAACATTTGATATTCCCCTCATATTTCCGTAACAATGAAAAATTTCTCCTGACATTAAGAAGTTTAATAGATCATTACTTTAGTCTAAAGTAAGAAATCCAGTTGCACTGTTCACCTGAACCGTGAATTTGGCCGGATTTCATTTTATTTACAAAATTGCCACCGCCTGTTCTTTTGATATATTTACGTCTATGCCACTGTGTAAATTTGGTTACATTTACGGTTTTGCCATCACCTTAAAAACCGGTTTTGAGCGTTTGGGCTTTTGGCTTTTGCTTCGGCTTCGGTAGGCCTGTCGTTGTTGACGAAGAAGGACAGAAGGACTGACAGATTGGAGAGAGACAAGAGCTTATTTTGTTAGTTAGGGGAAGCACCTAGTGGAAGCAGGATGGGAAATTATTCAAGTAGAAATGATTTTGTTGACCGGCTGCTCTTGATTGCTGGCCATGATAGATTCTGGATTCTTTAAATTGGAGCGGGAGCGTCCTGCCTTTTCTGTTAGCGGTGATTCAATGTACTATGTTAAAGATCGTTTTCTCCGCTTCTATGAGTTCTCTACCCAGAGAGGCACTCAGATTATCCCTATTCGAAGGCCAACCAAGTTACAGCTAAAAATCTGAAAGATCACTGGTATCGATTGGGAGTGGAGGCCCTTCGTCAGGGTAATGCAGGCATTGTAGAATATGCATATCAGAGGACAAAGAATTTTGAGAGGCTATCATTCTTATATCTTGTGACTGGAAACTTGGATAAATTGTCCAAAATGTTGAAAATTGCTGAAGTCAAGAATGATGTGATGGCCCAGTTCCACAATGCTTTGTACTTGGGTGACATCAGAGAGCGTGTTAAGATCTTGGAGAACGCAGGTCATTTACCTCTTGCTTATAGCACAGCTGTAATTCATGGGCTCCATGATATTGCCGAACGTTTGGCGGCTGAACTGGGAGATAATGTTCCTGTTTTACCCAAGGTGAAATCTCCGTCTCTTTTGTTACCACCAACGCCAATCATCTGCGGAGGAGATTGGCCCTTGTTGAGGGTCATGCGAGGAATATTTGAGGGTGGTCTTGATAATGTGGGCAAGAATGTTGAGGAAGATTATGAAGAGGCTGCAGATGCTGATTGGGGAGAGGAGTTGGATCTTGTTGACGTGGACAATATTCCAAATGGAGACATCAGTGCAGTGCTGGATGATGAGGAAGCACACGAGGAAAATGAGGAGGGAGGATGGGATCTTGAAGATCTTGAACTTCCAGCTAAACTATGACTTCAGAAACCCATTTGTGGTTTGTGGGGCAACATATGTGCCTATTTACCGTGGACAGAAGGATGTGTCATGCCCATACTGCAGTTCTCGGTTTGTTCCGGACCAGGAAGGGAAGCTCTGTACTGTTTGTGATCTTTCAGTGGTTGGATCAGATGCATCTGGTTTGCTCTGTTCTCCTACCCAGATAAGATGATCTCCTGCTGCTCAAGTGGGAGCAATTTTTCCAACCTTCAAGTCCGACAATGGTTATGTTAGTTTTCTCATCTCCTTGAGCACGGTTTTATGTTAAAGAGCGCAATTTGATTAGGTTGTGTGCTTCTCTTGTATTTCTATTTCAAATTTTATTTCAAGGTACGTGATCATGATTTCGCTGTAATGAACAGGTTGAGCATTTTGGTCTAGGCGATTCTTGTGACTTTTGAAAATAAACAAATTAGATTGAGTTGGTAGATTACTTGCTTTTCCTGAGATTTGTGACTTTGAAATCTCATATATTGTAGACACCATTTTCATGTTAAAACTCTTTTTTGAATTCCATCCGAGAAATGTCAATCTGCCTGGATTTTGAATATGTTGTGTTTGGAATGTATTTCATTTCTTGTGTGCCTGAGTAACTTTGTGCTAATTATATTCACATCTTGGTGTATGATTGGCATGGAGGTCGAGGAGTGTAAGTACGCCAGTGCTCCGGCAGTTTCTGCCGCGATCTTCAGTCGTAACTCCCATGAAAGCGATGATTCTTGCTCTTTATGCTATGAAGATGATCAAAGAGTTCCCCTGCTGATGAACTCATGAACATGGCACCGGTTTTCGACTTTTCTATGGCAACCACTGCATTAAGTTCTTCTGCTCTCATGGTAGTTGTCTGTGGCCTTCTCAAGTCCTTCTGCTGTAAAGATTGTTGTTGTCTCCATCGATCCCGCCTCGTTGAATCGTAGTCGTTGTAACAAGAAGCCACCATTTCCTTTGAAATACTTTGTGGTACCAGATAATTAAAAAAAACACTTAAAAAGCCAAGGAAAAACACTTAAAAGTTTCACTTTTGCACTCAACTGTTGTTGCACTTACCTATTACTTCACCGACTTTAGTAGTTGACTGCGCGATGCTGCGGTGCTACGTCTTGCTCCTGTACAACCTTATCTACAATAAGGAACAATGAGCAGCGTTGAATTTAATTCCATCATCAATGCCTTGAACTTGTAGGATCTAAATTTAAAAAATAAAATAAAATATTAACATAGAACCTAAAATTTCTATCATGGAGAAAAATATTAACATTGGGAAAAGGCAAAGAGAGGAATTCTGAAAAGAAAACTGAGAGTATGGATCACATGGAATGGAAATCACAAACAGCAACCACATCAAAAATGAAGAATAACAACTGAAGGAAAATAATAATCGAACCATAACTGAAAAAGTCATCTGGTTTTGAATATTACAATTATGAAGCAACTCTTATAGGATGAGTGAGTCGAACTTACAACGAAGTTAGGGGTGTTCCATCTCACTATCAATTTGCTAAACCAAGATCATCTATTCCAAATGACAACATTTTAATCCTTCAAACTGCTCCTGAAAAAAAAAAGTAAATTAAATGCGGGGATCTATACCTTAAGACAATGAAAAAAGTAGATTAAAGCTGGAAAGTATCAAACTTTACAACTTTCTCCAAAAGCATATATCACTACAAAAGTACCAATTTTTCACATTAATAAAAAACTATGCAATATTATTTCATATTTTCCAATGAATTTGAAACCCTGAAATTGTCATATTTAGATGTTCTTTACTCGAAATTTATTCAAGAAGCATTTGTCAAATGTTCGACAAAATTTGGGAATTCAAACAAAATCCACACAGTGCAGTGATCACAATCGTCGAGACCAACATTGAAAAATGTAAATAAATTCACCGATAAGGCGTATCATAAAAACCCATTGAGATTGAGATTACACTAAATTGAAAACATTCTTATTAAAATAGCGTAAGTCACAAAACGCACAATCAAAACAACAACATAGATTACTTTAAACTTGCAGAGACTCCAAAGGAATATCGAACTCATTCGGCTACATAATTAAAAAAAATGAATAATGGTAAAAAAAAGGATCCATCAGGACAAAAAAATTCTCACATGAAATTTAATCAACAGATGAAATTCTTAAGTTACCCAATTAGACCAAGCAATAAGAACCAGTCGTTAATCGAGAATTCACCAAATAAAACAATGCAAGAATTGACCAAATAAACGATGAAAAATTGATTGCAAGAATTGGAACAAAGTAACAAACAGAGGGTAGGATTTGCGGCCCCATTGCAACAGATCTAGCATTTATGCAAAGGAAATTCGATTACGAATTAAAAAAAATAAAAGTGAGAGAGACAGAGAGACGAACCTTCTTGCGGAGGCCAGAGGTTCCAGGATTGAGAAACAGATAGAGAGACATGTACTTGAGTTCTCTACTGTGCTTAAGCCAGTAGAGAACTCCAGCTACATTGTTAATTCCAGGGTACCTACAAAGTTAGCATCTTAATTAAAATTTAATTAGTATTTTATGCATTAATAAAAGCAAAGTCCTTGCATATAAATTGAACCCATCAAATTAAATGTACAATTAAATCCAATCCCGACTTGAAAATCCAAACTTTATATCAAATTGAGAATTTTATTTTTTATTTTTTTTGAGCTCACCAATCGGCAGTTTTTGGGTGCCTGGAACCTCAAAAGTGGAAGCTAAATCCATCCCTTTGTACTTCTTTTTGTCTCCTCATCTTCCTATTTGTAAAGACCAAAAAGCTGAAATTAGAATTGCTTCAAATAATTTGCCTGATTTTACAATTCAAAGGGACACGTTTTCAAACTAACATACCAAGATATCAGTAGTGGACACAAATGATTAAAATTAGTAGTAAAAAACTGAAATCAAAGCAAGAAAAATAAAAATTGAAGATTGATAGGACTTACAAACGGTAGCTTGTTTGGAGACTTAAATTGAGGAAAAGTAAACAGAGAGTGAGCAATAACAGAGTAAAAGAAAATTAAAACCTTTATTTTTGCTCTGAGATGGTATGAAGTTATGTCTACCAATTTTATGATAAATGGGTGAAATCGTAGTGATGAAATTTTAATGTTTAGGTTTCAATTTGTTGGTAGAAGCAGGCGAAGCAATGGAGAATGTTTATTCTTGTTATTGGCTGCAACAAAGATGAGAAGAGTTAAAATCTCAATCCTCTAGTGAATAAGAGCTAATATATCAATGACTTGGTGAATGGAATGTAATACTTGTAACTCCTAGCTTTTAGCACTAAATCTTCAACAAAATAAGAGTTAATAGATCAATGACTTGTTCATTGGAATGAAATACTTTTATAAACGCTTAAAACCAAAATGCTATCAAACTAATTCCAAGTTCAAGAAGGCAGTGGAAAAGGTAATTATCAAAATGAGAAAAGTTAAACTAAATTAGGCATTGTTCTCAACACTATTAGCACACCTATGACTGGTAGGAAAAAGCAGTAGTGCTAACCTGAAGACAAAAAGTTTATCCTCAGTGTGTTGTGCCTCTCCGTGTTTTTCTTTTTCCAATAGATATGCAACCAAACCTATGCTATGAACTATCTATCCAACTCACTACACAAAAACCCAATTAAAAACCAAGAAGCATAATTCAAGCATTATCAAAATAGGTAAAATCATAGACATTGGTCATATGTAGAGTAATGCACAATTTGTTCCACCAACTTCTCCAACACAAAAATTCAGAGATTTGAGCTTTTACCTCATGGAAATGGAAAGGGGAACAATCTGTAGTAGAATAAATTATGCTCCCAACTATTTCAAAAGGCCACAAAGTTTGAACATCACACCGCAGTTTGGCATTCACTTCAAAGGAAATCTGATCAAAAGAAAATTATGCACTTGATAATCACAAATGAGCTCATAAGGTAAAAAAATTCACCCCTCAAATTTCAGTAAGTAAAACTAAGCAATGATGCAGGAAATCATTTAGAAGCTTGAGATAAACAAAAAATTAAATTAATTGACTAACAAAATCGGAGCCATTCCCCTAATTTTAACCAACATCCAAATATCCAAATTTGCACAGAAAATTCATTTCCACATCCAAATTTACAGTTCTAGAAATCAGAATATATTACGAAAAATAACAATGAACTTGTGAAGTAGAGCATGAGTGAGATTTACCAAGATGCTGATGCTGAGGGTTTGGAGGGGCCTTCCTGGTGGTGGCCCATGCGACTTTATGAGGGTTATGGATGGTATGTTGCTTGCTAGTTTGGAGTTGGGTTGTTGACCCGTTATTCAGAGGTGCAAGAGTACTATGTTACCATGTGTATTATCTTCACCTGCAGAATCAAAGAACTACCTGTTTGTTTTCTAAAAACCGAATTGAAATCCAATATGCAATAGCTATATTTGTCATAGGAGTAAGAGGCATCGTTTACCAATAGTAGCGAGGTCTAGTTCTCTGGTCATCGGCCGTAATCACTTGTTGGAAAATCAGGCATCTGAACACATAAACAAAACAACCAAAATTTGAAAAAAATAGAAAAAGAAAAAAAAAACCAAAATTTAAACAGAAGTTGAATCTGCAGACCAAAGGCCACCCAAAAAAATAAAACAAAAATTCTTAAACAAAAGACTCAAAAAGGAAAAACAAAAATTGTATACACTCAGCACAAAGGGCTACCAACGCTGCACACAAAAGCTCTAAAATTTTATGACCAGTGTTTCCTGAAAGAAAAAATCGAATCAAATTAGACAACCACACGTAAGATCAAAGCACACAGAGATAACCCCAAAATCACAGGAAAAAAAATCCAAACACAACCTCCACCTGCAAATCGAAAACCACAAAAAATAAATTAAATTAGGCACACTGAAAAAGACCTAAAACTCACCCGAAAACGCTAGATCACGCGAGGAAAAGAATGAATTTCGATGAAATCGAAACGGCAAAAACTTGTAGCCACCTAAGGCTTTCGAACCAAAGAAATTCGCAGGAGCAGAAGACCATTCCAGCAACAAAAACGGCGGTGGATGATCGCGCCGAGACAAAGACGGAAACATTAGACAACAACAAAAGGGGCAGTGCGAGAGAGGAAGAAAGCCAGGTTCGAAACGAAGCAAAATGCTATGGGAGAGAGAAAGAAACACGGAAGAAAAGGTCGAGAAGAAATCGAAGCAGACCTTCAACGATGATCGACGCGTGCAGCCTTAAAAGGGAAACGGTGAGCAACACGTGTATAAGAGGATACAACCAAAAAGATGATGGAACCAAAAAGCACACGGATGACAGACGCATGGGTTAGAAGGGCAAAGGCGTCTTTTAGCTTTGGGAAGCAGCAGCAAAACAGCTAAGCAAACAAAAAAATCAGGGGCATTTCCGCCCTTTTACTGTTCACAAACAGTGAAAAACAGTGCACCCGAGTTTGGGTTTTAGTATATGTATAATATACGGGGATTTTTTCTTTCTTTCTATAACTTTATTTTTTGAAATATTTCTCACTACCATGTTAACAATTAATTATCATATACACTAATTAAGTACGAAATGTCATAAGCATGTAACTCAGGATCTTCCAAACTCGTACTTATTTTGAAGAAGAAATTAGCCATAGTTTTTGGTGTTGGGCCACTTCTTACGTGCAAGGTTGGGATCTTCACCATTTAATGCTCTGATACATACCCTAAATAAAGAACCAAGATCCTCTCTTAAGCAGTTCCCTAGGGATCCTAGGGATCTCGCAATCATGTCCGTTCATCGATATTGTGCGATCAGAAATTATTTAAAATTTAAATTTTAAAATTCAAATATGAATAGTACCTAACGACAACTGACCGTACGATATAAAATGAACGGACAAGATTGTAGGATCCCTAGGGAACTGCTTAGGAGAGGATCCTGGTTCCTAAATAAAAACTATCAAAATGATGAAAATTAATATTTTATTTTATACAAGCGATACTTTACTTTCAACTAAATCTAAACTGTATCAAAAGAAAAATTCAAACTCGAGGGTACAGAGGAAGGACATTGGCTACACTTATAGTCTGTGATGAAAAATAATACTATTTCATTATGGCTAGAATGATGAGCAATGTTGATTATATGAAGTAGTGAATTATCTTCCATCATCATATGGAATTAACATCTGGACCTGTATGATGTCATACCCAATAGTTGTACTAGTACTAGAACCAGCTCTAACATCCACAGGATAAGCATCTGAGTTACCTGGCCCAAGTAAGCACTCAGTCTCTTCTGAACAAATTTCAGCTTTTCCCCATGGATGCTTTTCTGTAATTCTCATTCCTTCAAGCTCCATGGCAACTTCTTTCATTGTTGGCCTGTCCTCCCCTTTTAACCTTACACATCTTTTTGCCAGATTGGCCACTGTTTTTAATGTCTCGATGTTTCTCTCGTTAAGTATGTCATCATCGAGAATTTCATTCAGGCGATCCTCTTCCATTAAACAAAGAAAGAACCTTGCCAGGTTTTTCTCTCCTTCAGGCCTATGAGAATCAAGTGCCAGTTTACTTGTTAGTAGCTCCATAAGGACAACTCCAAAGCTATAGACGTCACTCTTATCTGTTAGTTGACTCGTGTGGAAGTATTCAGGGTCTAAGTATCCGATTGTTCCTTGCACTAAAGTTGCAAGTTGGGCTTGATCAAGAGGAATCAATCGGGAAGCTCCAAAGTCTGACACTTTTGCCGTGTAATTTTCATCTAACAGTATATTTGTCAGTTTCACATCTCGATGTATGATTTGCATCAGAGCTGAGGAGTGTAAGTATGCTAGTGCTCCAGCAGTTTCAGCAGCTATCTTGAGTCGTAATTCCAATGAAAATGATGATCCTTTCCTCTTTTTGCCATGTATGTGCTCAAAGAGAGTGCCGTGAGCGATAAACTCATAAACTAGTAGAGGAACTTCTAACTCCAAACAACAACCCAATAACCTCACCACATTTCTATGGTTGATTTGAGAGAGAACAAGCAACTCGTTGACAAACTGCTCCTTCTGCAATGGGACACAAATTTTAGACTTTTTTATGGCAACCACTTTATTGTTATCTGCTGCTAATATTCCTTTGTAAACTATTCCATAGCCTCCTTCACCAAGGATTCCACTTTCATGGTAATTGTTTGTTGCCTTCTCAAGTTCTTCTGCCGTGAAAATTTTTGTTGTCTCCACAGAGCCTCCTTGACTAGCGATTTTTTGTTGTAACAATAAGCCACCATTTTCTTTAAAGTATTTTTCTTTGAGTTTGAGGAACTTTCTTCTCTGCATTCCCCAATATATCCAAGATCCACTTAGTAAAAGCAAGAAGCCTCCACTGGCACCTGCAAAGATGATTACATGAATTACAAGAAATTATACAGAGCAAATCATCAATGTATTAATCTTGTTTTTGTCGTCTGGTGAGTACTTTTCTTGTTTTAGAGCAAAGTGATATTTTGTAACAAAAAATGACATATGCTACACAATGAGAATATTTAATCATTATGTACATGCATGGATCTTTCTAAGCCACATATATGTAAGTATTAATCATTCTTTGGGCAAGACAGACTCTTCATATATATGTTATTGACAATGTGCCGATATCAGTTTTAATATCATGTCAATAACAAAGTGTACGTACCAATTTCGATTGTTACATTCTTGATAATATTGATTTGAAAACCTGTCTTCCAAAGAGCATTGTTGATATATGTTTGAAAGTTTTGGTTCTAAAAGTGGGTAAAATTTGAGTGCAATTGTTCAAAGGAAAATTAGCAAGTTTAGAATTTTAGACTAGGACCGTATGATGTGACATATGTAAATTATTTCTATACTAAAATCCGGAATAGGATTATCTCCCCTCATATTCTCATCCTCTTTCCTCTCCTCCTCTCACACATTGTTTTTTGTTTTATTATATCTATAAAAAAAATCAATATAAGATGTTGGCATGACTTAACCGTGATCATTCAAATAGGAGGGGAGGGAAAGGGAGAGAGATTAGTTTATATAAGATATTAACGTGGCTTAACCGTGACAGTTCAAATAGGAGGGGAGGAAAGGGGAGAGAGATGGGGGGAGGGAGAAAGAGAGAATCCTTCTCCCTAAAACCCAAACTCTAGGTTACTGTTCACTAACAGTGGAGTGACAAAAAGGAGATGGAATTTCTACTCTCCCAAAACGGTTGAGGCTTTAGTGTGTACTAGTGATTGGCTTAGAGGAAAAGAATTTTGTTTCTACAAGGAGCCTACCCTTGACGAATTATGTTTCTACGAGGAGCTTGAACGCTTAGAAAGAAGTAAGTAAACAATTTAATTTCATCTTTTATCTTCTTAGTATCTATTAGACTATAATTCAATGTAAATGATTTGTGGTTTATTGTTTTAGACATGGCTAATTTGGGAGGTGAGGAGAATACAACACAAGAAAATGAAATGCCACCTCCACCTCCTCGACCACCTCAAGTACAAGTTCAACAACGTCAAAATCAATTACTACCTCCACGACCACGACCACCCATTGTAAGGGGAAGGGCTCAACCATCAACATCAAGGGGAAAATTACAAGTGCCAACAAGAAGGGGCCGAAGAGGTTAACAATCTTCATAAACTTGAAACTTTGGTTTTTTGCTTTTGGTTTGTAACTTAATTATTAAAATTTTGGATTGTAACTAATTTTTTTGCTTTTGGGTTTGTTACTTTATTTATTTTAAAACCTTGGCTTGTAACTAATATTTTGCTTTTGGATTTGGTACTTAATTTATTTTTATTGCATACATGTGTAGTAGAACTTGAATAGGCATATGCAATTGTGCACAGATTGGCAATTGGCAGATTGCTTTTGAATAGGGTAAATTACATTTTCATAGGTTTTTGTCCTAACAACACAGATTGATGTTACCCAAAACTTTGTGAACTCTACAGTTTTATACTTTGTTATACCGTATAACAACATATATTGGCAGACTTGGGCCAACTTCAATTATCCCAATATTTTTTTTATTTGGTTGAATCAAGTTAAGCCCATATGGGGGCTGTTACATTCAGTGGGCACGGCCCAATAATAAGTTTTTGTCAAATTGGACCAATATTAGCTTTTTTTGTCCAAAAGCCCAAAATTTATTTTTGGGATTCCCGAATTGTCCCGAAATCCCGAAACTATTTCGGGATTCCTGAAAATTGGGATTCCCGAAAATTTGGTTTGAGATCGGTATTGAAATTGGGATTCCCGAAAATTTTGGTATGGGAATCGGGACAAGGGTTTCAGTATGGGATCCCATACCGAACCACCCCTACTCCCACTTCCCATACACTTCCATCCTCCACCATTTATGTGGGTACAGTTAAGTCAGGTCAATATTTTATATTACTGTTAATTTTTATCTTACTATTTTTATTAAAAAATTAATATAAAATATTGACGTGATTTAATCGTGACCACGAAGAAAATACTCTTCCAAATTTTTTCTGTCAGCGTTTTATGACGGTTATGCCCTTTTATTCCACCTGTCCGTCATCGGTGCACGGTTTGGCTTTAGTTGTTCTGGGCCTTTCTTTTAGCTTTTCACTTTCCTCTCGCGCATACATGGAGTTCCTTCCTTCCGTCTCCGATTTGTTTTCTCTACCCGTGCCGCTTCATCTTTTTGGTTGTTCAAATTATTCAGCCTCTTGTTTTGTTGTTCGCGAATTGGTTATCAAAGTTGTTTTCTTGAAAATCAATAAGGGGTTAGAAGCTTCTACCCATTTTTAATCCCATTAGAATTTGTTCTGGGCGGATCTAATCTAATCCAACGTTTTCAGGTCAGAAAGCTTGCTTAAATTTCGATTTTTATTGAACTCAATAATGCTTCTTCAGTTTCTCAGGTTTATTTGAAGGAACTTTTTTACCCAAAAAAGCTAGGGTTTCCTGGTGAGTTTTTCGTGCCCTTTTTGAATTCGATTGGAATCCGTTTTTAACCCACATAACCACGTTTTCTGGTGAGTTTTGCGGCTTTTTTAGTGTTCCTGATTTAAATTTTTTTGGTGATTTGCGTGTGGCTGTCTGATCTGGTTTGATTTTTGCTGTCAGGAAACGTTGGTCTTCGAATATTGAGGTTTTTGTGTGCAAGCCCTTTGTGATCAAGGTATATAATTTTTGTTTTTCGTATTGAATTTTTTGTTGAACATTTTTTTTTTTTTTGGGTTTTGTTTGTGTGTTCTGATTTTGATTGTGGGTGTATGATTTGGTATGCTTCCAGTCCACAGTTGACAAAATAGCAGCGTTTCTTATGATGGGTTTTTATATAATGAAGTGCAGGCATTCATGATAGTTTCTTATATTTGATAACAAAATTTAATATGGAGTTTGAATGGATCGAAGCTTTGTTTCTGATGGTTTATATTTTGATTTATTTCCTGTGATTTGAATACACATTGTTTTATTATTCTTTTCATATTAGAGTTTTTCAATTTTTATAGGCTTAATTATTAGGTTGCTGAAGGAGGATTTGAATTCGTTTTTTTTTTTTCACAATTCAGACCATTCATTAGTTAACACAAAGCAAGGTTTTGATTGTTTTAGAAAACTTCTGTCTCCTCTCTCTAGAAGAGAACTGAGAAGATTCTGAAAGGTAATTGCTTTCCAATAGTTCTCTCTCTGTTTACTTATTTTTTGTTTGGATCCCGAGATCATTTTCAAGCCCCCCAAATTTGAGCAGTTTGTGTTACCCGGTTAGTCATTTTCATGCTCATTGTTAAATCGCGGACATTACTCTAACGTGTTCAACCAGTATCATAATTTCTGATAAGTGTATATGCCCGTTGAACGCATCAACTTAAATATATATATGTGACTGCTTGAATCAGGACTTATCGAATCAAGGCAGCTGCAAGGAAATTTGAGCCTTGGCCTATAGAGATACGATTTTGCAAGGAAGCCAGGTACCTTCTAGACTTATTGGATGTGAAGATTTGTTTGATCGAATTTGTGATTAATATACTTGGATTTTATTAAATTTTTCATGATTTTATGGAGTTTTTTGTTTAAATTTGTGGGTTTTAGTTTAAATTGTGGGTTTTGGAAAATTCTTCATTGAATTTCTGGGTTCTTTTGATGTGGATTTATGTGAGATTAATCAACTGCAATGTCAGATATGATAATAGGTGGGCATGTTCATATGTTTTCCAATGTTCTCTTATCAACTCTTAGTATTGAAATAGTCAGCTATTAATTGTGGATTAATCAAAGTTTGGCATGAGTTCATATGTTTTTTAATGTTTTTATAAAAACAATGCAATTTTCACTAAGTTTTGAGTAGAATAATGTTGTTTTAAGTAGAATAGTGGGAGATTCATTTGTGATCATTTGAAAATAAATTTTGAATACTACACTACCATTCTGCTTAAAGCACCCCAATACATGCATAATTTGAATGAATATGTAAAGGTTACTTGAGAAACTAACAGCATACAAAATTTAAATGATTCTATATGTTTCTATGTTTTTCTGGATTTGTCTGCGGTTGGCTATTATGATTTTGTCTGGCTAATGGACTCTCTGAAAATGTGTTTTGGCTTTTTTAATTCAAAAAACTTAAAACTGATTTTGTTTGCCGACGATTTGTTATGAGGTATTGCTATAACATGGAGGAATTGACACTGATTCTAGTAATAAACTAACAATCCAAGCAAGAGATTTGTAACTAAGTTCGCACACAGGACCCGAGTTCAACTTTTTCCTTCACCCAATATCCCTTGTACATGCAAAAACACGCGCCTAAAGAAAAAGTAAAATAAAACTAACATATGCATACCTAGTGAGATAATAAGCAGGAGACTGAGCTTTGCTCGACCGTTGGCCTTGATGCATCTTATTTTATCCGGATCGTCATTTTTGTACCCTTTCAGACATTTGCAAGTATAATTTCCCGGTGTATTTATGCAGGTTCCCATACTGCAGGCGTTTGGAGCCTTGCACTCATCAATATCTGAACAGAAAAAGAATGAATTAAATCCATGAACAACAGGTAAAAATTAAATCCCAATTTTGAGACTTTTTGTTAACAACTTGCTACTAAAAAAATGCTGAAGGAAACAGGTCATGAACCCACAGATTTGATAATCCGTGGCTAATTGGTGGCTACTTTGGCATCGTCAGCTAAGCTTACATGTTATTTTAATGATAAGGGTCATTTTGATTCTGATCTCTAATCAACCTAATTGTTATATTAAAACCTTGTTTATTTAAATATTTTGATCGAGGTTCCTAGCTCTATTTAAGGGATTCAACTCCTGCTTCTATTACATTATATATGCAAAAAAGTCAAGCAAATTGGAAATTTATTTGTTTAACCATAATAACAAAAAAGTAGACCTACATACATACATATACATATACATACAATATGTTTTGATGAACGCAAATTTTTTTATGATAATAATCAAATGGTCAAATGCTGTCTAGATTTATTTACCTTGGCAACCATCTGGGAGGTATGGGTTCCCTTCGTAACCTGACCAGCACCGGCATATGTAGCCTGAAGACCGATTTTGGCAGTAGCTATTTGCCTTGCATGCAAAAGTGATCTCGTTTTTAGCTGCAATATCACATGACTCATTACCAATTACCCAATCAATAATTGCCGGAAGCTTGGTTGTTTTGTTTAGTTGTCGAAAACTCGTGCTGTTAAAGTTGAACTCGCCTTCTTGCACAAGGAACGCGTAGCTGCATCGGTGGGAGCCCTGCACATCCTTATAATTGTAAAAACTTCCCAAGGTCACAGTCGCAAGGTGCAGCCTATGGACATACACCCAGTTATGTACTTTTCTTCACCCCGGTAACCTGTAAAATAAGCATATGTGTCGCATCCAACTGCAACGAACATGTTTTTGGTTTCGGAGATGGTGTAAGGAGGAGGCACCCCGAACCAGGGACTGTTCGGTCCGGTCCGGTTGCCTTGAGCATTATAACAATCATTGGCTGCGAACTGTAGTATTTGGAGCTCACCGTCATGAAGAGATATTTTGGTAATTTCGAGATTGCCCTTCATCATAAATGCTGTTGGCGGTTGAGTGGAATTGTCACAAGTGATGTTAAACTGGCGTTGGAGGTAGCAACGAGAGCCTATGCCAAATGGGTATGGAATTGTGAGATTACCACAATGGTCAGGGCAGCCAGGCAGTGCCTGAGGCGGAAGGAGAGATTGAGCTGTTGTTGGAGTTGGAGTTGCTGGTAAAATTGTAACAACAACCACCATTACTAAAGAGAGATGCAAAATATGCATCCTCCTATGTAACGCCATATAGTATTAACTGAAAAAGGGTCGAGCAGATCCTAGCAGTAGCAGAGAATAAAATCCAAGCAGGTGATGGATCCAAGAAATTAAGGAACTGCTAATTAAGACGGTTGGCCTTCCGTAGGAATATATTATATATGGAAGGGATTAAAACGCGTGGTGGAATATATTATATATGTGTCCCTACTCTTAATTTGTCTGTTATTGTTTTAGTCCACAATTAGGCTTTGTCCCATTTATTTCCAGGAAATGCACAAGAAAACATTCACCTGATTTAGTCTCATCTTATGTGGCATTTGATATGGAATATATATATATATATATATATATGGAAACGCGTGGTGGAATATATTATATATGTGTCCCTATATATATATGGAAACGCGTGGTCGAATATGTTATATATGTGTCCCTATATATATATGGAAACGCGTGGTGAAATATATTATATATGTGTCCTAGTCTTAATTGTCTGTTATTGTTTTAGTCCACAATTAGGCTTTGTCCCATTTATTTCCAGGAAATGCATCAGAAAACATCCACCTGACTTAGTCCCATCTTACGTGGCATTTAATGTGGAATATATATATATATATATATATATATATATATATATTATACATGGAAGGGATTAAAACGCATGGTTGCATATTTTGTGTTCCTCATCTTGGCTGATTTGTCTGTTATTGTTTTAGGCCACCATTGGGCTTTGTCCGGTTTATTTCCAGGACGAGCACAAGAAAATATCGATCTCACTTAGTTAGTACTGAGTTTTGACCAAACAAAAAAAAAAAGACTTAGTACTAAGTCATTGGTGAATAAGCGAGGGGAGTGTGCAAAGTCAAGCCAAGTTTATTTAATTATTTAAAATTAAGTCAAGAAATATTACTTAATTACCATAATCAACTTAGAATATACAAATAAACAAATAAATAAAGCGATGTGAATCTATGTATTTACACCTGAAGTGAATTTATTGATTATTTTCTTTCTTTTTTCAGTAATGAAACTCTTACCATGTTTTTATAATCAATAATTAAAACAAAAGCTGGAATTAAATGATGATTGTGGCATACGAGGAATTTTCTCCTTCCTTCTCCATTCAATCATGCTTCTTCTCCCGTTTCTTCTTCCGCCAATTCTTTCATGCCATATTTTTTCGCTCCAGTTTTTTTTACGTTAGTGTGGACTACTACAATCTTAACTAATTCTCATACATACGGCAAAGGTTCATCAACGCTCCCCTATTTGGATTATTGGTAAGCATTTACCATTATTTTTCAATGAATTTACATTTTTGTAGTCAGTTTATTCTTCTTCTTTCTCTCGATTTCCATTGGACTATTTACCTAAACCTTTTTGTTCATAGAAAAATGACACTGGGGGTTGAAGATTTAACACTTTGAATCATTAAGGACTCCATCTTGTTCCTGCTTATAATCAAATTAAAGGAATCTCAAGTACGTATCGTCAAGAAACCTTCATCCCTCACCACGACACCATTAACGTCGACTCTGATCAAGACCCGAAGAAGAATTTATCTTGCTACACAATGGAGATTGAGAGAATGAAGAAGAAATAAGGGAACTTTAACGAAAAGCACCTGGTCCTGTTTACTTTAACGAAAAATCACATTTTTACACTAAAAAGTCAATCCTGGTACTATTCACTTTACCCTTTCTTTTGTCCTTATCATTAAAACTCAAAGTTTTCAAGCCATTTTCATTAGTTTTCTTAAGAAATAAACAGACAAAAAAAAATTAAATTCATTGAAAAAAAAATGATAGATGCGTACTAATAATCCAGATAGGGCAGCAAAAAAAATTATGACGTGAAAGAACTGGTGTTGAAGAAGAAACGGGAGAAGAAGCATGATTGAATGGGAAAGGAAGGAGAAGACTCCTCGTATGCCACAATCACCATTTAATTTCAGCTTTTATTTTAATTATTGATTTATTAAATGATTTATAATTTAAATTAAATTCTAATTTAAATGATGTGGTTGTCCACATCAAATGCCACATAAGGTGATATATAAATTTGATATAAAAACATGGTAAGAATATCATTACTGTTCTTTTTTTAAGAAACTAGTTGTTGAAAGGGAAATTTTATTTGAACCCATATTTTGTATTTCAACATCCAACTTACTTTTTATATCAACTTTGTATTTGATTTTTCTATCATTATCTATTTACACCCAACATCATTTCCGAAACCGTCCTTACTTATCAAAACTCAACTTAATCAAACTTCTTTTTACACCCAACTCAATCTACTTAAAAATAAAAAATAAAACCCTACCCAGTCTATCATCTTTCCATAGAGCAAATCTCATTCTCTCTCTTTAAAAAATCCTTCCATCTCCCATGGTTGTCATTCCGAACCCCCATCTACTCCTCCGTAGTCATCCAAACCTCTCCCTCTTCCTTTTCTTCATCATTTGACATCTCTAAATTTCTAGAGCACTAATTAGCTTAATAATCAGTATGAGCTTATTTATTAGATCAATGAATATTTTTAACTGTGGTTATTTATTAGATATAAAAGTTGCGGACAACAATTCACATTACATTGAACTGTGGCTAAAAATTATATCGCCTTTGCATGTTTTATAGGCGAACTCATAGCTAAGCAGTTTTTATTGTGGAGCAAAAATTCGGGAATTGATCTAAACTGGATGTGTAATGGAGTTTATGCATTTTAATGATTAAACTGATAAATATTTCGACCATATATGGATTTAATATCGTAGTATCTTTTAGCCTCTATATGCCACAAAAGTTGAGGACAAAAATTCACAATACATAGAACTGTGGTTAAAAAGTATATCGCTTTTGCACGTTTTATAGGTGAACTCATAGGTAAGCAGTTTTATTGTTGACTAAAATTCCGGGAATTGATCTAACTTGAATGTATAATTGAGCTTATGCATTTTAATGATTAAATTCATAAATATCTTGACCACTTATTGACACACCCCGTCCCGAAGGAGGGCATGCTGGCCGTCACGTGAGAGTGACGTAACCATTTGCACAGTACGGAAGCTTTAATTATACAACTTCAAAGTTAATATATTTCTTATTATGTATGTTATTACCTTGAGAGTAGTAAATAAATGTAGTTGAGATGAGTGTATGTATTTTGCATTTATGGGAAATTATACAAGTTTTACGGAGAGGGGTTTCAACGTTTTGAGAAATGTTTGGATTTGGAAAAGAATTGTTTTACTGACCCACTCAATTTAGGTTTTGCGCCCCTCCAGGTTCAGGAATCACAAAGGTGTGGTGGCTACGAGGAATTCAGCGGTGTTCTGACAGAATGGACAAAATTAGGACACACCTTCGGGTGTATTAACTTTGAAGTTGTATAATTAAAGCTTCCGTACTGTGCAAATGGTTACGTCACTCTCACGTGACGGCCAGCATGCCCTCCTTCGGGACGGGGTGTGTCACTTATGAATTTAATATTGTATTGTCTTTTAGCCTCTATATTGGTATATGTGGCAAAAAAATGGGTACCTCTATGAGAAAATTTTGTAGATCGATGAATATTTTTAATCTGGAAATTTATTAGATACTAGAAATTATAAATCTATTCGCGAAAGTCTAAGTCAATGCTACGTACAATATTTGTTAAGACATATTTAGGGAACTGTTATTAGCACTCAAATAATCTCATTCTACACTTTGCACAAGTGTATTTTCTTTCTAATTATAAAAAATTTGGAGTGCCAAATGAGATTTTTGGAGTGCTAACAACAATTTTCTATATTTATATACATTTTATTTTAGTTTGGAAGTTGATTTCCTTGTTTTTCTTTCTTTATCAAGTTGGGAGTATCATTGACTGTGACCCTGTGCAACTAGTTGTTGATTCGTTTTGAATAATCAACATTATTTACAATGTCTTCGGCATATAAGTAACAGAAAAAAAAGCGGACATGATAGCTGAATAGTAGTAATATTAATTAGTAAATAACTTGTGCATGCATGATGTTTTCTTATAATCAAGTGGCATTAAGGGACAAATGTGTACGTTTCATGCATGTTTGCTTATAATCAGGTGGCATGAAAGGACATGTGTATGTTTCATGCATGACTTGAAATAGTATTAAGGGAAAATTAGGTTCACATCCTTTTTTTTGTTACTTCATTGATTATTTTTAAATATATTCCTTTAATGTTAAAAATGTTACAATTAGTATATTTATATTTATGGCTAAATTTTTATCATATATTATCATTAATTATTTGAATAATAAAATATTTTTATTTTTAAATATATTCCTTTAATGTTAAAAATGTTACAATTAGTATATTTATATTTATGGCTAAATTTTTATCATATATTTTTATTTTTAGGTTGTACCTATTTTTAATTTGCAAATATTTTTTAATTTGTACCAATTTTCTTTTCATTTTTAATTTGTACCCATATATAAGTTTCCTTTTGTGCTCATATTTTTTAAAATTTTATTTGTGTTTGTACCCATGTGTATACCGTCACGTGACATTGTATATTTAATCAATGATAGAAAATTTACATATGGTATATTTATGTTTTTATGCCTAAACTTTGTATCATATATTTATATTTTTAGTTTGTACCCACTTTTAATTTGCAACAATTTTTTTTTTTTAAATTTGTAGTATTTTCTTTTTAGTTTTATTTTGTACCCATGTATTGATTTCTTTTAGCGCCTACATTTTTAAAAATTCATTTGTATTCATAATTTTTAATCTTTTATCTGTACTCTAATTTATTTCTAATGTGCCATTCTTCTTTATTAATGTACCACTTTGTTATATGTGATATGTACCAATTTTTTTGTAAAATGTACCAATTTTTTTAACACTATGAATACATTCTTTTGCCATTGATTATTTCTTATTTTTACATACTTTTTATCCATTTATTCAATCAAAATGTTTGAATTTGTTTATTGTAACCATTTCTAATAGTATTATAATGAGAGATTTTAAATTTATAGGATTATAAATCTCATAAAATATCAAACAATTAATGTCAAAACTATAAAAATATAAATATTAATAGTACTATAATGAGGTGTACAAAGTCAAGGGACCTTGATCAAACTTTGAATACTATTAAGGTTTTAATCAAATAATGTTAAGGATTAGGGATCACATCCAAAATATCTATTTTTAATATGTATATATTAAGTTCTATTTTAATGGGATTGCTCACCACCCCTAAGTTGTGATAATGCCTTTATTTATCGATGTTATGTGAGTTCAATTAAAGTTTGAGATGGTGTTTATCCATTACATACATTTCGATTTTTTTTTTTTAAGTCAATCGATAGTATTAGTAAGTTAGATGTAGGGATAAATGTGTAGGTTTTATGCACGACTTGGAATAGTATTAGTAAATGCATGATCTTTGCTTATAACCAAGTGGCATGAATGGACAAATGTGTATGTTTCATGCATATTTCGACAAAAAAATAAAATAAATATCAACGATTAAAAATATTCATTAATCTACCAAAAGTTCATGGACGTGCCCATTTTTCTACCACATACAGGAATATAGAGTCTAGAAGATTCTCATTTAATTGAAACATACCGAACTCATTAAACACTATAACCAAAAGCTCATTTAATTGAAAAGAAAAAGGAATCAATACGTAAAAATTGAACCAATCGATTGAACACATACCAATTATTAAGCTAATTAATGCTCTAGAAATTTAGAGATGTCAAATGATGAAGAAAAGGAAGAGGAAGAGGTTTTGATGACTACAAAGGAGTAGATGGGGTGCAGAATGACAACCATGGGAGATGAAAGGATTTTTTAAAGAGAGAGAAGGGGATTTGCTCCATGGAGATGATGGACTGGTTAGAGTTTTATTACTATGGGTATAAAAAGAAGTTTGATTGAGTTGAGTTTTGATAAGTAAGGGCTGTTTTGGAAATAACGTTGGGTGTAAAGAGACAATGATAGATAAATCAAATACAATATAGGTATAAAAAAATAAGTTGAATATTGAGATACAAAATATGAGTTCAAATAAAATTTCCGTCGTTTAAATACTTTTGTGAGGGCTGCATAGTCTGTGTATTTTGAGTAAAAACAGGAAAGAAAAGATAGATGGTGGAGCAATAACTTATTAACGTTTCATTGGTTTCTGAAAAAATGAAATTGAAGATATTGTTTTCTTGTTTTCTAGAAACGTATAGAAGGTTGATAAGGTCATTGTACTACGATCTAACTTTTCCTTATTGTTTTTAATCTTAAAACACAGACTTACACCGTTCTCAGACAGATTGTTTAGTGTGATCGGAATACGAGATGATACATCACTTGTCACTATATTAATGGTGTGATATATGTATTAAAAAGTTAATAACTTAAAAAATAAATTTTTTCACTACTTGCATAAAAACACTTGATATACCCCTCCTGTTTATGTAACAATGAAAAATTTCTCCTCACTTTAAGAAGTTTAATAGATCGTTACTTTAGTCTAAAGTAAGAAATCCAATTGCACTGTTCACCTGAACAGTGAATTTGGCCGAATTTCATTTTATTTTCAAAATTGCCACCGCCTGTTCTTTTGATATAGTTAGGGGAAGCACTTAGTGGAAGCAGGATGGGAAATTATTCAAGTAGAAATGAACCTCTTGGCTGCTGGCCATGATAGATTCTGGATTCTTTCAGCACATCCTGAAATGAACCTCTTGGCTGCTGGCCATGATAGTGGCATGATTGTCTTTAAATTGGAGAGGGAGCGTCCTGCCTTTTCTGTTAGCGGTGATTCAATGTACTATGTTAAAGATCGTTTTCTCCGCTTCTATGAGTTCTCTACCCAGAGAGGCACTCAGATTATCCCTATTCGAAGGCGTGGTTCTTCCAACTTGAATCAAGGGGCAAAGACACTATCTTACAGCCCTACAGAAAATGCTGCTTTGATATGTTCAGATATGGAAGGGGGGTCTTATGAACTATACGTTATACCCAAAGATAGCTTTGGTAGGGGTGATACTGCGCAGGAGGCAACAAGAGGAATCGGAGGCCCAGCTGTGTTCGTGGCTTGAAATAGGTTTGCAGTGCTTGAAAAGAGCACCAACCAAGTTATAGCTAAAAATCTGAAAAATGAGATTGTCAAGAAGATTGCCCTACCTATTGTTGCTGACGCAATATTTTTTGAGTAAATTGTAGCAATGGTCCCTGAACTTTAATCAAATTGGAGCAATGGTCCCTCAACTAAAAATCCATTACCATTAGTCCCTCAACTTATCAAAATGTGTAGCTATAGTCCTTTTCATCAATTTCTTCAAAATTTTGTCAAAATATGTTATGTTGGAATAACCATTTATATAATTAGGATCCCTCAACTCATCAAAGTGTGTAATTATGGTCCTTTTCATCAACTACGTAAAAAATTTTGTCAAAACGAGTTATGTTGGAAGGACCATTGCTACAATTGGGTTAAAGTTAAGGGACCACTTCTCCAGTTGAATTAAAGTTGAGGGACCAAATGTAATGAATTTTTAGTTGAGGGACCATAGCTGCACGTTTTGATAAGTTGAAGGACCAATGGTAATGGATTTTTAGTTGAGGGACCATTGCTCCAATTTGATTAAAGTTCAGGGACCATAGCTACAATTTATTCCAATATTTTATGCTGGAACTGGAAACTTGCTCTGCAGGGCAGAGGACAGAGTCATTATTTTTGGAGGTATTCATCAATTTCCCCCCTGAACTTGTGACTATTGGCCAATTTCCCCCCTCAACTTTAATTTTGGCCAATTTCCCCCCTCAACTCTCATAATTAGTCAATTTTCCCCCTCAACTTTAATTTGGCCAATTTCCCCCCTCAACTCTCATAATTAGTCAATTTGCACCCAATTGTTAATTTTTTTTTTTATTTTCCATCTATTTTTTTTTTTTTTCAATCTTTCTAATAACTTCCAACAAAGTGCTAAAATTAACATAAACTCACTTGCATAATATAGGGTAAAATGTACAAAAACATTAATACAATTAGTATGTGATATGGGTTGATTATAAGAAAAAGTTATGAATCGGGTTTAAAGCATGTAAAAGAAGAAATAATAACAAAAAGACATAATAATCATAAACTCATGGATCAGACCTATTTCAATAAAATAGGTTATTCTTAATAATGAGTAAAAAATTATGAATTGACTAGTCATTTTTGCACTAAAGCTCGATTCTCTGCAATTTACTTGAACTTAGCTTTCACTTTTATAAAGAAAATTGTATTCACATACAAAAATGTACACATCAATCCTTTTCGTTATCAATTTTGTATAGTAAAAAATAAAATAAAATTACTTCATACTGATTTATTATGACTAATAATACTATCTATGATAAATTGTAAAATTCTAAATTTTAATCTATTTGTAATAGGATAAAGATATAGGAAAATGATTAACATACATCTTATTTAGTTTCTTACACACACTTGTTTAATTATGATCAAATTAAAAAATTAATAGTAGGGTGCAAATTGACTAATTATGATAGTTGAGGGGGGAAATTGGCCAAATTAAAGTTGAGGGGGGAAATTGACTAATTATGAGAGTTGAGGGGGGAAATTGGCCAAAATTAAAGTTGATGAGGGAAATTGGCCAATAGTCACAAGTTCAAGGGGGAAATTGATGAATACCTCTTATTTTTTACCTGCAGCAGAGAATTATTGTTGGGGAGCTAGGGATGACAATGGCGTCTTCATATATACAACCTTGAACCACATCAAATACTGCCTTCCTAATGGGGATAGTAGAATCATCAGGATCCTCGACGTTCCCGTATATATAACAAAAGTGTATGGAAACACCATACATTGCTTGGATCGAGATGGGAAGAACTGTGCCATTGTTGTTGATGCAACAGAATATGTTTTCAAGTTATCCTTACTGAAGAAGAGGTATGACCAGGTTATGAGCATGATAAGGAGTTCTGAGCTCTGTGGCCAGGCCATGATTGCATAGCTACAGCAGAAAGGTTTCCCTGAGGAGGTTGCCCTTCATTTTGTGAAGGATGAGAGGACTCGCTTCAACTTGGCACTAGGGAGCGCAAACATCCAGATTGCTGTTGCTTCTGCCAAGGAAATTGATGAGAAAGATCACTGGTATCGATTGGGAGTGGAGGCCCTTCGCCAGGGTAATGCAAGCATTGTAGAATATGCATATCAGAGGACAAAGAATTTTGAGAGGCTATCATTCTTATATCTTGTGACTGGAAACTTGGATAAGTTGTCCAAATTGTTGAAAATTGCTCAAGTCAAGAATGATGTGATGGGCCAGTTCCACAATGCTTTGTATTTGGGTGACATCAGAGAGCGTGTTAAGATCTTGGAGAATGCAGGTCATTTACCTCTTGCTTATAGCACAGCTGTAATTCATGGCTCCATGATATTGCCGAACGTTTGGTGGCTGAACTGGGAGATAATGCTCCTGTTTTACCCAAGGTGAAATCTCCGTCTCTTTTGTTACCACCAACGCCAATCATCTGCGGAGGAGATTGGCCCTTGTTGAGGGTCATGAGAGGAATATTTGAGGGTGGTCTTGATAATGTGGGCAAGAATGTTGAGGAGAATTATGAAGAGGCTGCAGATGATAAAAAAGAGTTGCCCTGGTGATGAACTCGTAAACTGGTAATGGCACCGGTGTCTCTAAACAGCAACCCAATAGCTTCACCATATTTCTATGGCTGTGAGAAAGAACGATAACTTCATTGATAAACTGCTCATTTGGGTTGAAGCTCCAATTTTCGACTTTTTTTATGGCAACCACTTCATTAAGTTCTTCTGCTCTCATGGTGGCAGTCTGGCCTTCTCAAGTTCTTCTGCTGTAAAGATTGTTGTTGTCTCCGTCGATCCCTCCTCGTTGACTCGCTAGTCGTTGTTGAAACAAGAAGCCACCATTTACTTACTTTGGTATCAGATGATAAAAAAAACACTTAAAAAGCCGTTCAAAGGAAGAAAAAAAATCACTTCTGCACTCAACTGTTATTACACTAACCTATTATTTCACTGAATTTAGTAGTTGACTAGAAACGCTGCCCGCGTGATGTTGCGAGGGTTTAAAAATTGTATAAACTATGTAGATAGTTTTAGATATATTTTTACATACATGTAAAAATATATTTACAACCTAAGTCTTCAATTTCTTTTTCACGGTGAAGTCCTCAGTGTCTTCAAAACCTTGAATAAAAGGCACCAGAATACTGCTTACAAAGAACTTATAAATATGAGGAAATTTGCAAATTAGCTAAACAATGCTATTATTTATCCAATCAAAGCCAAATTGAAATGATGCAGAACTAACACTACAAAAGTCGTGAAAGAAACTAAACTATGGGTAGAATGTTTCTAAAATTTATATTTTATACAAAAATTAATCTTCTAAAAAAAGCAAAAAACACAAATTTGAAAGGAGAAAATATATAAAATTTGGGTAAAAGGTCACAAACACCGAAGTCATTTAATATGCATGGATTATATATGCCAAAAATTAGATGATGAACTACACTAATTGATAACCGTTGGATCGTCATTGTAAAGGACCAATGAATATTTGTTTCATGTATGTGCGTAGATATAGAGACTAATCCAAAATTAAGACATGTACGAAATATTTGAGCTTTACCTGATTACCGAAGAAACAAAGGGCTCAAATATAGGATTTGAAATCAGGTATGAACTCATATTTGAACTTGAATTTGATCGATGCCTGCTACCTCTTCCTTTGTGCTCTAAGCTGGCAATTAAAGAAAATACTATAAATTTTGAGACACGCAATTCAAATTCTAAACAAAAGACTAAACTTTCAAACATGCAATCCGTTTGACAACAATAACAACAAAGCATTTTCCCACTAAGTGTGGTCAACAGTATGTGTCACAACCCGTCCCGGAATTTTAATTCCGAGGACGTGAAAAGACGAAAATGCCCTTAAACGGAACTAAGGGGCGAAAATTTAACAATTGGTTTTACTTAAAGTTCCTAAGTTATTTGGTTTTAGGAACTTAAACTAGGCTTAAGTTTGGTTTTTTATGTTGGAATTTATGAAATTGGGATTGGGTTGGACACGTGGGATCCCCACACCTCAAAACCATCCCCATAACCCGTAACATTGTCTCTCTCTCTCTCCTCCCTCACGAAACTCTCAGTTCTCTCTCCCTCTCCTTCGAACTCACACGAACAAGCTCCAAAACCACCCTAAACTTCTACCAACGACGGAGTTAAGACCACCATTGGAACCCTGAAGACTTTACGAGCACGATGGTATCCATTTCAGGTAAGTTCTACTTCGGGAAACCCTAGTTTTTAAGGTCCCGTGTTTATGTACTGTTCATGATCTTTTAAATGGTTACGATTTAGGCTAAAAAAAGATCACAGCGAGCTTAGTGAGGTCCCAAGGAAGCTCGGAATGCTTCGTTGGAAGTTTTTGGACGTAAGAACACGGAGATCGACAAGTTCAAAGTTTGGCCGGAGCTTTCGAGGTTTTTTCCGGCGAATACCCTGCGAGTTAGGAGTCGAGGTAGGTATCAATCTCTTCGTCTCGTCAATTAATACAACTTTCCTTTTTGTTTCACTCAATTTAGTTGAGTATTGAATAAGTTATACTCATTTGAAAAATACTCAGTTTCCGGCGACCTCCGAGGCTTTCGAGGCAGTTTCCGGCCAAAACACGGCGAACTAGGTGTTGTTCAAGGTACCATTCTCTTTGTCTCTTCAAGGGATACAACTTTCGTTTTTTAATCACTTGATTTCGTTGAGAAATGACAAAGTTATGGCAATTTGAAAAACGGCCGCCGGAAAAACCAGTCCGGCGACCCAAGGAAGAAGAAGGTGCGCGTGGGGGCGCGTAGGTCCGTGCCTTCCTTGGCGCGTGGGGGCGCGTTCTACATTAAAAAATTATTTTAAAAATATTTCGACGTCCGTGACGTCGAGTAGATCACCGTGGTATATTCATATACCCAAATTAAGCACCGTATGAGAAAGTTATTAAGGATTGTTGGTTAGGTGTTCGAATAACGTTTTATAGTTTTCGCTTTAGGTGAAAATATGAATTGACGATCCGACCGTTGGATCGTCACCAAACTTTGATACGTTGTAATACGTAATATTTGAGGATTATAGGAACTTACAGATTGGGAATCCGATTTGCGGATCTTCCGAAATTGGAGTTGTAAGTCCATAATATAGAATGTTAACCGTCACTTAGTTTTGGAAATTGACGGAGATCCGACCGTTGGATGGTGATGAAATTTTAGGAAGTTGTCCTAGAGGTATATTGTGGACCTCTGGAAGTTATGGATTTAAAATCTGAGTGGTGGATCTTCCGGATCGAACTACGTAGTGACGTATTTTATATAAGTTATATATTTTATCGCTATAAATTCTGAGGTTGGAATTGATTATTGTTTTAGGCGCCGATCGTCATGACGCCTTGGCGTATTGTGCTAGGGAGTTGTAGGGCGAACTCCAGGTGAGTGGGCAGTTTTGTTTTCCGTATATATATATACTTGACGTTTCCCCAGAAATCAAAATTTAATGAAAAGTATATTGAAATGTGAATTAAGATGCCATGCATAAAAGTATATGAAAAGTATATAGAAATGTGAATCGAATTGCCATGCATGAAATGATATGAATTGATATATGATGCATATGAATGAATGGTGCGGCGGACGCACAGGTGAGTATCAGGTGAGTATTTAATTACTGTTATGATGATGTTGATGTATATTGAGCTCAAATCCTGCACCATGGTTTAGTGCTTATAGTATTCACCGCATCGCACGCTCGCCTTGGATCCAAGTAGATGCTGGTCGCATAGCCCACGCGGAGTGGGTGTGACGGGCCAGTCGAAGAGTGTTAGTGAGATTTCGACTGGTGGGTGACCTTAGATTATGTGCACAGATGATTGATGAGAAAGCACTAGAGCGTAACTTGTGTGCAGAAGGTCGGACAGGTCACAGAGGTGACTCCGGCAGAGTGAGAGTGATAGATTTTGAGCTCTAGGTTCAACCGTACAGGGCCATTAGTAGAGGGCCTCCGGTTGATTACTTTCTTGCACCTGATATGATTATTGTTGATGCATCCATACTTAACTGTTGAATTAGACATGGCATGGCATGATTGATAAAGAAAAATGTTGAGATAGTAAGAATGAAGTTTTGAGAATATATATATATATTTATATTTTACATTTCTGGGAAAGTATACAAGTTTTACGGAGAGGGGTTACAATGTTTTAAAGAAAAGTTGGATTTGAAAGGATTTGTTTTACTGACCCACTCAATTTTGGTTTTGCGCCCCTCCAGGTTAAAGAATAGCTGAGGTGTGGTGGCTACGAGGAATTCAGCGGGGTTATGACAGAATGGACCAAATTAGGACGCACCTTCGGGTGTATTAACTTTGAAGTTGTATAATTAAAGCTTCCGTACTGTGCAAATGGTTACGTCACTCTCACGTGACGGCCAACATGCCCTCCTTCGGGACGGGGTGTGTCAGTATGAATCCTAAAACTTCATTCCACGCCTTTTCCCACATGCAATCCGTTCGACGAAAAAAAAATACATGCAATCCGAAATTAAGCTTTACAATAGTAATATTGTAAACTTATGGAGGTTGGAGACACTAATTCTGAAATGATTTACCAAATATATTATCACCCAATTAAACCAAACATTGTTTGTAAACAAAGTATGCAATGCAGGTAAGCTTGCACAAAACCTACCAAAAGCAGCAAGATGTCATTTAGTTCTGAAATAATAAAACTACAATACATAAAAATAACTTATTGAAGACCCATATCTATTTATTTCACCCAAAAAAATTGTGAGCAAAAAATTCCCTAAAATATCATGCTCTAACATTATGGGCAAAATTAATTGATGTAAAAAAAAAACCCTAAAACTTGAGAATTGGGTTTGTGGATATTACTGATGAAACAGAGAAGTACTGGGCAAATTCTTGCTCCTCTTTTTCTTTAACTGAAATTGAGTAAATAAGTGTAAAAAATGAACAACATTGCAAGAGAATACAATAATTTATGATGAAAATCTACAATTACCAATCAAAATTATATAGGGGAAAGAAACCAGTACCAAATTTGAGGCACAAATAATCAAAATCTGAAGCCCTTCATTTCTCAGTTTTTTTTTCCAGCAACCAAATAAACTTAAAAAGAACCTGTAGAGTCCAGAGCAAGCATTAAAGAAAGTCAACAATGTAGGGCATAAATGTTTGCCGTAATAAGAAAGAAAAGATGTTTTCCTAGCTATATTTCAGGGTAATCTAAAAATGTATTCCTCCTTGATATGAACAATATATAGTAATAGCTTGTCATTAGTTTAACAATCTATAGGTTTCAACAAAATTAAAATCATAACCTATGTGGAAAATGCTGAAAATTATGTGTAAACCAACACCAAGTTAAAATGACATTAAACTAAATGGAAATATTATTCTGCCTTTTTGACAAATTGAAAACGTTGCACTTATGAATTCCGAGCAAAAATAAAAATAAAAATAAATCGAATTGCATATAGAAAATTTATAATTTGAAAAAAAGGAATAACATTGGTATTGCTTGGGGAATTTGGAAGAAACAATGGAAAGGTATGAGTGCTGAGTTCAGCCTGCTTTTGGTACCCTTAGAGGAAAAACAATTAATTCGATAACCATTAAGTTGAAAAGAAGAAATTGTAATGAAATTGGGCTCTCCGCTCCAAGTCATTGAATAGTTACTATTCTTTCCTCCGGGGACTCCACCAAGAGGTTCTTTGAGAAAAAGTCTCCCCCACCTCACCTGCATCCAAATTACATCCTTATCCGGATTAACCATTATGTTGAAAAAGAAGAAATTATAATCAAATTCTAAATCCAAGCTATCAGACAAAACGTAATTCTTACCAGATTAACAAAACTAAAAGCCTAAACCAAAACAGGAAAATAAATTAGACAGACAATAAAAGAGTAAAACATGTATGAGCAAGGTAGGGGTTTACAAACTCTGCTTGTTCCTTCAAACACGCATAAAAGGGACTCAAGGTTTGCCAATTACCCCACAATTGCATAAAATTATAACCATATTCTATTCTAATTCTGAAAAGTAGGTGTCAGTCAAATTATTAAGCCAGCAAAACTGAAGGAAAAAATGTTAAAGAAAGAGAAACATAAATTGCTCATCATGGATTTTGGAAAAAAAAAATGTTAGAAATATAGAATACAGAGGTCACCTATCCTTTTGCACACATATCTTTGCAACTCAAACACATAGTTTTGATAATGTTTGCTTGTCTATGACGTAAAGACATTTTACCAAAAATTATTAGTTTTTTCCAAGCTTTCAAGTAAAATTATATTCTCTCACTGATATGAAATTAAATTGAAAGTAGAGCTCGAATAAAGTTTGAGGGGTTTAACAATATTTTATCATCCATTTAAAGGCTTTTAACATTATGAAATTACCTTCAAACTTCAATCGAGTTGCATAATTAATCCATAGTGATCAATATGGATTCCGCAGGGATCTAAGGGAGAAATAATTCAGGCTATTTCTATCAGACATATCAAAGAAAAAATTATGTCACTTTTTACTGGGCTGACTGTTACTGTTGCCGACCAAGTTGAGACAGAAGTGATTGCTGCAAAGTTAAGAGCATCGGTAAGATAGAAAAGAAAAAACAAAGGCAATAAGAAGCAAAAGTTAAATTATGAAAGAGACAGAAAATGAATGATGAGCATTGAGTTTGCCTGGAATTGCTTTCTAAATACAAAGTATTTAGAATTTGTGAATCTTAATTAGGTTTCATGTCTTAGTCATACATACTTTGTAACTTTTGCAGGACCCTGGTAGTTGCTAATGCTGGGGATTGTCGAGTTGTGCTTGGTAAGGCAGTAGAGAGGTCAAAAGACCACAAATCAAAATATAAATATGAATGACTAAGAATTGAGAATCTTAGCGGTGTCATATATGACGGCTATATCAATGCTCAATTAGTCAAACACAAACATCAAAACTCAAAACCTTAGGCATCCTGAATAAATATACCAGCATAGTCTCGGGAGAAGCCAACTGACGAAGAAATTATGGGTTTTGCATCATCTCCCTTACTAAGAATTGGAATCGAGTATGTTGCGTAACTAGGGGTTGGAACCTAGAATCTGCAGTCAAATAATGTTAAGAAAGAATAAATTCCATCCTTAGTTTACTAATGGAGAAATTAGAAACAATTTCAAAGGCTCAAAGCTTGAAAATAAAATAAAAGCCAAATTCAAAAGAAATCAAAACAATTAAGGGCTTGTTTGGTATTCTACTTGAGTTCAACTTTTTTAACTGAAAAACACTTTATGAGTTTTAAGCGTTGAATTCTTGTTTGGTACGACTTTTTTTTTTATTAAATTGGATTCAAAACTAACTTAAAAACATATCAATTTCTTAAAAACACATGGGGTGTATTCAATTGGGATTTTGAGGGATTTTAATTCTTTTAATGAATCTAGGGGTATTCAATCAAGATTTTAAGTGATTATCTGAAATTCAAGGTGTAGTCAATTATAATTTTAAGATATTTTATTAAAATCATTGGAAATTCGGCTGTATTCAATTAGGATTTTAAAGAAGTTTATAACATTCCAAGTGTATTAAATTAAAAATTAATTTTAAAGAATTTGAGAAAGTTGAGGAATTAGAGGGAATTTGAGAGATTTCGTAGTGTATTTTAAGCATCCACAAATCTCACCTCTTCTCATGAGATTTCGAGGGAATTGAATCAAAATTTTATATGAAATCTCTACAAATCAATTAAACTCCATAAAAATCCATAAATTTATAAATTCATTAAAGTCTTTCAAATTCTCAATTGAATACACCCAAGTGAATTTTTAGAGTTTTTTCCGCTTTCTTCTCAACATCTTTTTTTCCCCCTCTCTCCTAATTCTTTCTTTTTTTCTCTTCTCTCCTCACATCACACATGTCTTCTCTCTCTCCTCAGCCTTTGTCTCATCACCCTCTCTTTCTTCTCACTCCTCATCTTCTCACCGTAATTTTTTGCTCTCTCCCTCACCTCCTCGCCAACTATTTCCTCTCTCCTCTTTCCCAATTGTCTCTCTCCTTCAATTTTTGCTCAAAGTAGTTTGAATTCAAACTAAAAAATTTATTTTTAAAAACTCAACCAAACAAATTTTTGAAATTTTGAGATTTAAAAGAAAATTGTTTTTAAGTGATGTTATTTGAAAATTATTTTTAGGAACAATCAAAGTTTTTGGGTACGATACCAAACGAGCCCTAAAAATTCCAACATTCTTAAGACCTATTCAGTAAAGGATAAAAAATCATGCTGTGAAACAAATTTAAGAAAATAAAGGGAACTAAATCTAACCTGAATAGTGCATACCCACAAACTCAAACCAAATCCCCAAATGTTACGCAACACAAAACCATAGAAATCACCAGAATTGAAAACCAGCCACTGGGTTCACCCACACAGCGACAAACTCTGATCACTGTCACCGATCTTCATCTGCTACCAAAGCCAAAACCCTTTTACATACGGGACCTAAGAACGAAAACCCACCAAGAAAATCTCAGGATTAGGCGAGAGAATTCCCTAGAAAAATTCAAAATTTTCGGCAAATATGGTGTTTTTTCAATTTGTTGGAGGGCTTCAGGGTTTTTGGGATTTGTTGGTTTTAGGGTGAGATTAGTGTGGGAAGCAAATGGAAAAGCGTGCTGGAAAATTACCCAGAGGAATGATAAGGGGAAAATGAAAAATTATGGTTCTTTCAGCACACAATGAAAGTTAGAGGAAGAATAAAAGAGGAGCAAAGACCGCACAGTGAGAGAAGTGGAAACATAAGGAAATGTCGAGAAGAAATCGAAGCAGAGCCTTCAAAGATGATCAACGCGTGGGTAGCCTAAAAGGGGAACGGTGAGCAACACGTGTATAAGAGGATGGAACCAAAAAGCACACGGATGAGGGCAAATGCGTCTTTTTGCTGTGCCAAGTTGGAAAAAATGGCTAGTAACAAGGGAATCCGAGGACATTTTCGGCAGTTCACTATTGGTGAACAGTGATTTTTGCTTAAGTTTTAGTATATGTATAATATAAGGGGATTTTTTTTCTTTCTACAACCTTATTTATGAAATATTTCTCACTAACATATTAACAATTAATAATCATACACACTAATTAAATAGGGGAGGCTATTACACATAACTCAGGATCTTCCAAACTCATACTTATTTTGAAGAAGAAATTAGCTATAGTTTGTGGTGTTGGGCCACTTCTTACATGCAAGGTTGGGATCTCCACCACCTAATGCTCTGATACATACCCTAAATAAAAACGTTTTCAAAACGATGAAAAAGAGATTTTACTTTATACAAGCGATACTTTACTTTCAACTAAATCTAAACTACAGCAAAAGAAAAATTCAAACTCGAGTGTATAGAGGAAGCACATCCGCTATGGCAAATGTGATCACACTGACGACTGTGATAAAACATACTTAAACTTTAGAACGTTGTATATAGATGTTGAGTTATTTCCAACTGGCAGCGGCTTCTACTTGATGTTGGTACATCCTTCACTATGGCTAGAATGATAAACATTGTTGAGTTGATTATTTCATGCAATGAATTATCGTCCATCATCATATTGAGTAAACTGGATCTGCATGCTGTCATACCCAATAGTTGTACCAGTACTAGGACCACAATCAGCTCTAACATCCACATGATAAGCATTTGAGTTACCTGGCCCAAGTAAGCACTCAGTCTCTTTTGAACAAATTTCAGCTTTTCCCCATGGATGCTTTTTTGTAATTCTCATCCCTTCCAGCTCCATGGCAACTTCTTTCATTGTTGGCCTGTCCTCCCCTTTTACCATTACACATCTTTTTGCCAGATTGGCCACTGTTTTTAGTGTCTCGATGTTTCTCTCGTTGAGCATGTCATCGTCGAGAATTTCATTCAGGCGATCCTCCTCCATTAAACAAACAAAGAACCTTGCTAGGCTTCTATCTGCCCCAGGCCTGTCAGAATCAAGTGCCAGTTTACTTGTTAGTAGCTCCATAAGGACAACTCCAAAGCTATAGACGTCACTCTTATCTGTTAGTTGACTCGTGAGGAAGTATTCAGGGTCTAAGTATCCGACTGTTCCTTGCACTAAAGTTGCAAGTTGGGCTTGATCAAGAGGAATCAATCGTGAAGCTCCAAAGTCTGACACTTTTGCCGTGTAATTTTCATCTAACAGTATATTTGTCGCTTTCACATCTCGATGTATGATTTGCATCATAGCTGAGGAGTGTAAGTATGCTAGTGCTCCAGCAGTTTCAGCTGCTATCTTGAGTCGTAATTCCAATGAAAATGATGATCCTTTCCTTTTTTTGCCATGTATGTGCTCAAAGAGAGTGCCGTGAGCGACAAACTCGTAAACTAGTAGAGGAACTTCTAACTCCAAACAACAACCCAATAACCTCACCACATTTCTATGGTTGATTTGAGAAAGAACAAGCAACTCGTTGACAAACTGCTCCTTCTGCGTTAGGACACAAATTTTAGACTTTTTTATGGCAACCACTTTATTGTTATCTGCTGCTAATATTCCTTTGTAAACTATTCCATAGCCTCCTTCACCAAGGATTCCACTTTCATGGTAATTGTTTGTTGCCTTCTCAAGTTCTTCTGCCGTGAAAATTTTTGTTGTCTCCACAGAGCCTCCTTGACTAGCGATTTTTTGTTGTAACAATAAGCCACCATTTTCTTTAAAGTATTTTTCTTTGAGTTTGAGGAACTTTCTTCTCTGCATTCCCCAATATATCCAAGATCCACTTAGTAAAAGCAAGAAGCCTCCGCTGGCACCTGCAAAGATGATTACATGAATTACAAGAAATTATACATAGCAAATCATCAATGTATTAATCTTGTTTTTGTCGTTTGGTGAGTACTTTTCTTGTTTTAGAGCAAGGTGATAATTTGTAACAAAAAATGACATATGCTACACAATGAGAATATTTAATCATTCTGTACATGCATGGATCTTTCTAAGCCACATATATGTAAGTATTAATCATTCTTTGGGCAAGACAAACTCTTCATATATATGTTATTGACAATGTGCCGATATCAGTTTTAATATCATGTCAATAACAAAGTGTACGTACCAATTTCGATTGTTACATTCTTGATAATATTGATTTGAAAACTTGTCTTCCAAAGAGCATTTCTGATATATGTTTGAAAGTTTTGGTTCTGAAAGTGGGTAAAATTTGAGTGCAATTGTTCAAAGGAAAAATAGCAAGTTTAGAATTTTAGACTAGGACTGTATGATGTGACATATGTAAATTATTTCTATACTAAAATCTGGATTAGGATTCTCTCCTCTCCTATTCTCATCCTCTTCCCTCTCCTCCTCTTACACATTGTTTTTTGTCTTATTATATTTATAAAAAAAATCAATATAAGATGTTAAAAATTATACATAGCAAATTATCAATGTATTAATCTTGTCTTTGTCGTCTGGTGAGTACTTTTCTTGTTTTAGAGCAAAGTGATAATTTGTAACAAAAAATGACATATGCTACACGATGAGAATATTTAATCATTCTGTACATGCATGGATCTTTCTAAGCCACATATATGTAAGTATTAATCATTCTTTGGGCAAGACAAACTCTTCATATATATGTTATTGACAATGTGCCGATATCAGTTTTAATATCATGTCAATAACAAAGTGTACGTACCAATTTCGATTGTTACATTCTTGATAATATTGATTTGAAAACCTGTCTTCCAAAGAGCATTTCTGATATATGTTTGAAAGTTTTGGTTCTAAAAGTGGGTAAAATTTGAGTGCAATTGTTCAAAGGAAAATTAGCAAGTTTAGAATTTTAGACTAGGACTGTATGATGTGACATATGTAAATTATTTCTATACTAAAATCTGGATTAGGACTCTCTCCTCTTCTATTCTCATCCTCTTCCCTCTCCTCCTCTTACACATTGTTTTTTGTCTTATTATATCTATAAAAAAAATCAATATAAGATGTTGGCGTGGTTTAACCGTGATCATTCAAATAGGAGGGAAGGGAAGGGGAGAGAGATTAGTTAATATAAGATGTTAACGTGGCTTAACCGTGACAGTTCAAATAAGAGGGGAGGAAAGGGGGGAGAGAGAGAATCCTCCTCCCTATAACCCAAACTCTCGGTTACTGTTCACTAACAGTGGAGTGGCAAAAAGGAGATGGATTTTCTACTCTTCCACTTCCCATACACTTCTATCCTCTCTTATTTACGTGGTTACGATTAAATCATGTCAATATTTTATATTATTATTATTTTTTATCTTATTATCTCTATTAAAAAATTAATATAAAATGTTGACGTGACTTAACCTGATCATATAAACAGCGGAAAATACCCTCCAAATTTTTTCTGTCAGCGTTTTATGACGGTTATGCCCTTTTATTCCACCTGTCCGTCATCGGTGCACGGTTTGGCTTTAGTCGTTCTGGACCTTTCTTTTAGCTTTTCACTTTCCTCTAGCGCATACATGGAGTTCCTTCCTTCCGTCTCCGATTTGTTTTCTCTACCCGTACCGCTTCATCTTTTTGGTTGTTCAAATTATTCAGCCTCTTGTTTTGTTGTTCGCGAATTGGTTATCAAAGTTGTTTTCTTGAAAATCAATAAGGGGTTAGAAGCTTCTACCCATTTTTAATCCGATTAGAATTTGTTCTGGGCTGATCTAATCCAACGTTTTCAGGTCAGAAAGCTTGCTTAAATTTCGATTTTTATTGAACTCAAGAATGCTTCTTCAGTTTTTCAGGTTGATTTGAAGGAACATTTTTACCCAAAAAAGCTAGGGTTTCCTGGTGAGTTTTTCGTGCCTTTTTGAATTCGATTGGAATCCGTTTTTAACCCACATAACCTAACGTTTTCTGGTGAGTTTTGCGGCTTTTTTAGTGTTCCTGATTTAAATTTTTTTGGTGATTTGCGTGTGGCTGTCAGATCTGGTTTGATTTTTGCTGTCAGGAAACGTTGGTCTTCAAATATTGGGGTTTTTGTGTGCAAGCCCTTTGTGATCAAGGTATATAATTTTTGTTTTTCGTATTGAATCTTTTGTTGAACATTTTTTTTTTTTTTGGGTTTTGTTCGTGTGTTCTGATTTTGATTGTGGGTGTATGATTTTGTATGCTTCCAGTCCACGGTTGACAAAATAGCAGCGTTTCTTATGATGGGTTTTTATATAATGAAGTGCAGGGATTCATGATAGTTTCTTATATTTGATAACAAAATTTAATATGGAGTTTGAATGGATCGAAGCTTTGTTTCTGATGGTTTATATTTTGATTTATTTCCTGTAATTTGAATACACATTGTTTTATTATTCTTTTCATATTAGAGTTTTTAAATTTTTATAGGCTTAATTATTAGGTTGCTGAAGGAGGATTTGAATTCGATTTTTTTTTTCACAATTCAGACCATTCATTAGTTAACACAAAGCAAGGTTTTGATTGTTTTAGAAAACTTCTGTCTCCTCGCTTTAGAAGAGAACTGAGAAGATTCTGAAAGGTAATTGCTTTCCAATAGTTTTCTCTCTGTTTACTTATTTTTTGTTTGGATCCCGAGATCATATAGTGCAACGACGCAATATCTTATATTTTCTTGATTGTAACAACTCTTCCTATAATACAGTTGCTTTCATTCTTTTCAGATTGTGTGTAAATTCCATCTGGGTTCTTCAAATTCAAGCCCCCCAAATTTGAGCAGTTTGTGTTACCCGGTTAGTCATTTTCATGCTCATTGTTAAATCGCGGACATTACTCTAAAGTGTTCAATCGGTATCATAATTTCTGATAAGTGTATATGCCCGTTGAACGCATCAACTTAAATATATATATATGTGACTGCTTGAATCAGGACTTATCGAATCAAGGCAGCTGCAAGGAAATTTGAGCCTTAGCCTGTAGAGATACGATTTTGCAAGGAAGCTAGGTACCTTCTAGACTTATTGGATGTGAAGATTTGTATGATCGGATTTGTGATTAATATACTTTGGATTTTATTAAATTTTTCATGATTTTATAGAGTTTTCGTTTAAATTTGTGGGTTTTAGTTTAAATTGTGGGTTTTGGAAAATTCTTCATTAAATTTCTGGGTTCTTTTGATGTGGATTTATGTGAGATTAATCAACTGCAATGTCAGATATGATAATAGGTGGGCGTGTTCATATGTTTTCCAATGTTCTCTTATCAACTCTTAGTATTGAGATGGTCAGCTATTAATTATGGATTAATCAAAGTTGGGCATGAGTTCATATGTTTTTCAATGTTTTTATAAAAACAATGCAATTTTCACTAAGTTTTGAGTAGAATAATGGTGTTTTAAGTAGAATAGTGGGAGATTCATTTGTGATCATTTGAAAATAAATTTTGAATACTACACTACCATTCTGCTTAAAGCGCCCCAATACATGCATAATTTGAATGAATATGTATAGGTTACTTGAGAAACTAACAGCATACAAAATTTAAATGATTCTATTTGTTTCTATGTTTTTCTGGATTTGTCTGCGGTTGGCTATTATGATTTTGTCTGGCTAATGGACTCTCTGAAAATGTGTTTTGGCCTTTTTAATTCAAAAAACTTAAAAACTGATTTTGTTTGCCGACGATTTGTTATGAGGTATTGCTATAACATGGAGAAATTGACACTGATTCTAGTAATAAACTAACAATCTAAGCAAGAGATTTGTAACTAAGTTCGCACACAAGACCCGAGTTCAACTTTTCCCTTCACCCAATAACCATTGTATATGCAAAAACACGCGCCTAAAGAAAAAGTAAAATAAAACTAACATATGCATACCTAGTGAGATAATAAGCAGGAGACTGAGCTTTGCTCGACCGTTGGCCTTGATGCATCTTATTTTATCCGGATCGTCATTTTTATACCCTTTCGGACATTTGCAAGTATAATTTCCCGGTGTATTTATGCAGGTTCCCATACTGCAGGGGTTTGGAGCCTTGCACTCATCAATATCTGAACAGAAAAAGAATGAATTAAATCCATGAACAACAGGTAAAAATTAAATCCCACTTTTGAGACTTTTTGTTAACAACTTGCTACTAAAAAAATGCTGAAGGAAACAGTTCATGAACCCTCAGATTTGATAATCCGTGGCTAATTGGTGGCTACTTTGGCATCGTCAGCTAAGCTTACATGTTATTTTAATGATAAGGTTCATTTTGATTTTGATCTCTAGTCAACCTAATTGTTATATTAAAACCTTGTTTATTTAAATATTTTGATTGAGGTTCCTAGCACTATTTAAGGGATTTAACTCCTGCTTCTATTACATTATATATGCAAAAAAGTCGAGCAAATTGGAAATTTATTTGTTTAACCATACATACATACATTACATTACATACATACATACACGTATACATATTGATGAACGCAATTTTTTTTTATGATAATAATCAAATGGTCAAATGCTGTCTAGATTTATTTACCTTGGCAACCACCTGGGAGGTATGGGTTCCCTTCGTAACCTGACCAGCACCGGCATATGTAGCCTGAAGACCGATTATGGCAGTAGCTATTTGCCTTGCATGCAAAAGTGCTCTCGTTTTTAGCTGCAATATCACATGACTCATTCCCAATTACCCAATCAATAATTGCCGGAAGCTTGGTTGTTTCGTTTAGTTCTTGAAAACTCGTGCTGGTAAAGTTGAACTCGCCTTCTTGCACAAGGAACGCGTAGCTGCATCGGTGGGAGTCCTGCACATCCGTATAATTGTTAAAACTTCCCAAGGTCACAGTCCGATTTTTCAGCCCACCGGGGATTTTAGTTTGGCAACATCCAAAGCCAGAGCAAGTATCCCGCTGATCGATAGCTTTGCCAAGATTGTCACATATGGACATACACCCAGTTGTGTACTTTTCTTCACCCCGGTAACCTATAAAAAACGCATATGTGTCGCATCCAACTGCAACGAACACGTTTTTGGTTTTGGAGATGGTGTAAGGAGGAGGCACCCAGAGCTTGGGACGGTTCTGTCGGGTCCTGTTGCCTTGAGCATCATAACAATCACTGGATGTGAACTGTAGTATTTGGAGCTCACCGTCATAAAGAGATATGTTGGTAATTTTGATATCGCTCTTCATCCAAAGTGCTGTTGGCGGTTGAGTGGAATTGTCACAAGTGATGTTAAACTGGCGTTGGAGGTAGCAACGAGAGCCTATGCCAAATGGGTATGGAATTGTGAGATTACCACAATGGTCAGGGCAGCCAGGCAGTGCCTGAGGCGGAAGGAGAGATTGAGCTGTTGTTGGAGTTGGAGTTGCTGGTAAAATTGTAACAACAACCACCATTACTAAAGAGAGATGCAAAATATGCATCCTCCTATGTAACGCCATATAGTATTAACTGAAAAAGGGTCGAGCAGATCCTAGCAGTAGCAGAGAATAAAATCCAAGCAGGTGATGGATCCAATAAATTAAGGAACTGCTAATTAAGAAGGTTGGCCTTCCGTAGGAATATATTATATATGGAAGGGATTAAAAGGCGTGGTGGAATATTTTGGGTTGGGGAAAAATGTGTCCCTACTCTTAATTTGTCTGTTATTGTTTTAGTTCACAATTAGGCTTTGTCCCATTTATTTCCAGGAAATGCACAAGAAAACATCCACCTGACTTAGTATTGGGCGTTGCCTTGAGCATGGTTGGCCTTCTCTAGGAATTAATATAAAAGGAGGGGATTAAAACGCATGGTTGCATATTTTGTGTTCCTCATCTTGGCTGATTTGTCTGTTATTGTTTTAGGCCACCATTAGGCTTTGTCCGGTTTATTTCCAGGGCGAGCACAAGAAAATATCGATCTCACTTAGTACTGAGTTATGACCAAACAAAAAAAAAAAGACTTAGTACTGAGTCATTGGTCAATAAGCGAGGGGAGTGTGCAAAGTCAAGCCAAGTTTATTGAGCATTTAAGATAGATGTATAAACATGGGTACAAATGGCTATCTAAATGGGTAAGGCATGTGTGGTTGTTTTTGTGCATTCATATGTTTATCACAAAAGATAACATAGGGCAATAAAGTATTTTGTCAAATTGGAAATTGTGAATATAAATTTGTCTAAAATTTGTGGAGTGATTAATCTGAAAAAAGTTTCCATATAAGAATGGGATATAATACGTGCTAAAGATGGATCAGATATCTTTGGTTTGGTTTCTCTGCAAAATATAGAGATGTAATTTGATCAAGCATTTCAGATGTCATCATTTTCATCTTTTTTTTCTTCAGAGGAATTGGTTGTTACCAATAAATAGATAAAAACTTTCTTCTTTTGGGTTGCTCTATATACATAATCAAGTATTCAACTGTTTATTGAGAAGTTTAAGATGGATATCTAAAAGCATAGATAAAAACTTTCTTCTTTTCTGTATCATTAAGGTGTACTTTGGCTCATTATGGCATGTGGAGAGGGTACATCTGTAGTAGGAATCTTATCTCAAAATCATAAGTTAGATAGACAATTCACAGAGACTTTTAAAATCTCACACTCACTTTTTGAACAATTATTATCTTTTAAGAAGGAATCTTATCTCAAAATCAAAAGTTAGACAATTCACACCAAGACTTTTAAAGTTGGGTGTCGTGGAAGAAACAATTGTCGGATTCTGAGTAAAGTGGAATTCTTCATCTTAAACTTTAATCTGATAGCGACCTCATTTAGTGAGAAAAGTGTTGAAAACTTTAATCTGATAATTATGTAACTGTAATTATTATTCTTTTGAGATGAGAATATGCTAGACAAATAATAGTGGTAGGGCTCACTTATTAGGATTTGGATTCTCTGCCCTCCTAGTTGTGGTGCTCTTCCATGCCCTTCTATTTTGTGCGGTCACGGTCACGGTTAAGCCACGTCAATATTTTATATTTTTATTATTTTTTGTTTTATTATCTTATTAAAAAATTAATATAAAATATTGACGTGGCTTAACCATGACCGTACAAAATAGGAGGGCATGGAAGGGCACCACAACTAGGAGGGCAGACAATCCAAGTCCCACTTATTATAGGTTCATTGTTTGTTTGAACAATCTGCAAAGGTCAAGTTTTTAAAAACCTGCAATCACAATATATAGTTTTAACACGACAAAGACAGAGGGAATTACAGTTTCAAGAATTTATAACAGCAAAACCATTACCCCATGGCAATAACATTGATAAACAGAGATATATCTCTTAATCAAAACGAAAGAATACAGCAACAAAAAATGTTAAAGTTTTTTTCCTTCCTGATCAATACACCTTAAAAATTAAGTGATACAAAGAAAGTGAAAAAGAATAGCCAAAAGTAATGAAAAAAAAAGATATAAACACATTACACCACTCAGTGGATAACCCTCATAACATTGATTAACAAAGATATAATTTTAATATGTTTTTTAACCAAAAGATAAAGAAAACAAATTCAGAAAAACTGCTAAGTTTTTAAGATCCCTGATCATTGCAGTTTAAAAATCAAGTGATTCGTTTCTGCTTTTGCTGTTTAGAGGTCAGTCCTCCGCTGCGCTCTCTCTCTCTCCCCCCTCTGAGAAAATTCACTTACTTCTTCTTTGGGTATTCAAATTTGACCAAAAAGAAAACTGATTTTTTTTTTCTTTAATTAAGAAAATTGGGTGATTCAGTTCTCCATTTCTGGAAAATTTTGAAGAATCAGGTGCTTGTGGAGAATGTGTGAGTTAATTTTTGAACTTTTTTAAAATACCATATAATTGCAAACTAATTAGGCAAATGGGTCGCTGAAATTCAATGCAAAAATGCTCCGCAGAATTGTTGATTCTAACAAAATTGATAGAACCGAGTGAAAGTTTGTAAGACCCATTTGCAGGAAGGAAACGGGTGCTCTGCAGAAATTGAAAAGATAGAAAATTGATAGTTCTCATCTGCAACCACACTTACACCCCCTGTCTCTTTCCTCAACCCTTCTTCACCAAATGACGAACCCGACCTCTCTCCCCACAGCCAAGGAGCAACCAAATTCAACTCCAATATAATCAAACTTTAACAAAACTCTAAATCCACCAAAAACAAAAACCCCCAATAATTACATGTTTTTTCTAATGCTACGCATTGAATCAATTGAGAACACAGAAAGAAAACCAATTTTCAGGGTTTCTTTCAAACAAATACAAACTGAGAATCGAAAATTACACGTAGTTGTTATAAAACTTACCCAAGTTCAATATAATTTCTTTGTCAATAATCTGAAGAGGCAGCATGCGATTAGTCACCAATTTCATAAAAAAATTGTCCCAACCTGCAGATCCGCAGCAAAAACAAAAACAAAGACCTTAAATTTATCGGCCTAGAGATAGCAAAATAAGGATAAAACATTGAGAACAAACTAACCTTAAAGTTCTTGCCCCGACGATCGCAAGATGAGAACAAAACGCCGAATAACAAATGATTCAATACCGGGAGAGACTGGAAACTAAGGGCGTGTTTACGTATCCGTAATCGGAATGAGAATGTGGAATTAAATTCCGATTACGGAGTATTCCGGTGTTTACTAAACATGGAGGAATCAAAAAAGCAGTGGACCCACACAAATTTTGGAATTCAATTCCTTGTGTTGGTGGAATTGGATTCCCTAGATATAGGTGGTAATCCAATTCCTTATTGTTTGGGTAATCGGAATGATACTTTTGTTTCCTTTATGCCCTCACTTACTTTTTCTATTTCCAAGACTATCCTTTATAAACCCATTAAAGTATATAAAATATTTGATTTGGGACAAGGGCATTTTAGTAATCATACATGTTTATATTCCGATTCTGCTGAATTAGTAAACAGCTTTATGAAATTCTATTCCGATTCCAGAACATTTAAGTAAACAACTTTAACAAGAATCCGATTCTGACTTCTTCTCATTCCAACTCCTCCTCAATTCAATTTCTCATATTTTCATTACCGTTACGTAAACGCGCCATAAATGCGAAAGAAAAAGAAAGGAATTGAGGGCAAAAGACGGGCTGACGAAGAGGGAGAAAATCGCAAACTAATGAAGGTGAAAAACGAAGAGGAAGGGTAAAAGCGAAAAAGATGCGGTCGAAGCAGAGAAACAAAAGATGAAAGACGTGCGGCTGGGAAGGGCATAGCCGACTTTCCACTGTAGAAAAATGGAACAGTATGCAGAGCAAAGAAGAAATCAAGGGTATTTTCGTCCTTTCACTTGTAATAAACAGTATCAGACAACTGGATTTTAATATATGCATAATTTGGCAGAAAAAATTGGAGGTGAGGTTAACGACGTGATGAGTGCTATAGGAAGATAGGATATAATCAGGATCATTTCCTTCTAATTCATTAAATCAGGAAATTCGTGTCGTTAAAATTTGATCTAACGGTTGAAGTTATTATAATTACAGCCATCTTAACAGTGAATTCAAATCAATGAGCATTACTAATGGATGATTTTAAGTCTCTATGGATGATTTGAAGTCGAGAGTCCTCGTGTAAATAAAGAATTCCCCGTGCAATTCCACTTATAATGTTTACACGTCTGCTCCAATCAAGCTGCGCTCGTTTCTCTGAATCTAAGCATCATTGGAGGAGAATTTACAGACTAAAATATTTCTGACAAGAAAATCTTAGCAATAGTATGAAACAGTTGAAGTTAAATCCCACATACAGAAATTTTTGAGAGATCAAGAGAAAACATACCAAAGAGGAAGACATTTAGGCTGCTGTTTGGCAGGTATTCATAGACAAGCAGTTTTTCCTTTCCCTCAACACAAAAACCCAAAAGCCTAACAAGATTTTTATGTTGAAGTTTCATTAGCAGCCGAACTTCATTTGTGAATTCCTCTGAGCCTTGCTCAGAACAGCTTGAAAGCCTCTTGATCGCCACTTCTTTACCGTCACTCAGTACACCCTGCGAAAAACCAGATTTTAAATCAAACCACAGGAAATACTAACCAAGTGGAAGATAGTAATACAAATATCGATTTAATCTTCGCATATGTGAACTTTTTGTCCATGGTTTGCTCAAGAAACAATTTTCTTTTACTTTATACCTTGTAAACAGGCCCAAAACCACCTTCTCCGAGCTTATTTGAATCAGAAAATTTATCCGTAGCTGCATGTATAGATGCCAAACTGATATAGGGGTACTCCTCAGCTTTCTGGTTTCTGCCTTGAAAACTTCGGTCCGGGAACAATACATGTTGTCTTAAAATCTCACTACTCCCTGAACAGATCGAAAGAAAAGCTGCTTTCAGAAAATATATTACAGTGATGATCAGCTTTAAAGCATTTCCAAACGCATTATTATTACCCTTTTTGTTTCTTTTTCTTATTGCAAGATAGACACAGGAACCCAAAAGTAGTATGGCTAGACATGCTGACACAACCGTAAGGATCGTGATCCTCCATCCTACACCTTCATTGGAAACAACTATGCATTTGCAGTTAATTTTTAACATTGTAGCGTCAAAATAGACATACACCTTAAAAGTACTCACCGTCCCCTTTGTTGTTATTTGGAGAGCTGGAAATAGAAGCTTCAGTTGCACCATTATAGAAGCCATACAACTCGTACCTCAGATAGCAACTCCGGCTCATAAGCCGCGCCAACGGAGAAATAATACTTTCTCAAAACGTCTTCTATGGCGTGCTGAAGGCATTTGTCACAGTCATCTCCAGATAAGTCTCTAGTGCACTGCACAAGAGCATATATCACTTTATCTTCAAATGGTACATCTCCAGTAGCATACATTTTCGCTGAAGCATCATATGCTGCTTGCTTCGCAAGCTCCCTCAGCTTCTCCTTTACAGTATTCTCGACCTTTTTTGGGTCTGAAACGTTTTTCTTGTTAGCGGACACAATGTTGTCTGCCACATTCAATTCACCATAGAACTTCACGTCGGAGTAGCGCAGTTGGCACGTTTCCTCCCACACAACTGATTCTGTTGAGTTGGGACAAATCCTAACAATGTCTAAATGCGCGGTGTTGATGCAGTTGTGACATATCTCATTCGTAAAATAATTGAGGCACATATAAAGGCCATAAACTCTATCTGGTTGATTTCCGGCGGAAGTATTGTACAGCTTGGAAACAGAAGCATTTGAAGGCAATGAATTGAGCAGGCTCTGGAGGTTTTTCTGAAACGTACCATTTTCGACATAACCGCGAACATCTGAGCACAACTTGTATGGAGGATCAGGATCAGCATAAGCAAGATCAAAAAGGAGGGTGATGAGAAAACAAAGCAAAAAAAGAGAGATTGTTTTCGGAGCACTAGGGAAATTAACCATGTTTTGATCTCTAATCATAGAAAAAGATTAGGGAAATTTTATATATAGCTCTTAAGTCTTCTCCTTCCTGCTCGAAAAATGGTTAAAAATCTCGGAGGACGAGCACCATTGAATTTTTGTGAATTGATAGGTAGTTTCTTGGAAGACTTGTTTAATTAAATTAGTTAACATCACATCAGTAAAAATTCTAAGAAAACAAAGCCTTCGACTGGCTGTATTTTCCTGGAAATTGTTCACAGTTGGTCATGGTTTTGCCCCTAATTCAGTCAATGCGACGCCACAAGTTGAAAGATATAACTCAAAACTAATAGACAATAGAGACTTCCACGAACCATCAAATAATATAATAGTCACACATGTTTTCTGTGGTTTATTTATTTATATATATATACATGCGAGATTAGCATGTCCGATAGGTCACACAACAAGAATTAAACTTCATTGCCTAGCCTACTCTCCATGTATGCATGCCTACAACAACAACAACAAAGCCTTTTCCCACTAAGTGGGGTCGGCTATATGAATCCTAGAACGCCATTGCGCTCGGTTTTGTGTCATGTCCTCCGTTAGATCCAAGTACTCTAAGTCTTTTCTTAGAGTCTCTTCCAAAGTTGTCCTAGGTCTTCCTCTACCCCTTCGGCCCTGAACCTCTGTCCCGTAGTCACATCTTCGAACCGGAGCGTCAGTCGGCCTTCTTTGCACATGTTCAAAATCACCGGAGCCGATTTTCTCTCATATTTCCTACAATTTCGGCTACTCCTACTTTACCTCGGATATCCTCATTCCCAATCTTATCCTTTCTCGTGTGCCCACACATCCCACGAAGCACCCTCATCTCCGCTACACCCATTTTGTGTACGTGTTGATGCTTCACCACCCAACATTCTGTGCCATACAACATCGCTAGCCTTATTGCCGTCCTATAAAATTTTCCCTTGAGCTTCAGTGGCCTACGACGGTCACACAACACGCCGGATGCACTCTTTCCATCCAGCTCGTATTCTATGGTTGAGATCTCCATCTAATTCTCCGTTCTCTTGCAAGATAGATCCTAGGTAGCGAAAACGATCGCTTTTTGTGATCTTCGCTAGATTGCTCCGGTCATTAGTGTGGATAAGTATATAAATGGATAGAGATAGGAAAGCAAACACAAGATGTACGTGGTTCACCCAGATTGGCTACGTCCACGGAATAGAAGAGTTCTCATTAATTATGAAGGGTTTACACAAGTACATAGGTTCAAGCTCTCATTTAGTGAGTACAAGTGAATGATTTAGTACAAATGACATTAGGAAATATTGTGGGAGAATGATCTCGTAATCACGAAACTTCTAAGTATCGGAGTGTGGTGTCGTCTTGACTTGCCTTATCTGTCTCATAGGTAGATGTGGCATCTTCTCTGGAAGTACTCTTCCTCCATCCAGGGGTGGTATCTTTAACTGGTGGAGATGCACAAGGTAATGTATCAATTTCACTTGAAGCTTACTTGTAGTTTCAGGCTTGGTCAAGCGCGATACAAACCATGTAGTAGGAGTCCCCCAAGTCGCCGAGCTAGGGGGTCTGCTGAAAGAGGTGACAGACAAGGTAAGCAATCAGAGCTCCGACTGATTGTTCACCTTCTCCCCATCTTGCAGCAGCATGAAGGATAAAGAGAAGAAAAATGAGAAGAGATGATATGAGATACTTTTGCTTTTGAAGAAGTAACTTTCCACAGGCTTATTCTTGAACTGAGCTGGAGGGTTTTCTGGTTTCCTCCAGAGTATAAGGCCGACTGAAGAATTTGAGGGTCAAAACAAGTCCATCAAATCTAGAGTACGTTCCACCCTGCTGATATGGGATACTTTTGCTTTTGACAGAGTAATGAATGTATCGGCACGTGTGCTGTTACGCTTGTCTCCACATGCTTCCTTGTATCCTTCGCACTTGCCCTATCTGTTCCTCAAGCAGATGCGGAATCTTCCCTGGAAACATAAGATGTTGAAGATGAGTACTCGAGAGCAATGCCAGGTAAGTAATCAGGTAAGGGGTTCCAGGCAGTCAGTTCCTGGCTGGAAGCTTGATTCCAAGTGCTGACTGATTGCTCTCTTTCTCCTTGTCTTGCAGGTAAAAACAAGGCCAAAAGAAAAGACAGGGAAAAAGCATGATATGGGATACTCTTGCTTTTAACCCTGATGATATGAGATATTCTTGCTCTAGTATAGCTTGTTTGCAGAGGTATTATCGGGGGGAAAAAAAGCTGAATATTTCGAAAGGCTTCGTTGGGAGTGCCCTCTCAGATATGATGAAGGGTTGAGCATTTTTGCAGGTCTGCCTGTCCGTTGGGGATGAAGGTCGACATATATAGGAGTCTCCCTAACAACAAGTAGTAATGCTATTCCTTTACCCTGCTTGGTCATAGCACGGTAGTGGGAGCTGCCAGTTTCACATGTTTTAACTCTGTCAGAGCACTTTGAAAAAGTGGTCTGTGGTATCTGGCTCTCGAGATTCGGAGAACGATGCCTCTTCGATTTTTGAGAAAGCAATCATGCTGGGGGTATGACTCTCGAGATTCGGAGAGCAGTGTCTCTTCGATTTTTGAGGAAGTAATCATGTTGGGAGTCTGGCTCTCGAGATTCGGAGGGCGGTGCCTCTTCGATTTTGGAGCAAGCAATCTTGTTGGGAGTGTTGTCTTGAATGTGAGTAAAGGTTGGGCATGTTTGCTAGTCTACCTTGCCACGAAGCACAAAGGTTGACACATAGGGACTTTCCAATTATCCAGCAATGGTACTGTTCCTTTACCCTCTCTTCGATTTTGAGAAAGTAGTCATGTTGGGAGTCTGGCTCTCGAGATTCGGAGGACGGTGCCTCTTCGATTTTGGAGCAAGCAATCTTATTGGGAGTGTTTTCTCGAATGTGAGTAAAGGTTGGGCATGTTTGCTAGTCTACCTTGCCACGAAGCACAGAGGTTGACACACAGGGACTTTCCAATTATCCAGCAGTGGTACTGTTCCTTTACAGTTGTGGGTAATAATATGGTAGCTAGACCTTCAAAATTTATGTGTCTAAACTTTTGTTAGTGCTGTTTCTTTACTATTCTTTTACCTTTCTTGGTCAGAGCGATGTAGTGGGAGCTGCAAGCTTCACGTGCTCAACTTTGGCAGAGAACTTTGGCAAAGTTATTTGTGGTACCCATGAGCTATTGTTGCGTGTGGGAAGTGGGTGATTGAACAGTAAGATTCATGTGCTTTCTACTTCACCAGAAGTCTTCGACAGAATGCCCATAATTTTTGCAAAGCTGAGTGTGCGTGTGACAGGTGCTGACAAGGCTAGAAAAGTAGGTGCCTCTTCGATTTCTGAGATCGGCCCTCGTGGTCTCTGAGCAGCCCAGCTTTTGAGAAAGCGAGCGCCTCTTCGATTGATTCGGAGAACGATGCCTCATCGATTTTTGAGAAAGCAATCATGCTGGGGGTCTGGCTCTCGAGATTCGGGGAGCAGTGTCTCTTCGATTTTTGAGAAAGTAATCATGTTGGGAGTCTGGCTCTCGAGATTCGGAGGGCGGTGCCTCTTCGATTTTGGAGCAAGCAATCTTGTTGGGAGTGTTTTCTCGAATGTGAGTAAAGGTTGGGCATGTTTGCTAGTCTACCTTGCCACGAAGCACAGAGGTTGACACACAGGGACTTTCCAATTATCCAGCAATGGTACTGTTCCTTTACCCTCTCTTCGATTTTTAAGAAAGTAGTCATGTTGGGAGTCTGGCTCTCGAGATTCGGAGGACGGTGCCTCTTCGATTTTGGAGCAAGCAATCTTATTGGGAGTGTTTTCTCGAATGTGAGTAAAGGTTGGGCATGTTTGCTAGTCTACCTTGCCACGAAGCACAGAGGTTGACACACAGGGACTTTCCAATTATCCAGCAGTGGTACTGTTCCTTTACCCTTGTGGGTAATAATATGGTAGCTAGACCTTCAAAATTTATGGGTCTAAACTTTGTTAGTGCTGTTTCTTTGCTATTCTTTTACCCTTCTTGGTCAGAGCGATGTAGTGGGAGCTGCAAGCTTCACGTGCTCAACTTTGGCAGAGAACTTTGGCAAAGTTATCTGTGGTACCCATGAGCTATTGTTGCGTGTGGGAAGTGGGTGATTGAACAGTAAGATTCATGTGTTTTCTACTTCCCCAGAAGTCTTTGACAGAATGCCCATAATTTCCGCAAAACTGAGTGTGCGTGTGACAGATGCTGACAAGGCTGGAAAAGGCTGGAAAAGTAGGTGCCTCTTCGATTTCTGAGATCGGCCCTCGTGGTCTCTGGGGAGCCCAGCTTTTGAGAAAGCGAGCGCCTCTTCGATTTTTGAGATCGGCCTTCGTGGTCTTTGAGCAGCCCAACTTTTGAGAAAGCAAACGCCTCTTCGATTTCTGAGATCAACCCTCGTGATCTCTAAGCAGCCCAGCTTTTGAGAAAGCAAACGCCTCTTCGATTTCTGAGCAGGCGCCTCTTCGATTTCTGAAGCTTCGTCGAGTGTAGATTTTTATAGGGGCTGACATTAAGTTCCAAAGCACACTTGAATCTCCACCAGTAGAAGCTTCATTCTTGCACTTCTAAGATCTTGATTTGTCCGACCTCTTCTCTCTTCAACACCTTTGAAAATGTCTGGCCCCTCCGACCGTCGTTTTGACTTGAACCTTGTTGAAGAGGCAGCCCCGCCTTCTCCAGACAACATATGGCGCCCATCCTTCGTCTCCCCTACTGGTCCTCTTACCGTTGGGGATTCCGTGATGAAGAATGATATGACCGCTGCGGTGGTGGCCAGGAACCTTCTCACTCCCAAAGATAACAAACTACTTTCCAAACGGTCTGATGAGTTAGCTGTTAAGGATTCGCTGGCTCTCAGTGTTCAGTGTGCAGGTTCTGTGTCTAATATGGCCCAACGCCTATTTGCTCGAACCCGCCAAGTTGAATCATTGGCGGCTGAAGTGATGAGTCTCAAACAGGAGATTAGAGGGCTCAAGCATGAGAATAAACAGTTGCACCGGCTCGCACATGACTATGCTACAAACATGAAGAGGAAGCTTGACCAGATGAAGGAAACTGATGGTCAGGTTTTACTTGATCATCAGAGATTTGTGGGTTTGTTCCAAAGGCATTTATTGCCTTCGTCTTCTGGGGCTGTACCGCGTAATGAAGCTCCAAATGATCAACCTCTGATGCCTCCTCCTTCTAGGGTTCTGTCCAGTACTGAGGCTCCAAATAATCCCCCTCCGGTGCCTTCTCTTTCTGGGGCTCTACCGACTGCTGAGACTTCTCCTAAGCAACCTTTGTGAAGGCTCCCTCTTGTGTGCTTATTTTGACTCATGTATATGTACATATTTGTAGCTTATCGGGGATATCAATAAATAAGCTTTCCTTCATTTCAACGTATTGTGTTAAATACACCAAAGCCTTCTTCGCTAAGTTCTTTGAATTTTCTTTTGTTAAAGCTTGAATGTTGAAGCTTTCTGAGTGGAGCGTGTAGGTTGGGGTAGTGTTCCCTTAATTTCCCGAGTGAAGAAAACTTCTCGGTTGGAGACTTGGAAAATCCAAGTCACTGAGTGGGATCGGCTATATGAATCTTAGAACGCCATTGTGCTCGATCCTGTGTCATGTCCTTCGTTAGATCCAAGTACTCTAAGTCTTTTCTTAGAGTCTCTTCCAAAGTTTTCCTAGGTCTTCCTCTACCCCTTCGGCCCTGAACCTCTGTCCCATAGTCGCATCTTCTAATCGGAACGTCAGTAGGCCTTCTTTGCACATGTCCAAACCACCGTAACCGATTTTCTCTCATCTTTCCTTCAATTTCGGCTACTCCTACTTTACCCCGGATATCCTCATTCCTAATCTTATCCTTTCTCGTGTGCCCACACATCCAACGAAGCATCCTCATCTCCGCTACACCCATTTTGTGTACGTGTTGATGTTTCACCGCCCAACATTCTGTGCCATACAGCATCGCCGGCCTTATTGCCGTCCTATAAAATTTTCCCTTGAGCTTCAGTGGCATACGGCGGTCACACAACACGCCGGATGCACTCTTCCACTTCATCCATCCAGCTTGTATTCTATGGTTGAGATCTCCATCTAATTCTCCGTTCTTTTGCAAGATAGATCCTAGGTAACGAAAACGGTCGCTCTTTGGTATTTCTTGATCTCCGATCCTCACCCCTAACTCGTTTTGGCCTCCATTTGCACTGAACTTGCACTCCATATATTCTGTCTTTGATCGACTTAGGCGAAGACCTTTAGATTCCAACACTTCTCTCCAAAGGTTAAGCTTTGCATTTACCCCTTCCTGAGTTTCATCTATCAACACTATATCGTCTGCGAAAAGCATACACCAAGGAATATCATCTTGAATATGTCGTGTTAACTCATCCATTACCAACGCAAAAAGGTAAGGACTTAAGGATGAGCCTTGATGTAATCCTACAGTTATGGGAAAGCTTTCGGTTTGTCCTTCATGAGTTCTTACGGCAGTCTTTGCTCCTTCATACATATCCTTTATAGCTTGGATATATGCTACTCGTACTCCTTTCTTCTCTAAAGTTTTTAGATGTACATCCCAGTTACTATCCATATTATTTCAGAATTTTGAATGTCAAATTCCATTCGGGTGCACCAAAATTGAAAGTTTTCGTCACCAGTTTGGTCAGAACTGATCAAAATCGAAATTTCCAATGCAACTTGCACTTGTTCTCAATAATCTATTGGCTTGGACTTTCAAGCCCAAAGCCCAACACCTATGTATGTTGGCCCAACGTAAATTTAGGAGACGAAGATGCCCTCCATTACAAAAGCCCTTCCGGTCAAACACGGTGGATTCTGGATACGAAGGTTCAAATACAAACGGGATTTCCCTCCTCGCCGAGTCACTCCTCGGACCTCCGGTCCTCAGTCAATGGCAGTCGCTCTGAGAAGACTTGCAGCGGCATTCGGCTACTCGCCACATCCTCAATGCGTTCAAAGCTTGCTTCCGTTGCGCTTTGGAAATAGATAGAGTTCCCTTGTGTCGTCTGTTTCGTCTGGTATGCCCTGAACGTGCTTGTGAAAATGTCTCTGAGACTACACCTGTTTTGTCACTAACCATTTCTGCACCTGCTCTGTATTTCAAGATGAGAGGGCGATGCTCCGACCGTTCATCCAGAATTCCAACAATGGCATAACGGAGGTGGGTCTTTCCACAAGTTTGCCTGCATCGACCCAACAGTTTTCATAGAGTTTGGTGCTGTTGTTCATTCAAAATCCGTAGTTGGCGAGAGCTGTCATTGGACCTCACTATTGGGCAATCAAGAAAGATTACTTAATTACCTTAATCAACTTGGAATATACAAATAAACAAATAAATAAAGCGATGTGAATCTATGTATTTACACCTGAAGTGAATTTATTGATTATTTTCTTTCTTTTTTCAGTAATGATACTCTTACTATGTTTTTATACAACAACAATAACAACAAAGCTTTTTCCCACTAAGTGGGGTCGGCTATATGAATCCTAGAACGCCATTGCGATCGGTTTTGTGTCATGTCCTCCGTTAGATCCAAGTACTCTAAGTCTTTTCTTAGGGTCTCTTCCAAAGTTTTCCTAGGTCTTCCTCTACCCCTTCGGCCCTGAACCTCTGTCCCGTGGTCACATCTTCGAACCGGAGCGTCATTAGGCCTTCTTTGCACATGTCCAAACCACCGTAACCGATTTTCTCTCCTCTTTCCTTCAATTTCTGCTACTCCTACTTTACCTCGGATATCCTTATTCCTAATCTTATCCTTTCTCGTGTGCCCCCACATCCAACGAAGCATCCTCATCTCCACTACACCTACGTGTTGATGCTTCACCGCCCAACATTCTATGCCATACAGCATTGCCGGCCTTATTGTCGTCCTATAAAATTTTCCCTTGAGCTTCAGTGGCCTACGACGGTCACACAACACGCCGGATGCACTCTTCCACTTTATCCATCCAGCTTGTATTCTATGGGTGAGATCTCCATCAAATTTTCTGTTCTTTTGCAAGATAGATCCTAGGTAGCGAAAACGGTCACTCTTTGGTATTTCCTGATCTCCGATCCTCACCCCTAACTCATTTTGGCCTCCGTTTGCACTGAACTTGTACTCCATATATTCTGTCTTTGATCGGCTTAGGCGAGGACCTTTAGATTCCAACACTTCTCTCTAAAGGTTAAGCTTCGCGTTTACCCCTTCCTGCGTTTCATCTATCAACACTATATCGTTTGCGAAAAGCATACACCAAAGAATATCATATTAAATATTAAGTTTGTGATCTTCGCTAGATTGCTCCGGTCATTAGTGTGGATAAGTATGTAAATGGATAGAGACAGGAAGCAAACACAAGATGTACGTGGTTCACCCAGATTGGCTACGTCCACGGAGTAAAGGAGTTCTCATTTATTGTGAAGGGTTTACACAGTATATAGGTTCAAGCTCTCCTTTAGTGAGTACAAGTGAATGATTTAGTATAAATGACATTAGGAAATATTGTGGAAGAATGATCTCGTAATCACGAAACTTTTAAGTACCGAAGTGTGGTATCGTCTTCACTTGCCTTATCTGTCTCATAGGTAGATGTGGCATCTTCTTTGGGAGTACTCTTTCTCCCTCCAGGGGTGATATCTTTAACTGGTGGAGATGCACAAGGTAATGTATCAATTTCACCTGACGCTTACTTGTAGTTTCAGGCTTGGTCAAGCGCGATAAAAACCATGTAGTAGGAGTCCCCCAAGTCGCCGAGCTAGGGGATCTGCTGAAAGAGGTGACATACAAGGTAAGCAATCAGAGCTCCAAGCAATCAGTCCCAGATCAAAAGTTTGATTTCGAGTTCCGGCTGATTGTTATCCTTCTCCTTATCTTGCAGGTAGCATGAAGGATAAAGAGAAGAAAAGGAGAAAATGTGATATGAGATACTTTTGCTTTTGAAGAAGTAACTTTCCACAGGCTTATTCTTGAACTGGGCTGGAGGGTTTTCTTGTTTCCGCCAGAGTATAAGGCCGACTGAAGAATTTGAGGGTCAAAACAAGTCCATCAAATCTAGAGTACGTTCGACCCTGCTGATATGGGATACTTTTGCTGTTGACAAAGTAGTGGATGTATGGGCACGTGTTCTGTTGCGCTTGTCTCCACATGCTTCCTTGTATCCTTCTCACTTGCCCTATTTGTTCCTCAGGCAGATGTGGTATCTTCTCGGGAAGCATAAGATGTTGAAAATGAGTACTCGAGAGCAATGGGGTTCCAGGCAGTCAGTTCCGGACTGGAAGCTTGATTCCAAATGCTGACTGATTGCTCTCTTTCTCCTTGTCTTGCAGGTAAGAACAAGGCCAAAGGAAAAGACAGGGAAAAAGCATGATATGGGATACTCTTGCTTTTAACCCTGATGATATGAGATATTCTTGCTCTAGTGTAGCTTGTTTGCAGAGGTATTCTCGGGGGGAAAGAAAGCTGAGTATTTCGAGAGGCTTCGTTGGGAGTGCCCTCTCAGATATGAGGAAGGGTTGAGCATTTTTGCAAGTCTGCCTGTCCGTTGAGGATGGAGGTCGACATATATAGGAGTCTCCCTAACAAGGAGTAATACTATTCTTTTACCCTGTTTGGTCATAGCACGGTAGTGGGAGCTGCCAGCTTCACATGTTTTAACTCTGTCAGAGCACTTTGAAAAAGTGGTATGTGGTATCTGGAAAGCTGATGTTATGTGTGAAGATTACAGACAAGCTTTATCCAAGGAGATCTGGCTCTCGAAGTTGGGAAAACGGTGTGAGGATTACAGACAAGCTTTATTTAAGGGGCTCTCGAAGTTGAGAAAGCGGTGCCTCTTCGATTTTCGAACAAGCAATCCTGTTGAGGATCTGTCTCTCGAGATTCAGAGAACGGTGCCTCTTCGATTTTTGAGAAAGCAATCCTGCTAGGAGTCTGGCTCTCAAGATTCGGATAGCAGTGTCTCGTTGCTTTTTGAGAAAGTAATCATGTTGGGAGTCTGGCTCTCGAGATTCGGATGACGGTGCCTCTTCGATCTTGAAGCAAGCAATCTTGTTGGGAGTGTATTCTCGAATGTGAGTAAAGGTTAGGCCTGTTTGCTAGTCTACCTTGCCACGGAGCACAGAGGTTGACTCACAGGGACTTTCCAATTATCCAGCAATGGTCCTGTTCCTTTACCCTTGTGGGTAATAATATGGTAGCTAGACCTTCAAAATTTATGTGTCTAAACTTTGTTAGTGCTGTTTCTTTGCTATTCTTTTACCCTTCTTGGTCATAGCGATGTAATGGGAGCTGCAAGCTTCACGTGTCTAACTTTGTCAGAGATTTTTGGCAAAGTTATCTGTGGTACCCGTGAGCTGATGTTGCGTGTGGAAAGTGAATGATTAAACAGTAACATTCACGTGCTTTCTACTTCACTAGAAATCTTCGACAGAATGCCCATAATTTCCGTAAAGTTGAGTGTGCATGTGACAGGTGCTGACAAGGCTGAAAAAGCAGGTGCCTCTTCGATTTCTGAGATCGGCCCTCGTGGTCTCTGAGCAGCCCAGCTTTTGAGAAAGCAAGCGCTTCTTCGATTTCTGCGATCGACCTTCGTGGTCTTTGAGCAGCCCAGCTTTTGAGAAAGCAAACGCCTCTTCGATTCCTGAGATCGGCCTCGTGGTCTCTGAGCAGCCCAGCTTTTGAGAAAGCAAACGCCTTTTCGATTTCTGAGCAGGCGCCTCTTCGATTTCTGAAGCTCCATCGAGTGCGGATTTTTATAGAGGCTGGTATTAAGTTCCAAAGCACACTTGAATCTCCACCAGTAGAAGCTCCATTCTTGCATTTCTAAGATCTTGATTTGTCCGACCTCTTTTCTCTTCAACACCTTTGAAAATGTGTGGCCCCTCCGACCGTCGTTTTGACTTGAACCTTGTTGAAGAGGCAGCCACGCCTTCTCCAGACAACATATGGCGCCCATCTTTCTTATCCCCTACTGGTCCTCTTACCGTTGGGGATTCCGTGATGAAGAATGATATGACCGCTGCGGTGGTGGCCAGGAACCTTCTCACTCCCAAAGATAACAGGCTACTTTCCAAACGGTCTGATGAGTTGGCTGTTAAGGATTCTCTGGCTCTCAGTGTTCAGTGTGCAGGTTCTGTGTCTAATATGGCTCAACGCCTATTTGCTCGAACCCGCCAAGTTGAATCATTGGCGGCTGAAGTGATGAGTCTCAAACAGGAGATTAGAGGGCTCAAACATGAGAATAAACAGTTGCACCGGCTCGCTCATGACTATGCTACAAACATGAAGAGGAAGCTTGACCAGATGAAGGAATCTGATGGTCAGATTTTACATGATCATCAGAGGTTTGTGGGTTTGTTCCAAAGGCATTTATTGCCTTCGTCTTCTGGGGCTGTACCGCGTAATGAAGCTCCAAATGATCAACCTCCGATGCCTCATCCTTCTAGGGTGCTGTCCAGTACTGAGGCTCCGAATGATCCCTCTCCGGTGCCTTCTCTTTCTAGGGCTCTGCCGACTGCTGAGACTTCTCCTAAGCAACCTTTGTGAAAGCTCCCTCTTGTTTGTTTATTTTGACTCGTGTATATGTACATATTTGTAACTTCTTAGAGATATCAATAAATAAGCTTTGTTTCATTTCAACGTATGGTGTTAAATACATCAAAGCCTTCTTCACTAAGTTCTTTGAATTTTTCTTTTGTTGAAGCTTGTATGTTAAAGCTTTGTGAGTGGAGCATGTAGGTTGAGGTAGTGTTCCCTTAATTTCCCGAGTGGGGAAAACTTCTCGATTGGAGACTTGAAAAATCCAAGTCATTGAGTCGGGTCGGCTATATGAATCTTAGAACACCATTGTGCTCGATCTTGTGTCATGTCCTCCGTTAGATCCAAGTACTCTAAGTCTTTTCTTAGAGTCTCTTCAAAAGTTTTCTTAGGTCTTCCTCTACCCCTTCGGCCCTGAACCTCTGTCCCGTAGTCGCATCTTCTAACCGGAGCGTCAGTAGGCCTTCTTTGTACATGTCCAAACCACCGTAACCGATTTTCTCTCAGTTTTCCTTCAATTTCGGCTACTCCTACTTTACCTCGGATATCCTCATTCCTAATCTTATCCTTTCTCGTGTGCCCACACATCCAACGAAGCATCCTCATCTCCGCTACACCCATTTTGTGTACGTGTTGGTGCTTTACCGCCCAACATTCTGTGCTATACAGCATCGCCGGCCTTATTGCCGTCCTATAAAATTTTCCCTTAAGCTTCAGTGGCATACGACGATCACACAACACGCCGGATGCACTCTTCTACTTCATCTATCCAGCTTGTATTCTATGGTTGAGATCTCCATCTAATTCTCCGTTCTTTTGCAAGATAGATCCTAGGTAGCGAAAACGGTCACTTTTTGGTATTTCTTGATCTCCGATCCTCACCCCTAACTCATTTTGGCCTCCATTTGCACTGAACTTGCACTCCATATATTCTGTCTTTGATCGGCTTAGGCGAAGACCTTTAGATTCCAACACTTATCTCCAAAGGTTAAGCTTCGCATTTACCCATTCCTGAGTTTCATCTATCAACACTATATCGTCTGTGAAAAGCATACACCAAGGAATATCATCTTGAATATGTCCTGTTAACTCATCCATTACCAACGTAAAAAGGTAAGGACTTAAGGATGAGCCTTGATGTAATCCTACAGTTATGGGGAAGCTTTCGGTTTGTCCTTCATAAGTTCTTACGGCAGTCTTTGCTCCTTCATACATATCCTTTATAGCTTGGATATATGCTACTCGTACTCATTTCTTCTCTAAAATCCTCCAAAGAATGTCTCTTGGGACCCTATCATACGCTTTTTCCAAATCTATAAAGACCATGTGTAAATCCTTTTTCCCATCTCTATATCTTTCCATCCATCTTCGTAAGAGATAGATTGCCTCCATGGTTGAGCGCCCTGGCATGAACCCGAATTGGTTGTCCGAAACCCGTGTCTCTTGCCTCAATCTATGCTCAATGACTCTCTCCCAGAGCTTCATTGTATGACTCATTAGCTTAATACCCCTATAGTTCATGCAATTTTGTACGTCGCCCTTATTCTTGTAAATAGGCACCAAGGTGCTCTTTCGCCACTCGTTTGGCATCTTCTTCGTTTTCAAAATCCTATTGAAAAGGTCAGTGAGCCATGCTATACCTGTCTCTCCCAAGGCTTTCCACACTTCAATCGGTATATCGTCTGGGCCCACTGCTTTTCTATGCTTCATATTCTTCAAAGCTACAACCACTTCTTCCTTCCTGATTCGACGATAAAAGGAGTAGTTTCTACACTCTTCTGAGTTATTCAACTCCCCTAAAGGAGTACTCCTTTCATGTCCTTCATTGAAAAGATTATGAAAATAACCTCTCCATCTGTCTTTGACCGCGTTCTCTGTAGCAAGAACCTTTCCATCCTCATCCTTGATGCACCTCACTTGGTTTAGGTCCCTTGTCTTCTTTTCCCTTGCTCTAGCTAGTTTATAGATATCCAACTCTCCTTATTTGGTATCTAGTCGCTTATACATATCGTCATAAGCTGCTAACTTAGCTTCTCTCACAGCTTTCTTCGCCTCTTGTTTCGCTCTTCTATACCTTTCACCATTTTCATCAGTCCTATCCTTGTATAAGGCTTTACAACATTCCTTCTTAGCCTTCACCTTTGTTTGTACCTCCTCATTCCACCACCAAAATTCCTTTTGGTGTGGAGCAAAGCCCTTGGACTCTCCTAATACCTCTTTTGCTACTTTTCGGATACAGCTAGCCATGGAATCCCACATTTGGCTAGCTTCCCCCTCTCTATCCCACACACACTGGGTGATTACTTGCTCTTTGAAAATGACTTGTTTTTCTCCTTTTAGATTCCACCATTTAGTCTTTGGGCACTTCCAAGTCTTGTTCTTTTTTCTCACTCTTTTGATATGTACATCCATCACCAACAACCGATGATTAGCCAAGCTCTCCCCCGGTATAACTTTGCAATCCTTACAAGTTATACGATCCCCTTTCCTCATTAGAAGAAAATCTATTTGTGTTTTTGACGACCCACTCTTGTAGGTGATCACATGTTCTTCTCTCTTCTTAAAGAAGGTGTTGGCTAAGAAGAGATCATATGCCATTGCAAAATCCAAGATAGCTTCCCCATCCTCATTTCTCTCCCCAAAACCATGGCCACCATGAAAACCTCCATAGTTGCCTGTCTCCCTGCCCACGTGTCCATTTAAATCTCCTCCTATAAATAACTTCTCCGTCTGAGCAATTCCTTGCACCAAGTCTCCAAGGTCTTCCCAAAATTTCTCCTTCGAACTCGTATCCAACCCTACTTGAGGTGCGTACGCACTAATCACATTGATGAGTTCTTGTCCTATTACAATCTTGATTGCCATGATTCTATCTCCTACCCTCTTGACATCTACAACATCTTGTGTCAAGGTCTTGTCCACAATGATGCCAACACCGTTTCTCGTTCTATTTGTGCCCGAATACCAAAGCTTAAACCCTGAGTTTTCTAGATCCTTTGCCTTAAGACCAACCCACTTAGTTTCTTGTAAGCACATAATATTTATCCTTCTCCTCACCATAACTTCCACTACTTCCATAGATTTTCCCGTTAAGGTTCCTATATTCCACGTTCCTAAACGCATTCTACTATCTTGAACTCTACCCTTCTGTCCTAGCTTCTTCACCATCCCCCGTCTAATAGGATCAAAGTACTTCTTTTGTGTGTCCTGTGTAAAGTTGATAGAAGCATATGCTCCCAAACAACTTTGAGTGGAGTCGTTTGAAAAGAAGTTTCTATGGCCCCCTTGCTCATTTAACACTGCATCCGGGTGCCGATGGAGATACAGCGACCCTTGCTCACTTATCACTGTGCTCGGGCCACACAGCGCGCCACTTACGGGTGACGTCCTAGCTTTAGCGCGATTTCGTTCTGGATTCATTGTCATAAGGATTCGACGTAACTGTGGAGTGCCGGCTGTCGACTACCTGACGCCCTCCCCCTTCTCCTTTATCCGGGCTTGGGACCGGCAATGTAAGATAAACTTACATAGGCGGAGTTTCTTACCATGTTTTTATAATCAATAATTAAAACAAAAGCTGGAATTAAATGGTGATTGTGGTATATGAGGAATCTTCTCATTCCTTCCCCATTCAATCATGCTTCTTCTCCCGTTTCTTCTTCTGCCAGTTCTTTCATGCCATATTTTTTCGCTCCAGTTTTTTTTACGTTAGTGTGGACTACTACAATCTCAACTAATTCTCATACATACGGCAAAGGTTCATCAACGCTCCCCTATTTGGATTATTGGTAAGCATTTACCATTATTTTTCAATGAATTTACATTTTTGTAGTCAGTTTATTCTTCTTCTTTCTCTCGATCTCCATTGGACTATTTACCTAAACCTTTTTGTTCATAGAAAAATGACACTGAGGGTTGAAGATTTAACACTTTGAATCATTAAGGACTCCATCTTGTTCCTACTTATAATCAAATTAAAGGAATCTCAAGTACGTATCGTCAAGAAACCTACATCCCTCACCACGACACCATTAACGTCGACTCTGATCAAGACCCGAAGAAGAATTTATCTTGCTACACAATGGAGATTGAGAGAAAGAAGAAGAAATAAACAGACAAAAAAATTAAATTCATTGAAAAAAAAAATGATAGATGCGTACTAATAATCCAGATAGGGGAGCGAAAAAATTATGACGTGAAAGAACGGGTGTTGAAGAAGAAACGGGAGAAGAAGCATGATTGAATGGGAAAGGAATGAGAAGACTCCTCGTATGCCATAATCACCATTTAATTCTAGCTTTTATTTTAATTATTGATTTATTAAATGATTTTTAATTTAAATTAAATTCTAATTTAAATGATGTGGTTGTCCACATCAAATGCCATATAAAGTGATATATAAATGTGATATAAAAACATGGTAAGAATAGCATTACTGTTCTTTTTTTAAGAAACTAGTTGTTGAAAGGGAAATTTTATTTGAACCCATATTTTGTATCTCAACATCCAACTTACTTTTTATATCCACATTGTATTTGATTTTTCTATCATTATCTATTTACACCCAACATCATTTCCGAAACCGTCCTTACTTATCAAAACTTAACTTAATCAAACTTCTTTTTACACTCAACTCAATCTACTTAAAAATAAAAAATAAAACCCTACCCAGTCCATCATCTTTCCATAGAGCAAATCCCCTTCTCTCTCTTTAAAAAATCCTTCCATCTCCCATGGTTGTCATTCCGCACCCCCATCTACTCCTCTGTAGTCATCCAAACCTCTCCCTTTTCCTTTTCTTCATCATTTGACATCTCTAAATTTCTAGAGCGCTAATTAGCTTAATAATCGGTATGAGCTTATTTATTAGATCAATGAATATTTTTAACCGTGGATATTTATTAGATATAAAAGTTGCGGACAACAATTCACATTACATTGAACTGTGGCTAAAAAGTATATCGCCTTTGCATGTTTTATAGGCGAACTCATAGCTAAGCAGTTTTTATTGTGGAGCAAAACTTCGGTAATTGATCTAAACTGGATGTGTAATGGAGTTTATGCATTTTAATGATTAAACTGATAAATATTTCGACCATATATGGATTTAATATCGTAGTATCTTTTAGCCTCTATATGCCACAAAAGTTGAGGACAAAAATTCACAATACATAGAACTGTGGTAAAAAAGTATATCGCTTTTGCACGTTTTATAGGTGAACTCATAGGTAAGCAGTTTTATTGTTGACTAAAACTCCAGGAATTGATCTAACTTAAATGTATAATTGAGCTTATGCATTTTAATGATTAAATTCATAAATATCTTGACCACTTATGAATTTAATATCATATTGTCTTTTAGCCTCTATATTGGTATCTGTGGCAAAACAATGGGTACCTTTATGAGAAAATTTTGTAGATCGATGAATATTTTTAATCTGGAAATTTATTAGATACTAGAAATTATAAGTCTATTCGTGAAAGTCTAATTCAATGCCACGTACAATATTTGTTAAGACATATTTAGGGAACTGTTATTAGCGCTCAAATAATCTCATTCTACACTTTGCACAAGTGTATTTTTCTTTCTAATTATAAAAAGTTTGGAGTGCCAAATGAGATTTTTGGAGTGCTAATAACAATTTTCTATATTTATATACATTTTATTTTAGTTTGGAAGTTGATTTCCTTATTTTTCTTTCTTTATCAAGTTGGGAGTATCATTGACTGTGACCCTGTGTAACTAGTTGTTGATTCGTTTTGAATAATCAACATTATTTACAATGTCTTGGGCATATGAGTAACAGAAAAAAAAAACGATCATGATAGCTGAATAGTAGTAATACTAATTAGTAAATAACTTGTGCAGGCATGATGTTTGCTTATAATCAAGTGGCATTAAGGGACAAATGTGTAGGTTTCATGCATGTTTGCTTATAATCAGGTGGCATGAAGGGACATGTGTATGTTTCATGCATGACTTGGAATAGTATTAAGGGAAAATTAGGTTCACATCCTTTTTTTTGTTACTTCATTGATTAAAATCCTATTCATTTTCAATTTTTGAACAAGGTCCTTGGGTATTAATAACATCATTAATTATTTGAATAATAAAATATTTTTATTTTTAAATATATTCCTTTAATGTTAAAAATGTTACAATTAGTATATTTATATTTATGGCTAAATTTTTATCATATATTATCATTAATTATTTGAATAATAAAATATTTTTATTTTTAAATATATTCCTTTAATGTTAAAAATGTTACAATTAGTATATTTATATTTATGGCTAAATTTTTATCATATATTTTTATTTTTAGTTTGTACCTATTTTTAATTTGCAAATATTTTTTAATTTGTACCAATTTTCTTTTCATTTTTAATTTGTACCCATATATAAGTTTCCTTTTGTGCTCATATTTTTTAAAATTTTATTTGTGTTTGTACCCATGTGTATACCGTCACGTGACATTGTATATTTAATCAATAATAGAAAAATTACATATGGTATATTTATGTTTTTATGCCTAAACTTTGTATCATATATTTATATTTTTAGTTTGTACCCACTTTTAATTTGCAACATTTTTTTTTAAATTTGTAGTATTTTCTTTTTAGTTTTATTTTGTACCCATGTATTAATTTCTTTTAGCGCCTATATTTTTAAAAATTCATTTGTATTGATAATTTTTAATCTTTTATCTGTACTCTAATTTATTTCTAATGTGCCCATTCTTCTTTATTAATGTACCACTTTGTTATATGTGAAATGTACCAATTTTTTTGTAAAATGTACCAATTTTTTTAACACTATGGATACATTCTTTTGCCATTGATTATTTCTTATTTTTACATAGTTTTTATCCATTTATTCAATCAAAATGTTTGAATTTGTTTATTGTAACCATTTCTATTAGTATTATAATGAGAGATTTTAAATTTATAGGATTATAAATCTCATAAAATATCAAACAATTAATGTCAAAACTATAAAAATATAAATATTAATAGTAATATAATGAGGTGTACAAAGTCAAAGGACCTTGATCAAACTTTGAATACTATTAAGGTTTTAATCAAAGAATGTTAAGGATTAGGGATCGCATCCAAAATATCCCTTTTTAATATGTATATATTAAGTTCTATTTTAATGGGATTGCTCACCACCCCTAAGTTGTGATAATGCCTTTATTTATCGATGTTATGTGAGTTCAATTAAAGTTTGAGATTGTGTTTATCCACTACATACATTTCGATTTTTTTTTTAAGTCAATCGATAGCATTAGTAAGTTAGATGTAGGGATAAATGTGTAGGTTTCATGCATGACTTGGAATAGTATTAGTAAATGCATGATGTTTGCTTATAACCAAGTGGCATGAAGGGACAAATGTGTATGTTTCATGCATATTTCGACAAAAAAAAAAATATCAACGATTAAAAATATTCATTAATCTACCAAAAGTTCATGGACGTACCCATTTTTCTACCACATATAGGAATATAGATGTGAACACGGAAAATTCCTGAAACGAAAGAGACAAGAACAACGTGCACAAACAAATATTTGTATTTTTTGATGGTTTTGGGTTACAATCTCTCTCTAATTTGATCCTCTGATTCGATCTCCGTAAGGTGTTGATTGATATTTCGTTGATCCAATGGCCGTCAAGGTTTGATCTTGGATGAACTGTTGGAAGTTTCTTCAAAGGGCCGTGGGCTTGATCTTTGGAGGTGGATTTGAGCGGATCTTCAAGGAGCCGTTGGGGCTTGATCTTGAGGATGAATGTTTCTTCAAGGGCCGTTAAGGCTTGATCTTGAATAATGGTGATGAGCGGATCTTCAAGGGCTTTTGGGCTTGATCTTGAAGAAACAGTGATGAACAGATCTTCAAGGGCTTTTGGGCTTAATCTTGAAGAACGGTTGGATGTGTGTGGATTTGTCGACGTTGTTGATCCAAAGGGCCGTTGGGGCTTGATCTTGGATGAACGGATGATGAACGATGGTGCTTTCTTCAAGGGCCGTCGGGGCTTGATCTTGAATTGGTGGATGATTGTTGATCCAAAGGGCCGTTGGGGCTTGATCTTGGATGAACGATGAACGAAGAACGAAGAGAGCTTTCTTGATTCTTCGGGCACCTGGATGCTTGAGAGCTTCGGAGTTTCAGAGCTTCAGAGCTTCAAGGTGTAATATGAATTGGTTCCCTCAAATGAATGAAATGGGCTTGTATTTATAGAATTTTCCAAGGCCTATTTTTTAATATAATATTCCAGATGAAATAAGTCGTTTCTGCCAGGTGTTGACACGTGTCCTATTTGATGACTTTTCCAACTCATTTCAATTTTCGTTTAGTCACACGCCACGTGTAAAATTTATGTAATACATAAGCGTTGACACTTTGATTTATCGGTCAACATTTATTTACCGAAATTTCGATGTCTACAATAGAGTCTAGAAGATTCTCATTTAATTGAAACATACCAAACTCATTAAACACTATAACCAAAAGCTCATTTAATTGAAAAGAAAAAGGAATCAATACGTAAAAATTGAACCAATCGATTGAACACATACCAATTATTAAGCTAATTAATGCTCTAGAAATTTAGAGATGTCAAATGATGAAGAAAAGGAAGAGGAAGAGGTTTTGATGACTACAAAGGAGTAGATGGGGTGCAGAATGACAACCATGGGAGATGGAAGGATTTTTTAAAGAGAGAGAAGGGGATTTGCTCCATGGAGATGATGGACTGGTTAGAGTTTTATTTTTTATGGGTGTAACAAGAAGTTTGATTGAGTTGAGTTTTGATAAGTAAGGGCTGTTTTGGAAATAACGTTGGGTGTAAAGGGATAATGATAGATAAATCAAATATAATATGGGTATAAAAAAATAAGCTGAATATTGAGATACAAAATATGAGTTCAAATAAAATTTCCGTCGTTTAAATACTTTTGTGAGGGCTGCATAGTTTGTGTATTTTGAGTAAAAATAGGAAAGAAAAGATAGATGGTGGAGCAAGAACTTATCAATGTTTTATTGGTTTCTGAAAAAATGAAATTGAAGATATTGTTTTCTTGTTTTTCTAGAAACGTATAGAAGGTTGATAAGATCTTTGTACTACGATCTAACTTTTCCTTGTTTTTAATCTTAAAACACAGACTTACACCGTTATCAGACAAATTTTTTAGTGTGATCGGAATACAGGATGCTATATCACTTGTCACTATATTAATGGTGTGATATGTGTATAAAAAAGTTAATAACTTATAAAATAAAAATTTTCACCACTTGCATAAAAACACTTGATATACCCCTCATATTTCCGTAACAATGAAAAATTTCTCCTGCCATTAAGAAGTTTAATAGATCATTACTTTAGTCTAAAGTAAGAAATCCAATTGCACTGTTCACCTGAACCGTGAATTTGGCCGGATTTCATTTTATTTACAAAATTGCCACCGCCTGTTCTTTTGATATATTTACGTCTATGCCACTGTGTAAATTTGGTTACATTTATGGTTTTGCCATCACCTTAAAAACCAATTTTGAGCGTTTGGGCTGCATCTAGGCTTTCGGCTTTGCATCGGCTTCGGTAGGCCTGTCGTTGTTGGCGAAGAAGGATAGAAGGACTGACAGATTGGAGAGAGACGAGAGCTTATTTTGTTAGTTAGGGGAAGCTGTTAACCTTCATGAATTAATCAATATATCTTTCTATAATCTTTCTATAAAATGCAAGAACTAGAGAGAGAGAGTAGAGAGAGAGATAGAAGAAATTTCTGTAAGATATCTTTCTTATTGATTAAGTAAAGCAACAACCTTGCCTTATATAGGCAATTACAACACTAGTACTAACTAACCAATACACCAAGATTGTGACAAGTGTCACAATCATGGACCATTGAATGTATATTCTAACATCCCCCCGCAAGCTCATGCTTTGAGGAACCAAGCATGAGATTGATACAATGAGTGCGAAACAAAGGACCACTTAAACCTTTGGTCAAAATATCAGCAAACTGTTCTTAAGACGAAACAAATTACACTGTCAACTGTTTCTTGGCTACCCGTTCTCGAACAAAGTGGACATCAATTTCAATATGCTTAGTCTTCTGATGTTGTACAGGATTAAAGGACAGAGCAATAACGGACAAGTTATCACAGAAAAGAACCAGAGGTATAGTCACGGGAAGATGCAGAAATGCAAGTAGTTGCTTAATCCAATCCAGTTCTGCAGAAGTGGAAGAAAGAGCTCTATATTCTGCTTCAGTAGATGATCTAGACACGGTTTGTTGTTTCTTGGAGGATCAAGAGATGGGATTGGAACCTAAAAACACAACCAACCCCGTAGTGGACCGTCTGTCATTGGGATCTCCTGCCCAATCGGCATCACTAAAAGCCTTGAGGTGAAGATCTCCTCGAGTATAAGTAACCCCCACAGTCATAGTACCTTTTAAGTACCTGAGAATGCGTTTGACAGCAGTATAATGAGCTACCATAGGCTGCTGCATAAATTGGCATACCTGATGCACTGAAAATGCAATGTCAGGCCGGGTGAATGTAAGATACTGCAAAGTTCCCACAATACTTCTATAAGCAGCAGGATGAGCATAAGGATCACCATCATCTTTAAGGAGTCGACTATATGGAAGGCATGGTGTGTAACAGGCATTGGCTTCAAGCATGTCAATCTTTACTAACAAATCATGAATGTATTTAGTTTGGTCCATCCCAATTTGCCTCTGGAGGTTACAAAGTGTTCAATGGGCATAAAAATAAGGGCAAAGGCAAGTATCAGGGACACAAATTCTTCAATCCCAGACCTGTGTACTCAAGTCCAGCGCATGTTTCATCTCCTCTGCATCCGGTATTCTTGGTCACTCTCCTATATCTTCCGTGGGGCCTTCATCTACACCTCTGTTTCTTACCTGTCAGTTATGTAACAGTGGTGGTCACACTGCTCCATTTTGTGATGCCAAGCCTCCTGATAGGCATGGTTGTCAAATATGTGGGAAAACAAATCATTTGACTTGGTTTTGTTTCTACAATGATAAGGGACCTAATTACATTGGTTCTCTTAGATCATCATAATCATATGGGTTTCCATCTGCCCCTCCTAACCATCACATGTTGTCTCATTCTTCTAAGTATTCATATCAAGGGTTTCCACAGCAACATACACCTCAGCTACAGCAATCTCCAATGCATGCTATGCACACTATGTTCAATTCTACACCTCAAACTGCCACTCCATCCACACCTCCACAGGTTTGGCTGACTGATTCAAGAGCAACCAATCATATGACGACTGACATGAGCAACTTATCCCTGGCATCCCCTTATCCTACCAGTGAGACCATACAAACTGCCAATGGTGAAGGTTTACAAGTCTCACATATTGGGAATTCTATCATTCATACTCCAGCAAAACCAATCAAATTAAAGATATCTTTCTATAATCTTTCTATAAAATGCAAGAACTAGAGAGAGAGAGTAGAGAGAGATAGAAGAAATTTCTGTAAGATATCTTTCTTATTGATTAAGTAAAGCAGCAACCTTGCCTTATATACGCAGTTACAACACTAGTACTAACTAACTAATACACCAAGATTGTGACAAGTGTCACAATCATGGACCATTGAATGTAAATTCTAACAGAAGCACCTAGTGGAAGCAGGATGGGAAATTATTCAAGTAGAAATGATTTTGTTGACCGGCTGCTCTCGATTGCTGGCCATGATAGATTCCGGATTCTTTAAATTGGAGAGGGAGCGTCCTGCCTTTTCTGTTAGCGGTGATTCAATGTACTATGTTAAAGATCGTTTTCTCCGCTTCTATGAGTTCTCTACCCAGAGAGGCACTCAGATTATCCCTATTCGAAGGCCAACCAAGTTATAGCTAAAAATCTGAAAGATCATTGGTATCGATTGGTAATGGAGGCCCTTCGTCAGGGTAATGCAGGCATTGTAGAATATGCATATCAGAGGACATAGAATTTTGAGAGGCTATCATTCTTATATCTTGTGACTGGAAACTTGGATAAATTGTCCAAAATGTTGAAAATTGCTGAAGTCAAGAATGATGTGATGGGCCAGTTCCACAATGCTTTGTATTTGGGTGACATCAGAGAGCGTGTTAAGATCTTGGAGAATGCAGGTCATTTACCTCTTGCTTATAGCACAACTGTAATTCATGGGCTCCATGATATTGCCGAACGTTTGGCGGCTGAACTGGGAGATAATGTTCCTGTTTTACCCAAGGTGAAATCTCCTTCTCTTTTGTTACCACCAACGCCAATCATCTGCGGAGGAGATTGGCCCTTGTTGAGGGTCATGCGAGGAATATTTGAGGGTGGTCTTGATAATGTGGGCAAGAATGTTGAGGAAGATTACGAAGAGGCTACAGATGCTGATTGAGGAAGATCATGTAATCTCTTTTTCAATAAATTAGACTTGCCTATTTGTATGGAAAAATATCCTCAAAAAATATTGCATTTATAGATTCTATAATAGTATTGACATGTATATCACTTACTTCGGAATGAAAAACTAAGAATCTATAAGCTGAACTATTAGATGCAAAACCAATAAAAACACAATCTATAGTTTTAGGCCCTAATTTTGTTCTCTTTGGCAATGGAACTTGTACTTTTGCAAGGCAACCCCACACTTTAAGCAATTTAAACGTTGGAGTTCTTCCTTTCCATAATTCATATGATGACTCCTTTCTCGTTTTAGGTGGAATTCGATTCAAAATTTTATTTGCAATAAGTAAAGCTTCACCCCACAAATTGTGTGGAAGCCAAGAACTATTCAACATAGAATTAATCATGTCTTTAAAAGTCCTATTTTTCCGTTCGGCAACACCATTTTGTTGCGGCGTATAGGGGGCTGTTGTTTGATGAATTATGCCATGTGTGGCACAAAATTCAACGAAAGCATGAGACTCATATTCTCCTCCCTTATCAGACCTTAAGACTTTAATCTTCTTGTTAAGTTGATTTTCAACTTCTGCCTTATATGTCTTACACATATCCAAGGTCTCATCTTTACTATGAAGTAAATAAACATAACAATACTTACTGAAATCATCTATAAATGTTACATAATAGTTCTTTCCACCACGAGTTGGATATGATCTAAAATCACACAAGTCACTATGAATTAAATCTAACAAATCATTGGATTTTTCATGCACTGATTTAAAGCTTTGACTTGCAAATTTCGATTCTGTACAAGTTTCACATTTAACATTATCTAGATTAGGGCTGGGCAAACGGGTACAGGAACCGCGGGTCGGGGCGGGTAATGGCGGTTCGGGGCGGGTACGAGCCGGTTCCTACTTTTAAAAAAAAGAAACGGGGCGGGCCGGGGCGGGTCTTTGTGAATTTCAGTCCGGGCCGGTTCCTGGGTATAGGAACCGCGGGTACCCGGACCGGCCCGTTTGTAATTAAAATGAATGGACCAGATTGATGAATAAGATACCATATCTAATCTGAACCGTTGTTTTAGTTTTACCCTAAGTTCTATCTCTCTCTCATCCCGATTCCCTCCCGAGTCCCGACTCTCTCACTCTCTCACTTTCTCAAACTTTCAGACCTTCCCTCGACTCCGATCCCCTCACCAACCTTCCTTCCCTCGACTCCGATCCCCTCACCAACCGTCGTTTCTCCTCGGCGAATACAACGGGACCACCCTTGCCATCGACAACATCCCAGAGAACCCAGGCCATCACCCTTGCCGTCGATTCTCTCCTCTTCGACAGCAACCCCCGCCGTCGTGACTCCATCACCCCATCACCGTCGTGACCGCCAGAGAACCCAGGCCATCATCCCTCTAAAATTTAGGTAATTTTGAATTAGGGTTTTGTTGTTAATTTGAATTTTGGGTGTAGGGATTTTAGGGTTTTTAAATTGGAATTTGGGATTTTAAGGTTTTCGAACTAGGTTACTACTAGAGTTAATTTTCCATTTGCATGTTGATAAGATTTGTAAGAGGCTGTGTTTAACTTTAACCCTCTATTTCGGAAAACATGGTTGCATTTTATAGCTGTGCCTGTGCATTTATTCAGGTATAACTGTGCCAAACAATGTAAAGTTTCTGATTTGAGAGGCATGAAGTATAACTAGGTATAACTAGGTTTAAAGTTTCTGATTTAACTCATATTTGACTAGGTTTATGTTTTAGTCTCTTGGATTTTTTAGGAAGCTCTTTCCTGTTTGAAATTTGAATTGATTATTTACTTTGTTCATCGGTTCAGGTGGTTTTTAACAAGAAGAAGTAGTTTAAGCTGTGCACTGCTTAAACTCCTGCTGATTCTGTAAGTATAAAAATTTCATCTTTTTACACTTGAGTTTGGTACCATTTTACTTTTTTGCTTGCACCCTTTTAGATTTTTCTTTTAGGCATCACTTTCCCTTGGATTATTTCATTGTTAATGATAACTGTGGAATGCTATCTCTGTGTTTCAGATTGCACCAAGATCGTGTCAGCTGCAGAGCTAACTTGGTTTAGCTGCTGATTTGGTAAATATATCTATATATATGTAGTCTTCAAGCTGTCCTTACCTGGAAGTAGATTAAAGACAAGGGCTTTTCTTAATTTGGGAAGTAGTTATTGGACTTTGGCTTAAATCAGTTTCTGCTTCTGGGTTACTGAATTTGACCTTAGAAGGTGTCAAATTTTTCTACTTTACTGTTAGAGATGTAGAGAAGTTGAAGAATCACTAGAAGAGAATGATACATGAAAACAAGGGAACTTGCTTGCTTTGATTATTTGCTTCTGGGAGTGTAGTTTAATCTTCATATGGAAATGGGTGTCTCTAACTATCTGGGTTTTTTATTTCTTATAGTGCTGATTGTTGCTCAGTGAGTGTGTATCTGGTTTGATTCTTCTATCCGAGGTATCAAATTTTTTTTTTTCAAACAATTTGTGCAGTTTGCAAATCTGTGCGGATTGTGTACAATTTTTGTAATATGAGGCATCAAATTTCATGTAAAGTTTTGTGATTTACAGTTCAGTTGAGAAGGCGCATTTGAGGCATGCTTCTGCAAAGGCGGTTCTTCGTCTCTCCAAGCACTGGAATCATAAGATACCTGTTGACATCTTCTACTTAACCTTGAAGACTTCGGAGGTGGAGTTTTTCCTCAAAATATTTTCTGTATTGCTTGCTGTATTTTTGTTTTTGTTCTGTTTTTCGTAGTACAAGTACTTGATTGTCATATTCATACAACTAGATGTCTTTTGTTTGTCTTTATTAATCTGTTTATTATTTTTGGTCTTGTAGATTGCAAACTGCACAATCTGCGCAGATTGCAAACTGCACAATCTGCACAGATTTGCACAGATTGCAATCTGCACAGATTGCAACTGCACAGTCACACACTGCACAAATTAATAACATTATGATACTTCTCAGCCTTTTTGGTCTTTTGTTGGTCAACAATCTGTGTGTTGTGTGTTCACTCTGTTTAATTGTGATGCCTGCTTCTGTTTCCCATCCCAGAGAGTAATTATTTCAAAATATCTTTATTTGATTAATGAATATAGTTCCATTATTTGATTTGCACAGATTGCAATTCTGCACAGATTGCAAACTGCACAGATTGCAAACTGCACAATCTGCACAGATTGCAAACTGCACAGATTGCAATCTGCACAATCTGCACAGATTGCAAACTGCACAATCTGCACAGATTTGCACAGATTGCAATCTGCACAGATTGCAACTGCACAGTCACACACTGCACAAATTAATAACATGATGATACTTCTCAGCCTTTTTGGTCTTTTGTTGGTCAACAATCTGTGTGTTGTGCTGCCTGCTTCTGTTTGATTAATGAATATAGTTCCATTATTTGATTTTTACAGATTTTTACATAATGTCTCAATCTCAAAGTCAAAGTGCCCCTAGCAGTACTAATGTAGCATCATCTACGGCTACATCACCATGTCCTCCACAACCAACACAAGCACAACCCGTACAACCATCAATGCCTCCCCCAAACCCCTCGTCCTCTAGAAAAAGAAAAGCACCACCTATTCCAAAGACAAAACAACCAACTATAATAGCTTCACTAGGGAGATCTTCTTCTGAGAGATCTTGGGTTTGGGATCATTTCACTAAGTGTACCGTCTCGGAAATGCAAGAAGTAGAAAAGGATGGAAAGAAAGAGAAGGTGGAGGTACAAGTATTGAAGGCTAAGTGTAACCATTGTAGCTCCTTTTTTGCATGTGATACTAGTGGGGGTGGAACTAGTACTTACATTAAACATATCAATAAACATTGCAAGTCATATCAACCAACTGATGAGTTGCAAAAGGTTCTAGGCAGTTCTGGACCTTCTGGGGATGGGAATGTCAAAAACATGCTTGTTGCTAAAGGGTGGAGCCAAGAAGAAAGTGAGGAAGGTATTATTGAGTTTATTGTGCTCGAGGAGGTACCTTTTAGTATTGTGGAGAGTGAAGGGTTTAGGCGGATGATGTGCAAAGTCCAGCCTAGATTGCATGTTCCATCTCGGAGAACTATGATGAGGGGGTTATTCAATATGTATGATAGCATGAAAAATCAGTTAAAAAAGGAGATACACAATCATAGAGTGAGCTTGACTACTGATACATGGACAAGTGTGCAAAATTTGAACTACATGGTGCTAACTGCTCATTTTGTGGATGATGATTGGAATATGCACAAAAGGATTCTAAACTTTTGTTTGATTCCAAGTCATGAAGGCAAAGAAATAGGGAAGATGATTGAGCAATGTTTGGTTGAGTGGGGGATTGAAAAGGTAATGTGTATCTCAGTTGACAATGCATCGGCTAATAAGGTGGCAATTGAGTATGTTGTTCGTAAAATGCAAAAATGGCCTAATAGTAAAATGATTATGAATGGCAAGTTTATGCATGTGAGGTGCTTAGCTCATATTATCAACTTGGTAGTGAAACATGGGTTGAAAAGATTAGATACAACTGTGGATGCTCTTAGAAATGCCGTACGGTTTGTGAGATCAAGTCCTCGAAGGTTGAGTTATTTCAAGAAATGTGTGGAGAATGAGAAGTTGGATAGTAGGGGTCTAGTTGTTATGGATGTGCCTACTAGGTGGAATAGCACATACATGATGCTAGAATCTTGCTTGAAGTTTAAAAAAGCATTTGAAAGAATGACCGAAGATGATGAAGCCAATATATACACCACCTATTTCAGTGAAAAGGTGTTTAATGATGAAGGAGAAGAAGTGGCGGGTAAAGGGAGGGTTGGACCACCTAAGGAGGAAGATTGGGATAGTGCAGAAGTGTTTGTGGAATTTTTGAAGGCCTTCTATCTTATAACTTTGAAAGTTAGTGCAAGTAATTATCCGACATCTAATACAGCTGTTCATGATGTCATTGTTGTGGAAAATGAGATTGAAAAGCTTTTTTTGCCTGAATATATGCAAACTGGAAGAACTGTAGAGTTGGTGCTACGTGATATGGCATTCAACATGAGAGCCAAATATCGAAAGTATTTTGGTTCAATTGAGTCCCTTAATCAAATATTTGTAGTTGCCCTTGTCTTAGACCCAAGGTTCAAATTGAGGCACTACATGCACCTGTGTAGAAAGCAATTACAACTTTCTGAAGAAGAGATTGAACAGAAAAGTAATCTAGTGAAGACATTGTTGAAGGCGATGTGTGATGAATATGCTTACCAAGCTTTCGGTTCACAAACACAACAAAAGGGTAGAGAAGATTTAGTTCTTGACACTTCTTCTTCAAGGGTAAAAGAATCATCTTCTAGTGTGCCAACAGAAAATCCAATGATATTTAGTCAAATCATGGATGATTGGGAGAAAGAACTAGAAGACACCGAGGATATTGCGCTTGCACATGAGGTGGATAGATATCTCCTTGACAGTGTAGAGAAAGCACAACATGGTTCACAATTTGATGTTTTGAAATGGTGGAAGTTGAAAGGGAGGAGCACATATCCCACACTTGCTTTGATAGCGAAAGATGTCTTGCCAATTCAAGTGTCAACAGTTGCCAGTGAGAGTGCATTTAGTGGAGGAAAGAGATTAATTCACCCTTGTAGATCATGTCTCCTTCCTCAAACAGTGGAGTCATTGATGTGCCTCCGAAACTGGATAAAAAGTGAACCAATTGGCATTGAGTATGAAGCAAGTTGTGCGGAGCTTGAATTTTATCAAGAGTGTGAAGAAGGTAATTATTTTGTTTTTTATAGTTTGGTTTATAAAATTAATTGGTTTACAATTAACGTTTGTTCTTTGTTGTAGAATATAAAAGAAAAAGAGCAAATACTATATCTACAAGTTCAACCATCTCACCAAGTGATCCTGAAATTCAAGCTCCACAAACAACTCGAACGAATAAAGGAAAAGGAATTTCGGTAATATTTTCAACTCAAATGAATAAACTTTAAATTTCAATGAGCATAATATGATGTTGGACTTTAAAAATGACATGTTTATATTGTATTTTTGCTTACAGATTCAATAAGGATTGTTGTCGGAACTTGGGCGTTGGAATTTGAAATTTATTGCGGATGTGTGCAATTTGTGCAATCTGTGTGCACTGCAATCTGTGAAATCTGTGTCTGTGCAAACTGCAATCTGTATTCTGTGCTATTTTTTTCAAACTGCAATCTGTGCTATTTTTTTTTCAATCTGTGCAATCTGTGCACTGCAAAATGCAAACTGCAATCTGTGCAGTTTTTTCAAACTGCAATTTGTGGAATCTGTCAGTTTTTTCAAACTGCAATTTGTGGAATCTGTGAAATTTGTGGAATCTGTGAAATCTGTGGAAATCTGTGAAATTTGTGGAATTTGTCTGTGTGCAGCAATCTGCAGTTTGTCTGTGTGCAGCAAAAACTGCAATCTGTGCAGTTTGTATGTGTGCAGCAAAAACTGCAATCTGTGCAGTTTGTATGTGTTTGTATGTGTGCAGCAAAAACTGCAATCTGTGCAGTTTGTATGTGTGCAACAATCTGTGCAGTTTGTATGTGTGCAGCAAAAACTGCAATCTGTGCAGTTTGTATGTGTTTGTATGTGTGCAGCAAAAACTGCAATCTGTACAGTTCGTATGTGTGCAGCAAAAACTGCAATCTGCAGTTTGTCTGTGTGCAGCAAAAACTGCAATTTGTGCAGTTTGTATGTGTGCAGCAAAAACTGCAATCTGTGTGCAGCAAACATGTTTAAACAGGAAGAAAACAAAAAAAAAAAACAAAAAAAAAAAAAAAAAAAAAAAAAAATAAGGACCCGTGTACCCGGACCGAACCGGCCCGTTTCAATCGGGCCGGGTAAGGTCCGGTTCCTATTTTCAGAATTGTAGTGCCCGGCCCGGCCCGCCCCGTCTCCTTTAATTCCGGGTCCGGTCCGGTCCCTTCAAAAATGGGCCCGGCCCGGCCCGTGCCCAGCCCTAATCTAGATAATCAATTTTGGGTAGCAAACCTAAATTATGCATTCTAAAAAGGGAACGGAAATTTACATGTCCTAATCTAGAATGCCATAAATTAGAAGAATCAACAATATAAGCAGAAGCATTATTTATTTCATTCATAACATTAGCAAGTACATTGAGTTTGAATAATCCATCAGCAAGGTAGCCCTTTCCCACAAACATTCCCCCTTTAGTTAATACAAACTTATTGGACTCAAATACTAGTTTGAATCCCTTATTACTAAGGATAGGACCAGAAACAAGATTCTTCCTTATATCGGGGACATGCAGCACATCAAGAAGGGTTAATTCCTTTCCAGAAGTGAATTTCAGAACACACTTCCCTATTCCAGCCACAACAGATGCGGATGCATTTCCCATAAACAGCTGCTCGTTTCCCTCAATTTTCTGGTACGAAGAGAACATATTTCTATCACCACATACATGGCGAGTTGCACCAGTATCTATCCACCAATCAGCGTGGTCAGATACAAGGTTGATTTCATAAATCATTGCAGCCAGTGCATCCACATTGTTTTCAATCAGGTTTGCGCGGTTGTTGTTGCCTTGATTTCCAGAACCTTGATCCCTTCGATGGTGACATTCTTGAGCCCTATGGCCTTGCTTTCCACAAACCCAGCAACTTCCCTTGATTTTCTTGAAGTCTTTGCCTTTCGCACTAGGGATAAATTGGCTTTCCTTCTTCTTAGTTTTCTGGAATTTTGGCCTTTGCTTTGATGAACTTCCTTCAACAACATTCGCCTTGGCTTCCATACTCGAAACCAGGCCCTTCTCATTCTTTCTGTTATCTTCCTCAATTCTCAGCCTTACAATGAGATCCTCAAGGGTCATCTCCTTTCGTTTGTGCTTGAGATAACTCTTGAACTCTTTCCAAGAAGGTGGCAGTTTTTCTATAATGGACGCCACTTGGAAAGACTCATTGATTACCATCCATTCAACATGAATGTCATGGATGATTTTTTGGAGATCTTCAGTTTGAGAGACAACAGACTTGGAATCCACCATTTTGTAGTCCAAAAATTTGCCCACGACAAATTTCTTTGAACCAGCATCCTCGGTTTTATATTTTTTCTCAAGTGATTCCCAAAGTTCATTGGCTGTTTGAATGCCACATAGACATCATACAACATATCATCTAATGCATTGAGAATATAGTTTCTGCAGAGGAAATCATTATGTTTCCAGGCATCAATGGCCGTTAAAGTTTCTGCAGAAAATATATTTTCTCCATCTCCAGTAGGCTCAGTTTCATGAAGAACATTAGCCAAGTTCAGTGTTGTCAAATAAAACAGCATCTTCTGTTGCCATCTTTTGAAATCTCCGCCCTTAAATTTCTCAGGCTTCTCAGAATAAGGTTTAGTTCCTGATTGTTCCATACTGTTCGAAGATTGTTGGAGAACAATTCAGAAATAAACAAAAATAACAGGAATTCTAATATTTTATTAACCAAAATATACTTGCTATGCAAAACGTAAATTACACAGTAATACAAACTTAATATACGAATATTAATGCAACTAACTTGATTACAGAAGGTAAAGGCTAGCGTAAAAGTTATGTCCTTCGAACAGTATTTCCGTCCTACTCCTGTGCTTGTGGTTCTACAACGTCTGCTCGATCAGGATTCAACTACCTAATTCTACAACCCGCACTGGATTATAGAATTCTAGCGAATTTGCTTTGTGTGTTTACTCTCTGGAAATTTCGTACAGAAGCAAGGAGGAAGAAAAGAAGATGATTGGAATGGAACTGATGACTCCAATTATATAGGCTCTTTCATACCTCTTCAAATACCTTTTGGATGTATCTGAAGCTATACAACTCTTTCCAAAGAGTTGTGTCTTTAATCAAAACGTTTTGAATTAATTTTAATTAAAAACTTAATTCGAAAATTAAAACTAATTGATCAGATTAATTAATATTAATTAAACTCTTTCCCAAGGCCCTTGTCTTGATTAATTAATATTAATATTATAGTATAATCATCAAGCCCAATCCACACAAATGGTGGCCCAAGCCTCAATTCTCATTCCAAGTGGTCCAACATCTAACTAATATTGTAGAGGACAAAACATATATAAAGGACATTGAGAATCTTGTTTTCTCCAATGTGGGACAAGAGTCTCAAAACTCTAACATCAGCTACACCTAATGTTAGGGGTCCTCGTGCTCTTGTATTTACATTCTCAGAGCTAGAAGAGAAGCTTAAGGCGGGTTACAAGGTCACAACCCAAGGGAAATTTGCTGATGCTTTACGTCTTCTCCTTGGTATTCTGCATACTATTCCTGTGATCGTAGTTGATTCAAGGAGAGAGGTTGATGAAGTAAAAGAATTAATTATCATTGTAAAGGAGTATGTTCTGGGTTTGAAGATGGAGATTAAGAGGAAGGAACTTAAAGGCGATCCGGTTCGCCAACAGGAGCCAACTGCTTACTTCACCCACTGCAACCTTCAGATGCCTCACTTGAGACTTGCATTACTAAATGCCATGAGTGTTTGCTATAAGGCTGGTAATCTCAACAAGGCAGCTAACTTCGCCAGGCGACTTTTGGAAACCAACCCCACCATTGAAAACCATGCAAAGACTGCAAGACAAATCCTGCAAGCTGCCGAAAAGAACATGACTGATGCAACCCAGCTAAACTATGATTTCAGAAACCCATTTGTGGTTTGTGGGGCAACATATGTGCCTATTTACCGTGGACAGAAGGATGTGTCATGCCCATACTGCAGTTCTCGGTTTGTTCAGGACCAGGAAGGAAAACTCTGTACTGTTTTTGATCTTTCAGTGGTTGGATCAGATGCATCTGGTTTGCTCTGTTCTCCTACCCAGATAAGATGATCTCCTGCTACTCAAGTGGGAGCAATTTTTCCAACCTTCAAGTCCGACAACGGTTATGTTAGTTTTCTCATCTCCTTGAGCAGCTTTCTGCTAATTATATTCCAAGATGTACACTATTGAGAAACGATGGATTATCGGCTATTGAGAAGTCGATGGAATCTCGGACATCATCCTCTCGCATTAACATTTCGATTTCCACGTTTTCGTACAAGCTAGTCGCACCAATAGTTTATGCTAGTACTAGAACAACATTGGGTGTGGGTGGGTGTGGGTTGGTTTGGGTTGGTTTTGGGCCAAAACTGAAACCAAACCGACCCAGTTGGTAGGGCCAAAATTGCAAATTGAAACAGACAAATTTGGGTCTAAAATCGATTAGGTCGGTTAATTGATAGTGGCAGGTTGATTTGGATCAGTTCTCGTTTTGTGTGAAGACAAAAATATATAACAAATTCCTCTCTCAAAAGCTACAGAACGTAGCACTAATATGAGTGATTGCCCAAAAGAAAGCACAAATGAAGCAACCCAAAGAGAGCAATAAAGCAGCAACTGCTGTCTTCTCGAAAGGGAAATTTTATTTGAACCCATGTAACCTATTTTTACACCTAACTTAAATGTAAATTGTTAATTGTCTATTTTACCGTATTGCATAATTACTATTAAGTACAAAATGAAATTAATAATAAAACTCAAATTTATCAATAAATCGATTAAACCCTACCATCACTTTTTGTTTATCCTACATTCATTCTGACTAAAACCCTAAGAGGTCTTGTAGAGAAAAACAAGTTGACGTAGAACGTTTAGCGGAGGAATTTGAAGCACAGCTTGATAGGCGCAGGGTGAAGACCAATAGGTCATGAGTTACACGTTATGATTTAAATAACATTCAATATGTATAATTAATCTGGCGTTACAAGTAGAATAAATAGGCAATGTAAGTGTTGCTCTAAGTTTCATCTTTTGTATTCCAGATTAATCAATATAGTCTTTGAGAATTCTCTTACTTTTTTTTTGGTGGATTCCAGATGAATCATTAAGGGTGAACGTGAGGATCCCTCTGTTTATCTTCTTGCTGCGTTAGTTGGCATTAGAGCAGGTTTGCCTTGGCTCGATGGCAAATGACCCGACGAATGATAGGACCCATCCTGGCGGGGAACCAGTTTACTGGAGAGAGTTTGATGCTCTTGCTGCAAGCGTTGAAGAGATTCGGCAATTGCTTCTCAACATGGGAAACAACAACAACAACAACAACAACAATATACAAAATGATCGGGATAACCGACGTGGTGGTGGTAGAGGCAACCGCAATGGTCATCCTCAATGAGAGGCTAGTGAATCGGATTCTGAGAAAGAGATAGAACATCCCGGGATCCCACATGCTACTAATCAGAACAACCGACAACCTATTGAAGATTACCGGAAGAAGGCCGACATCTCTTATTTTAATGGCCATCTATCCATTGAAGGATTTTTAGATTGGCTTGTGGAGGTAGAAAGATTCTTCGAGATTATGTCGGTACCGGAGGAGAAGATGGTTAAGATAACGACTTTTTGCTTGAAGGGAAGTGCAGCTATATGGTGGGATAATTTGCAGAAGTTGCGACAGAGGCAGGCCAAACAATCGGTCAGGACATGGCGTAGGATGAAATAGTTGATGATGGACTGTTTCCTTCAAGTGGATTAATATCAGCATCTCTATCGCCTCTACCATAATTGTACCCAAGGTAGCACGGCAGTAGAGGATTATACCGACGAGTTCTTAAGGTTGGCAGAAAGAAATTCTTTGAATGAGACTCAGGGGCAGACGGTGTCAAGATATTTCAATGGATTGACGACGTCAATACAGTAGAGAATCGGGTTACAAGTTTTTTGGGATGTCCATGAGGCTCAAAATATGGCTATGAAGGCACAACAATTAGAGAAAGAACTGAAAGAACGTGAACAAAATGAGAAGAAATCGAGCTATGGCAATAATAATAATTACCAGAGAAGGGCAGCAGATTCTTATGTTCCTAACAAGGAGAAGAAAAAGGTTTAGCCGGCCCAAGGAAATAATTATAAAGTATTGGAAGTAGGGTTAAAACAACTACTCAAGTGTGTAGGGTTAGGGTTAAAGCAACCACTCAAGTGCACTCAAGTAGGGTTAAAGCAACCACTCAAGTGCACTCAAGTAGTACACTCAAGTGTGTCTCCTAAGTGGTTAATGATTTGTTCTCTTTTCTTAGGAGTCCACCGGTTGTGGCATAACTCAAGCAGAGTTCATCTTCTTATATTTGGCTGAACATTTGTAATGTATTTATGAAAGAAATGATATACAATCCTTGAAAAGCAATATGGTATCAGAGCAGGAAAAATAACCTGCTTCTGCTTTACTACCATCTGAACGTGTTCAATCTTCAAAATGGCTGAAGACAATCCTCTTGGGTCTGATGCTGAAAGGTCATTGGTTATTTCCTCCATGAATATGCCCGAGGTGGATGTCAATCCAAATCAAAGATTAAGCTCAGTCTTGTTGAATGAGTTTAATTATTTGCCTTGGTCGAAGGCTGTATCGCTTGCCTTAGGTGGAAGGTCCAAGTTAGGATTCATAAATGGAAGCATCGAAGTTCCTGATGCTTCCTCACCAGCTTATGAATCCTGGCTTAGCAAGGATCAGTTGGTTATGTCATGGCTCCTGAATTCCATGGAACGTAAACTAGTTGAAATATTCAGTTACTCTGAATCTTCACTCCAGCTATGGGAGACTGTCAAGGAAATGTATGGTAGTCAGAACAATGCTGCATGGGTTTTCCAATTAAAGAAGGACATCTCTAACCTGCAACAAGAAGGTAAGCCCTTTGTACAACTTTTAGGTAGCATGAAAAACATGTGGAATGAGTTGGAAATATATCGCCCTCATACCACTGATGCGGCTTTGCTACAGAAGAGAGCAGAAGACAAGATATTTCAACTTCTGTCCAGTCTCGACTCAGAATATGAAGACCTACGAAGCCACATACTCATGAACACTGAACTTCCTTCCTTCACCATTATTTGTGCAACAATTCAACGTGAAGAAGTAAGGAGGAAGGTCATGAAAATTGGTACAAAGGCCAATGTATATGAAGCAAGAGCCTACCTAATCAATGAGAAGAAGTACAAAGTGAAGCATCCAAACTTGAAGTGCCAACACTGCAACTATACGGGCCATGTTAAGGAGACATGTTGGATTTTACATCCAGAATTAAAACTTGATTTCATGAAGGACAACAAGGGTTCACAGAGAGTGAACCGTACTGTACATCGAGCAAATCATGCGTCTGCCTCCTCTTCCAATGTGTCTGACACAGGCAAGAACTTCACAGCTAATCCAGCTGCACTCATGAATGAGTTTGCATTGTATCTTTAAAGAAAGAAATGAGGGGCTGAAAGTGACCGAATAGACAATGTTAAAGACGGAAACCCAACAGCTTTGCTAGGCAAGTTTGCTGGTTTCTTGGCCGACACTAAACACATACCTCAAGAAGACATGCAAGGTATCATGAAAGCTTTCAAAACTGCTCTTAATATAAATATGTTGCATGATTTTTGGGTTGTAGATTCGGGTGCCACAGACCATATGACCAACCATTTGTCTAAGTTTCATAAGTTTGAAAAATTATTAAATCCTTCCCAAGTTTCAATTGCAAATGGTGAAAATGCAAAGGTTTTAGGAAAGGGAAAAATCAACTTAATATCTGATGAAATTGAGTCGATGACCTTGTATGTTAGAGGTGTTTCCTCTACCAAGAATCGACCTTGATGCTTCAACAAATAGAGTTCTCAACCATGTCAACAATGAGGCATTACTCACTGAAAGGGGCAATGAAGGCCCTCACTCTGATGGTACAACGTATAAAGATGGTGACAATCAAGATGATCCTCACAGTGTAGCTCAAGATGTGAACGAGTGTGAGACAACTCACACAACAGCCCCACGACGCAATCCAATGCTTGAAAGACAACCTCCACCAAGGTTTCAAGACTTCGTCACCTACAAACCCAAACATCCAATCTCCAATTATGTGTCATACCAAAAGGTAACTCACTCTCATGCTGCATTCCTAAGTAACATTACAAGTTGTAGTGAGCCTCAGAATTTCCATGAGGCTAACAACAAAGCAGTGTGGAAAGAAGCAATGCAAGAAGAACTTAAAACTCTAGATCAACACAAAACATGGAGTATAACCACACTTCCAAAAGGAAAAAGGGTTGTGGGTTGTAAATGGATTTATAAGATCAAATCCAATTCAGATGGCTCAATTGAGAGGCATAAAGCAAGGTTGGTGGCTAGGGGATTCACTCAAACTTTGGATGTAGATTACAAAGAAACGTTTGCCCTTGTTGCGAAAATGAACTCAGTAAGGGTTCTATTGTCTATGGTTGTCAATAAGGGATGGTCCATTTACCAAATGGACGTGAAGAATGCATTCTTACATGGTGATCTCGAAGAAGAAGTCTATATGAAATTGCCACCAGGGCACCCTCAAAGCAATAAGCATGATTTAGTGTGCAAATTGCACAAATCAATTTATGGACTGAAACAATCCCCCTGAGCTTGGTATAGTAAGCTAAGCTCAGTTCTCACAAGTGTTGGTTTCAAAAGAAGCAATGCCGATTCCTCATTATTTGTTCGCATTGGAACTGTGGGCAAAATGGTTGTGTTGATCTATGTCGATGACTTAATAATTGCAGGAGATAGTGCTGAAGAGATCTTCAAACTCAAACAGTCACTCAGACAAAGGTTTCCAATTAAAGACCTTGGGGTATTGAAGTATTTCCTTGGCATAAAGATGGCAACTTCTCACAAGGGACTATTTCTAAATCAAAGAAAGTATATCCTGGATTTTCTCAATGAAGTTAACATGAGAGATGCCAAACCTACAATTACTCATCTGGATAGCAAGCTCAAACCTAGCTTGGAGGGCACGCCACTCACTGATATATGCCATTATCAGAGGCTTGTTGGTAAGTTGATCTACCTAACAATCACCAGACCTGACATCACATATTCTGTAAGTGTCGTAAGCCAATTCATGCACTCTCCTACAATTGAGCATTTGAACCTTGTTAAGAGGATATTACGCTACTTAAAAGGGTCTATGGGTCGTGGCATCATCATGAAGAAGAATGAAAACACACAACTCATGGGATATTGCGATGTTGATTGGGCGGGAAACGCAATCGACCGTAAGTCCATAACAGGTTACTGTACATTTTTTGGTGGAAATTTGGTCACATGGAAGAGCAAAAAACAAAATGTCATCGCACGCTCAAGTGCTGAAGCCGAGTATCATGCAATGGCCTCCACTGCGTGTGAGCTGATATGGCTAAAGGGCCTTCTGAGCGACTTAGGAGTGTTTACAACTCTCCCCATGTCCTTATTTTGTGACAATCAGGCAGCAATGCATATAGCATCAAACCCAGTGTTTCACGAGAGGACGAAACATATTGAAGTTGACTGTTATTATGTTCGGGAACAAGTCCAGTCGAAGGTGATTCAGACCCATTATACCAGAAGTTGTGATCAACTGGCCGACATTTTCACCAAACCCTTGGCTTCTCACCAGTTTCAACGACTTTTGTCCAAGCTTGGATCCATAAATCTTCTGGATCCAACTTGATGGGGAGTATTGGAAGTAGGGTTAAAGTAACTACTCAAGTGTGTAGGGTTAAGGTTAAAGCAATCACTCAAGTGCACTCAAGTAGGGTTAAAGCAACCACTCAAGTGTATTTATGGAAGAAATGATATACAATCCTTGAAAAGCAATATAAAGGGTAGAATTACAGAGGAGAGAACAGCCGGGACACTGACATATATCAGAATCGAAATCAGATGCCAAACCTTGGTCTGTATGCCAGGGCAATTGGTGATGTCTGCTATAAGTGTTTCCAGCATGGCCACAAGTCCAATAAATGTCCGAAGCGGAAGCAAGCGAACCTTGTAAAAGGAACCGAAGAAGCTGATAATCACGATGGAAATTATAATGATGATTATGATGGGGCTGAGTTTGCATATGAAGATAATCATGAGGTTGTGAATTTGATGATGACTCGTATTGCTATTGAAGAGGACGAAGTGCTTAACATGCATGGTGCTACAACGAGCTCTCATTTCGCCTAAACAAAAAGGGTAGAGAAATCATATATTCCGCTCCTTATGTTCTGTTGACAACAAGGTGTGTACATTGATTGTGGACAATGGTAGCTGTGAGAATTTTGTGTCATAAACGCTGGTTGATTATTTAGAACTTCCGACAAAGAAGAGTACATATCCTTATATGTTGGGTTAGGTGAAGAAAAAACCGTCGGTGAAAGTGACAAAAGTATGCAAGATTCCTTTTTCTATCGGTAAACATTACAAACATGAGATTTGGTGTGATGTAAATGACATGGATGCTAGCCATGTATTACTGGGAAGGCCATGGCAATGTGATGTTGCTACCCACAAAGGGCGTGATAATGTGTTTATCTTTGAGTGGGGTTCTCGCAAAATTGCTCTTGCTCCTGTTAATCAATCTGGAATATTAGAAAAACCACAAGTTGGGAGTTCAAATTTTCAAGCTATCTCTAGGAATAGCCACGAGTTTGAAGACATTATCAAAGAAGTTAGATTCATGTATCCAGTTGTACTTAAGGGGCTCATGGTGACAGATGTTGCTATAAGTCACATTCCAAAAGAAGTGCAGGAAATTTTGAGAAAGTTTGAAGATTTGGTTTTTGAAGATTTACCAGAACAACTTCCTCATATGCGAGGTATTCAACATCAGATTGATTTAGTCCCTGGAGCAAGCCTTCCTAATTTACCCCATTATCGGATGAGTCCAAAAGAAAATGCAATCTTTAAGGGGAAGATTGGAGAGCTACTAAAAAAAGGATTTATTCGTGAAAGTATGAGTCCTTGTGCAATTCCCGTCTTGTTAGTGCCAAAAAAGGATAACACTTGACTTATGTGTGTTGATAGTAGAACCATTAATAAGATCACCATCAAGTATAGATTTCCAATTATGCGGTTGAAGGATATGCTGGATGTTCTTGAGGATTCTAAGGTGTTTTCGAAAATTGATTTGCGCAGTGGCTATCATCAGATTAGAATTAAACCAGTAAATGAATGAAAGATAACATTTAAAAGCAAGGATGGTCTGTATGAATAGTTGGTAATGCCATTCGGATTATCAAATGCACCAAGTACTTTCATGAGACTTATGAACCAGGTTTGCGTCCTTTTACTAGGTCATTTGTTGTTGTGAATTTTGATGATATCCTGATTTATAGTAAAACCAAAGAAAAACATTTAGTGCACTTGAGACAAGTTCTGGATGTTCTGGAAGAGAATAAACTTTATAATAATTTGAAGAAGTGAACTTTCCTTACAAATAAGTTGCCCTTTTTGGGGTATATTGTTAGCTAAGATGGAATTCATGTGGATCAAGACAAGGTACGCGCAATCAGAGAATGGCCTACTCCAAAGACTGTAAGTGAGTTGTGTAGTTTCCATGGCCTCGCTACTTTTTACAGGCACTTTGTATGAAACTTTAATACCATTACAGCTCATATTACTGAGTGTCTCAAGCAAGGGAAGTTTCAATGGGGTGAAGCACAAGACAAAAGCTTTGCGTTGATTAAAGAAAAGCTTAGCACTACACTGGTTTTAGCCCTTCCCAATTTCGAGAAGATATTTGAGGTCGAATGTGATGCAAACGGATTGGGTGTGAGAGCTTTGTTGTCTCAAGAAAAAATACTAGTGGCATTCTTCAGTGAAAAGTTGAGTGAAGCCCGTAAAAAATGGAGTACTTATGATCAAGAATTTTATACGGTTGTGCGTGCTTTGAAGCAATGGGAGCATTATCTAGTGCAACGAGAATTCATCCTTTATACTGATCATCAAGCTTTAAAGTTCATTAACAACTAGAAGAGTGTGAGTAAAATGCATGTAAGATGGGCCACTTTCCTTCAAAAATTTCCTTTTGTGAGTAAGCATAAATCTGGATCTCTCAATCATGTTGCCGATGCTTTGAGTCGGAGAGCAAACTTGTTGATTACTTTAGCACAAGAGATTGTGGGGTTTGAGTTTTTAAAGGAGTTATATGAAGCTGATTTTGATTTCAAAATAGTTTGGGTGAAGTGTGATCAAAATCAACTTCATTCAGATTACCACATTAGAAATGGGTATTTGTTTAAAGGCAACATGTTGTGCATTCCTAACTCGTCCTTACGAGAGAAGCTTATTCGAGATATTCATGGAGGCGGTTTGAGTAGACACTTAGGCAGGGACAAAACCATTGCAGGAATTGAGGAACGTTATTTTTGGCCGAAGTTGAAGAATGATGTTGGCAAAATTGTGAGAAAATGTTATGTTTGTCAGGTGTCAAAGGGTCAAGCATAAAATACTGGTCTTTATATGCCTTTACCGGTTCCTACCGACATTTGACAAGATTTGTCTGTGGACTTTGTGCTGGGACTTCCTCGAACCCAAAGTGGGGTCGATTCTGTGTTTGTTGTGGTTGACAGGTTTTCTAAGATGGCACACTTTATAACTTGTAAAAAGACTTCTGACTCTACTCACATAGCCAAACTGTTTTTCAGGGAGGTTGTGTGTTTGCATGGTGTACCCAAAACTATTACATCTTATCGTGACACCAATTTTTTGAGTCACTTCTGGATTACGCTATGAAAGCTCTTTAGTATTACCTTGAAACTTAGCAATACAACGCATCCACAAACCGATGGCCAGACGAAGGTGACTAATAGAACGCTTGGCAACATGGTTCGAAGTGTTTGTGTTGATAAGTCAAAGAAGTGGGATAATGCCTTGCCTCAAGTGGAGTTTGCTTACAACAACGCTGTTCATAGTGCCACAAGAAAGTCCCCTTTCTCTTTGGTCTATACTTCAGTTCCTAACCATGTCGTTGACTTGGTCAAACTTCCCAAAACCCATGAAGCTAGCATAGGCGTTCAACATATGGCTAAAAACGTTATGGAGGTTAAAGAAGAAGTGCGAATTAAGCTGGAAAAAACCAATGCTAGGTACAAAACTACTGCAGACAAGCATATGCATGCTAAAGTTTTCGATGAGGGAGATTATGTGATGGTGTATCTCAGAAATGAGTGATTCCCTGTTGAAACCTACAGCAAGCTGAAGCCACGCAAGTATGGATCGTATAAGATTTTGAAGAAGATCAATGACAATACTTATGTTGTTGACGTGCTCGCATCTATGGGAATTTCGAGCACTTTTTAATGTTGCAGATTTGTTTGAATAGCATGAAGATGAAGTGCTCTATCCTGAAGATAACTCGGGGGCGAGTTCTTCCGAAGTGGAAAAGTCTGACGTAAAACGTTTAGCGGAGGAATTTGAAGCACAACTTGATAGAAGCAGGGTGAAGACCAATAGGTCATGAGTTACACGCTATGATTTAAATAACATTCAATATTTATAATTAATCTAGTGTTACAAGTATAATAAATAGACAATGTAAGTGTTGCTCTAAGTTTCATCTTTTGTATTCTAGATTAATCAATATAGTCTTTGAGAATTCTCTCACTTTTTTCTGGTGGATTCTAGATGAATCATTAAGGGTGAACGTGATGATCCCTCTGTTGATCTTCTTGCTGCGTCACAAGTTTTTTTATTGATGGATTGTGATTTTGAAGTTTTGAATCCTCCAACTAAAGTATGACTCAATTTATGAATATTTTGTTTGTTTGAATTTCAATTTTTTTTTTAAGTTTAGAAGATGAGTATTTGGGTTTCAATTTTTTTTATCAATCCCGAATGATTTGTTAAGCTTTCTGCAATTGAAAAATTCTAAGGAAAAACTTCTTACCAATGTTCTTAGATTATAAACTTCCTTGCTTGTTGATAAATATAAGGGGATAGATTGTTTGATTTGTTGCTTATGCACATCAGTAGAAAGAAAAAAGGCAAATGTCTGGGTTTGGTAGCAAAAAGAAAAAATAAAAGTAGCCATGGAAATGCTAATGGAAAGAGGGGGTGGGGCAAGAGCACCTCTTTTTTTTTTTTTTTTTTAAATCAATTACAGATGTTATTTTATAAAGGGAATGAGTGTAAAGATAACTTAACATTTTGAATTGGGTTTGAGAGGGTAGTTTAGGTAATAAATTTGGGTTTAAAGAGAGATTTATTCTTTAATAAAAAACAATATGGATGAATAGAGTAAGTTAGATGTGAAAAGAGATTACATGTTACATGAGTTTAAATAAAATTTATCTTCTCAAAATGGTGCCCCTTGCGTGTGCTTCTAAGTCCCAAAATGGAAGAGCCGATTGCTCTCTTTTCCAAATGGGAGAGCTGAATGCTCTCCTCCGAATGTGTGGCTCTCATCTCTCTTCTACATTTTTTTTGGTCATATATCTCCTCTGCATTTAATAATTATAAAAGGCATCAAAATGTCCTTCATAATTTCATTCATCTCTGCTTTTTAGGCACCGAAATATTACATTTACTTTTTGCTATTTGCTTTTTGAATGAAAAGAAAAAGGACACTTAAACTAATTAAGTTTTGTTTTTATGTGAAGGAAACATAATAGGGAAATTTTATTTGAATTCATCTAACTTTTTTTGTACCCAATTTACTCTCTTCACCCATATTATTTTTTATTAAAGAATTAATATCTCTTTAAACCCAAATTTATTACCTAAACTATCATCTCATACCCAATTCAAAATGTTAAATTATCTTTACACCCATTCCCTTATAAAATAACATCTCTAATTGAATTTTTTTTTTCAAAGAGACGTCCTTTGCCCCTCTATAATTGCATCTGATGTATAGGACTAGCACTTCCATGGCTGTTTTTTTTCTTTCTGCTACCATAACCCATCTATGGACTTGGGATCCAAGAGATCATTCCATAGACTTGAATTTGCCAAGAGAATGTTATGCAAGCTCTAGTTCAGTTCATTTTAAATCGAGCATTTTCATGTATTTTTTAAGAAACTTTGAAGTGACATAGGGCTAGCAAATAAACAAATTGGAGTTATTTCGAATAAAAAAGGTGCAAGACATGCCACCTGCTAGTTCGTGGTTAAGGTTGAGCAATCTTTATTTGCACCAAGAATCAAGTTTTATGTATTTGCAGTACTAATCAAAAGTTCTGTATTGGTGTTTTGGGACACATACAGATGGCAGAGAAAAACAAATACAATATAATATAAAAAGTATGAAATTTAATCCAAAGAAGAAGCAAACAAATAAAATATCCATAAATCTAGTCATACCTTAGTTGGAGGATTAAAAACTTCAAAATCACCATCCATCAATAGAAAAACTTGTTTTTCTCTATCAGAGCTATTAGGGTTTTAGCCGGAATGAACGTAAGATAAATAAAGGGTGATGCTGGGGTTTAATTATAATATGTGGGTCTATTGATAAATTTGATTTTTATTATTATTTTCATTTTGTACCTAATAGTAATTATGCAATAAGTTAAAATAGACAATTAACATTTAAAATTTAAGTTGGGTGTAGAAAGAGATTAGATGGATTTAAATAAAATTTCTCAATACAATAACTCGTAAATAATTAACTATTTATATTACTACACGTATTAATTATGATTAAAAATTTAAAATTAAATATATGCGAGTCGGTTCAATTAACCACAACCTAAGAATTTTTGAAACCGCTTGTCAAACCGATTAAGATAAGTGCGGTTCGTTTTATCCACCAAAAATTGAAAACAAGAAAAAAAAAAACCAAACCAAACAGCCGCCAGTGCTGTTCGTGCAGTTCAGTCGGTTTCTTTTTAAAAAATGCCCAGCCCTCACCTCCAGCATAAGCCATTGAAGGCGGCCCGAGGTCCGCATCCCCTCTAGCTTAATTGCTACCATTTTCATGCTAGGCCTTTCCTTCCTTTTCACCCTCAAAAATCTACTTGCAAGATTAGCCACTTCTTTCAGTGACTCAATATTTCTCTTTGTGACTGTTGTCGTCTAGAATTTCAGTCAAGTGACCCTCTTCCACGGAACAAATGAAGAAGCTTGCCAGGTTTCTCTCTGCCCGAGGCCTAGGAAAAGAGAGTGCCGTTTTGCTTGTTAGTAGCTCCACAAGGACAACTCCGAAACTGTAGACGTCACTCTTTTCTGTTAGCTGGTTCGAATGAAAGTACTCAGGATCCAAGTACCCTAGCCTTGCACAAGAGTTGTTATTTGAGCTTGATCTAGAGGAATCAATCGCGAAGCTCCAAAGTCCGACACTCGCTATGTAATTGTCGTCGAATAGTATATTTGTTGTTTACACATCTCGGTGTATGATTGGCATGGAGGTGGCATGGAGGTGGAGGAGCGCAAGTAATAAGTATGCCAGTGCTCTGGCAGTTTCTGCTGCGATATTCAATCGTAACTCCCATGAAACCGATGATTCTTTGCTCTTTATGCTATGAAGATGATAAAAAAGAGTTGCCCCGGTGATGAACTCGTAAACTAGTAATGACACCGGTGTCTCTAAACAGCAACCCAATAGTTTCACCACATTTCTATGGTTGACTTGAGAAAGAACGATAACTTCATTGATAAACTGCTCACATTGGGTTGAAGCTCCGATTTTCGACTTTTTTATGGCAACCACTTCATTATCCGGTTGTATTCCTTTGTAGACTGTTCCGAAGCCTCCTTCGCCGACGACTCTGCTCTCATGATAGTTGTCTGTGCCCTTCTTAAGTACTGCTGTAAAGATTGTTGTTGTCTCCACCCTTTTCTTTGAAATACTTTTCTCTGAGTTTGATATAATTATTTTTCTTCATTCTCTGAGTTTGATGTAGTTATTTTTCAAATCTAACATCCATGCAAACACTAAATGCCAATACACAACGTCATTTAACCAGTTAAACAATTGGTATCCCCGACCAACTGCTCCGATGCACACCCTAAATTCCATGCAAATCCTTTTGAAGAAGAAATTAGTTTTTGGTGTTGGGCCACTTCTTACGTGGAAGGTTGGGATCTCCACCACCTACCGCTCTGAGACATACCCTAAATAAAAACTTCCAAATGATGACAAGTAATATATTTTTTTATACAAGCGATACTTTACTTTTAATTAAAATCTAAATTACAGCAAAGGAAATTCCAAACTCGAGTGTATAGAGAAAGTACATCCGTTCTAGCCAATGTGGCTACACTTATCTTTTGATGAAAAATAACACTATTTCACTATGGCTAGAATGATAAACAATGTTGAGTTGATTATATGAAGCAGTGAATTATCTTCCATCATCATATGGAATTAACATCTGGATCTGCATGCTGTCATACTCACTAGCTGTACCAATACTAGGACCACAATCAGCTCTAAAAGCCACAGGATAAGCATCTGAGTTAGGTGTCCCAAGTAAGTACTCAGTCTCTTCTGAAAAAATTTCAGCTTTTCCCCATGCATGCTTTTCTGTAATTCTCATTCCTTCCAGCTCCATGGCAACTTCTTTCATTGTTGGCCTGTCCTCCCCTTTTAACCTTACACATCTTTTTGCGAGATTGGCCATTGTTTTTAGTGTCTCAATGTTTCTCTCGTTGATTATGGCATCATCGAGAATTTGATTCAAGCGATCCTCCTCCATTAAGCAAACAAAGAAGCTTGCTAGGTTTCTCTCTTCCTCAGGCCTGTCAAAAGAAAGTGCTACTTTGCTTGTTAGTAGCTCAATAAGGACAACTCCAAAGCTATAGACGTCACTTTTATCTGTTAGTTGATTCGTGAGGAAGTATTCAGGGTCTAAGTATCCGAATGTTCCTTGCACTAAAGTTGCAAGTTGGGCTTGATCAAGAGGAATCAATCGTGAAGCTCCAAAGTCTGACACTTTTGCAGTGTAATTTTCATCTAGCAGTATATTGGTCGCCTTCACATCTCGGTGTATAATTTGCATGAGAGCGGAGGAGTGTAAGTATGCTAGTGCTCCAGCAGTTTCAGCTGCTATCTTGAGTCGTAATTCCAATGAAAATGGTGATCCTTTCCTCTTTTTACCATGAATGTGCTCAAAGAGAGTGCCGTGAGTGACAAACTCGTAAACTAGTAGAGGAACTTCTGACTCCAAACAACAACCCAATAACCTCACCACATTTCTATGGTTGATTTGAGAAAGAACAATCAACTCATTGACAAACTGCTCCTTCTGGGTTGGGACACCAATTTTAGACTTTTTTATGGCAACCACTTTATTGTTATCTGCTGCTAATATTCCTTTGTAAACTATTCCATAGCCTCCTTCACCAAGGATTCTACTTTCATGGTAATTGTTTGTTGCCTTCTCAAGTTCTTCTGCCGTGAAAATTTTTGTTGTCTCCACAGAGCCTCCTTGACTAGCGATTTTTTGTTGTAACAATAATCCACCATTTTCTTTAAAGTATTTTTCTTTGAGTTTGAGGAACTTTCTTCTCTGCATTCCCCAATATATCCAAGAAGATCCACTTAGTAAAAGCATGAAGCCTCCACTGGCACCTGCAAAAATGATTGCAAAATTACAAGAAATTATACAGAGCAAATCATCAATGTATTAATCTTGTTTTTGTCGTCTGGCTAGTTTTGGAACAAATTAGGTTTTGGACAAAGTGATCTTTTGTGACAAAAAATGACATATACTACACAATGAGAATATTTACTCATTTTGTACATGCATGGATCTTTCTAAGAATATATATGTAAGTATTAGTCATTCTTTGGGCAAGACAGAGTCTTATTATATTTGTTAATAAGGTGGCGATATCAGTTTTAATATCATGTCAATAACAAAGTATACATACCAATTTCGATTGGTATATTATTAACAATATTGATTTGAAAATCTATCTTCCAGATAGCACTTCTAATATATGTTTGAAAGTTTGGATCTAAAAATGGTCGAGTAAACAAAATTTGAGTGCAATTGTTCAAAGAAAAATTAGTACGTTTAGAATTTTAGACTAGAACTATATGATGTGATAGATAATAAACTAACAACCCAACAAGAGATTTGTAACTAAGTTTGCACACAAGATCCGAGTTCAACTTTTTCCTCCACCAATATCCCTTGTATATGTAAAAACACGCGCCTAAGGAAAAAGTAAAATAATTACCTAGTGAAATTATAAGCAGGAGACTGAGCTTTGCTCGACCGTTGTCCTTGATGCAACTTTTTTTATCCATATCGTCATTTTTGTACCCTTTCGGACATTCACAAGTATAATTTCCCGCTGTATTTATGCAGGTTCCAATACTGCAGGAGTCTGAAGCCTTGCACTCATCAATATCTGATAAGAAAAAGAATGAATTAAATCCATGAACAAAAGGTAAAACTAAATTCCCACTTTTGAGACTTTTTGTAAACAACTCAGTACTATAAAATGCCCAAGGGAAACAGTACATGTACCCACAGATTTGACAATCCACTGCAAATTTAGTAATTGGGTGCAATTACTGGGAAAGGGATCCTCTCTGGAACCCTTTTTACCTAAGTTAACTGAGCAAAAAATTCGGATTCTTGAAATTTGATCAAACGGCTAAAGTTATTATAACTTTTAATAGAGCTCTCTGTTTTTAACCGTTTGATCAAATTTCAATGACTCAAATTTCATGCTCAGTTGGCTTAGGTGGAAGGGATCTGGAGATGATCCCTTTCCCAATTACTGTTAGCTTGTGGGCACTATCTTCACAGAGCAACAGCATCTGTGCCTAATTGGCGGCTACTTGGCATGGCCAGCTAAGCTTCCATATGATTTTAAAGGTTATTTTGGGTTCAGTCTCCAGTTAATCTAATTGTTAGATTGAAACTTTGTTGAATTAAATATTTTGATCGAGGTTCCTAACGATTTAACTCCTGTATTTGTATATTCAATATCTCACAAATTATGAAATTTAAACAAATTCAAATAATATTTTTACAATAATAAAGTAATACTGTTCTTCAAATAGTTCAACCCAAAAAAAAAAAAAAAATTAATGCACCCATGTAATTATTTCTATATTTTAAGAAATAACTACTGATATAATTTAAAGTATAATATAAATACATGTTATTAGCATGGGTACATTCACCACAAAAATATGGGTCCATATTAAATTAATTAATATGGTACATATTAAAATTTAAAATTATAGGTACAAATTAAAGTTAAAAATAATATTAGTACAAATTTTAAAAATGAGTACAAATAAAAAAAAATATATGAAAAATACTGAAAAGATATATTTGGAAATGATTAATAAGTTTTTTTTATTTTCAAAATTGACATATGATGATATGTGAATAATTTGATATTCAAATAATGACATGGACAAAAGTCAAAAGACCTTGTCAAAAATGAAAAAATAATAATTTAATTGATAAGAATGAAAAATGAGAAATGTAAACTTAATTTATCCTTATTTTAACGTTTTGAAACCACTGTAACAGAAATTGTTCATCTAGATTATTACTGCATAGTGCCTTCTTTGTCTATTTACCACGAACAATTTTTCTTTACTAATATTATAGTCACCCCAACAAAAGTGGTAATTTTTTTTTTTTACAAGAAACGATAGTAGTATTTCCTTGATCATCACAAACAAATACAAATGTGCCAATTGGTACAATGCTTTAGTGATCAACACATTAATTTGGAGTGAATTTGCACAAATAAGTGATTAATTAAAAACCCTACACGTCTACCACAACCATAGGTGCACCAACACAAATTTGTCACAAGAACGATATATGTAACAAACCTATACCAGTCCACAGACCGATTTTTGCTGATGAGCGAGGCCACACAACATCATCGTTGGAGAATGAGACCACATAAAATCATTGCTGAAAGACGAAACCACATAATCATCGTTTGAAGGCAAGACCACATCAAGCTGTCGCACAAAGCGGACCACATATCCCCCAAACACGGCACAAACAAAAGTGGCAATTATTTGCTGACTAATGCTTTTTACTCCTAGTAGTAGTACAGTACTTTGCAACATATAATAAGATAAAGGGATCAAAAGTGTTCTGAATCCCTCAACGCAACCCCCCAATGAGCCTAACCATACGGAAGATGATCCGCTTCAGATTCACTTTGTAAGAATCTTAGAGATCCTTACATTCTAGCCTTTTATCGTACATTGTGTGGTCAGTTTTCGTTAAGTACTACTTGTGTTTAAGTTTAAATAAAAAAAAATCAAATGATTTATGACCACACGATGCACGATGAATGATTAATTAAGATGTGAGGATCTCTAGGATCCCCACAATTTGAATCCGGATGGGATCCAAATCCTAACAATACAATTTATTTGTTTAAACTATAATCAAATATGTAGACCTACCTACACACACATATACGCGGGCGCGCACACACATATACGCACATACATACACACACACACACATACACGCATACACACACACGTACACGCATACACACATACACACGTGCATGCATACATACATACATACATACATACATACATACATATAATATGTTTTGATATACGCAAAATTGTTTATAATAATAATGATCAAATGGTCAAATGGTGTCTAGATTTATTTACCTTGGCAACCATCCGGGAGGTATGGGTTCCCTTCGTAACCTGGCAGGCACCGGCATATGTAGCCTGAAGACCGATTATGGCAGGAGCTATTTGCTTTGCATGCAAAAGTGCTCTCGTTTTTAGCTGCAATATTACATAACTCATTCCCATTCCCAATTTCCCAATCAAGAATTGCCGGAAGCCGGGTTGTATCGTTTAGTTCTCGAAAACTTGTGCTGTTAAAGTTGAACTCGCCTTCTTGCACAAGGAACGCGTAGCTGCATGGGTTGAAGTCCCACACATCCGTATGATTGTTAAAGCTTCTCAAGGTCACAGTCTGATTTTTCAGCCCACTAGGGATTTTAGTTTGGCAACATCCAACGCCAGAGCAAGTATCCCGCTGATCGATAGCGTTGTCAAGATTGTCACATATGGACATGCACCCAGTTGTGTACTTTTGTTCATCCCGGTGACCTGTAAAAAACGCATATGTGTCGCATCCAACTGCGACGAACATGTTTTTGGTTTCGGAGATGGTGTAAGGAGGAGGAACCCAGAGCCTGGAATTGTTCCGTGCGGTCAAGTTGCCTTGAGCATCATAACAATCATTGGCTGCGAACTGTAGTATTTGGAGCTCACCGTCATAAAGAGATATGTTGGTAATTTCGATATTGCTCGTCATCAAACGTGTTGTTGGCTGTTGAGTGGAATTTTCACAAGTGATGTTAAACCGGCTTTGGAGGTAGCAACCAGAGCCTATGCCAAATGGGTATGGAATTGTGAGATTACCACAATGGTCAGGGCAGCCAGGCAGTGCCTGAGGCGGAAGGAGAGATTGAGCTGTTGTTGGAGTTGGAGTTCCTAGTAAAATTGTAACCACTACCACCATTATTAAAGAGATATGCAAAATATGCATCCTCCTATGTAACGCCATATAGTATTAACTAAAAAGGGTCGAGCAGATCGTAGCAGTAGCAGAGAAATCCAAGCAGGTGACGGATCCAAGAAATTAAGGAACTGCTAATTAAGAAGGTTGGCCTTCTGTAGGAATATATATATATATATATATATATATATATATATATATATATATGGAAGGGATTAAAACGCGTGGTGGCATATTTTGTGTTGGGGGAAATTGCATTCCTCATCTTGACTTTTTCTGTTGTTGTTTTAGTCCATCATTAGGCTTTGTCCGGTTTATGACTTAGTACTGAGTTTTGACCAAAAAAAAAAACTGAGTACCGATTCATTAGTCAATAAACGACGGTAGTGTGCAAAGTCAAGTCAAGTTTATTTAATTATTTAAAGTTAAGTCAAGAAAGATTGCTGATGTGAATTTATTGATTATTTTCTTTCTCTGGTTTTTTATTTTATTTTGAAAGAAACTAGTTGTTGAAATACTTTTGTGAGGGTTGCATAGTCTGTGTATTTTGAGTACGGATCTCTTCTATCAAGATCATCGGATCAAGTGATTCGGATCTTTGAAATTTTATACAACGGTCTATCTATTTTGATCTTTTAAAAGTTATAATAATTTTTAACCGTTAGATGTAATTTCAAAGAGCCGAATCACTTGATCTGATGGCCTTGATGTAAGAGTTTTGAGTAAAAACAAGAAAGAACAGATAGATGGTGGAGCAAGAACTTATCAACGTTTTATTGGTTTCTAAAAAAATGAAATTGTAGATATTGTTTTCTTGTTTTCTAGAAACCTATAGAAGGTTTATAGGGTTATTGTTCTACGATCTAGCTTTTCCTTCTTGTTTTTAATCTTATTACACAGACTTACACCGCCCTCACAGTAGGAAGTTTAATAAATCATACATATTAAAACTCGGATGGCACTGTTTATCAACAGTGTCCTGATAGATTTGTCCCTCGATTTCTTCTTGGTCTCCTGTTGCGTGGCCTCCTTTGCACAGTGAAAGGACCACTTTTTCCTCGCTGGCCACGCGTTCTTCATCGACTGCCTTTCCTGTTGGATTTCTCTGCTGTTTCATTCTCTGCCTTCCATTTTCTGCAATCGCTTTTTTTTTCCTCCTTCTCATCTACACGTGTTGGTCATCGTGGAAAGAAAAGTGGTGGAAAGCCAAGGAAAGCAGTGGAAAAGCCCATTTACTTCCGTTCGTTGATCTCAGAAGGTGCATTCGCCGTTCTCGAGTACTCTTGATGGCGTTTTCTCTCACTTTCTTGCTAAAAACGACGGAACCAATCAAAATTTATGCAAATCTTTTTCTTAGAAACACAGTGGAGATCTCTTCAGTTTTCGTTGGGAAATTTGAAAAAATAACCAAATTTTAGACCCAATATAGAGTTATAACCACTATTTTAATTTTATGATAATTATAACCAAAATTTGACGTAAAAGTACTAATATACCTTAAGTATTAGGGTTTCTCACAACAACCAAAACACAACCTTATAATGAGGAACTAATCTCTATCGCTTTTTTGTTTTCATTATTCTCTGCAGATTGTGAACTACTTCCTGCAACCTTCCGAATTTCTGCACAATGAAAGCATGAATCAAAAAGTAAAACCAGCAATATTTTTGCCGTATCCTTTCTATGCCTTTGCAAGAATTAGAGATTTTGGTGGCAAACAAAATTTGACTCCATAAGCAGCATGGAGGCAAGAATTACGAGTGGAGGACGATTTCCCTCCTCATCACATTGAGAGTTAAGCTCGAAAAAAAATGTTTCACTTCACACTAGACCTGGAGGATTTTCTGTGGTATATTTATTTGGTCTTAATTTATGTTTTACTCATTTTCCAGAAAGGCTACGCTTTCAAAGCTCCCCTTTTCACAAAATCAGTGGTACCTTACTCCCCCTTCTCTCTATATTTTAATCTTCCAAGTTCTCTAATTTTTTACATTTTTCATGGAAGTTGTTTTAATTCATGCTTTCATTCTGGTTTAAATGTTGCATATATTTAAATGTATAGTTAAAGATCGTAGACATCTGAAGGAGTTTAAATCTCCATCTATATTCAAATATGCAATATTATAAGTTGGGTTTTGGTTGTTGTGAGAAACTCTAATATTAAGGATATATTAGTACTTTTACATCAACTTTTGGTTATAATTATTATAAAATTAAAATGTTGATTATAATTCTACGTGAGGTCTAAATTTTGGTTATATTTCCAAATTTCCCGTTTTCGTTGTCATGATCTCTGGAGAAAAAAAAAGTTGATTTTTTTTTTAAGTTTTTGGTTTGTGGGTTTTTAATTTTTTGACTTTTTGTGCAGATGAAGGAAGAACCCAAAAGAGATATGTTCGCTGAAGGACTTGATAAGAGCGTCCTTCATTGGATTAGAGAGGTATATGAAGAAAAATCATTACCCTCTTCCTTTTTTTGAATTAAAAAAAATAAATAAAGGAGGGTTTAATTTTAATGTTGTTTGATTTAGTCCTCAGCACCATTCGTGGTACTTGTACTCATTCACTACCCGATAAATAAAACCCATTTTTTTATTTTATGGGGATTTTGGTTTTTGATGTTTTCTCAGTGATTGATTTCTTTGGCATTTAATTTTTTTATGTTTTCTCACTGATTGAATTATGGGTTTTTAGCCGTCCCTAATTTCAGTCGACCTAGGCAGCAAAGGGAGTTTGCCCCTGTTTGCTTTTCCTTTTCTCACCAAATATCTTTGCTAGCATGATTTGCCAAACTCGCTGATCGCGTCTGCTCTGGTGGACCAGGTATGACTTCTTTCACTTTCCGTTTGTTTCTCGAGAAAATTTAGGGCTAGAAAGTGCGTAGAATTTTAATCTTTAAACTTTAAACTATCCTCTACACAGAGAAATTAAATTTTAATCCCAGTTTCTGTATTCCTCTATAATTGAAGGTCTTCGACTCCCTAAAAGGCCGATTAACACCAGTAACCACAACACCAACAATGACTAATGCAGCTTAGGTGCAATTAAACTATTAACACTATACTATGAATCGAAGAAGAAGAGAAAAGTACATGATTGCAGAGAAATGTATAGAGAGAGAGAGAGAGAATGAAATAATGCTTTGTATATTGCAGAATGAAATCAGATACAAGTCACAGAGAGAAATTCTCTATTTATACATGCTCTTTGCTTTCGTGGTAAGTTTCTAACAAACTAATAACCACCTTTAGCTTCCTACAATCCTAACTGTCTAACTAACAGACTCGCTGATGTGGATAACAACCTTGTTGATGTGGACTGTTGATGTGGTAGGTTGCTTATGTGTATATCCATCAACATCCCCCTCAATCTCAACTAGGGATGGGCAATGGTTATGCGGGCGGATAACCGCGGTTAATTTACCCATAACCGTTTTTGCTCATACACGCATAACAGTTTACCCGTTGGGTAATTGCCTAAACGGTTATATTCATACCCATAACCGTTTATAAACGGTTAACCATACCCATAACCGCATACCCATTTAACCGTAACCGTTTAATACCCGTTTACCCATTTATCTTTTTTAACCCGTTTATCTTCCTTTTTTTTTACCATTACCATTTTTTCACCCGTCTACATGTTTTTTAACAACTTGCAAATTAAAAAAAAATTGTCATAATTTTTTTTTTTGACAATTAAGTACCGTTATAGGTACATTCATCATACATTTCCATATTTTAATTTTAAAAGTCCTTATACCATTCCAATAATTGAAATAATAGTTTACAAACGATATTTTTAACTGTTACCAATGAAGGTAAATATAATATTTGCTAAGTATTATTGGGTTACAAAAATTGTTTAGAAGACATTTCTGTCAAAGCATTTCTGTCAATTTCACAGTTACCCGCAAAGAATTTAAATTAATTTGGCTAATTCCTTGATGATGAGAATCATCATTCCTGTAGTAGTGTTATTGAGAGAATGACCGATGAATTCCTTGCTAATTTATTGGGTGCTAAGTATTATTGGATTGAGAACATGGTTTGTGTTAGTTTTACATATATAAAATAAATGGGTAAATGGTTACCCGTTTATAACCGTGGTTAATACCCATAACCGCCCATTTAAATTTCGCGGGTAAACGGTTATACCCATAACCGTTTATTTATCTAAACGGTTACCCATAACCATAACCGTTTAATTTAAATGGGCGGGTAACCGCGGTTAACCATAACCAATGGGTATTTGCCCATCCCTAATCTCAACTGGGTTTCCTAGCTTGAGATTAAAAGAATGCTTGAGAAATGGACTATGAAACCCCTTAGTTAAAATATTAGCAGTTTGGTCTTCAGTTGACAAGTATTGAACTTGGAGATCTCATTTTTGAACTTTCTCCCTTACAAAATGATAATCTGTGTATAAGTGCTTAATCCTGGAGTGAAACACTGGATTTGCACTTAGAGCAATGGTAGACTTGTTGTCACAATAGATCACAGGGGAAGAATTGAATACCACAACCATATCTTTTAACAAATGTCTTATCCAAGCTATATTAGCAGCTGTATGAGCTAAGGCGTTATACCCAGCTTCTGTAGAGCTTCTTGACACAAAGTTCTGTTTCTTTGATTGCCAAGAAATTGGATTGCTTCCAATGTAAACTACATATCCAGTGACAGACCTTCTTGTATTTAAGTCTGCAGCCCAATTTGCATCACTAAATGCATTAATCCCAACTTCTGTATTAGCTGAAAATGTGATTCCATGCTGCATAGTTCCTTTTAAAAATCTTAATATCCTTTTAACTGCCCCAAAATGAACCTTAGTTGGTTTAGCCATGAATTAACACACTTTTATATAAACTGGGATCTAACGATGTATCTCCTTCAGTATGACAATATCATTTTCACACTGTTTGACAAATAAACTGGAATCTGATGTTGAAGATTTAAATCCCATTGCAAGTAAATAGCTTGTGAACTTAGAGTTCCAAGCTCTTGGAGCCTGTTTAAGCCCATAGAGAGATTTAATCAGTTTGCAGACATGTTTTAGCTTAGTTATATCCACAAAACCCTGAGGTTGTTTCATGTAGATATCTTATTGCAATTCACCATGTAGGAATGCATTTTTAATATCAAGTTGTCTCAAATCTCAATGGTTAATTGCAGCCAATGCTAAGACAATTCTAACTGTGGTATGTCTCACCACTGGACTAAAGGTTTCTAAATAATCAACACCTTGCTCCTGGGAAAAACCTTGTGCCACCAGCCTTGTTTTATACCTTGAAACAGTGCCATCTGGATTCTTTTTTATTTTGTATACCCATTTGCTGCCAATAATAGACCTATCACTAGGTGGTGGAACTAATTCCCAAGTTCCTTGAGCCCTAAGAGAGTCATACTCTTCTTGCATTGCACTTTGCCATTGTGGCATTGTAGTAGCTTTCCTAAACGTTGATGGTTCATCAGCATCACTGTTAACAACCAAAAAGGAAAAACCTCCACCAGAGTGTCTTCAGTTAATTAAAGTGACTGAAGTTCAGGCAAGGTAGCTAAATATCCCTTATAAGTCCTATGTGGTATTATACCACTCTTCAATCTAGTGACCATTGGATGAACAGAAACATTACTTGATTCACCAAGAGTAGATGATATGGAAGATGAGAAGGGTAAAATTATCTCAAGTTGTGTGTCATTATGGACATGCAACATTTTTGATACATCATGAGAGCTAGGAGTGATGGGATGAAGATCTTGAGTTGATGAAGCACCCTGTGATAGTGATGGATGTTCTGAAATAGATACTGAATCCAATGAGTTCAATTTACCAACAGAATAAGCATTATTTTTAGATAAAGACAATGACATATCATGGGCAACCTCACTATGATTGTCTCTATGAATACCTAGAGCTTCTATAACATTCTGGATAGGAACTTGAATCACAATGGGTCTCTGATTGCTACATGAGAACTGTGAATCTTTACTGAACTTGGTACTAACCAGAACTTTATAGGGAAACACTGATTCATCATGAATGACATGCCTTGATAAAATCATTTTCCTTGTTTCAATGTTGTAACATATAACTCCCTTATACCCTAGAGCATAACCAAGGAAAACACACTAAACAAACCTTGCTTGTAGCTTATTTGCATTATAAGGCCTGAGAAATGGATACACAGCTGTCCCAAACACTTTTAAATTATGAATGTCAGGGATCTTACCAAACAGCATTTGATATGGAGACTGCATTTGTAACACTTTACTTGGCATTTTATTAATAAAAAAGGTTGCATATGAACAAGCATGAAACCAGAAAGATGGAGACAAGTTTGCTTCAGAAATTAAAGTCAATGCAGTCTCTATCAAATGTCTATGTTTCCTCTCAGAAATGCCATTTTGTTAAGGAGTATATGAACATGATATTCTATGAACAATCCCCTTTGATTCCAAAAATTTGACAAACACTTTACTCATATACTCACTTCCTCCATCAGTTTGCAAACATTTAATCTTAGTGTTGAATTGATTTAATACAAACACATGGAACTTTATAAATGCAGAGACTACTTTAGATTTATTAACCAAAGGAAATATCCACAAGAACATTGAATGTTCATCAATAAAACTGATGTCATATCTATATCCTTCAATTGATATCTTTGGAGAAGACCCCCATACATCTGAATGTAATGTTTCAAACATAAAGGTAGCATTACTTTGTTTTACAGGAAAAGATTGCCTACACATTTTACTTGAAATACATGAAGTGCATATTGACTGAGAAGAATCTATACTAACTGGTACTTTTGCTGGTTTCAACATAGCTGTCAATACATCTTCAGAAGGATGACCTAGCCTCTTATGCCAAATTGCAGTCTTTATCTTCTTTCCCATAAAGCCAACTTTCACATCTTTTGTCTTCTCATTCGCAGAACAAGATCTTGAAAACATTGTCACAGGTATTGTAAAAAGATCCCCATCACTCATTCCTTGGTAGTGTATCACATTGGTTGCCTTGTCCTGTATGAAAAACACATTATCATCATATAAACTAGCAGCCATTATCATAACACAATTTCTTAACTGACAGAAGATTCACAGTGATATGTGGTACATGTAAAACATTTTACAAGAATAAGCAGTGATCTTGAGTAATGAGTTTAGTGGAACCAATATGTTTCACATCCAAACCTTGACCATTTCCAATGATTATCTTCTCATCACCGTTGTATGCAGTGACTTGATTCATATTGTTGACATTTGTTGTCATATGATGTGTAGCACCAGTATCTAGGACCCATGTATCAGTAGCAGAAAACCCATGTGGATGAGACTCATTTGGTACTTGAGAGAAACTCTGTGGACCTTGTGCAGACATGGCAGTGAGTGTTGGAGATGGTGGAGCCCCTTGATAGACATAATTGTTCCTATGAAAACACTCCAATGCATTGTGACCTTTCTTTCCATAGATCTGACATACCAAGAGTTGATATTGATTGTTATTAGTAGTACTCCTAAAATGACAATTAGGCGTAGTGTGACCTCTTCTTGAGCATATTTGACATTCAGGAGTAATAGATGATCTATAGGTAGTATTCCCATTCCAACTCTACCAATTTGAACCATTCTTTGATCCACCAATAGATGACTGACCATTGAAACTTGACTGTGAACTCTTGGCTTGATCAGAAAAACTGCCATTTTATCCCTTATTTTTGTTGCCAAAGTAAGGTTTTGAAAGGTTATGTCTATAGGAATTCCTGTTAGAACCGAATGCCCCTCGATTCTGAGTATTGAAAGGCCTTTGATTACTGCCAGTAAAACCATATCCTCCTTGATAGCCATGTGCCCCCACATTAGAACTTTCACCTCCTTGATAACCATTTGCCCCCATGGTTGAACTTTCACCTTGATAACTACCATTTGCTTGATAGGAACCAGTGTGACCATTGCTATTATCATCACTCATATATATTGCAAACATTGAACCTGTAAGAGCTGTGACTCTGGATTTTATGGTAAGTTCATCACTGAGAAGTGTGCACGAAAGTCTTTCAAAGAGATTGGTGTTTCCCTTGCCAATATCACAGTTTTGATCATATCAAATTCCTATGGTAATCCAGTTCAAACAGTAATAACCAGATCATTTTCAGATACCCTTTCTCCAACAGAGATTAATTAATCTCTTATAGGCTTTAATTTCAACAGAAATTTGTCAATCGAATCCCTTTCTTTTTGTGCAGTATGGAACTCAGTCTTCAACTGATTAATCCTGGATATTGAGACAAAAGAAAAACGATTTTGTAAAGCACTCCATGCTTCCTGTGAGGTTTTACATCCAATAACATGCTGCATAGCATCATCAGATAAGATAACAATAAGCAAACTAAGTAAAGCCACATCCTTTTTCACCCAATTCTTATAGGCAGTAGTTATCTCTTTTTTTCACACCAGTCTCAGTATGTATCACATATTTAGGTGGACATGGATTATCTCCCGTAAAGAAATCCAACAAATCATAACCACGCAAGACTGATTGAAACTGAAAATTCCATTTAACAAAATTATCATCTTGCAACTTCACAATAAGAATTCCCAAAAGATTTTCAATCTTCTCAGATTATGTAATATTCTGAGACATGGTGACAATTAACACAAGAATTCGACTATTCCCAACAAAGTTCAAGAAACTATCAATCAAGATTTGTATACAACTTGCAATTAAGAGCAACTCACAAAACCCTCTTTGGCAATTGGCCTTTAACAAAGAGGATATAGCAGAAAGACTTCAAGATTCAACACTCCGGCATTTGGCCTTCAAGGAGTAGAAATTATACAAACCAAGAAAAAGATGGCAATCGGCCTTTGCAAACATTCATATCTTCGAAAAACACTTCAACTAGCTATCGGCCTTGTAAAAAACAAAGAAAAGAGTAACAAAGAACTCACTGACACAAAACAACGAACAGCTAGAGGGCACAAAACTTTCTCGGCAAAAAACCCACCATTGACGAGCACCAAGAACATCAAATCTTCATCTACCTTTCGCATAAAACAGTAGTTGGTCAGAAATAGTGCAGCAGAAAACAGACGATCACCACTGGCTATGATACCATATTAACACTATACTATGAATCGAAGAAGAAGAGCAAAGTAAGACAAGATTGCAGAGAAATGTAGAGAGAGAAGAAGAGAGAGAATGAAATAATGCTTTGTATATTGCAGAATGAAATCAGATACAAGTCACAGAGAGAAGTTCTTTATTTATACATGCTCTTTGCTTTCGTAGTAAGTTTCTAACAAACTAATAACCACCTTATAGCTTCCTACAATCCTAACTGTCTGACTAACTGACTCGCTGATGTGGATAACAACCTTGATGATGTGGTACGTTGCTTATGTGTATATCAATCAACATAAACAACCATAAGTCACAAGTTTTGATTATTATTTTACTAATTTGCTATTTTTTAAATATAATCACACCATCCATGTTGATATGAACAGTCCATGATCAGGGCCGGTCCTGAGGGTAGTCCAAGTAGGCACCCGCCTAGGGCCGCCACTTTGGAAGGGCCCCAAAAAAAATACTATATCCTATAATTAACTTATAAATACAAAAAAAAAGTAAGAAATATCATAATTCATGGATGAAGTGGAAGAGTGCATCCGGCGTGTTGTGTGACCGCTGTATGCCACTGAAGCTCAAGGGAAAATTTTATAGGACGGTAATAAGGCCGGCGATGCTGTATGGCACAGAATGTTGGGCGGTGAAGCATCAACACGTACACAAAATGGGTGTAGCGGAGATGAGGATGCTTCGTTGGATATGTGGGCACACAAGAAAGGATAAGATTAGGAATGAGGATATCCGGGGTAAAGTAGGAGTAGCCGAAATTGAAGGAAAGATGAGAGAAAATCGGTTACGGTGGTTTGGACATGTGCAAAGAAGGCCTACTGAAGCTCCGATTAGAAGATGCGACTATGGGACAGAGGTTCAGGGCCGAAGGGGTAGAGGAAGACCTAGGAAAACTTTGGAAGAGACTCTAAGAAAAGACTTAAAGTACTTGGATCTAACGGAGGACATGACACAGGACCGAGCACAATGGCGTTCAAAGATTCATATAGCCGATCCCACTCAGTGACTTGGATTTTCCAAGTCTCCAACCGAGAAGTTTTCCTCACTCGGGAAATTAAGGGAATACTACCTCAACCTACATGCTCCACTCACAAAGCTTCAACATACAAGCTTCAACAAAAGAAAATTCAGAGAACTTAGCGAAGAAGGCTTTGGTGTATTCAACACAATACGTTGAAATGAAGGAAAGCTATTTATTGATATCCCCGATAAGTCACAAATATGTACATATACATGAGTCAAAATAAACAAACAAGAGGGAGCCTTCACAAAGGTTGCTTAGGAGAAGTCTCAGCAGTCGGTAGAGCCCCAGAAAGAGCAGGCACTGGAGGGGGATCATTTGGAGCCTCAGTACTGGACAGAACCCTAGAAGGAGGAGGCAGCAGAGGTTGATCATTTGGAGCTTCATTACGCAGTACAGCCCCAGAAGACGAAGGCAATAAATGCCTTTGGAACAAACCCACAAATCTCTGATGATCAAGTAAAACCTGACCAGCAGATTCCTTCATCTGGTCAAGCTTCCTCTTCATGTTTGTAGCATAGTCATGTGCGAGCCGGTGCAACTGTTTATTCTCATGCTTGAGCCCTCTAATCTCCTGTTTGAGACTCATCACTTCAGCCGCCAATGATTCAACTTGGCGGGTTCGAGCAAATAGGCGTTGGGCCATGTTAGACACAGAACCTGCACACTGAACACTGAGAGCCAGAGAATCCTTAACAGCCAACTCATCAGACCGTTTGGAAAGTAGTCTGTTATCTTTGGGAGTGAGAAGGTTCATGGCCACTACCGCAGCGGTCATATCATTCTTCATCACGGAATCCCCAACAGTAAGAGGACCAGTAGGGAGACGAAGGATGGGCTCCATATGTTGTCTGGAAAAGGCGTGGCTGCCTCTTCAACAAGGTTCAAGTCAAAACGACGGTCGGATGGGCCAGACATTTTCAAAGGTGTTGAAGAGAGAAGAGGTCGGACAAATCAAGATCTTAGAAGTGCAAGAATTGAGCTTCTACTGGTGGAGATTCAAGTGTGCTTTGGAACTTAATGCCAGCCTCTATAAAAATCTGCACTCGACGGAACTTCAGAAATCGAAGAGGCGTTTGCTTTCTCAAAAGCTGGGCTGCTCAGAGACCACGAGACGTTTGCTTTCTCAAAAGTTGGGCTGCTCAAAGACCACGAAGGCCGATCTCAGAAATCGAAGAGGCGTTTGCTTTCTCAAAAGCTGGGCTGCTCAGAGACCACGATGGCCGATCTCAGAAATCGAAGAGCCACCTACTTTTCCAGCCTTGTCAGCACCTGTCAGCTTTGCGGAAATTATGGGCATTATGTCGAAGATTTCTGGTGAAGTAGAAAGCACATGAATCTTACTGTTCAATCACCCACTTCCCACACGCAACATTAGCTCATGGGTACCACAGATAACTTTGCCAAAGTTCTTTGACAAAGTTGAGACACGTGAAGCCTGCAGCTCCCACTACACCACTCTGACCAAGAAGGGTAAAAGAATAGCAAAGAAACAGCACTAACAAAGTTTAGACACATAAATTTTGAAGGTCTAGCTACCATATTATTACCCACAAGGGTAAAGGAGCAGTACCACTGCTGGATAATTGGAAAGTCCCTGTGTGTCAACCTCTGTGCTTCGTGGCATGATAGACTAGCAAACATGCCCAACCTTTTCTCACATTCGAGAAAACACTCCCAACAAGATTACTTGCTCCAAAATCGAAGAGGCACCGCCCTTCGAATCTCGAGAGCCAGACTCCCAACATGATTACTTTCTCAAAAATCGAAGAGACACCGCTCTCCGAATCTCGAGAGTCAGACCCCTAGCAGGATTGTTTTCTCAAAAATCGAAAAGGCATCGTTCTCCGAATCTCGAGAGCCAGATCTCCGACAGGATTTCTTGTTCGAAAATCGAAGAGGCACCACTTTCCCAACTTCAAGAGCCGGATCTCCTTGGATAAAGCTTGTCTGTAATCTTTACACGCAACATCAGCTTTCCAGTTACCACAGACCACTTTTTCAAAGTGCTTTGACAAAGTTAAAACATGTGAAGCTGGCAGTTCCCACTACCGTGTTATGACCAAGCAGGGTAAAGGAATAACATTACTACTTGTTGTTAGGGAGACTCCTATATATGTTGACCTCCATCCCCAACAGACAGGCAGACCTGCAAAAATGCTTAACCCTTCCTCATATCTGAGAGGGCACTCTCAAAGAAGCCTTTCGAAATATTCAGCTTTCTTTCCCCCCGATAATACCTCTGCAAACAAGCTATACTAGAGCAAGAATATCTCATATCATCAGGGTTAAAAGCAAGAGTATCCCATATCATGTTTTTTTCCCTGTCTTTTCCTTTGACCTTGTTCTTACCTGCAAGACAAGGAGAAAGAGAGCAATCAGTCAGCACTTGGAATCAAGCTTCCAGTCAGGAACTGACTGCCTGGAACCCCTTACTTGATTACTTACCTGGCATTTCTCTCGAGTACTCATCTTCAACATCTTATGCTTCCAGAGAAGATACCGCATTTGCCTGAGGAACATATAGGGAAAGTGAGAAGGATACAAGGAAGCATGTGGCGACAAGCGTAATAGCACACGTGCCGATACATCCACTACTCTGTCAAAAGCAAAAGTATCCCATATCAGTAGGGTCGAACGTACTATAGATTTGATGGACTTGTTTTGACCCTCAAATTCTTCAGTCGGCCTTATACTCTGGAGGAAACCAGAAAACCCTCCAGCCCAGTTCAAGAATAAGCCTGTGGAAAGTTACTTCTTCAAAAGCAAAAGTATCCCATATCATCTCTTCTTATTTTTCTTCTCTTTATCCTTCATGCTGCCTGCAAGATAGGGAGAATGTGAACAATCAGCCGAAACTCGAAATCAAAGTTCTGATCTGGGATTGATTGCTTGGAGCTCTGATTGCTTACCTTGTCTGTCACCTCTTTCAGCAGATCCCCTAGCTCAGCGACTTGGAGGACTCCTACTACATGGTTTGTATCGCGCTTGACCAAGCCTGAAACTACAAGTAAGCTTCAAGTGAAATTGATACATTACCTTGTGCATCTCCACCAGTTAAAGATACCACCCCTGGATGGAGGAAGAGTACTTCCAGAGAAGATGCCACATCTACCTACGAGACAGATAAGGCAAGTCAAGACGATACCACACTTCGGAACTTAGAAGTTTCGTGATTACGAGATCATTCTCCCACAATATTTCCTAATGTCATTTGTACTAAATCATTCACTTGTACTCACTAAAAGAGAGCTTGAACCTATGTACTTGTGTAAACCCTTCACAATTAATGAGAACTCCTCTATTTCGTGGACGTAGCCAATATGGGTGAACCACGTACATCTGGTGTTTGCTTTCCTATCTCTATCCATTTATATACTTATCCACACTAATGACCGGAGCAATCTAGCGACGATCACAAAAAGCGACTGTTTTCGCTACCTAGGATCTATCTTGCAAGAGAACGGAGAATTAGATAGAGATCTCAACCATAGAATACAAGCTGGATGGATGAAGTGTAAGAGTGCATCCGGCGTGTTGTGTGATCGTCGTAGGTCACTTAAGCTCAAGGGAAAATTTTATAGGACGGCAATAAGGCCAGCGATGTTATATGGCACAGAATGTTGGGCGGTGAAGCATCAACACGTACACAAAATGGGTGTAGCGGAGATAAGGATGCTTCGTGGGATGCTTCGTAGGATGTGTGGGCACACGAGAAAGGAGAAGATTATGAATGAGGATATCCGAGGTAAAGTAGGAGTAGCCGAAGTTGAAGGAAAGATGAGAGAAAATCGGTTATGGTGGTTTGGACATGTGCAAAGAAGGCCTACTGACGCTCCGGTTCGAAGATGTGACTACGGAACAGAGGTTCGGGGCCGAAGGGGTAGAGGAAGACCTAGGAAAACTTTGGAAGAGACCCTAAGAAAAGACTTAAAGTACTTGGATCTAACGGAGGACATGACACAAAACCGAGCGCAATGGTGTTCTAGGATTCATATAGCCGACCCCACTTAGTGGGAAAAGGCTTTGTTGTTGTTGTTGTTGTTGAGTTTGAAACAAGAAGCTGCCTTTTAGTCACTAGATTTTTCTTGTTTTTCAAATTTACTGCCAATATATATGTCCAACTACCAATCCATCTGTCCAAATGCATATAAAGTTATAAAACTCAAGTCTCTTTGCAATCTTTTTTCTTTCAACTTCTCATTCTCTCCATTTCTATCGAATGTTTAAACCAACTTCCCATTCTCTCAATTTCTATTGAATGTTTAAACCATCATATGGTCTTAAAGATTGTACTTTAAGGTAATCAAAACTTTGAATTTATATTTTTCTTTTCAATAACTTTTTATTCAATGGATTATTTTAATATTCAATTCGTTAGTGTGATGTTGATTTTAGAAGAAAAAAAAAACACGAGAAACAATTGGTGTTGAATTTATTATACTTGTCAATCAAGTTTTATTGTTCTTCACTCTCAATCTTAGACACTTCACTGCAAACATTTAGTACATTTGTGTCTAAAACATGAATCGTGTAATGTTTAAATAATATTTGTATATTTATCTTCTTTTGATATTAATTTTTAAATAATATTTGATGTGAAAATAAAACTTTTTATGTATTTAGCGAATTTTTTTTAATACAAATCAATATATAAAGAATCGGAGATCAAAGAATTTTAGGGCCCCACTTCGAAGGCTCGCCTAGGGCCCATAAATTCTCAGGGCCGGCCCTGTCCATGATGTGTTTAATGTGTTGAAAGATGTGAAAAAAAATGGAAAATTTGGGGTGACTTTGTTGTGTTTTGGTTTAATCGTTTGGGGGATGTGCATGGATTACTTCAAAATTGAAATTGAATGGTAGTTTATTGGTATAAATTACATTACTCTCAATAATTTTTCTGTTGTTTTTTACAATGCCTTTTTTTTGGTTGTTGCTTAGCTTAGATAAAGATTGAGGCTTTGAGTATAGAGTGAGCTTAATTATTGTTCAGTGTTTATTCTGTTTGGTGCATTTATGGTCTTTGTGGCTAACGGAATCGCTTCTGAAGTCGCATGTGAGGATTGTAAGGTTTTTTCGTTTCTCTGGTATTGATTCATCGAGTTTGCATGTGGCTGAAAATGGTGTTTCAGTTGCGAGGAACAACACATTTACAAAGTATATTCAAGAATGCGTGGTCGGTTGTTTATGATGTTATGATTTTGTTATCAATTTAAAAAATGTGGTTTGTATTTTTTAGTATTATTTTGGCATTTTGGTGCAATGGGTTTTTTTTTGTACCTAATTGCAGACCTTTCGTTTGCTCATGATTCAGTAGTTGACTAAGTATCCATGTTTATACATACGTTAATCTTTTTTTTGGCAACATGTTCATTTGGCTAAAATTTTGTGATTAGTTTTCTTCCCTGAAAATTTTCCAATATGTTTAATTCTATTTAATTATGTATTATTTCTTTGTTCAACATAGATTTGTTGGTGAGGCATTTCGAGTGTTTATCAGTTATGTTTGTACCCTACTTGACCAGCCCCGAAACTACTAAGCACCGTCAACATTATACCGCCAAGGACCCACAAGAGTCTCCCTCCAACCAGGAGGTCAATCACAACGCGACACATGTCAACATCAGAGGCCAATCATAACGCGACACGTGTCGACATCAGAGGCCAATCATAGCATGACACGTGTCAATGTCAGAATGAAACTAGAAAATCTCTTCTATAAATAGAGATCATTCTCCCACAATATTCCCTAATGTCATTTGTATTAAATCATTCACTAGTACTCACAAAAGGAGAGCTTGAACTTATGTATTTGTGTAAACCCTTCACAACTAATGAGAACTCCTCTACTCCGTGGACGTAGCCATTTTGGGTGAACCATGTACATCTTGTGTTTGCTTCCCTGTCTCTATCCATTTACATACTTATCCACACCAGTGTCCGGAGCAATCTAGCGAAGGTCACAAACTTAACACCTTCTGTTGTACCAAAATCCTCGCTGATTTTGTGCATCAACAAGTTATTTACTAAAGGTGGTTTTATTGGAACTATTTGAACTTCTTGGGATGCCTGTCTTAAAAGCAAATGGATAGGGTGTAGCACTGTGTATGCAGTTAAATGACGATGTTGTATCTCATATGCACGAAATGATTTCATCAATTGTGTTGTATCTACTATATATGCTAAATATATTGCTAGCTAATCTTATTGTTATTAACTCTTCCTTCTACCTTTCGATTTTTGTTATGATGTGCATGCTATTGAATTTGGGAGAAAGCTTGCATGCAAACTCTTTTTTGCATAATGTTCTTGAGTGAGTCCCTTGAACTTTGCCTTGAAGTTTCTTTATATTCTCATTCACTTTGTTTTATTGCTAGGAAATTCTGAGTGGAAAGAAGTTCAAAGAAAAATACTCTAAGCAAAATGACATTTGATCTACAAATGGTTGGACTGACATATTTCTTAAACAATGAAGGTGTGAAATATAAGTGGACAATTACAATTATTGTTTTCATGTCAAACCAACTTGTGTCACATATATTATGCCATTGCTGACATATTTTCTTCAGTTGTTTTCAACAATGCTTTTATGTTGCACCAGGAAAAATCTATTTGAGGATGGTAACCACATGTATTGGTTCTCGGATGATGATCCAATTGTATCTTTCAGAATAGGAAGGGATACCGAGTTGAGTTCATCTATTAGAGTAGGTCGGGTTAATTATGCTTTAGTAGATGCTTTCTTTGACGTAATGTCAATTAATTGACGTTTATCCTAGTGTGCATGTGCAGATGTTTTTTATTTTTTCAACTGATGCTTTAGTAGTTTCTATTATCTACTTTTTGGGGTATAAATCGTATCTATAATTTCAAAATACATGTTAGAGTAATTTTTTTTCCCTTTCTCTTCACTGTAATCCCGGCGAAAAGCAGTTGCAGACTTGCAGCAGATGCACTATGCACGTAAGTAAAACATTTTACTATCATGTCTTTCTTGGTTAGTAATTCTGGTATAGCTGATTGATGTGAATGTCAATTGTGTGGTTTTTGTTCCTGGCTTTATGCTTAGTGCAGTGTATTTTCTATATATACAATTTTCTCCTTCAGTTTCTATTGTTTTTTGTTTTTTTTTTCCGAGTTATGTATACTATTGATGTTTTTATTGTAGCTTGAGAAGCTGAGCGATATGGAGTGCCAACTTGAGTCACATCTGAAGTTCATTACAGAGGCCTGGCTATAGTTACACCACAAATTACCACACTTTTCTACCAAGAGTATTGCCTTTTTTTTTTTTAAATTAAATTCTCTATCTCCAGATAGTTGAATGTAGGCGAGTACTAAAATTGACATACGTGTTGTGCTAGGATAGCACCAAACCCGTTGGAACCAACTCAAGCTAACCCACAGGAAATTTATCAAATGAAAATGCAAGAACAAAATATAAAAGACACCAAGATTTTAACGAGGTTCCTCAACAGTCAGTGTAACTGGAGTACGTCCTCGGAGCAGTAGGAGCTCACCCAATAATCCACTATCAACCAAATGGGAGTTTACAAAGTGTTGGCAATCTCACAACCCAAAACTCCAATACAACCAATAGCTTTCACACACCAAAGAAACAAATAGAGAAAGAAATATAGTGATTAATTTCTTCTCTATACAAAGCTCAAAGCTATTACAACAACAACTGTCTTGGTGAGTGATTACTAACCAAAGAGAAGAGCACCTTCTTCTTCTTTTCTGCTCTCAGTTTTCTGCTCACTCCAGCTCACTTTGCTCTCTCAAAGATAGGCTACTCAAACAGAAAATGGTGCACTCTACCTCTTTCTTGCTTCCGTATGCATACATTCATCCATTCTAAACACCCAATAAACAAAACCAAAGTAAAGACATAATGATTACTTTACAAACATCATCATGACGTCTCCTCATCATGATGTTCCCTCATCATTTTGTCTTTCACCTTTTTTTTTCTTTTGGTTTGTTTATTAGGAAAGGTGATGGCCACTTGGCCACAATTCAACAATATCCACCTTGGCCAAGTTCCCAAAACGCCATGATAAGCCAACCAACATAATTGACCCAAAAAATCACTCCCAAACACTAGCAAGAGAACAATTCATGCCGAGCCAAATGCTCCAAAACTCATACTGCTCAATGCCTTCTTTATATAGGCATAATGTGAGCCAAGTTCAAGCAATGAACAAACTTGGCTACACCAACAACCTTAGTCAACATATCAGCGGGGTTGTCTTTAGTTGGAATCTTCTGGAGAATGATTTCTCCTTCACCAACGATTTCACGAACAAAGTGATAACGCACATCTATGTGCTTGGTCCTCGCATGATGAACCTGATACTTAGCCAAATAAATGGCACTCTGACTATCACAATGTACCTCCACCTGCTTCTGATCAACCCCCAAATCTCTAATCAGCCCATGTATCCAAATGCCTCCTTTATAGCTTCAGCAACTGCCATATATTCAGCATCTGTAGTAGACAAGGCAACAGACGACTGCAAAATGGACCTCCAACAAACTGGTCATTTAGCCATAGTAAACACATAGCCTGTAGTAGACTTCCTTCCATCTAGATCACCTGCATAATCTGAATCAACATAACCAACTGCAAAATGACCAATACCAGAGTCATCCCTCTCAAAGCATAAACCAACATCTCGAGTACCATGGAGATACCTCAATATCCACTTAGCTGCTTGCCAATGCTCTTTACCTGGATTATGCATATATCGACTCACCATGCCAACTGCATGAGCAATATCCGGTCTAGAGCATACCATTGCATACATCAAACTACCAACCAAATTTGCATATGGTATATTTTTATCAATTTTAGGACATTGTAGAGAACTCAATTTAAAATGAGAAGCCAAAGGGGTACTAACCGGTTTGGTTGAATCATGAACTCCAAACTTCCGAATCAATTTCTCAAGGTATTGTCTTTGATTCAAACTGACCAAACCCTTCTCTCTATCTCTAGTGATCTCCATGCCAAGGATCTTCTTTGCTTCACCAAGATCCTTCATCTCAAACTCATTCTTCATTTGTTTCTTCAATTTCTCAATCTCTTCAACATTCTTTGAGGCAATCAACATATCATCAACATATATCAATAAATAAATGAAAGACCCATCTTGCAACTTCTTGAAGTACACACAATGATCATATTGACTTCTAGAATAATTTTGGCCTCTCATAAATTTATCAAACCTCAAATACCATTGCCTTGGAAATTGCTTCAAGCCATAAAGTGATTTCTTCAATTTGCAAAACAAATTTTCCTTCCCTTTCACTATATACCCATCCGGTTGACACATATAGATCTCTTCATTCAAATCACCATGTAGTAAAACCGTCTTCACATCGAGTTGCACAAGCTCAAGATCATATTGTGCAACAAGAGCTAACATAATACGAATTGAGGAGTGCTTCACAACCGGAGAAAATATTTCATTGTAGTCAATGCCCTCCTTTTGTGCATACCCTTTAGCAACTAATCTTGCTTTAAATCTCACATTGATTTTCTCATCAGCATCTTCCTTCTTGGCATACACCCATTTGCAACCGATAGCTTTCTTGCCCTTAGGCAATTTAGCTAATTCCCAAGTCTTGTTCTTCAAGAGAGAATTCATCTCATCACCCATGGCATTGCACCACCTATTCTTCTCCTCACTCTCAATAGCTTTCTCAAAATTGGATGGAATCTCTTCAGTGATAATAGGAAGAGCAAAAGCAACATAATCACTATACCGAGCTGGCTTGGTAATTTGTCTCTTTCCTCTGTTCTTGGCAATAGACTCTTGAGGTGAAACTTGCTCTTCAACATGAATAGAATCTTCAAGTTCAACTTCTTCAACATCCTTATGGTCTCCAACTTCTTCACTTGTAGTGGCTTCGACATCAGCGGAAATAGGATTTGAAGTACCAGAGGCAACTTTCTCAAGTTCCACCTGTTGGACATCTTTCACATTCTTCTCAGAGACTTTGTACATACTTTCTTCATCAAATGTCACATCTCTGCTGATTACAAGTTTTTTCATTTCTGGGCACCACAACCTGTAACCTTTGACACCACTACTAAAACCAAGAAAGATAGCCTTTTTGGCTCTAGGATCAAGTTTATTTTCAGTCACATGAAAATAAGCAGGTGAACCAAAAATACGGATATAGTCATAATCAGAAGAAGGTTTTCCAGTCCATACCTCCATTGGTGTCTTACCCTGAACAGCAGCTGAGGGTACACGGTTGATGATGTGACATGCATAATTAACTGCTTTTGCCCAAAATGACTTGCTTAAACCCGACTAAGACAACATACATCTAACCTTCTCAAGCAAGGTTTGATTCAATCTTTCTGCAACTCCATTTTGTTGTGGAGTTCCCCAAACACTAAAATGTCTTACAATCCCTTCTTTGCAAACTTTCAAGAAAGGGTCGGATGTGTATTCACCACCATTATCCGATCTCAAAATCTTAATCTTTCTCCCAGTCTGGTTCTCAACCATTTTCTTCCAACCCAAGAAAATGCTTAATACCTCACTCTTGTGCTTCATAGTGTAGACCCAAGACCTTCTTGAATAATCATCAACAAAGGTCACGAACCAATGTCTACCACTCAAAGAGGGAGTCTTTGTAGGACCCCAAACATCCGAATGCACATAATCAAGAATGTCATTCGTCTGATGTACAGCAGTACCAAACTTCACTCTAGTTTGCTTCCCCAAGACACAATGCTCGCAAAAATCAAGCTTACAAGTCGTGGCACCTTTTAGAAGACATTGTTTCACAAGCCCTTGTAGAGCTTTCTCACCGGCATGGCCTAATCTCATATGCCACAATCTAGTAGTATCTGAATCAGATGTGCCCATATTTTCAGAGACTACAGATGCTTCACCTGTCACAGTGCTTCCCTGCAATAAATACAAATGGCCACATCGAGGAGCTTCCATCACAATAAGTGCACCATAAGTAACTTTCAATGTCTGTCCATCTGAATGAAACCTGAAGCCCTTGGATTCCAAAGTACCCAAAGAAATAAGATTTTTCTTCAAATTCGGTACATACCAAACACCTGTCAACTCTTTAACCATGCCATCATGCAACTTCAAACGAACTGTACCAATCCCTTTTGTTGTGCAAGGATTGTCATCTCCCATGAACACAACGCCACCATCAAACTCTTTCAAGCTTGAAAACCAATCCTTGTGAGGAGTCATATGATGAGTACAACCCGTATCCAACACCCACTTAGTAGCACAATCAAATGATGAGGAAGTGGTTAAAGCAAAATCAGAAAAATCTGTTTCAACCTCATCAACATTAGCTTCAGAATTTTCTTTACCTTTGGTCTTCAATGTAGGACAATCTTTCTTCCAATGGCCCTTATTACGACAAAAGGCACATTCATCCCTTTCCAAAGGTTTTCTACCTTTAGAGTTTCCTCTAGGTCGAGACTGTGATTTTTTCCTACTAGAAGATGATATTCTCTCTGATGATCTACCTCTAACAAATAAAGCTTCAGAGGTACTATCATGATTTTTATCTCTATGCCTCATTTCATAATTCATCAAGGCATTTGACACATCTTCAAATTTCACAGTTTCTTTACCATGCATAATAGTGGTAACAAAATGCTCATAAGAGTCCGGCAAGGAATTCAACAATATTAAGGCCTTATCTTCATCCTTAATATCCTCATCTAAATTTAATAAGTCGGTAATCAACTTATTAAATGCATCAAGGTGTCTAATCATTTTTGTACCTTCTTTGTATTGGAAGCGGTAGAGCTTTTTCTTCAAGTGTAGCCAATTCTCTGCACTCTTTGTCATATACTTGTCTTCCAATTTTTGCCACAACACACTTGCTAATGTCTCCCGCATCACAAAATACTTCTGAGTTTTTGCAAGGCACAACTGAATTGAAGAGCAAGCCCACAAATTTAATTTCTCCCATTCCGGCTTCGACATAGCTTCCGGCTTCTCTCCCAAAGCGGCAAGTAGATCTTGTTGAGCCAACACATCTTTGACCTCACATTGCCACATCCCGAAGTTGTTTGTGCCATCAAACTTTTCCACTTCGAATTTTGCATTTTGCACCATAGTTCTTGCAAACCCAGAGCTGCTTCCAAAAGGATTTTCATCTTGCCCGTCTGACATCTTTGGCAACTAGACAGTACCCAAGAGCAACCAATACTCTGATACCAATTGTTGTGCTAGGATAGCACCAAACCCGTTGGAACCAACTCAAGCTAACCCATAGAAATTTTATCAAATGAAAATGCAAGAACAAAATATAAAAGACACCAAGATTTTAACGAGGTTCCTCAACAGTCAGTGTAACTGGAGTACGTCCTCGGAGCAGTAGGAGCTCACCCAATAATCCACTATCAACCAAATGGGAGTTTACAAAGTGTTGGCAATCTCACAACCCAAAACTCCAATACAACCAATAGCTTTCACACACCAAAGAAACAAATAGAGAAAGAAATATAGTGATTAATTTCTTCTCTATACAAAGCTCAAAGCTATTACAACAACAACTGCCTTGGTGAGTGATTACTAACCAAAGAGAAGAGCACCTTCTTCTTCTTTTCTGCTCTCAGTTTTCTGCTCTCTGCAGCTCACTTTGCTCTCTCAAAGATAGGCTACTCAAACAGAAAATGGTGCACTCTACCTCTCTCTTGCTTCCGTATGCACACATTCATCCATTCTAAACACCCAATAAACAAAACCAAAGTAAAGACATAATGATTACTTTACAAACATCATCATGACGTCTCCTCATCATGATGTTCCCTCATCATTTTGTCTTTCACCTTTTTTTTTCTTTTGGTTTGTTTATTAGGAAAGGTGATGGCCACTTGGCCACAATTCAACAATATGCTGATGGATGTTATGTGGTGGAGCATGAACATGCCAATTTGTTTTGAGTACTTGCAGGGTATGTCATTTTCTCAAGCTCAAAGAGAGACAATGCATCATATTGCTTTGTCCTAGTTTACTTCTGTTTCTGCAGGTGAAGCTGAGTTTGGGTTGGAACGACTTCATCAATGTGCAGAAAATGAGCTACAAGTTTACCTCAATGATAAGGACATCAAAAGATTTCAATGAGTTTCGCACAAAACTTGTTGGATTGACCAGGTTATATTCCACTAAAGATATTACACTACTTTTCTGATTGGATTAGTTGACTCGGGTTACAATGATATAGCTTTTCAGTTTATTCATACTAAGATTAGTTTTGCTAAGTGGGAATGCCATGCTTGAAATTTTATAGAAATGATGAATGGGCCAATCTGAAATACCAAATTTCAGCTGATGAACTCACTCTTATATGACTGTTACTGCATATACTCCTTTTTTATTTAGTTGGGTTTTATTTTGGTTTCGCAAAGAACTGAATTTTATCTTATCTATAGCTCTACACGCATGTAGTTTTTCTCTTTTTTGGTCTCAAGTATTTGGTTGGTTTTATTTAACAATCTTTTGGAATATAGAGAATCTTTGCACCAATGTCTTATTCCTGGATTTCCTGATGTTTGGCATTGAGATGTTAAGCAAAGGTAGACATGGGAACCGCAGATTGCTCGAAACTATCTCAAAGAAGTGGAGAGATTTGTTACGTAGCTCCAAACTATGCCAATTATGAAGCTCTAGAAAAATGGTGCGGAAATTGGCTGTTTGTCATTGACGAGGTATAATCCAATAGCTAATAAGTATGCTCCTATATTCGACACTTCAAATATGTCTAGAACTGATGTTATTATTTACTATTTTCATTTTTATAGAAGGAAAGGTTTTTCGTTCTTCATTTCTTGCTAAATCATCTTGGGTTGTGCAAACTATTCATTATAGGGGATCCCTTCATACATATAGTTAATTCTTGCTAAGATTTTTGCAAACTGTTTTTGTTATGTCGAAGTTGAAACCTTTTTTTTGGGGTTGGGTTTGTAAATAGATTTCAGATGTATGTAAATAGAATATATACACATTATAACCTTCTATATATTTTTATACGATTTTAAAACCCGCAGCACCGCGTGGGCACTTTTGCTAGTCCTTTCTAAACAAAAACAACAAAGCCTTATCATACTAAGTGGGATCAAATATATGAATCTTAAAACGTCATTGCGCTCAGTTTTGTGTCATGTATTCTGTTAGATTCAGGTAGTAGAAATCTTTTCATAGAATCTTTGTCCAAGTCTTCTTAGGTCTTCCTCTATCCCTTGGGCCCTGAGAGGTCTTGTAATCGCAACTTCTTATCGGAGCGTCGTAGGTTTTCGTTTCATATGTCCAAACCATCTTAACTGATTTTCTCTCATCTTACTTTCAACTTTAGCTATTCCTAATTTACCTCAGATATCCTCATTCTTAATCTTGTCATTTATCGTGTGCCTATACATCCAACGAACCTTTCTAAAGATTAAAAAATAAATAAAAATCAACTATAAATTTGAAACAAACCAAAAACCCATGATTAACGTGAACTAATGGGATTTGCCAAAAAAATATGAAGTAAGGGAAAACTTTGACCTTCACTAAATTAATATTTTATCTAACAATATAAAATTTGCAAGGAACACCGTCGCATCATCTGAATGTGAGATCTTCCCAAATTATTAAGTAAAAGCATTCTCATCCTTGGTCGTTTCATCCGAATTGGTCATTTTAATAGATTATTTCAGTAAAAATTTGTCTAAATCGGAAGTTATTTATCTATTTGATTGTTATTGTGAACATTTCATTTTGTTTTTAGCAACACTATGCTTGTCTAGTTTTACTGTCAAAATTTTTTTTCAATAGAACAATAATGTCAAATTTACTCCAATATTATTATCATGGAAAGACATTATTGTGAATATATTGATAAAATAAAAATCTTAAGGTATATTAAGTTAGGGAAGCAAAAAATCCAACCATCACTATCAAAAAACCATTAGAAACAACAATAAATGAAAATGGTAGAGCTGGAAACATGATCGACCACTCATAACTAAGCATAAGAAAATCATTACAACAACTCCTAAGAGAAGGCTGAAGTTCGGAAGCCTCTAAAGATCATGAACAATAGGTCCCGCACACGGAGGACAAGAATACCACCAATTAATCCCAACATTATCTACACAAAAGTTGGCTAAACAATTAGCCAACTAAATAGATCTATTGAAAAGATATGCACTGTCAAAGCAGAATCACACTCAATCCAAAAAATGAACACATATTAAGGATAAATTTTTGTAAGAATGATTTATGAATGAGAATCTAAGAAATGAACGATTTTGGTCATGAAAAAATATTGTGAAATGAGACCAAAGATGTGGTTAACGCGGTATCGAGTACTACTAGCTGGTTGCGATTGAATGCACACCTTCTCAAAACAGGAGCGACACAAAATTTTATGCAGCAAAAACGAAAATATCCAAATTACAGCACAACATAAAGCAAAGCATATATGTGAATGTTATCAGAATATAGGTAAACCAATATAAGAGGTAGATTTTCAGTGTGAGAATTGAGAAAAGAAAACTTGCCCTTGTAAATTATAATACCACCAGCAACAACTAGTTTATCTTCATATCACAAATCGAAAATTTCAGTACAAGCAGAGCAATTTTAATTGTAAATGTTCCATATGTAATATACTTTAAATTAAGACAAACAAACAAACAAAAATTACATATTATTCATCACCAAAAGGAATAAAAATAAAAGATTCTGAACGCCTATCATATGAAATTGCCTGTAACATGTTCTGATGAGTTGCTGTTACTTTCGTCATCAATCCCCACGCATGCATCTCCGTCGAATGCTATAAGGCCATCATACATTTCCGTAGCACCACTTGAATAATTAGCCAGGTATTCGAAAACCTTGGAGAATCCTTCCTGAAATCCACTCTCAGCGAAATGACGCGTTTTCAACTTTTCTGCCTTTAGCTTCTTTTCCACTTGCCTCTTCTCCTCAATCAACTGCTCCTTCTTCCCTTCATCTACCTTCTTTTTCAAATGCTCCTTCTTTGAGTTTTCATGTATTTTTCTGGAAAGTTTGTCAACCGTTTTCTGTAGCTTATGCTCCTCGCCTTGTTGAATCATCAGCTCTCGGACATCATTCCCAAACTCTGTCATGGCAGACGTCACATCTTTATATGGAAGTTTATTCAAACAAACTAACCAATGATGATATAGCGAAGGCTTGTCGTTGTTAGCAGCAGCAAACTTGAATAGCCCGTCATTAAGAGATTCAACATAGGCCTTCAATGAAGAGACATATGATGTAAAGCAAGCACACCATTTTGGAATTTCTGCTTCAAGCTTAGAGTAGGTAGTAAGCTGGTGTGAGTCACTGCAGAACACTCCGTCGGGCACTTTTACTGTCTTCATGATTCTGGTTTGGGCATCATGATATTCCGACACGATTCTCATATTTCTCATTAGGCAGTGAAACAAGGCAACAAGTTGTGGCTTCATCTCTTTATCTGTTAGCCTATGAATTTCAGAGTACTGTACTTCTTCTTCTTTTTCAAAAACCTTGATTCTGGCCTCCAACTTCGCAATTCCAGCTCCTGTACTATCCCTAGTACCCTTGAGCACACCTTCTCTTTTCTTTTCCTTTTGCAATTCCTTCAATTCTTTCCTGGATTCCTCTGTAGCCATCATCGTTTTATGAAGTATTTTAACTTGCTCATGCAGTTCCCTCAGCGTGAACGAATGGCCCATGAATGTCTTTGCTCCATTGCCTTCAGAAATACCACTGTTGAAATAATATTTTGAAGAAGCTCTGGAGCTTGATTTGTGGACGCTTTTGGAGGAACATCTATATGAGGTGGAGCGTTTTAGTGGAAGTGAACGCATAAGCTTGTTTGGGTGGTTTCGTGTCGTCAATGAACGCTCGAGCTTGTTTGATTTTTCTTCAATTTCCTCCACAGAAGATTGTATTTGATCCATATTGGCATCAAGCATCTTAGAAACCTCCAAACCAGATTCATAGGCTTTAATGAAATATTCCTCAACATCTTTCAATGCTTCCACCAATTCCCTCCCTTGACCCACATCATAATCACTCAAATTTCCCTCTCTTTTTTCACTACTCTCATCACCAGAACGCCTTTGAGTCTCAACATTGCCTTCTTCTTCTTTGAGATGTCGGGTTTCTTCTCCTACTTTCTCTCTATTTACCTTTGCAGAGCTCATCGAACTTATGGAATCCGAAGACGAGCAATCTTTGGTTTGAGAATGGACGTTTGCAATCCTTAGAGCGATTGCTACTTCATAAAGCGATCGGTTATACTTGCATAATGCATCCACAAACAGAGACCTTCTCTTTATGGCCAATTCCAGCGCGTCTTTTCTCTGTCCACAAAGCCATAGCGGATCGTTTTGTTCGCTAACACCCGTTACCTTGGATGTGGAGGCAGTACCACCCATGTCTCCAAAATCTAACGCCAAAAATCTGTGTGGGAGGCTTGCAACAAGGTTTGTACGGGTTAGAGCTCTCAAAAGTATAATTGTTTTCTTCTGTTTTTTGTGATTCGTTCATGGGGAGGGCATATATTATATACTGGTACACAAGTCCCTGTTTGAATGGGTAATGTAAACTTACTCGTTTGTATTAATCCCATGAGTACGAGGAATATTGGTTTAGGCAGGCCGCAGGTCCCTCTTGTGTTAGCCGTTTCGTCCATGTTCGAACCTTCCTCTCCTTGTAAGCATAGGAGAGGTTCGAACTTTCCTCTCTTTGGAATACCGAGGAATATTGGTTTAGGCAGGCCGCAGGTCCCTCTTGTTATTAGCCGTTTCGTCCCTGTTCGGACCTTCCTGATCTCCCTGTAAGCATAGGAGAGATTTGAATCTTCCTCTCCTTGGAATAGTGGTCTGGGGGTCGAAGCAGGAAACCTCTTTCCATGTTCAAAGTGGATATTTTGTTTCCTTTTTCCCAGTGATTGAGCATTGGAATTGAGGATGGATGCTTGGGAGTCTGATAAGAATGTAACAAAGAAGATAGTTATGCAACGGAGCTGCGAATGCGATGGCATCATCACTATGTGGCATCGTAAGTGTACGAAGACCTATTTTCGAGTACCGAATTCTTCATGGAGTATGTATGATCATCACACAATCATGTCCGAAAATTCAAAAGGAAAGCTGGGACTCCAATTGCACGACCCCGATGCTGGAGGCAGCCATACGGGTTTTGTATAAGTCTTCTCCGAGTCAATTATTCCTAGTGTTGGTGAGTTGTACGATTTATCTTGATTTATAGTTGTTTTTTTTCTTTCTAAGTTTGGTTTATGTTCTGATACTGTTGTTTATTTTGGTTTAGTAATTTGTTTTATATCTTTGGCGTAGGTTTCTTAATTACTATCTTCTGTGGTTTGGAGTTAACCTTGAACATATTGTTACTAAAGTGTCGCGGTTATGGAAATGATGGAGGTGGTGAACGCCATATATATACAGAAGTTGGTCTATGTTGAAGTTGGTTTTCTTCAAGAAGGTTTTTACCAAGGCCCACATCATTCGAGCACACATTTTAGCTTCGTGTCCTTGTTTTTGGCAGAATTCTGTACTTTATAGTTAATTACATTGGAATTTGTTAGACTTTTTTATTTTATGCTCCGTGATGTTAATTAGGCATGCGTGTCTTTTAATTAAAACGCAATTTTAGTTCCTGATCTTCACGTTTGAATTTTGATAGATTTGTTACCCTATTACTATCTTATGGTGTTTAATAAAACATCTAATTCAAAAAATAAATCACATCTTAGTATACAACCCAATGTAGTTTTGTGCATATTCACATGATCAATGTGTACTGGGCCTAGCTGGTAGAATTATTTCTTTGTCAGGGCCTCCGTGTAGGTTTGGTGTGAAACCCACCCCTAATTTTAAATTGTAATTTCACTTTATCCCTAACAGTTTTTGAAATGTACAATTTGGTCCCCTTATCCTTAGCCAATTCGGACTTCCCCTTTTAGTTTTCCTTTCTCTCTCCGTTTACCACGTGGCACCACCCTAACTCATTCCCTATCTCTCTCTCTTTCCCCGAGTCTCTCGGCTCACTCACTCTTCTCTCTCTCACACCTTTCTTACCCTCCCTCGGATCTCCCTCTTCAGCGACACACATACACACCCACCCTCACACTCACGACACCACCATCACCTCTGGAACCTCATCCTTTCTCTCCCCTATCTCTGCAAAGCTCTGGGACACCTAGAGGAAACCCAAATCTCTCCGGTGAGCCCGTGCCTCTCAAGTAGGATTCCGACCAACTCCGACCACCCCACGACGTGAAATAGGTATGAAACTCTTCCCCTTGTCTCACTTGTCATTTTGGTTCCTAGATCGGAGTCTAGGGTGATGTTTTGCCGTTGATCGGAGCACAGAAGGCTCCGACCTCCTTCCTCGGTGAGAAACCAACCTAGGCTTTCAGGCCTTCCTTTGGGCTGGGCTTCCAAGCCCAAGGCCAGTGAAATCCCAAAACCTAAACCCCTTTGATTATAGGCTCTTCGGGCCGTGACCAACCTTGGGCCCTTGGCCTGCAAAACCCTCAACGCAAACCCTTTTTATTTTTAGTTAGTCAAAACCCCAAAACCCTTTTAGTTTGGGACGGGCCTTCAAGCCTAGAGGCATAATACCTTTAAGCCCAAAGACCCAAGAGCCCAAGCCCAAGAACCCAAAGCCCAACCCTGTCTAACCCTAACCGGTTGACCTGTTGGCCTTATTTAACCAAACTCGGTTTGATCGACCCGTTGACCGTCAGCGTTGACTTTGATCGTTGATCGTCCGAGACCCCTTCTAGGCTAATTTTGACGTCCTTGATCCGTTTATGATGTCCGTTTCCAAAATTCAATTGTTTTAATAGAGTTTTTTTAATTGGTACCTTTATATGCTTAGGTGCAATTATTTGTGGTGTTTCGACTTCGCTAGTTTGCATGGCTCTTCGGCGGTGAAGTATCTATGAGTAGACCCCTTCTAAAATGCATGTTTAAATAGTAGAAATCCATACATGAAAAACATGATTTAATGAGCACGCTTTATGAAACGTTTGATTTAGTACATTGGATTTGCCTTATATGATTATCATGCTTACTTAGAATATTTTGGAATACGATATTTTCTATCGAACCCATGTTCTTTGTAGGATATCTGATGAATGACGATATACTATTTAGAACATGTTTTTACACACTTCTTTATAGTACAGATGATGGATGACTTTATACTATGAAGATGTTTTTGAGATATATGTACCTATGTTTGGAAAGCTTATATTCAATGTTTTTGTGCATATCTAGTGGTCACTATTATGCCTACAGGCGATGATACTTATATTGGCTTCAGCCGGGTGTAGGTTGGTGGCTTCGGTCGGAAAATACTTATATTGGCTCCGGCCGAGCGTAGGTTGGTGGCTTCGGCCATATGATACTGATACTGATACTGATACTGATACCACTAGCTAGCACACTATATACGAGATATGTTTTATGAAGGTTTTATGGTATGCTAAGGTTTTCGGAAAACCTACTACATATTATACTATTGAATTTCCATAAAAGTTTGGGGGTTAGTATGTTGATAACTGTTTTTATTATATATATCAACTTGGTACACTCATGTCTGTTTTCCGTCCCTTTAGGATCTAGATTCGAGGCGTACAATTCCAACATCAAGACACTTCCGCATCGGCATCTTCGTGTCCTCTCTGTGTAGGACCCATCCTTTCATTCATTCAATTTTATATTATTTATTTTTAGTGTTTTAAATTAGTTGTATACTCTGGACACGTTCCTCTTTCATATATTAATTATATTTAAATTTAGGGGTGTGATATCCACACACTCCAATTTACTTCTCACATACCTTTTTAATTTTCGACCGTCGGATCGGATGAATTGAAGAAGATCAACGGATAGAAATTATCAAAGGGTGTGTGAGAAGTAAAATGGGTTGTGTGGATAGCACACCCCTGAATTTATAAGTCATATTTATTCTTGTTCTCATGTTTTCAATAAATGACTTTCATCACCCTCGGGTGTCGGTCAGCACGTACCTACCCTAGTGTTCGAGAACATCAGGATCGGAGCGTGTCATTTGGGCACCGACAGTAACCATCAATATATGCTGCAGCATTGCAGCCCCAACGGCCAAGAACTTGTTTTTGGAATCGGATATGGTGAAAGGATTGGGCAGGGAGAGTCTACTTTCCTTCCAATTTTTGTTACCACATTTACGGGCTATAGGTTGCAAAATGTGCAACTCACCATCAAGAGATATGTTAGTAACCCTCACTAGACTGTCTTTAGCCCTGATCAGAGGTATTGGCCCTATTGAGGGTTCGTGGACATTAACATTAATGTCGGCAGGAGTAGTAGAAGTACAATTGATAAAGAATTCTGGTCCGCGGTAACAACCTTCAGCCATGCCAAATGGATAGGGAATTGTGACATTACCGCAGTGGTCGGAGCAGCCAGGCAGGGCTTGAGGAGGCAGGAGGAATTGACGATGATCTCCTCCTGATGTTGTTGTTGATGTAGTTGATAATACAAACACCAGTTCCAGTACTAGCAATGAGATTAGACTCAGATTTAGCATTCCATATTGTAAGAGTTGAAAGGATTGAAAGCAAACCCCTTCCATATCTTGTATGGTACTTTTGTTTTGGCTGTGGGAGTAGAATTGGAAGTTGAGTTTTAAAACCTAGGGAGCTGTTGGGGAAGGAAGACTGACAAAAGAAAAAAAATTAGGGCAAAAAAATGAAGAAAATGCGGTGAGAATGAAAGGGACTTTATGTCAGCCCCTAATTTATCTCCTATTTGACGGAAGAGTAACTCTTTCTTCATCTGGTTCTAAGACTGACCAGATAAATCACAGATCTTTTATGCATGTATGGCATCTTTAATCATCTTAATTAGTAATTTAAGAAAAAGATCTTTACCATTTGAAGACCTTGAAATCTCAATCAAATTGCAATTCCATTGGCATGGGCTTTCCTTGAAGATCTTAATTTAACCAATAAACACATGGTTTATTTTTCCTTCTCAATTTAGCCCAATTATTCCTTTATTTCAAACCACGTAACATTAGAGAGTAGGCATATAATTGAGTTAGGCTAATTGGTCATGGCAGTACCCGCTTCCTTGCAACCAAATTCAATCTCCCTCCTTGTAAGTTAGAGACTATTTTGAAATTTGAATAAAATAAAAGTATCATACAAGGTAAATTCACCTAATTTTTAATTCACCAAGGTAAATTGGGCTATTCTCACATTGTGAATTGGTTTTATGGTAAAATCTCAGCTTTGTTTATGGTACCAGAGCATGTTGTCTCATGTGTGAAGCCCAACGGCCACACAGGCTTTACATCACCCAATTTGTCTAGTCCGCTTGTTAAGCTAGAAAATTTATCACATTGAGGGGGCGTGTTAAGAGCATAAATCTCACATCGGGGAAGAAGGGACCTTGCATGTGTTTATAAGTAATTGAACTATTCTCCACATTGCCAATTAATTTTGTGATAGAACCTCAATTTTCTTCAATCAGTATCTTGCATATTTCTCTTCTTGATCACGGTACAAAATAATTTAATAGCGGGGAAGAATTTAAAATATTTAGAATACGGGAATGGAGGTAATTGACAACACCTTTATCAACATAATACCTTCACAAGAATGTCATTGACAATGCTAGGACTGGGCCCAAAAACAGAACCGGCAAGTATCACCACACCAGGATTTTGGCTGCTAAGAGCTGCAATAGCCACAGCATTACCAGAACCTACATTTCTCTGATAGTGCACAAGTCCAATTGGAAAAACAAACACATCACCCTTCTGCAACACTGGGAGCAAAAAATTACTCATATAAGGAGTGGAGCTACAATCAAGCAATATAATGCCAACCCTTCCGGATGGGTAAAATACCCGCGGTTACCCGCTCATTTAAACTTCACGGTTACGGTTATGGGTAACCGTTTATAAAAATAAACGGTTATGGGTATAACCGTTTACCCGTGAAATTTAAATGGGTGGTTATGGGTATTAACCGCGGTTATAAACGGGTAACCGTTTACCTATTTATTTTATATATGTAATGTTGAATATTTTAAAAATTATTTATTTATATATATGCAGCTGTTTAACAGGGGATGGGAAGTTGTGTTATTAACCCAACGATCACATCTCTTCAATTTGAATGTTGCATCTTTTGATTGTTGCCGAAAAGACATGATTCATGGTCAACAAGTGTAATCCTTCTCCTAACCATGTTCTCTATCGGACAAAACTTAGATCAATGCTATTGACTATAGTGCATGGTTTATATAGCTAATTATAATATAATGTAGCTCATTATATGTATTATGTTAATACTTTACATTATGGGTTAAATAACTCAATAATACTATCTTCTAAACAGTTTTTGTAACCCAAGAATACTTAGCAAATATTATATTACCTTCATTGGTAACAGTTAAAAATATCGTCCGTAAACTATTATTTCAATTATTGGAATGGTATAAGGACTTAAAAAATTAAAATACGGAAATGTATGATGAATGTACCTATAACGGTGTTTAATTGTCCAAAAAAAAAATTATGACAATTTTTTTTTTTAATTTTCAAGTTGTTAAAAAACATCTAGACGGGTGAAAAATGGATAATGGTAAAAAATAAAAGATAAACGGGTTAAAAAGGGTAAATGGGTAAATGGGTATTAAACGGTTACAGTTAAATGGGTATGCGGTTATGGGTATGGTTAACCGTTTATAAACGGGTATGGGTATGGGTATAACCGTTTAGGCAATTACCCAACGGGTAAATAGTTATGCTGGTATGAGCATAAACGGTTATGGGTAAATAACCGCGGTTATCCACCCGCTCTAGCCATTGCCCATCCCTGGTCAACCCCATGGAACATGTAAAAATAGAAGGAAAGTGGGACTTGAAGCCCAAAACTTGAATGCCAAGGCCTAGAATCCCACCCTAACGGGGGGAAAGAAGAGCTATCGTTCTATATTTTACAAGCGTCTTGAACAAATACTGACTTGATGGTCAAAGTGTTTTCTTGCAAGAGCGCTCCCATTGAATATCCCACCGTAGGTATGAGATCGTTCTATATTTTACAAGCGTCTTGAACCAATACTGACTTGACGGTCAGAGTGTTTTCTTGCAGGTCCCCCCTACACGCTCTCATTGAAGACAAGCGAAGATGGTATTTAAAGCTTCTGAATGTATCCAAAATTACTTGTTCGTGGAGAATTGGAATACCTGAAACTTTCCGTTCCAACAGTCATTGAGTTGACTTATATTATTGTTCTTATTTTTCCTTTTGGAGAATAGCAAATCGAAGCAATGCAGAGTTGAATCCCAAGCGTAGCAGGCTGGCAGCTAGTGTTATTGGGGACTTGATGTTGATACAGAAATGAACAATGAACGAAGGAAAGGGTAAAAAAAGAAGAATACAACATAGAAAAGGCCTAAAATAGCAGTAAAAAGTTCAACACTACAAGACCAGGCCACAAAATGTAAGGAAACTAATCAAACAAAACAACATATCAACTTGGAGTACAACGCTAATTAGGCATGAATAAATTATCATGTAACAAGTCAAGCAAATTAAACTAAATAATTTATCTGGTTACATATACGTCATAACATTATAATTGGTTCTGTTGGAAATTCAAATAAAACCAGGTTGTAAATGGTTGCTGCTAGCTGTTAGTTGTTTTACAGGTTATATTCACATTTCCAGTAACTACAAACATGCTTGCTGCCATGTGATGGCCAAAATGTGGTGATTGCAAGCTGGAAGGATGCAAAGCATGTGTGTGAAAGTGTCTAGTAGCTGGTGCATGTGTGAAATGGTGTAAAGATGGTGAACACCATCATTCATTGCATGTTGTTGTATTGTTAATCAATTTCTGTTTTGTATAAATAGGCCTTCTTGCTAGGCTTTAGTATATCATTCCAATTCCCATTCCATTTCAGCAATTGAGTTTGGAAACTCTTTGAAATATATCAAAGTGCATTGTTTGCCGAAGCTTGTTGCTTCTCTCCTTTCTTTTTTCTTTTTGTCCAATTTTTTTTAGAGTGCAAAGTGAGAGGTGTGATAGAGTTTGTAAACTTATCACCCACATATTTTGGTATTGAGTTAGTAAACTTTGAATACCAACAATTGGTATTAGAGCCAAAATACCATTCTGGCAGGTGCAGCAGTTATGGCATCCAACTTAGTGCAGCTTCAGGTTCCCACATTGAAGAAAGAAAATTATGAAAGATGGTGCATCCAATTCAAGGCATTGTTTGGATCACAAGAGCTATGGGAAGTTGTCGGTAGTGGGTATGTTGTACCCACTACCGAGAAAGAAGCCACATATACTGCAGATCAAAGGAACACTCTCAAGGATTTACGAAAAAATGACCAGAAGGCGCTGTATCTTCTCTATCAAGGATTAGAAGATTCAACGTTCGAGAAGGTTGCAGAAGCAACAACCAGCAAACAAGTTTGGGACACTCTGAGCATAATTTACCAAAGAGTATATCGAGTAAAAAGAGTCCGGCTTCAATCATTAAGAGCAGATTTTGAAGCTGCTCATATGAAAGAATGAGAAAACACTTCAGACTACTATTCTCTACTACTTATAATTATGAATCAAATGAAAATGAATGGCGAGAGGCTTGACTATGTTTGTATCATGGAGAAAATCCTTCGATCACTCACATGCAACTTTGAGCATGTGGTGACTGTCATTGAGGAATCTAAGGATTTGGAGAAAATGAGCGCAGATGAACTGCTAGGATCCCTCAGGGTTCATGAGCAACGCATTCAGAATAATGCAAGACCCACAATGCTAGAGCAAGCTTTGGAGTCAAAGTTGAATTTTGACAAACTAAATGGAGGTCGTGGGCAGTGGAACTCACGTCGTGGGAGTTCATCCAACCATAGCCGAGGACAAGCTCGAGGAAGAGGTCGAGGCTATGCACAAAACCGAGGTCAATCTCAAGAGTGGAGATCTACTTGAGGAAAGGCGCATATCCAATGTCACAGTTGCAAGCAATATGGACATTATGCCAATGAATGTTCATATAAAAATGGTGAGCATATCAACATGGAAAAATCAAGTGGAAATGCTGTGAGGAATTTACAGTCTTACTAGCACACCATGATATCAGTAGCCAACAAGATGTTTGGTATTTGGACTCTGGTGCAAGCAATCACATGTGTGGAAAGAAAGAGTTTTTTGCCGAACTCAAATATGGGCCTTATGGATCTGTGAGTCTTGGTGACTCCTCAAAGTTGTCAGTTGAAGGCAAAGGAAAGATCAAAATCATCCAGAAGGATGGTAGAGAAGAATACATCTCCGATACTTATTACATACCAGGTATGAAGAGCAACATTCTGAGCATTGGTTAACTACTCCAGAAAGGGTATGTTATACATATGGAGGATATGTTTCTCACTCTCAGGAATGCAAGGAGAAAGCTTATTGCACGTGTTCAAATGTAAAAAAACCGAATGTTCCCGTTGAAGTTGAACACAAAGATTAGGAGTTGCAACATCGGTGTAATGGAAGATGAGTCATGGAAATGGCATCTTCAGTTTGGCCATCTTCATTTCAATGGCCTAAAGTTGCTATCAAGTGGAGGAATGGTTCGTGGTCTACCCCAGATTGAAGCCACACGCCAAGTATGTGAAGGTTGTGTGCTTGGCAAGCAAGCACGACTATCATTTCCTGTTGGTGATACATGGAGAGCAAAGGCACCAATGCAGTTGGTACACACGGATATATGTGGTTCATTGGATCCTATGTCTTATGGAGGTAATAGGTATTTTATTACTTTCATTGATGATTTTAGTAGGAAGACTTGGGTTTATTTTCTCAAGGAGAAGTCGGTTGCCCTAAGAATCTTCAGGGAGTTCAAGGCACTCACAGAGGCTAAAAGCAACCATAAGCTTCTGGCTGTGAAATCAGACAGAAGTGGAGAGTACACCTCTAATGCTTTCCAAGCGTACTGCAAGGAGTAAGGAATTAGGCATCAACTGACTGCTGTATATACCCCATAACAAAATGGGATAGCCGAAAGAAAGAATCTAACCATCCTTGACATGACAAGGTCTATGCTTAAAGAGAAGAATTTGCCAAAAGAATTATGGGCAGAAGCTGTAGCTTGTTCAATTTATTTGTTAAATCGATGTCTAACAAAGAGTGTCAAGAGGATGACACCACAAGAGGCTTAGAGCAGATACAAGTCGAATGTTGCACACCTAAAAGTTTTTAGGTGTGTTGCATATGCTCAAGTTCCAGAAGCCAAGAGGAGGAAACTCGATGATCAAGGTGAGAAGTGAGTGTTTGTGGGCTATAGTGAAGAGTCCAAGGCATACAAGCTCTACAACCCTCTAACTGGCAAACTAGTGGTTAGTAAAGATGTCATCTTCAGTGAGGAAGAGGCATAAAAGTGGAACAACAAATAAGTCAGTAAAGAGAATATTGTCTCCACTGATTTTGAAGAACCAGAAGTTGTACCACCTGTTGAGCAACAACTTGCTCAAACAAACACAACAACTCCATTACACATAATTGCAAGGAGTGGTCATACATCCAGTGAAAAAAGCAGCTCTTCAACTCCAGTGAGGCTAAGAATTCTCATCGAGATATATGGACAAGAAGAGGAAGAAGAAACCAACCTTTTATGCTTGTATGCAGACCACGAGCCTCTCTCATTCAATAAAGTTGTGGAAGAAGATCGTTGGAGAATAGCCATGGAGGAAGAAATCCATGCCATCGAGAAGAATGACACTTGAGAGTTGACAAAGCTCCCACCAAATCAGAAGGCTATTGGTGTCAAGTGGGTGTATAAGATCAAACGCACTGCAGATGGGAGTGTGGATCGATACAAATCAAGGCTTGTAGCAAAGGGCTACAAACAGAAGTATGGAATGGACTATGATGAAGTCTATGCTCCAGTTGCAAGACTTGACACGGTAAGAATGCTAATCTCTCTTGCTGCTCATCATAAATGGAAAATTTATCAACTAGATGTCAAGTCAACCTTCCTTAATGGAGTTCTTGAGGAAGACGTGTACGTGAAACAACCGGAAGGCTTCCAAGTACAAGAAGAAGAAGATAAGGTGTATCGTTTGAATAAGGCTTTGTATGGCCTCAAGCAAGCACCACGAGCTTGGAACTCAAGGATTGATAACTACCTTCACCAAAATGGATTTTAGAAATGTCCATACAAGCATTCAGTTTACATGAAGAACGGTGAAAATGGGAGTTCTTAATTATTTGTCTCTATGTAGATGACTTGTTGTTTACTAGAAACAATGAAGCAATGTTCTGTGAGTTCAAGTAATCCATGTTCAGTGAATTCAAGATGACTGACAATGGATTAATGTCATACTTTCTTGGCGTAGGGTGAAGCAAGAAAGTGACGGTATCTACATCTTTCAACAAAAGTATATGAGAGATATATTGGAGAAATTCAATATGGACAAGTGCAATATTGTCAACACTTCAGTTGCAAATGGATTGAAGCTGTCCAAGGAAGGAGAATGTGAGTTTGTAAACTCAACCGTGTACAAAAGCTTGGTTGGAAACCTAAGGTACCTTACAATCACAATACCTAATATAGTTTATGGTGTTGGACTCATGAGTCGATACATGGAAACACCAAGGGAGTCTCATTGGCTGGCCGCCAAGAGAATTTTGAGGTACATAAGAGGTACTTTAAACTATGGTCTGTTTTATAATTTTGGTGAAGATGCAAAATTATTTGGTTATTCAAATAGTGATTGGGGAGGTGACCAAGATGAAAGGAAAAGCACAACTGGCTATGTGTTTTTTCTAGGATCAACAGCATCTCATGGACTTCAAAGAAGCAATCAATTGTTGCTTTGTCATCGTGTGAAGCCAAATACGTTGGTGTAGCCTTAATTGTGTGTGAGCCAATTTGGTTAAGAAATCTGTTGAAGTCAATATGTCATCCATAAGTGGAATCGACTGTGATTTATGTGGATAACATCTCAGCTATCAAGCTTGCTAGGAATCCAATCCAACATGGAAGGAGCAAGCATATTGATACCAGGTTCCATTTTCTGAGGGACCATGTGAAACAAAAGACAATTGAACTTGTATATTGTCACACCAAGGAACAAGTGGCTGACATCTTCACAAAGCCCCTGCCAGTTGAATCATTCCGGCTACTACGTGAAATGCTAGGAATGAAGACGTTTTGATTTGAGGAGTTGTGTTGGAAATTCAAATAAAACCAGGTTGTAAATGGTTGCTGCTAGCTGTTAGTTGCTTTACAGGTTGTATTCACATTTCCAGCAACTACAAACAAGCTTGATGCCATGTGATGGCCAAAATGTGGTGATTGCAAGTTGGAAGGATGCAAAGCATGTGTGTGAAAGTGTCTAGCAGTTGGTGCATGTGTGAAAGGGTGTAAAGATGGTGAACACCACCATTCATTGCATGTTGTTGTATTGTTAATCAATTTCTGTTTTGTATAAATAGGCCTTCTTGCTAGGCTTTAGTATATCATTCCAATTCCCATTCCATTTCAGCAATTGAGTTTGGAAACTCTTTGAAATATATCAAAGTGCATTGTTTGCCGAAGCTTGTTGCTTCCCTCCTTTCTTTTTTCTTTTTGTCCAATTTTATTGAGAGTGCAAAGTGAGAGGTGTGATAGAGTTTGTAAACTTATCACCCACATATTTTGGTATTGAGTTAGTAAACTTTGAATACCAACAGGTTCAAGATTATGGAGTCCAAAATTTAGACTGGAAAGTGTAGATTATGAAGATAGAAAAAGTTTCCCAAACTCAAAGCACTGATGTTTTACTCAACATATGGAACTTCCACTTTTATAATAGAATAATGAAACAAAGTAACAACTTGATCACGTTTCCAATGAACATAGACATATTATCTTCTGAATCAAACAAAACAATAGATCAACATGACATGCGATGAAAAACAAACTGTAACAATTTTCTAAAGACACTTCAAATGAACTATGAAATTCTTTGATTGAACCAGAAGTTCCAAATCGGAATCTATTCTAAAACTTTGACTGAAGACCGTAGATTGCGTTCGTATCCACTTGGAAAGCCTTTGCAAGAATATCAGCAGGGATATCAGGGTTTGATCCAAATACAGCATTTGCAATGGCAATCACACCTGGATTTTGGCCGCTGAGAGCTACAATGGCAACTGCATTTCCGTGTCCAACATTTTGTTGGAAATGCACAAGGCCTACTGGGAAAACAAACACATCACCTTTCTGAAGCACCTTGCTGATGAGGCGGTTTTCAGGGTTGGAGGTGACAAAACCAACTTTGAGGCTCCCTTCCAGGACTGTCAAAATTTCAGTAGCTCTAGGGTGTGTATGTGGAGGGTTAAGACCCCATGGGGCAAAATCAATACGCGCAACGGAGATGCCAAGGGTATTAAGTCCTCCAATTTGGGCTACACTAACAGGAGTCACACGTGAACCAACTGCATTTGATGTGTTGCCTGCTAGGTGAAGCCCACTGAAGAAGAAATCGTTGCCTTCAACAAGCTTAGGGTCCTTGCAAACACGACCATTCACCAGTACTGAAACCATGATGAGAAAAATTAATATCAGCATATATAATTATTAATTGATACGGTGCATGTATTTGGTTTTTTGGAAACACGTACTACGGAAAAAAAAAACAAAAAAAACGATTCTTGGCACCTGAGCTCGTTGCATCAGCCACGCAGAAGTCCTGAAGAGAACTCGGGTCAGATGCCAAAGCAATGGAAGAAGTTACGGCAAGGAATGCGAAAAATAGAAGCTGAGAGGCCATCTGATAAGGCAGTAAACAGAGAGAGATTGGCCAACTTGGTTTAAACTTTGCAAGCGAGGATGAGTTTGAATTGTGGATTGAAACCCTACCTATGTCTCTGCTTTTATAGAGAGAAGTATCTCTGCATGTGTTGTTTCCCATGAACTGAAAAAGTCCAGTCTTAATTTGTAACCGCGTATTGTACAAATTTTTCATGGGAAGGTGCTGCTTGTGTATATGTCATCACGTATCTGATAACTTTATTTTTCAGGTGCCGGCGTTGGTGCTGGGCCTGCTGGCATCGAGGAATGTTTCCTTTCTCTAGAATTTGAATTGGATTTCTAGGAATAAAATGTACTATTACTAATTAACACCTATTTCTCTGCTCGTTCTCTAACAAAAAGAATATATATTTCAAACAATTATATACATGTATTTTACTCAGACAATCTTATTTTATCAATATGGTTAATGTATTCTATTATTCTATATGCAGCTGGAAGCATTAAATAGAATATTATGGACGATTCATATATTGGAGGTTTATTTTTGTTTTCAAGCAAATTTTGGTTTAAAAGTTAGTTGTCTTGCTTTGACTAAAACAAATTAAGAGTTTTAGAGAATACATTGTATGGTTTATAAAATATGGTATAAATAAATAGTCTAATATTATTCTAAAATAAAATTTGGAGTAGATGGAGACATGTAATTTGCATACAAAAGTAAACCTTAAAAAAATGTTAAACTTAGATTACTATTATTTTATGATGATATTTTGGAACCACCTAGTACTTAGATTACTATTCTTTTTGTTATTAAATGAAAGGGGTTTTTGAACTTTAATCCTTAAAGAAGATTAAAATTTAATAAAAACTTGGTGTTAGATTGGATATTGATTTTAGTCCCTTAATGTGTACTTAATTCAAGTTCATATTATATTTTTGTTTTAATATTTAATAATATCTTATTTAATGTCATTACATTAAATTTTAAATTTATTATTATATACACTTTAATTCATTAATTTTATTAACTTCCTCTAATTAGTATACCTAAACGTCCATATCATAATATATTTTACCAAATTAGTGCACCGAAATGTCCGTACCTAAATATATTGTGGTGAATTAGTGGTACATAAGAAAATATGCAAAAACATAACTGTACTGAAAATTACGTACCTAAATATATGATACTAGCTAGTGTACCGAAATGTCGGTACCTAAATATATTATACAAAACTAGTGTACCAAAATATCCATACCTAAACTTATTATACTAACCTAGTGTATCGAAATGTTTATACCTAAATATATTGTAATGGATTAGTGGCACATAATAAAATATGCAAAAACATAAGTGTACCGAAAAATTTCTACGAAAATATTTTCTTATATAAGATACTTACCATAATGTGAATTAAAATTTATAATATTTTCATGGAATTTAATTTATGAACATCATAAAATTATAAATAAAAAAAGAGAGATATTAATAGAGTCTAGGGACTAAAATCAATTTTTAATCTTGTATGAGACATAATGCCCACTCCATGGAACATGGAGAAATAGAAGGAAAGTGGGACTTGGAGCCCAAGACTTAATGCCTATAAAAGGCCTAGAATTCCACCATAACGGGGGAAGAAGAGGGAGGTATGAGATTGTTCTATATTTTACAAGCGTCTTGAACGAACACTAACTTGAGCGTTAAAGTGTTTTCTTGCAGGTCCCCCGCCCCCATGCTCTCACTAAAGACAAGTGAAGATGATGTCTAAAACTTCTCAATGTGTTCAAAATTACTTGTTGGTGGAGAATGGAAACACCCAAAATTTTCCGCTCCAACGGTCATTGAGTTGGCTTATATTATTGTTATTGTTTTTTCTTTTGGAGAATACTAAATCGAAGCAATATAGAGTTGAATCTCAAGCGTAGCAGGCTGGCAGCTACTGTTATTTGGGACTTGGACGTTGAGTATTGAACTGAACAATGAACGAGGGAAAGGCTAAAAAAAGCAGAATACAACAGAGCAAATGCCTAAAATAGCAGCAAAAAGTTCAACACTACAAGACCAGGCCACAAAATGTAAGGAGAATAATCAAACAAAACAACATATCAACTTGGAGTACAACGCTAATTGGGCATGAATAAATTATCATGTAACAGGTCAAGCAAATTAAACTAAATAATTTATCTGGTTACATATACCTCATAACTTTATATTTGGTTCAAGATTATGGAGTCTAAAATTAAGACAGATTATGAAGATAGAAAAAATTTCCCAAACTCAACAGTGATGTTTTACACAACATGTGGAACTTCCACTTTTATAATAGAATTATGAAACAAGTAACAACTTGATCACGTTTTCAGTGAACATAGTGTTGAATTATAATCTTGTCTTGGCCCAAAGATAATGGATCTAGCCCATGCACAAAGAAAGATTCATGCACATGCTAGAGAATTCTAGCAAAGTCCAAGTTGGTGGAAGAGTCTAGAAGAATGGTGAGGATTCCACCAACATACAAGATTAGTGTAGATAATTCTAGCATAGGAAGGTAGTGGAATTATCTAGATATATCTAGCATGATGTCTCCAAGGTTCCATCCATGCCTATAAAAGGAGAAGGCATCCACACCATTTGCAACAACCAAGAGAGCAAGTAGTGAGAAGTGAGATGAAGCAACAAAGCTTCTAAGAGTGTTTGAGTGTTTCCTCTTGTACTAAGTTTGTGAGTGAATAAAAATCTTGTGTAATACATTGAGTGTTCTTTCTTTCTCTTGCCTATCAATTCCGCTGCATT